>NC_136057.1:1447005714-1447655714 GCF_964261635.1 Lissotriton helveticus
AACTCCTTGAATGCAAAATGAACCAATATTGTGTGGTTATCAGTTATGTATCCTGTCATATAATAAAATTCACAAGTTATGGTTAGCTGCATAATCCATAACTCCCATTCATAATTTGCACAACAACCCGCAAATCGTTCAACAAATGCAATGCTCTTGAATACACCCTTGATGTGAGAGCCACAAATATTATAAAAAATCTCACAAACGACATTACACCTCTCATTAGCACTTTGACAAAGGCTGCTCTGAATATGGTATTAAATATTAGTTTGGGTCTGCGTTGTTATATAGATGCTACTGGTATACAATGTGTGAGGTCAAAAGCATTGCAATTGGTGTGAAAGTTATATGTTCATCATTTTTCAATAATATTGATGTTCACACGAAAAAAGACAGTTCTGGAGGCCTGTTCTGGGTCGGTGTGTCCATGTCTGCCGGCCACACCCTAAAAATTGTGTCCAGTTCTGGAGGCCTCTTGCATATTTTGTCCAGTTTTGCAAGGCATATCTTACCTATTGTGTGCAGTTCGTGAGGACTCTTGTGGAGAATCGTACCCAGTTCTGCAGGCCCTGTGTCCAGCTCTGGAGGCCACATCTTAGGTATTGTATCCAGTTCTGGAGTTCACATCTTAGTATTGTGTCCAGTTCTGGAGGCCTCCTACATATTCTGTCCAGTTCTTGAGGCCTCTTGTGGAGACTCTTACCCAGTTCTGTAGGCCCTAACTCTATAAAGTATAACCTTATTATGCTCTACTGAGAGACGCTGATGAGGTGTGGGAGCAGCAGCGCCCTAGCGTATGGCTCTATGGAGTATAACCTTATGATGCTCTACTGAGAGACGCTGATGAGGTGCGGGAGCAGCAGCACCCTAGTGTATGGCTCTATGTAGTATGCCCTTATGATGCTCTCGCAGCGTGATGCTTATAAAACGGCTTTGGGATGCTGGGATCTATTTTAGCCAAAGCCTTTAAGGACAAGTGGGACAGCAGCACCAGAGATGCTTATGATACATGTTTGGGGTGTTGGAAGTTAGTTTACCAGGGCCTTTGATAGCAAGTAGAACACCAGAGCCCTAGCTTATCGACCTCTGAAGCATAGCTCTGTGTTGCTGTATTGAGAGATTCATCAGGTAACAAGTTTAGGGGCTCCGGAGGAGAAGAGTGCGGGTGTCTAAACGCTGCCATGTGGACTCTCGCGGTTTGCTGTGCGAGGCTCCTGCTGCTCCAGACCACCACCGCCGCAGTCCAGGAGGCCTTGTCTAACATGGAAGTCTGCCTTTCCCCCTCCCCACTACCCCACCTCCCCACTGCTCTCGGTGCACACAGCTCCGTCAATGCACCGCAGCCCTGACCAGTGCTCACCACTCCACCGGATTCATGCATCCTGTTGTATCTCATCCTGCACCCCACACTTTTCTTGCACAGGCAGCGAAATGAAATGCAATAGGTCTCACATTTGCGAGAGGTTAAGCTAATGGCAATGTAATTGACAATGCCATTTATTTATCTGTTTTCAAAACCAACACATAAATACAAATGTTGTCATTTACAATGCCAGTAGCTCAAACTTTTCCAAAGGCGAAACCATTGCATTGTAAATGCTTGTTTTCAAGAAGTGCAGTCTCTTTTGGTCTGAGGAGCCAAAATGGTACCTAGACCTGGAAATAAGTTGTTGAAGGAGGTCAGATGCCTTCATTCTATTTTATATCATCTTGCACAGGTACTAATTCAAGTTGCTCATGCTAGCCCAGGTTCTGTTTGCTGTGGATCCGGATGTCTGGATGGTGGCTTTAAACCTGCAGGATGCCTACTTTCATGCACCTGTCCTTTAATCCCATAGACGCTACTTGTAGATACATTTTTCTGCCTCACCATTGCCATTCAGGCGTTCATGGATCTGATGGCATTGTCATAGCATACCTTCAGAAGTTGGGCATTCCATTTTCTCCCTACCTTGACTACTTGTTGCTGGAGGTGGACTCTCCTCCAGATGACTGTAAAACTCCTGACATTTTTGAGGTTCACTATCCACATTTATGGGCTATGTCTTCGATGTTGGACCTTCTCTCCTGGGTTTCCGTAAGGGTGGCTCTGAGGCTTCTGGGCATCTTAGCATCCTGCTTGTTGACTATCAAGTGGCATATGCAACGGTCTGATTCCACCCAGTGTGAGGTAGGGTCTATGAAAGACCTTCAGTGCGGTCTCAAATGTACTTTTTCTGATGGCAGGGCTATCTGCTTATGCCACTCAGAGCTTGCGGTGGTGACTGTCACTGCCGGTTTGGTCAGTCATCTTGGAGAGATTGAGATCAGAGGATTTTGGTCTCCGACAGAGCCTCGTCTCCACATCAAGCTATTGGTATTGTGGGCTATTCGCCGGGTGCGAAAAGCCTTCCTACCTTACATCAAAGGGAGGCTAGCTCAGGTTCTCACAGAGAAAACCTCCTCCATATGGTACTGCAGCAAGCGGACCGGGGTGAGTTCCTTGGTCCTTCACCAGGAGTTACTTCATCCCTAGAACTGTCTGATGCGCCATATTTCCATTGTCGTGAACCACCTGGTGAGGTCTTTGAATGCCAGGGTGGATTAACTTAGCTGGCAGATCCTAGTGATTCACAGATTGCAGTTATAACACGAGATGGCACAGAGCATCTTTCAGCAATGAAAAGAACCCTGGCTACATCTTTTCGCTACCTCTGAGAATGTGCAATAGCTAAAAGTTTGCGCACTCGTGTTTCCAAGAAGGCTGTCTCTTGGAGGTGCACTCCAGACAGAGTGGAGGACTGGATGTGTGTACGCCTTTCTGAAAATACCTCTCCTGCCAGAGTACTGGCGATTAGATTGGCCAGAGGGGTGTGGTAACCGGAACCTCTTGAGCATCAAGACCTGTCCTCTGATCAGGCTACCGATTCGAGTGAAGCTTCTGTTGCAGTAGCAGGGCAGGTACTTGCACCTGAACCTGTGCAAACTTAACCTCCTTGTGTGGAGATTGTGCGGCTGCTTCTGACTGCTTGCAGTCTTGCTACCAAGGATTAAGGATGCAATCCTTGCTGCCAGGTGTCTCTACAAAGTCTGTCTACACCGAGAGCTGGCAGAAGTATGTAGCCTTAGCTGGAACACCAATACTGACCCGTTACAGTCCACACCGTCATGTGTCTTGTTTGTTTAATCCATGGGTCAGCACTGTTAAAGGTTGTCTGACCTTTTGGTCTTTTTACATTAACGGACCAGTTGTCTTTGTTCACATCACCTGTTGCAATGATGTGTGTAAAAGATTTGACTCACTTTTTTCCACCTAACCCTGCGGTATGCCACTAAGGAATCTTCATTTGGTCCTCACTTTCCTCATGCATATACGATTAAAAACACGCATAGTTGTCCACTAATTCCTGACTGAAGGCTGTTTTTTTTTTACCTCATTGACTTTGGCTTGTGGCAAAAGCGAACTCAAAGCTCTCTCAGTGCAGCCTTCTTACACTACTTTTTTCCCCAAGCATGGTGGTGCTAAGGACCAAAGTGGTCTTTTTGACAAAAGTTGACTGTTTTTCATGTTGGGCAGTCCGTCATTCTTCCGAAGTTCTTTTCCTCTGCCTCTCTTCTTGAAAGAAGAGGAAGGATGCCATCAGCTGAACCCCCTCAAGAGCTTTAAGCTTTTACACCAATCTCACCAAAGACCATCAGATCAACGATCTTCTGTGTGGGGTTTTTATATGCTGCTCCATCATTTCTGCTTGGGGGGGAACAACGTAAACGTGGATCACACAGCTCCACCTACCAGTGTGCGGGAGCACTGCTTAAAATCTTCCCGATCCAGTCTGGCACCTGGGGTTGTTCTAAAGATGACGAATCTGCAGTTAGAGTATCCATGAGAAAGAACGTTACCTAAGGTAACTTAGTCTTCACTTCTTTAACTTACCTTATCGACTCCAGTTCACAAGTTCATCTAGTCTTCATTTCATGTTATCATTTCCTTCATCTTTATCAGTCATCAGTTAAATGCTTTGTTTTTGTCTGCTATCCATTGCTGACTTATGGTAGCCTTGTTGATATACTGTTGTGGTAAGTGGAATTTGCAGTTCAGCATGTTTTGTGACTGTGTTGTACTGCCAGTCTGTCACTATGCCTTTTCCGTTTTGTCTGTTCTTTCTCTACAAGTGTAACCAGTGTGCATTAGAGAGGACATAGTGGTGATCTTGTATGAGTGAATGGAGGTTGCCCAATTGCAAGTAGGTTTGATTTGCCTCTGATGTGTTTTCCTTTGATAGGCATGCAGGTGGATTGTTTGTTTTATGGTGCCCATATGTCATCTTTTGAATTTGGTCTCCATGAGTTTGCGATGGCTGCTTTGTTTATGCATGGTGACGATTTTTGTAAACTTCTTTTTTTTTTTTAGCAAAGCAGCGATTCATTTTTGTGGATATCCTGGCACCGTCAGAACAGATTACAAAGTAGAGATGTCCTAGCACAGATAGGCCTGATAGCACTATGCAGGTTTCTTTTTTGGGGGAGGGGGGGGGGTTGCACATTTAAGAAAATACTTTAAACCTTTTAAGAGGTAAGCATTTTCTATCATTGAAGTATTACAGGTAAGTGAAAATGATTGATAAGAGATATATTTGCAGTGTGCCCATGTAACTCCCAAATAAGCTTTTATGATGATTTACTACAGCCCAACTCTGTAAACTGTTCACGAAGAGGATCAGTTTTGCTCTATAAACCACAAGAATGCATACTGCCACACAATCCTTCAGGGGCCCTGTAGAAGATGTATTTTCTCAGGAAAAGTATTTGATGCTCCTTTATCTGAGAGCAACATCCAATATGTTCTCAAAGGTTATGTTGGGTTAGTAACTGTTCACTATTTGTGTTCTCATAGTATTACTTCTATAATTTATCAAGACAACCATTTCATATTCAGTTCACTAACAACTTAAACAAGCATTTGCAATGCAATAGGTCTCGCATTTACTAGAGTTTGAGCTATTTGCATTGTAGATTTTTATTTTTATTTTGAGGGTTTTATGTAGTGCGAACAAGACTCTTACGAGTATCAGAGCGCTTTTCAAGACAAATGAAAGAAACTAAAATGTAGCAAAACAAGATATAGGTGCAACCATGGTACAAAACTTAAGCATCTTGAAGGAACAAATGTCAGCTAATTGAGGACAAATACATAGATAGGTACAATAAAACAAAAGCTAGCAGAACGGTCAGGATCACGTGAATTGAGCCATGAGGATCACTTTCACTTCTTTTTTGAAGGAGGCAGGGAACGGGTTTGTTCTTGTATCCATGGGCAAAGCGTTCCAAATCCTAGGAGCCATGCCAGAGAATGAGCGAGAATAGTTTATTTTCTTGGAAAATCATTGTGGTTTTAGAAGAAGTGTCTTGGCACTGCTGGAGGTTCTGCTGCCAGCGGAGAGCTCCAGTTTCTGAGCAAGATAGTGTGGGGAATTGTGGTAAAGGGCCTTGTGAATCATACAAGCGATTTAAAGATGAATTCTAGCTTCAAATGGTAGCCACTTGAGGGCTCCTGAAGTCAGGTGATATGTGTGAGTTTCTTTTTGAGCCAGTGATGAGTCTCGCAGCAGAGTGGATAGTGGCTCTTAATGGGGTTTTTGATGACCTTGGGAGGCCGCATAAGGTAACCGCACCAGATTCCACTCTAGGTATTACTAGGGCTTGAACAGCTTGTTTGAAATCAAAGGCTGGCAGAAAGGGTTTCAGTTTTCGCAGGGTCCTCGAGTGGAAGTTGGCTCCTTTATTGGAGGCGCTGATGTTCTTCTGCATATTTAAATTACTGTCAAGAGTTATCCCAAGTGATTTAGCTGAATCGACAATGAGTGGTTGACCTTTGAGTGCTGTTAGGTGCTTCAGCCAATCAAGGATAGGAGTTTTGTTAGGGGGGGGGGACGATTAGGAGGAATTCTGTTTTGTGGGAGTTTAGTTTCAGATAATTTTCGGCCAACAAGTTTGGATTTTTTGTAGAGTGGAGTTGAGTGATTTTAATGTCATGTAGTGAGTGGATCTTGATCTAAATTTGGGTGTCATCTGAATACATATGGAAGTGGATCTTGGGGAGGCTGAGAAGATCAGTAAGAGGTTCCATAAAAAGGTTGAAAAGGGTCGGTGAGAGAGAGGAGCCTTGTGGAACTCCAAGAGTTACAGGCAAAGGATTGGACAGGATTCGGTTGACTTTGAATCTTTGGGATCTGTTTTGAAGGAAGGAGGCGAACGATGTCAGACAGTCCCATCCTGGGTTTCACGAGTTCAAGCAGGTTGTCGTGTTTGACGGTGTTAAAAGCAGACGATAGGTCTAGAAGGATAAGTAGACAAGCTTCATTTTGGTCCTGAATTTTTAGAGCCTCGTCAATTACATGAGTCATGGCCGATTCGGTACTATGACCTGCTTGGAAACCAGATTGAAATAGGTTCAGCAAGTTGGATTTATCAATGGGACTGTTCAACTGCATGTTAACACATTTTTCCAAGAGTTTGGCTAACGTAGGTATGTCTTAAATCAGCCGATAGTTATTTAGGTCTGAGGGGACCGAATGCCTTTTATTAATGTGTTGGTTTTAAAAAAAAAGAGATAAAAGGCATTGTCATTTACAATGCCAATAGCATAAACTCTTGCAAAAGCGAGACCTATTGGCTATGCCAATGCTTGTTCTGGTTAGTCGTAAATCCATTTTTTCACAGATAACGTCACACCGATCTTCGAGGGGTGTTTGCGCACCGGGAACGTGGTCCTGGGGTACCTGGGTCCTGGGTCCTGGGGTCCGCGGGTGCTGACAAGCCTGGGGTGCCCGCTTGGACCCAGCATCGGTAGGATGCTGAGGAGCCGTTAAAGGCGCAGTTTCCTGTTGGTTAGCACTAAGCCATTAACTCCAATTACAATTGCAACAGCTGCTGGAACTTGTCCAGTCATGACTAAAAAAATACAAGGAGGTAGTTAATCAGTACGAGGTTGCATTTTGCCAAAAAAACTAACGTTATTTACAATCAAACATGGGTCACACATGTGTGGCATCTTTTGAAAGGCCCTACAATCACATTCATAAAGTTATATTTAAATGTTTAAGATTTTTGTACGCATAAAAAGTCTGGAGTAACCAACTAGAACGGAGACCAAAATAAGACAAAACCAGTCTGGGCACAGAAGAAAGAGGAGAGACAGGTCACTCACACATACAGCATTCACTGTGTTTCAACATAACGTGGTTCTCAATCGACACCCAGAAGTGGATACCGGTTAAAAAAGCAGTTTTAAGTATAGAAAACAGCAATAATATGGGTTTAGTGGGCCCTGGTGCAACTACCTGCTGCACCAATGGAAGCCGTGCCCCTGCATATGCTGCCTGAGCACCATGACAATGCATGGGGACAGCGCACGCAGGAGGAGGTGTTATTGATGTTGAAAGCATGAGCGAGTTCACGTGTGCAGTATGATTACCAGTACTGGGCCTGGGTGCGCAAGGCCTCCAAAGGGACAACTGTACATTTTGGGCAGTGCGGTTCCATAGGTAAAATACACACTGAAGGTAAGTGCGGAGAGATGATGCGCACAGCAGAGCCCTCTGCATATCTAAAGCAAACAATACCACACATGAATATACTGCAGGCAGGCGTGAACAGAGAATGGTGAGTGACAGAAGAGTGAGTGAGTGAGAGAGAAGTTGGGGGGCAAGGAGGACGAGCGAGTGAGAAGTACGATGGAGGAAGGAATGTGAGAGGCGATGAAAGAAAGGATGAAAAAAAGGTTAAAAAAAAGGGTGAGAAAGTGAAAGACGAGCGAAGAATAAGAGAATAGGAAAGGATATAAAAGGGTGGGAAGAAATTACGCAAGGGAAGAAAGGGAGCGAGATGGACGTGTAGCAGAGAAGGGTGCAAGATCGGAGATGGAGAAGCAGGTGGCGGAGTAAGATGGAAGGGGGAAGTGTAAGAAAGAGGACTGAGGTGGGTCGGGGTCGAGAGTGCTGGATAAAAGCATGCCAAGGGATACTGGGGGAAGAGGGAAAAGGAATGAGAGAAGCATGAATGAGGGCGTGAAAGCAAGAAGAGGAGGAAATGGGAAGAGGGGGCATGGGAGACAGAGGGGAGTGTGCGTGGACCCCTGTACCTGGGTACCGCAGATGAATCGCACAGAACTGAGGCAGGCACCCCAGCTGTGAAGCGCCCGGCGGCTGCTCTCCACCACCGCATGGTGGCTGCTTAGGCCCAGGTAGTTGTTGACGCAGAAGTTCAGGATTTGTGTGAGGGGGAAAACAGTGGGACTCAGTGAGTGAAAAGACTCCCTTAACCAAACGCAGAGGGTCCTCTCTGCAGGGCCGCGCACATCCGCAGCCCCGGTCCCAACACATCTGGTACACTAGAGCTTTGAGAACCTGCTGTCTCCCCAGCCCTTCCAGCACCCACAGCAGCATGTGCCACCAGAACTATAGACAGCTGTAGACTGCGCACGGGTGCCGCGATTATACCACAAGTAAAGAAATAGATTTATTTTTCTATTTCTTCACTTTTGGTATAATGGCGGCACCCACGCTTTACTTTTAATGTTACGATCGCTATTGTAAACAACTGGTGCACGCGCACTACAGAGGAGTGGTGGGGTTAGGGAGCACGGCAACGGCAGCAAGGCGAACGCGCGCTGATGCGCGTGCTAGCCTCTGTCGGGAATGGTCATTTCAAAGGCGGGACATTGTCCCGCCTTTGCCCAATCGCGTGCTGTTTTTTCTAATAAAAAAACACACGCAAGACAATGCCACACGGGGAAAGCAAGCCCACCGCACGAGCGTGTGGGTAGCTTTCTAAACCCCTTTCAAGAGGTCTCGTGCTGCACGAGCAGTGCTGCGCACTGCAACGCTAGGCGCAAGACCTAAAAATGGAAGAAACCTTTTTGTATCTTAATATCTTAATACATTTCTTACATCTATTTGATCCAATATAGTCAGTCTTTCTATATAAGCCTGTATATTTTCACCATTTACTGTTTTAAGGTAATATCCTTGATTTTCATTATCAATTGTCCTTTCCTTTGTTTCATTAGGACCTCTTTTTTCAGGAGGATATCACCTCCTTCTGAAATACAAATTAGTCACACCCTAAGGTCCTGCAATAACACATTTAGTTTTAGGTAAACAAAACCATTCAGTTGTTAAATCAACACTGGACTATTTAATTAGTTTTCATTCACCGAAACTCCATGCAGCACATAGACTTCAATAATGTTTCAAAGCAGCAGCCATTTTTCTGTAACTTAATGGTATGGAATTATTTCCTGTTAAAAGTATTTCTTCTATTTTAATTTTGCTTCAAATTCTTGTCTCCGTAAACATTTTAAGAAAAGACAATCAAAGCCAAAGTTTTATCAATAACTTCTTCTTCTAAAGCATTAGTTTTTTCTTTCCAAAATTCCACCCATCTTAATAGACTTTCTCTCTTTTCTCCACCTATTTTTTCAGTATTACCTCCAATACTGGGAAGCAAACCTGTTCTATACAATGTCCTTGTTATATGAAGGGACTTGAAGCCGGACTATAAGGGTTTTGTAATCTGATCTGGTATTGGTGTTCATTCCGCTAAGTTTTAGCGTGACTCTCAGTTGAACCGACATAGCAATTCCCAAATGGGTATAGTGCCGTGCACACATTTAGTTTTGCACCTTGGCTTTTTGTAATTTATTCTTTACCCCAAGAATGTAGGATTACAATTGACGATTGTAAGAATCTGGCTCTATATATACTACACCAAAATGAGTTATAGTGTGTATAGAGTCCAAGTGTCCCCAGAGGTAGGCTGTGGTTAAAGTTAAATAGAACCTTACTCTCTAATAGTGGTAGCTTGGTCGGGCAGTAAGGCAGTATCAGAGGATAGTTTTAAGCACTCAGTCAGCAACTGAATTCACACACTCAAAAACTGAACTCTAGGCAAATTGTTTTTGTATACAAATATACTGTTTATTGTTGGAATCAAGCAAGCCTGGCACAGGTAAGCATTAAATACTTTCCAGTAATAAGTTACTGGATGTAGAACAGTTTGAAAATGCAATAGAAATTGTACTTTGATTTCCAGGGGAGCAGTAGTATGCAACACTTAGCAAATACAGTACATTGAGATGAATAGCCTTTTTCAGTAAGTTACAGGTAAGTTACTTTTTGCGTTACTTTTCGAACTCAGTGCTGGATACCTGGATTCAGCACTGGGACATTTCCTGGAAACAGGTAAGTAATTTCATTTTGGTTATTCGCATGATTTTTAAAGAATATTTGCAGATTTCAAAACTGCACACTTGGAAACTTTTTGGAGCAGTACATCGAAATGAATCGGCTTTTACAGTAAATTGCAGGTAAGTTACTTTTCACATTACTTTTCTTACTCAGTGCTGGATACCTAGATTCAGCACATTTACTGCAAACAGGTGAGTAAACCAGTTTTGGTTATTTGTGCGATTTTTTTTAAGGAATATTTTTAGATTTCAAAACTACACACTTAAAGATTTTTGGGAGAAAAAGTGTCAGTGTTATCCTTTGAAGGGAAAACAGGTTAACGGTTCTCAGGTAAGTAATTGACTGTGGGAGTTAAGGTTCTGGGGTTAGACTCAGGGGTCCCCCAGGGTCAGTGATGCACTGTTGTTGCACCCTCAGCTGCACTACGGCGGCTGGGGGCAGAATGTTGAGGCCCAATGTTATCTTATGGAGGATAGGGGGTCTCCGGTTGGTGGCTGTAGATTATGGTGCTGTGGAGTTCGCAATAACAAGCTCCCAGCACCATATACTCTTAATGGCAGCACTGCACTTACAATGTGTGAGAAAGTGCCCTCTTTCTTACATGGTATGCCCCCACTTTTTGCTGAATTGCTGATGTGCTTTGACTTAGTGTGCCATGGGCTCCTGCCAATCCCGTACCCAGGGCCTGTGTTCCTTCCCTAAAACTGCATTGAAGCCTAAACCCAATTGGCACCTCTGGCCCCTTGTCAGCCCCTGGTAAATGGTACCACAGGTACCCAGGGCACTGTGACCAGAGAAGGCCCCTAAGGGCTGCAGAACTTATTGTGCCACCCACTAGACCTGTTTCCTGACCCCTGGGTCGAGAGCTTGCCACTCTCGGGTGCCTGAAACAATGCACATCCTGGGACGAGGTGCCAAACCTCCTCCCCCAGGATGGGCAGGGTTCACAAATGAGAATCTTCAATGGCATACCGCCTTTGTGAGCCTCTCCAGACCACTTGCTGTTCTCAGCAACTGGTCCCCACTGGTTCTACCCCCCACTTTAGGCGGGAAAAACAAGTGAGGAAGAGAGGTGTGCCCACCTCTGCCAACTCCACCCCTAAGGTGGGGGAGGCGAGGTGAAGCACAACCTCGAGTCCCCGCCATCTTGAGGATGGAGGGGACCCAGCCAACCAGGGACAGGCTCCTGTCCCCTCCCCCTGGAGAGGGCAGAATAGGGGGTGTATCAACCCCAGGGAAGGGACCCATTGGTCCCTGTCCTTTACCTACCTGTAGCACCCCTGAACCTTCCTTCCTCAGATCCAGTAACCACAAGAAAAAGAAGAGAAGGACGAGAAGTCGTGCATAGCTAACGAGAGGACAACACCCACTGACTTGGCCCCAGCCCTATAGGCCTGTCTCCCTCGAACCTGCTCCTGCAAAACCCCAGCGACCAGCAACCTCCAAAACCCCGGAGGACCTGCCTGCCTTCACTTTCCAAGCTGTTTCTCCCGTGAACACTGGACGTGTTTGAACTGCACTTTCTGTCAGTCAGTCAAAAATAACTTTATTTGGTTTGTCACAATCATAAAGTATACATAAAAACGAAAGTTTGTAACAGGCGAAATTAAAAGAGAAACATATTCTTTATCATACTTTAAAATATTTACAGTTTCTAAAAAAATTCCCTTTCCGGCCCGAACATTTGATCTTTTTCTACTTTCGCGAGTAAGTTATCTACCAGTGTCATAAATTTTACCCGGCGACATATTAAAATGTTCGATGTAGCACCCATCCAACTGGTTACCGCCTGTCGGCAAGTGCGGATATTTAAGTCAATTAAGGCTGTTTTCAACAATTTCCTTCTTACTTATTTTACGGACTCACAAGCGCACATTAGGTGGCATAAGGTTTCTGTATGGTACCCACATAAACGGCATGACTTTACTTGCTGTTTACTTTTCCAAGTGGGGACCAGGTCATTAGAGCAGTAATCGCCTAATCTGTATGCCATGAACCTCCTTTTTAATGATAGACGGAAATGGGCCGCTAGGTAGGGTTGTGGTTTTGGTCTTTTGTATGAATTTATTACCACCCATGCATGACGGCGTTTGGCCTGTCTCCTTTTATCTTCCATGAAAGATAATGACTTGGCCCTGGAGTTACACACTTTATTGAATGATGTTCGTTCCAGTTTGCTATTCCAAGCTTCCTCGATCTCTAATGTCTCTTGGGCAGTACGCAGGTAGTCGCCCCAAGTGTTTTTTTTTTTATTTCAAATGTGTTTTATTGATTTTAAAAGCAAAAACAGGCATGGCAATACAATAGAAAGGCAGTAGGCATAGAAGGCGAGCGAGACAGACGGTCATGTCTTCTCTGCAGATCAAACAGTAAGCTAGGTACAGGTGCCCAATCGGAGGTATCATGCCAAGGCTATAGACGATAGATAGGAACAAAAACCCAAACCCCCCCCTACCCCCAACCCCCCGTCCCCCCCCCCCACCACCCCAACGAGTGTGCCGTAATTGTGAAGCAATAATGGAAGCAGTCCCTTGAGGAATACTGTAGGTATACATGAGATCACGGGGGTCAGAAGGAGCCTCCGTGAGTCGCAATATGCAGAGGTATCTGGAGCACGTAATCTCATTAAACTCCTTGGACAGGAGGGATAGTAGCGGCAGCCAAAGCTTTAGAAACACAGCCGCCGAGTGCGTAAGTGTGGCCTGAATGCGATCCATCCCCAAGGTGAACCAGAGTTTGTGTAACCACCCGTATGAGTAGGTTTGGTGGTGGAACCCAAGAGTGATAGAATGTGTTGTGATGCAGCTTGCATGGCGACCCCCATTTGGCGACCTCTAGGGGATTTTAGAGGGAAGGTGAGTGCAATAGGGAGGCCCAAGACTGTATAAGCTGAAAAGCGCGGGACTTCACTATCAAAATTAGAGTCAATGTCGTCCAGGACTGCCTTCCAGTAATCCTGAATTTCACAGCAGTCCCAGAGGAGATGAGTCAAGGTGCCCTGCTCTCCGCATTCACTCCAGCACAGCGCACTACGGGTTGGATTTCCTCTATTGAGCCGGACCGGAGTAAGATGCCAGTACATGGCCAGCTTCACAGCTGCTTCCCTACCTGCGGTGTTGCGCGTGGTGTGTGAGGCCCTGTAATAGATGTAGCCCCATTCCCTGGGTGTCAGGGTCCTCCCAAGTTCTCCTTCCCAGCGTCTTTGACCTGCAGTTTTTCCCGGTAGAGGCGGGGGCGTGAGCATTTTATAGAGATCCGAAATAAGATGCCTATCCGAGTCTTTCGTCACCAGCCACTGCTCGAAGTTTGTCATAGGTCTTCCCACTAGGGGGGCGGAGTGTGGGTGCGTGAGCCAATGGCGGATTTGGAAGTATTGGAAAAGGTGCGGGGAGGTGACGTCGTAGCATTGTGTTATATCCGGAAGGGAGAGGAAGCCTTGCAGATCAAACAGATGGCCAGCTGCGCCATTGCGAGAAAGCGCGTGGGTCTGTGCCCGGATTATCCAAAATGGGGGTGAGTGGGGAAGGGAAGGTCGTTCACCCTCTCTTGACAGCGACCGAGTCCCAGACCCGCATGATGGTGCGGGTGATGGGTGACCGCAGGAGATATCGCGGTCTGTGCTGCCGGAGTAGGAACTGGACCTTCCAAAGGGATGTCTGGGCCATTGCCCTGTCTTGAAATAGCCAACGCTTCTCAGATTCCGGCCTATACCATTCCACCAAGTAGCGAAGTTGGGAGGCTTGAAAGTACTGTAGAAGGTTGGGGATCCCAAGGCCCCCCTCATCTGGGCTCCGATACTCTAGCCGCTTGTGTAAGCGTGCCCGTTTGCCCCCCCCATATGAAATGGTGGAGGGCAGCCTGTAGGGTCGCGATGACGCCAGTCGGGGGATGTACCGGTATAGTCTGGAAGAGGTACAAAATTTTGGGTAGAGCCGACCTCTTCACTGCCGCGACTTGCCCTAACAGGGAAAGGGGTTGCTTGGACCAACGCGCGATGTCGGCCCGGATCTGGGATGTGAGGGTAGTATAGTTAAGAGCCACCGTCGATTCCGTAGAGGGGGTGAGAATAACACCCAGGTACGGGAGTTGCATGGTCGAGGTTCTCGGCCGAAGGAAATGCCATGGATATCAGGATTATCCCGGATCTTTTGTGCAAGGGGCTCCACATATAAGGCGAACAGGAGGGGTGAGAGGGGACACCCCTGCCTCGTACCGCGTTGGATCTCGAAATGGCCTGATCGGAGGCCACCCAGGCGGTGATAGCAGCTCGCGACCCATGACTGAAAGCGGTCACCCAACTGGAAGCGGGCCAAAACTCGTTGCAAATAGGTCCAGTAGACGCGGTCAAACGCTTTTTCAGCGTCGATGGCCAGCAGTGCAGAATCCGAGTCCTGAAAGTGGACCTTGTCGACCAAATGGAGCAACCGTTTGGTATTGTCGCTACATTGGCGGTTTGGAACAAAGCCCGATTGATCGGGCTCCAAGATCCCAGGCAGGCACGGACCAAGACGCGCAGCCAATACTCCTGTGAAGACTTTCAGGTCAAGATTGAGCAAAGAGATGGGACGGAACGCGGAGCAGTGTGTGGGCTTCTTGCCCGGTTTTGGTAGTACCACAATTTCAGCCGCCAGCATATCCGGGGGAATGGAGCTTGGGCCCTCAAAAGAGTTGAAGAGCCGGGTGAGAACAGGGGCCAATAGCCGGCTGAAGGTCTTGTAAAAGCCGGCTGAACAGCCGTCTGGCCCAGGGGATTTGAGAGGGCGGAGGCGAGATATGGCAGCCAACACCTCATCCACGCGAATGGGGGAATCTAAGGCGTCCGCGCTTGCCTGAGATAGTGCGGTGATCTCTGCCGACTCCAGATATGCGTCGACATCTTCCGTCGACAGTGTCGGCTTTGTATAAAGAGGCATAGAAGGTCCGGAACGCCTCTGCGATCTGGGTTTCCCCAGTGATATTGACCCCCGCGTCGTCAGTAAGGCTAGAGATTTGTGAGCGCTGGGTTTTAGCCCTCAGGGCGCTAGCGAGTAGGCGACCAGTTTTATTACCCCCAACATAGTAGGTGTGACGTAGACGAAGTGCGGCAAATTCCGCCCTGTCCGTGTCTAAGCTGGCGAGCTGGGCCCTAGCGGCCTTCAGTAGTCGCCAGATCCGCGGAGCGCCGGTGCGACTGTGAACTCTCTCCAGTTCAGAAAAACGAGCGGTGATGTCTTCCCTCTTAGCTTTGGGGACCTTGTTCTCCGCCGCTGCAATTGCAGTAAGTTCTCCCCAGGCCACCGATTTCAGGGCGCCCCACAGGGCGGAGACCGACGTCTCCGAGGTATCATTGGTGGCCAAGTAGCCAGTGATGCATGTGTGAAGTTGTTTGGCGACGTCGGGCTGCTGCAGAAGGGTTTCACGCATCCGCCATGACCCAGGGGGGCGAGTGGACTTGGGGACCCTGAGTGAGAACTCAACCGCGTCATGATCAGAGAGGGCCGCCGGTATAATGCTAACATCGCCGGGTGCCGCGAGCAGGTTAGAGGAGCCCAGGAAGTGATCCAGTCTGGCGTAGGTGTGATGTACATTGGAATAGAAGGTGAATTGTGTCGTGCTGGGATGTTTGGCCCTCCATAGGTCCACCAGACCCCTCTCCCGCAGTCACTCTGCAACGGAAAGAGCGCCTGTGTCCCCATAGCGGTGGCCCGACCTGTCCACCTTTGTGTCCATGACCAGATTGAAGTCCCCCCCTATTAGTAAGTGGGAGTTAGAGGATTGGAGCGATTCTGAGATGGCACCCTTCAAAAAGGCCTCCTGTCCTGTGTTTGGGGCGTAGAGGGTACCGATCGTCCAGCTTTGGCCTCCTATCTGGAAGGTGTAGGCTAAGAGTCTGCCTTTGACCTCCCCCGCTTTGTCCCCCACCGTGCCCTGAAAGCGTCTAGATACCAGGATAGCTACTCCTGCTTTTTTCGTGGGGAGAGAGGAGAAGAACTGCTGGGGAAAAGAACGGGAGTGCATTCTGTGCCAATCCTTTGGCAGAAGGTGAGTCTCTTGTAATAGACAAATCTCAGCCCGGAGTGTTCCAGGAACGAAAGTATAGCTCTCCGCTTGACAGGGTTGTTCAGACCCTTTACATTAAGGGACAATATCTTTATCGTAGGATCTGTCATGGGAATTCAGACAAAAGGGAGCGCAATGTGAGTGCAAACCCGCCGTCGTGGTGAGTGAGAATGCGGCGAGCCGCCCAATCTCGCAAGTCCCCGCACACTGGTTCCCCCCCCTCGGTCCCTCCCCCCACCCCAACCCCATCCCCAACCAGCCCTCCCACCCCATCCTTCCCCAACCCCTCACCCAAACATCAACCAACCCCCCCCACCTTCCCCGCCCCTCCCTCCAATCCCACCCAGAACAACCCCTCAAAACACTACTCATAGTCTCGGGCCTATCGGAACAAAGTTCAGGTCCGTAGAGTGTCAATGTGGAGGAGAACGTGGCAGCGGCAGACCCAGTGGCTCCCCCGCCCCTCCCCCCAAACAAAGCGATAGCATGAAGGCAAACCCCATGAAAATAACACCTTACAATTTGGCCGCTGTGTTTTCAACCACCTCCTGGACAGCCGCCTCCCGCTCTTGAGCGGCCGTGATGGGGTCAGGTTTAGGAAGAGACCTGGGGGACCGCCGTCGTCGCACTGTCTGCCATCCGTCGTTCGTTGCTACCGAAGGCTGAGGATTTCCTGTTGCAGCCGTTCCACCTCCGTGCTACGAGTCTGGTCCGCTTCCTCCACCGCAGCTACGCGCTCTCCCAGGCCGTCAACGTCTCTGCGGAGCTCACGCTGCTCCCCCGCCAGTTCCTGTTTCAGGGCCTGAAAGTCATCCCTCAGGGTGTTGAAGAGGGAGGCAAGAAAGGCTTTCGTGATGGGAGCGGCCTCGTCATCCTGGCCTGAGGTGCTGGCAGGCGTCTTAGGGGAGGGAGGCATCTGAGTCTTCTCTCCTTTGGGAGCGCCCTTGTTGAGCATATCGACAATGTTGCGGGGTCCTCTGCGCCCCGTGTTGGCCATGCCGCCGGTGTTCTGCAACCGCTCGCTGTCTGGGGGGCTCTCCGGGAGGCCACAGGCAGCACACCGGCGGTCCCGGGGTCAGGACTCACTGGGCCTGCGAGGGTGCGCCGTTATCCGGGAGCGTGCTGTTGCTTAGCCACTGGAATGTCTTCGGGTTCAACCTGTTGGGGAGGGCCGAGATTCAGCCAGCGCAGATCCAAGGCAGCCGCTCCCTCGTGATGCCTGTGAGCGGGCGTCCCTCTGTCCGTGTCTGAGTCTGGGGTGCTAGTCCGTGAGGGCCCACCAGCTCGAAGTACCCATATTCCGCGTGTGTAGATCAGCAACTCCCGTATCCGGAAAGCTGGGGTGGGTGCCGGGTCCGGGGGCGCAGCTGCCGTAAGGTTGGGCCCCCAGGGGTGCCTCGGTCTCCTCAGGGGCGAGGGGGGACCGTCGAGGGGGCCAGCCGTGGAAGAGCACCCGAAGTGCTCTGAACTAGGCCTGGGATTGGGGCGTGGGCAGCGGCAGCTGGGTGTCCCCCAAGGTGGGCCACTGGCGGGTAGACAGCAATCGCTCCGTTGCATATATGGTACGGGGTCCCCCCTCCCGGTGGCCTAGTCACAGGCGGCCGTTGGTGCTCCCTCGTACTAGGCCCGAGGCCGGGGCCTCAATTTTCGGTGCCCCGCCTGGATGGTCGGATGAGCCGGAGGCGTGTGCTCCTCACCTGTCGGTCTCGGGGTAAGCACCAGGAGGATGGCTCACTGGGCTGTCCGCTTCTCCGTCGCCTGGGCACCGGCGCTCAGCGACTCCGCAAGTCATCAACCCCCGGCCGGCAGCCAAGGCCCCTCGTGGTCCGAGGCCCAGATCGCAGTCTCTGCCACCGTCCACTTCGCCCGCTTCTGCCCCAGCGCTCGGTCCAAATCGCCCAGGTGCCAGCAGGCGACGGGACCAATAGCCACACACCAGATCGGGGGAGCCGGAGCTCCTCAGGAGAGCCCGCGACTGCACCGGGCGAAGAAGTTGTAGCTCGGCCTCACCCTCTGTGGAGGCTAGGCCCTAAGCCGGGGTCTAAATTGTTCCAGCAGCCCGTCGGGCCGTCTCTGGGTGTCGCTGCGTTCAGTCCTGGCCGTGCACCGGCTGCGGAAAGTCTCGGCCGTCTGTCGCTTGGTTGGAGGGTGGCGGCAGCTGTCTGTGGTTCGCCGCTTGTGCCTTACAGGCCCACAGGGGTGTCGGGTTCAGTCCAGGTACCGGGCACTCGCCGGCATTACGCTGTCCCTCACCAGCAAGAGCACCTGCTGCACACTTCACGGCACCAGCAGGCAGCGCAGCATATATCGGCAAGTGGAAGGAGCCGTGGCAGAGCCCCGTTCCTTTGGCCGTGAAACTCGCGGTTTAAGGGGCAGTGCACTCTTTTAGAAGGGCGATATGGGGTTCAGGGCCTGGGAGCCTCGCATGACACGTCTGGTCAGGCCGCCATCTTAGCCAAGCCCCCTGTTTGCGTTTTTTTTACCGTATTGTGACTTTATTTCCGTCCAGCATAAGTTGTTCAGCGTTCCCATTTCTGATGCTCTGAATTTCCAGCATAGTTTTGCAAAAATTGCTTTCCTTTGGAATTCTTGATTTTGTAGGCCAAATTCTAAGCGTATTTGTGCTGACGATGAGCCTTTATAGAGGTTGAAGACTGTTTTATAGACTTTGATCTGTAATTTATTTAAGGTGTTAATTTCTTGGCCATGCCATATTTCCAAACCATAGGATAAAGTTGGAAGCAATTGTGCTGCCATTATTTTTAGGAGGTGCCCGTGTGAAGGACATTGCAGTTTCTTATTGAACTGTTTGTAGGCGAAGATTAGTGATTGGGCTTTAGCTGTAATGTCCCTTTTTTGGTGCGCCAAGGACATATTTCTGCCAACTTTAATACCCAAGTATTTATATGAGCTTGTCTCCTCAATTTGTGTATTCTCTGCGAACCATTTATATTTTCCTCGCCTAAGGCCCGCTAGTCTCACCACCTTGGTTTTTGTTTTGTTTAATTCCAGGCCTAGTAAATCGAAGTAGTCGATTAGTTTATTTATGACCCTTTGCAGACCTATCGGAGTTTGACTCACCCCACATTATCGTCCGCGTATTGCAGGAACTGAATTGGCTCAATTGCCAATTTTATTTTTGACGAGATTCTTCTCCCGTCTCCAAGTTTTACTGTGGCCCATGTTTCACTGTATAAAGATGTTATTGTGTCTATTAGTAACTGGGGGAGTCCCCATGCTTCCAATTTCTTCCACAGACGATCGTGTGGTACTCTGTCAAAAGCTGATTTCAGGTCGATGTAACATGCCAGTAAACCTGCCTTCTTCTTTTCTGCTATTTCTATTAAGATCGTCAGTGCTGAGAGGTTTGTGATGGTGCCCATGCCTTGTCTGAAGCATGTTTGGTATTTTGGGTTTATTTTATTTTCATTTGTCCATTCCTGTAAGTGACGTAAAATGCAGGAGGCAAAAAGTTTTGCCTCTTCGTCGATGAGGGCGATCAGCCTGTAATTACTGGGTTCTGTTCTACTACCATTTTTGTAGATAGGGTGTAACAGATTTCCGCTCCAAGACCGTGGCATCTTGTTATCACATAACAATTGGTTAAAAAGGGGTGTGAAGTAATTGGCCCAAAATTCGGGGTCTCGTTTGAAAAGGGCATTTGGCAGCCCATTTGGTCCTGCTGCACCTTCCAGTTTTTTTATCAAACATTTTGTATATTTTACTGTTGTCAATGGAAATAGATCTTCTAGTTCCCAGCTATTTATGTCTTTTTTCCGTTCATCTTTTTTGAGAGTGATTACCTCAATTTCCAGTACTCTCCCTTTTACTATATCTATGCTTGCTTCTCCACGCGATTGTTGGCTCATTTGAATGTTGTACAGGTTGTCAATATGTTGTAGGCAAGATATTTCGCTTATTCCTACATTTTGCTGGGTTCCTGTTCCCTTCGTTAGTTTGTTAATTAGGCCCCAAAATTCACTACTATTCGGTAATTTGCTTGCCCATAGCAATTCTTCCCATAGTTTTTCTGTGTTTCCTTTTTGCATCTCTACACTCTTCCTTGTATTCTTTTCTCCTTTTTTTAATCTTGCTGTTGTCTGTTTCTTTTTCCATTCTATTCGCTGCAGCATTTAGTCTTACCTCCTTTGCGATGTTTCTTTTTTTGTCTCTCAGCTGTGTGGTATACCAAGGCTCCTTGTTGGGTCCATATGTACTTTTGCCTGCTGCTTTTGCAGGAAATTGGTCTAGCAAAGTTGTGTGCATATTCTCCCAATCTTTTACCAATAGATGTGCTTCCAAAGCCCCAGTATTCTCTACGTGCTTGTTCACTGTATCCATTATCTCTTTGATAATAGTTCCTCTCCATTTCAATTTCCTTAGGTTATATACTTCTGGAATTGCGACTGGGGCCGCTGTACTCGCTTTTTGCTGTATATTTAAGTTTAATACTGTTTCTTGCGGGAAATGGTCGCTCTCTGGCTGTGTTATAATGCAGAAATGATCGACCAGATGTGTAATGTCCTTGCTAATTATTGTATAATCTAAGGTGGATTGTTTATTTCCACAAGAAAAGGTAATTCCTGCAGGTTGATCTCCCTTCGTATTTCCGTTTAAAGTCACTAATCCCAGGGATTCCCGGTCATTCCATGTTTTTTGAGTTCTACTTTTGTTGCCATTGCCCCCTGTCAAGTTACAATTGAAATCGCCTGTGACGATCATCTCATAATTTTGGTGTTACTTGTAATGTTTTTAATATATTTATCAAATCAGACAGTTTTTTGATTTTCTTGTTCTTTTCTGGGTGAATATATATGTTTAAGACCAGGAACTTCCACCCGACTCAGTTTGTGGGCTGTTTGCATTCTAATTTTATAGCTTTTATCCAGTTTACTCCGGGATCCATTTCCTCTACATTCCAATCGAATTCTATTGTTGTATATATGGACAGACCCCCCCCTTGGGTGTCCGTACTTAGCGATTTTTTCTGACATTACATGAAATTCTTCGTATCCTGCTATGTGTCTTGGTGTTATGTTCCATGTCTCTTGCAGGAGAATTATATTAAATTTACTCAGAAATGAGTCTCTTGGTCTTGTTCCATTTCTTTAAAACCATGGACATTCCAGGAGCATATTCTTATTTTTCTCTCCCTTTGTTTAAATTCCTCATTGTTTTGCTCCCTACTGTCTACGGTGTCTCCATCAGGATCGATATGAATTCAATGTGTGAGGTATCCAGGACCAATCTTGTTTTCCCTCGGTCTGGTTATGCAACTGTCCGGGGTTTGTACTATTCAGACTTGGATCCCTACTTATTTGTTGGGTAATGGTCATACTTCTAGCTCCCTTTAAAACTGAAGTTGTTTTTCCATTTGTATTTGTAGATTGAGGTGCCAATAGTTTAATAACGGGTATGGATATTTTATGGGCATTGGGTACGCTAATGCTATGCCCCAAGCTGCGAAGACCGCTCTTGTGGAAAAAATTAGCTTGGTTATTTCTTTTGATGCCCATGTTGTACTACTTACTTCCAAATCTGTCTCTTTAACCACATTGGTGCTAAGGCAATTCCCGCTGGGTGCTGATATTTTTCAATTCCCATTGTTCATGACAAGGTCAGCTCGTCATTAGCACAGCTCCAGTGTGCCTCATGACGAGCTGACCTTGTCATGAACATGGAAGGGGTTAATCATTTGGACAAATTCTACCGCCAGAAGTTCTGCCGATGTTATTTCTCTTAGTTTAGGAATCTCTCTAAATAGTTGCAATATATATCCCCTATTCAGAGTGTCCATTTTTCCTTTTGTTGGATATTCTGGCCTGAATATTAATTTACAACCTAACTCTACTGAATCCATTAGTTGTGTCTGATTTTGCTTTAATTCGGTTTTTTCCCTAACGGGTTCCCAGGGGTTGTTTTGACTCATGAACTCTATAGTAGAGCTTTCTTTTAAGGGAGGCCTTGCTGTTGTAGCTTCTTCATCGATTTGCCCTGTTTCAGTGTCTGTTGTTCTGTAGCTTGACTGGCCTAGCATTATTTCTGTCTATATTTTCAGTCGATACGTTACATGTACTTCCTTTTTTCCCCAAGATAATTAGTAATTGGGTGTCCGTGTTTATGAAATGGTCAGCTTGTGGCTCAAGCCTAGTTTCCCTATTAGACTGGTCAGGTTTTTTTTCGTCTGTTCTCCTTACGGTCGATTTTACATGATCTGAATTTTTTGATCCAGCTTGGTTTTTTGGTATTTGTACATTTTCCAATAAAATTGTTTCACTTTCATGTTTTTCTATTATTGGTTTGTGTGTTGCCCTTTTTTGTTTTTGTTCTGTTTCGTCCTTTGTATTTTTTATATTATTTATTGGTTTTATTCCTTCATTCTGTCCACTTTTTGATTTACGTTGAATGTTTTCGGGTGTCGTCTGTTTACTTAGCCAAGGAATGCTAGGAGACCCCGTATTATTTGATATATTTATATCTTGGTTATTTAATTCTGCTTTTACGATGCTCTCCACCTGACCAATTAAGCTTTTGTTCCCTTTTTGTGTAAATATATCGTAAATTTGACTTTTTTCCTGCTTGGTTTTTTTGTTGGCGTTCTTCCTAGCTTTCCGCGCTCGTTTGCGTTGTCTTTTAGTTTGATTCTCTGATACGTCTGGTGAGGATGAAGATGGGGCTCTGTTTTCAGTGTGCCCTTTTCCATCATCATTTGTTTTGTTTGCTTCCGTTATGTTTATAACGTCATCTAGTTCAATAATTGGTCTCATATTTTTTTGCGTTTCGATCTTTGTTTTTTCGTCCTTGTTTTCTTGGGCCCACGTTTCTTCTGTTGGGCTTGTTCTTTGTGCCACTCGTAGGATTTCAGACAATATTTCTGGTAATGACGCTAGTTTATCTATTATTTTACTGCATCCGCAACTTTGATCCAGTGTTTTACTTTTATTATGGATGTCTTTGTTTATTCCCTTAGTAATTTGGGCTGAGATTTTATCCAGTTTAGTATTTATTCCTACTATGTGCGTTGCGATTAAATTCATTAGGTCTACCTGAACGTCTAGTTTGTCAGATTGGAAGTTTAGAACATCAATTGCTTGCTGTAAGGTTTTTAATAGCGATTCACTCCAAGTGGCAGACTCTATGTTGTTCGGTTGCATCGATATCCCTGATATGGAGTCCAATCCGCTTACCGATGAAATTGTGATTGGAGACTGTTTTTTTATGTTTCCTTGTGGCTGATCATTTTTCTCGTTGTTGTACTCTTCCCATCGGATTGGACTAGATGTATGTTTGATGGGGGTTGAAACAGCTCCCCTTTCCACTCCCTTTTCCCTATTTTCCAGCGGACCAGTTTCTTTGGGTTTAGCTTGCCTATTTGCTCCTGATTACTCGTCATTTTGTGTGTTTAATTCTAGCACCTTAATGAGTTCTTCTTCCTCAGAGATTGAAAAGGATCTTGTCCAATCTATCTTTTGGGCATTACCTTGAGGATTGACTTGGGACCCGATTTGGCTTTGGTCATTTTTTTAATATTTGGCTTTTTCCTTCCACTTCTTCGTTCCCTTTGTCTGGCGTGGACAGGGGTTGGAATGTGGGTATGTGTATCTGTGCTGTAGTTTTTAACAGCCATTTTATGATTGCTGATTTCTCTTGGACCAGTATTCCTGCTCTTCCTTCCAGTTCTTTTCCTCTGTTATGTTGCAGCTGTTGTGGTTGTTTTGTCACTGGTTCCCGTTGTACCGGGCCTTTTTTTCCTATTTATTTGGTGTTATTGAATATGTTGGTGTTATTGGGCTTTGGAAGCTTTGTGCCTCTTCTGGCATTGCATAAATTGCCTCCATTGGGTCCTTTAAGAACTGGAATTTACGCTTCACGTTATTCCCCCCCAAACTTGAATGGTTCTGGTGTTAAAAGTGGGATCAAGCTCTTTTTTTCCAAGTTGGAAATCTCCTTTGTTTTACTTTGATTTGCAAGCTTGGTTTAATCTTTTGTAACCACTCTTCTCCTGTTTTTGTGGGTGGGTGCTTGGCGGATCTTTCCCGACCGCATATCCCCAGCTCTCAAATCAGACTAGGGCTATAACTGATTCAATTGTCTCTTCAGTTACTCAACACCACCACCTTAAAGTGCCCCGTAATCGGCCACCTACAGGCATCTAAACTGACACCCTCTGTGTCCAGGAATGCTCGAGGTGGCAGATTTCGCCTTGCCCTTGTTGTTGCTTGCGGCCTGGCCTGGCCTGTATCACTATATCACCAGAGACTCAGATGCCTCCTGCAGATGTAACTAGTATTGCAACTCTCTCCACTCCCTCTGCCTCTTTTGTGTGGCCCCCTGCGTGGCCCCTGCTGCTCCGAAAAGCAGCCACAGAGTCAGGTGAACTGGGGAGCAGGGGAGCAGGAGGGGGTTGAAGGGCTGGAGACAAGACTGGAGACTGTAGAGCCTGGTCACCAGAGCGTGGACGCTAGAAATTTAGAAATGCAAAAAATGTACAAAATTGTAGAATTGTAGCACAGGGGCTCTGCAAAGGGGCTCTGGTGAGGAGGATAGCTTGACAGTCCCTCCGCTTTACACCAGCAGACCTCTCGTGACCCCCCCCCCCTCGTGGCCCAGCTATCCCTTAGCTAGCGTTATAGCGTTGTGGTGTTTGTAGCTTGCGGCTTGAGACGCTCGCGGCTCTCACCTCACCTCTGCCTGCCGCTGACCTGCAGTGCCGGTGATGCAAGGAGCAAAGAGGGGGGAGGAGGGTGGAGGGCAGAATCAGCGGCCGTTCCCGGCTCTCCTGACGCCCAGCTCCTGACGGCTTCAAGTGACGGTGTAATCTCTCTCCTCTCTAGCTCAGGCTCCTCCGGCTCCAGCCCTGCTCCCGACACTCGACACACGGCTCACAGCGGGCTAGCTTTCCACGGCGCACAGCGAGCTCACAGCGAGCTAGCTTTCGTACTGCTCGTAACTGGTTCTGGTGCCAGCCAGGACCCGCAAATCCAGCCCACTCTGCACCTGGCGAACCAGGCCCGAGCTCGAGTGGAAAAATACCTCAAGGAGGCCCCTCCGGCGATCCTGACCCGAGATCCGGCGACCCCTGACCTGCCTCAAGCCTCCAGACTACGCCTGCAGCCTCAATCCAGAGGACCCCCCCCACCGCGAACAGAGCTGGTAAGAAAATCTGTTATCCCAAGGCACCCCTGCACACGACGCCCCATGACCTATTGTGCCCAACCCAGTGGTGCCTAACCAACCCTCAACATCACTACTTACCCCTCAAAGTGGTGGTCGGTCCTCAAAGATCCTCGTCCCCGAGCCTGGAGTGTTTCTTTGTCCCAGAGAATCTCCATTGAAATCAACAGGGCACCTGACCTCAAAACAGCACCCTGCACCCGGCCGCCCTAGTGCCACTGAGGGTGCCCCTTTTGTGCTAACTTGGTCCCCAACTTTCCCTGAGTTTAACCGTAGGAGCTTTGCTCCCACAACCCCGTGGCCTACCTGCCAGCAGTCACCAACCAGAGTTCCCTATCCTCCATAGGATAACATTGGGCCTCAACACACTGCACCCAGCTGCCCGAGTGCCGCTGAGAGTGCAACAACAGTGGATCACTGACCCTGGGGAAACCCCCGAGTCTAACCCCAGAACCCTAACTCAAAAGACTGATTACTTACCTCAAATCTGATAAACTGTTTTTCCTCATAGAATAACATTGACACTTTTTCTCCCAAAAAGTGTTGACTTTTGAAAACTGACAATATTCCTTAAAAATCACCCAATTAACCAAAACGCAATTCCCCAACTGTTTTCAGGAGATATCCCAGTGCTGAATCTAGGTATCCAGCACCGAGTAAGAAAAAGTATTGTTAACCTAACTTACCTGCTATGTGAATTTCCTCCCATAGGATAACAGTGGTGATTCTATGTGAAAAGGTTTCCAAGTGTCAACTTTTGAAATACAATAATAATCTTTTAAAATCGTACCTCTAACTAAAACATATTTACTCAGCTGTTTCAGGAAATGGCCCAGCGCTGAATCTAGGATCCAGCACTGTGTTAGTAAAAGTAATCTGCAAAGTAACTAATTGCATTTTCACCGAAAAAGCCTACTAAGTTTGTGCATTGCATCCCCTGTAAACTCAAATTGGTACAAAGTCCTACTATATTTTGAAAGTATTTAACAGTAGTATCTTGTAGCTGAAAAGTATTTATATGCTTACCTGTACCAGGCCTGCTTGGTTCTAGAAATAAAACAGTATATTTTGTATACAAAAAAATTGGCCTAGAGTTCACTTCTTGAGTGTGTGAATTCATTTGCTGACTGAGTGTTGACATCAAATGCTTAACGCTGTCCTCTGATACTGCCTTACTGCTCGACCAAGCTACCACTTTAGAGAGTAAGGTTCCATCTAACTTTAACCTCTGCCATACCTCTGGAGACCCTTGGACTCTATACACACTTTACCTCACTTTGGTGCAGTATATATAGAGCCAGTTTCTTACACAATGCCTAAGAATGGATTTGGACACTGTAGGGGTACAGGGCTCATGCACCTTGTGAGAAAGTTGCAAAAAACACAGTTGATGGACAGAATGTAGAACAATGTCATACATTCACCCCAGTACAAGGATCTGGGCCTAAATCCATCGTTTTTTTGCACTCCACACCACCCTGGGTTAGACACTGGCTATATGCAAATCAGCTCTGACCCTGTGCCTCATGGGAACAGTCCAGTCCGAACTACCAAGCCATGTCTTTCCCAGACCGGAATCAAGCATCCAAGGACCGGTTTCTGGCTATCAGCCTTCATCAGCTCGGATAGCTTGACTCCAGTGGTGTGGAGAGCCTAGGACTCACGTCTGAGCATACCCAGCCCACTCGGGGTGAAAATTGCAAAAAACACAGTTGATGGACAGAATGTTGAACAATGTCATACATTCACCCCAGTACAAGGATCTGGGCCTGAATCCATCGTTTATTTGCACTCCACACCACCCTGGGTTAGACACTGGCTATATGCAAATCAGCTCTGACCCTGTGCCTCATGGGAACCGCTTTTGGCCGCCATAAGTGTGGCAGGGTATGCTCAGACGTGAGTCCCTTGCTCACTTTGCCACTGGATTCATGCAAGCCGGGCTGAAGACGGTTGGAATGCCAGAAACCGGTCCTCGGAAGCTTGTTTCCGGTCCAGGAAAGACATGGTTTGGCAGTTCGGGCTGGACTGTTCCCATGAGGCACAGGGTCAGACTGATTTGCATATAGCCATGTCTGAACTGGGGTGGCAGAGTGGGCTAAAGAACGGTGATGGATTAAACCCAGATCTTTTAACTGGGTGTGAGTGTTTGATTGATTCAGATGCTCCGTCCATCACCACCCCCTTTTGTACCGCCTTGTGAGAAAGTGGCATCTTTCTTGCCTTGGTATGCCCCCACTTTTTTCTGAACTGCTGATGTACTTTGACTGAGTGTGCCCTGTGTCCCTGCCAATCAGGTACCCAGGGCCTGTGTTCCTTCCCTACAAAGAAAAGCTATGCTGAAACAAAATACCCAATTGGCATCTCCGGCCCCTGTCAGCCCCTAGTAAATGGTACCCAGGGCATGGTGACCAGAGAAGACCCCTGAGGGCTGCAGCACTTATTGTGCCACCCTCCGGGGTCCTGTACCCTGGCTCCCATACACTGCCTTTGCAGGCCGAGGGCCTAAGTACAGAACTAAAGCAAGAGTCGACATGACACACATCCCTGTGTGCCATGCCCATAGAACCCACTGCCCTGGCATACTTCAGTCACCCCTCTGGCTGGGTGCCCTATGCCAGAGGTGAGGGCCCAGGTGCATGAGCCCTGTGCCCCTACAGTACCCAGGGCCATTCCTGGGCACTGTAAGTGCAGTGTTGCTATTTAAGAGTATATGGTGCTGATAGGTTGTCATTCACGAACTCCACAGCACCATAATGGCTTCACTGAAGACTGACTAGTTTGGTACCAAACTTCTCAGCCCATTAAACTCGCACTGATGCCAGTGTGGGATTTAATGTAACATGCATGAGAGGGCATCTTAGAGATGCCCTCCAAAAACCCGAACCTACAATCCCCGTCTGGACTGAGGGGCTGCAGTGGCTGCCACCCAGCAGACATGTTGCTGGACCCCTGGGTGGAGAGCCCCACGCTCTCCTGGGTCTGCAACAAAGCACATCCTGGGCGAGGTGCTATGTCTCCTCCCCCAGGATGGACAGGGGGAAGCTTCAAAGGCATACCGCCTCTGAGAGCTTCCCCAGACCATTTGCTGTACCCAGCAATCACCCCCCATCAGTCCTACCCCCACTCTGGCGGGAAGACTGGCGGGAAAAACTACGTCAGGAAGGGGGGGTGTGCCAACCTGTGCCAACTCCACCCCTCAGGTGGAGGCGAGGTGAAGCACGACCCTGGGCTCCGGCCATCTTGTAGATCGGTAGTCCTGCCCAATCCCAGCTAGGCTCCTGCCCCCCTCCCACAGGAGAGGAGCAGGCTAGGGGGTGTACTCACCCCAGGACAGGGACCCATTGGTCCCTGCCCTTGCCCTACCTGTAACACCCCTAAATTTAGTATTTATGGGCTCCGTGAACCTTCCTTCCTCAGATCCCGATATCCAAAAGAAGAAAGATCAAGAAGAAGACGACCCGCCGTGCAGCTGCTAACAGGACAACGAGTGACTTGGCCCCAGTCCTACTGGCCTGTTGATCCTGGAACCTGCTCCTGCCTAAACCCGGCGAGCTCCTCGGACAGTAACCTTGGGACACCCAGAGGACCTGCCTGCCTCGACCCTCAACGATTGGGACTCCCATCAGCAGAGGCTCTGCTGCAACAAGCCACCTGGTGCCCACCATGAAGCTCCGGACCAGCTCACTCTGCACTAGCCGAGCCCGGGCCGGCCCAACCCGAACCAAGACCACAAGGACGTCCCCCCGGCGACTGGGACCTGAAGTCCAGTGCCCAAAGACCCTCCTCAACCAGCCGACGCCTGCAGACTCAGAACCCGGGGCCACCCCAACCACGACCAGCGAAGGGTAAGCTTTTCCGACACCCAAAGACATCCCTGCACCCGGCGCCCTACAGCCCCCTGTGCCTCCCTTTGGGGTACCGACCTGTGCTCCAACATCCCAACTTACCTCTCGAAGTCCTGGTCGCCCCTGGAGAGTCACCGTCCCCGAGCCTGCAGCCTTTGTTCCTTTTTCAAGATCCTCGTTGGATAACATTGAGCGCCCGAAGGCTCAAAAGCACCCTGCACCCAGCCGACCGAGTGCCGCTGGCTGTGACCTCTTTGCCCTATCCTACTCCCCCCATTCCCCCCCCCCCCCCTTGCCTAGAGAAAGTGACCAGGAGCCCAGCTCCCAGAGCCGCGTGGCCTGCTAGCCAGCAGCCACCAACCGAAGGCCCCATTTCCCTCATTGGATAACATTGGGCCTACCTACCTCTGCACCCGGCCGCCGCTGGGACTGAACCAACTGTACTCACCTGACCCTGGGGGACCCCTGAGTCTATGCCCAGAACCCCAACTTCACCAACCAAGTACTCACTTGGAAACCGGTAATTCACTTTCCTGCCATTGGATAACATTGACCCATTTTTGACTCGGAAACTTTCTAAGTGTAAAGTTTTGAAAACTGAAAATATTCCTATAAAATCAGCCAAAGTCTGAGTTCGAAAATACTCACCTGTGATCAGGAGAGAAGCCAGTACTGTATCTTTCAGCCCAGTACTGAACCACAAAAGTAATCCCTAGCGGGTTTACTAGTAACCTGTATTTTCTCCATAGGAACCCATTGTCTGCTTTTCTATGAAAATTCTTCTAAGTGTTTTGAAAACTGCAAATATTCTTTAAAAATCGTACAAAATACTGAAACGTAATTACCTACCTGTTTTGAGTAAAGCTCCCAGTGCTGGCCCTAGGAGACTAGTGCTGGGTTACAAAAGTAACGCGATCGGACTTTACCTGTAACCTGAATTTCTTCCCATTAAATAACATGGTGAGAATCACCTCGAAAAGTTTCTAAGTGTGAACTTTTAAAACCGCTTTATAGTCAGGAAAAAATCATCACCGTAACTAAAACGTTTTTGCTAATCTGGTTCAGCTTAGACCCTAGGACTGAATCCAAGATCTAGTCCTGGGACTACCAAAGTAATCCAAAAAGTAATCAACTGTACTTTCCCATGAAACCCCATTGAGCTCCATGCTAGAGTGTGTTTAAGAACTGTATTGCTTATTAGCTATCCTGTTATTAATGTGCATACAAACTTATTTCTCCTCTGCAAAGTATTTACATGAGAGTACTCGTAATGTGAAAAGTATATTTTTATAACTGTTGGTTCTCAAAATAAAACAACCATATCTCTGGATATACAAACAATTGGCCTGGAGTTCAGTTCTTGAGTGCGTGAAACCTTTTGCTGTCTGAGTGTGTACATCAAATGCTTTACACTCTCTAATAATAATAATAATAATAAAGGGATCTTATCATGCGCAGACTTAGCCCAGTGGGCATCAAGGCGCCTAATTCCAAATCCAGCTCATGACAAAAACCTGGCAGCTCAACCTGTGTAAGCTCTCGAAAAGCACCACGTTTTTAAAGCCTTTTTAAAGAGCGCTAGAGAGGGTAGAACCTTCATCTCCATCGGCAAGATGTTCCAGAGCTGTGGCGCGACGACGGAGAAGGCCCTGGCTCCCCATCTGGTGAGCTTAAAACGAGGGACAACAAGTTGAAATAGTCCCGATGAGCGCAAACACCTTGTAGGGTGATAGCGGGTAAGCAGGTAGCTGATAGCGTTCTTAGATCCATCCTCGAGAGCTCTGTAAGTTAAACACAGAATTTTAAAATCAATTCTGTGCTGAATAGGCAGCCAATGAAGGTCTCTCCTCGCAGCAGTAGCAGAGAAGGCCCTGGGAAGATCCAGGACAAAGCGTGCAGCAGCATTCTGCACGATTTGCAGACGATGTATAAGGCCCTTGTTGGATTCCATATAGAGAGAGTTACAATAGTCTAACCTGGAGCCAACAAGGGCAACTGCAATCTGCTTGCGTGCTTGAAGAGACAGATAGCTGCGAATTCTATTGAGCGTCCTGATCACGCCCCAGCAGGTCGAGACAGTCCGATTCACCTGTAGGGACATCGAGAGTGAAGTGTCGAACACCACACCCAGATTTCTGGCAGATTGAGAGGGAGTGGGGCAGATGCCAAGAGAAGTGGGCCACCACTCACTCGACCAGATATCTTGGTCCTTTCCAAAGACCAAGACCTCAGTCTTGTCGCCATTTAGCTTCAGGGAGTTGGCAACCATCCAATCTGCAACGTATTGCATACAGGACCTGAAGCTAGAGGCAGATGATACGACAGAGGACTGAGTGAGTGAAACCATGATCTGGGTGTCATCGGCGTATGATACCACCTCCATCCCCTGTGATCTTACAAGCCTAGCAAGGGGGGCCACATAGATGTTGAACAGGGTCGGGCTTAATGCCGACCCCTGTGGCACCCCACATTGCAAAGACTTAGCTGGGGAGAGGTGGTTGCCGAGCATCACTCTCTGTTCCCTATCAAGGAGAAAGGAGTTGAGGAGACTCAGGGCCGAACCCGTGACACCTGCCTCCCTGAGCCGAGATGTTAAAATGGCAGGAGACAGGGTGTCAAATGCGGCCGTGAGGTCCAATAGCACAAGAACAGTAGTTTGTCCGGCATCAACCTTGCGTCGGATGTTATCGACTACAAAGGTGAGAGCAGATTCTGTGCTGTGATGTTTTCGAAATCCATGCTGGGTAATATCAAGATACTCCGCAGCTTCAAGGAAAGAGGATAAGTGGCAATTCAGGTGTGCTTCTAAAATTTTAGCCGGTGCAGGGAGCAGAGAGATCGGTCTAAAATTTTTCAGGAGACCGGGATCAAGTGAGGGCTTTTTAAGGAGCGGCCTCACAATGGCCTTCTTCCATGTTGATGGAAAAATGCCTTGGACTATGACCTTATTTATCACCTCAAGTAGGGGGGGAAGGAGGCTGTCCCTACACTCTTTTAACTTTTTAAGAGGTAATGGATCTAATGGAGAGGAGGACTTCGTCTTGTCAAGAAGAAGATTCAATCCCTCCCAGGACATAGAGGGAAAATCAGAAAGGAGGCTAGAGGGAGCTGTATCCAGTGCCTCAGAGGAACGTATACCTGAAAGACTGTCTTCATCCAGAGAAAGACGTTGTACCTCTAAGGAAGTGTGGATATCAAAGATTTTTTTATGAAAAAAGTCTGCAATATCGTCACAAAGCCGTTGAGAGCTAACTACGGGATCAGGGAGTTGGAGGGAGCATAATGAGTCCGCAATTTTAAAAAGCTCCCTGGAGGAAGTGAGTGAGCTGGTTAGATTGGAGAAGTATTCCTGCTTCTCTATTATCACTTTTTGCTTATACTCCCGTAGAGCAGACTTATGAGCCTCCCTATCCATGGGATCCCAAGATTTCCTCCATCTCCTCTCACTGCTTCTGCAACCTTGTCTTAATAATCTAAGATGGTCAGAGAACCATGGCGCTGATGGTTTCCGCCGGGCTACATATTGCAGGGATGCGGGGGCAAGATTTTCTACTGCTTTGGTGATGGAGTCCTGCAGATCTTGTGCTGCCTCATCCGCATCTTTTAGGGAGAGAGCCTCTGGTGTAGGAATAAAAGGGGCAAAAGCCTCATTCGTCAGGTTTCTAAAATTTCTCCTAGAAATGAAAGGGTTAGTCCCCTTCTTAGTAAGATTAGAGGTGGAAAAGGCTAATTTGAGGGGGACCGCAAAATGATCAGTCCACACCAACGGTAAAGGTGTACCGCTGGAGAGTTTTGGATCATTAGAGAAAACCCCGTCAAGGATGTGACCTGCTGTATGAGTAGCCTTGGTAACAAGCTGAATAAGATCGCAAGCCCCAAGAGATTCAACCAGTGATGACGTGTCCTTAGAGTGGACCTCATCAAGATGGAAATTGAGGTCACCTAGAATGGTGAAGGAGGGCTTTCCAAAGTAGGGTTCAAGAATCCTCAATATGTCCGAGACAAAATTAGCTCTATAGCCAGGCGGCCTGTAAATCAACATACCCGTAAAGGAGACTGAAGGGGCACATGTGATACAGAAGTACAGAGCTTCAAAGCGATCTTGGGGCGAGGAGAGTGGGTTAACCGTACATAGCAAGGAGGATTTACAAAGAATGGCAATACCTCCTCCTCTACGTTTAGGTCTGTCAAGCCTATGTAGGGAATAGCCCTCAGGGATGGCTAAGAGAAGGTCATGGCCAGAAGAGTCAGTGGCCCAGGTCTCTGTAACAAATACCCAGTCTGGTTGCCTTTCATCCACAAAGTCGTGAAAGGCAAGATTGTGTTTGATTAACGAGCGCGCATTTAATAGAAATCCAGTATTGTGAGAAATAGTGGTCCTTGGGGACAAGGGACAAGGGATGATAGTACAGCTAGCAAGGGGGTGGAAAAAGGAGGAGCAGGCCCTACAACATCGAGAGTGTAATAGCCCTAGTGGAGTAAGACAATGTAAAAAGGGGCAAGCGCGAGGTCTAAGAGCCAGAAGCGAAGAGGATGCATAGCGCAAACGGGTCTTACCAGGGTGCAAAGAAGCGGAGACCAGGTCCGGCCCGACCTGCAGCCCGTCCTCAGCGCGGACGGGCGCAGACGGGCTGAACTCTGGCGTAACTCCGGCGTCAGTCCGGCGTCCCCGCAGCGTATAACCGCTGCGCGTAAGCATGGCTCAATTTATGTACTGCTCGCCTCCTAGAGAGAGGACTAGAGCGTGCAAACAACCCCCCCAACCTAAGATGGCCGCCAACAAGACGTGGACGCGGGACCCGCCAAGTGCGGTGATCAAACAATTAGAGTGCGGGAAAGAGGGGCTGAGATGCGAGTGTGCGTGGCCGGCGAGATTAAAAACAGGGTAAGAAGCTTGAAATCAATTTTAAATAAAATGACCAAAACGGGCAATTTTAAAAATAGCTGATAGCTACTGACAAGTCGCGCTGCAAGTAAAGCGCTGCTGGCAATGCGCTGAGCTGTAGAGAAAGAACTGCCGAGATTTGCCTCAATTTATGCACTGCTCGCCTCCTAGAGAGAGGACTAGAGCGTGCAAACAACCCCCCCAACCTAAGATGGCCGCCAACAAGACGTGGACGCGGGACCCGCCAAGTGCGGTGATCAAACAATTGGAGTGCGGGAAAGAGGGGCTGAGGTGCGAGTGTGCGTTGCTGGCGAGATTAAAAACAGGGTAAGAAGCTTGAAATCAATTTTAAATAAAATGACCAAAACGGGCAATTTTAAAAATAGCTGATAGCTACAGACAAGTCGCGCTGCAAGTAAAGCGCTGCTGGCAATGCGCTGAGCTGTAGAGCTCTGGTACTGCCTTACTGCTCGACCAAGCTACCACTTTGGAGAGTAAGGTCAGTTCTGACTTTAACCTCTGTTATACCTCTGGGGTTGGTGGACTCTATACACACTGTACTTCCTTCTAGTCCAGTATATATAGAGCCACTTTCTCACACACCTGTACCCTCACCACTGGCATAGAGCACCCAGCTAGAGAGGCGACTGATCTATGCCAGGTCAGTGGGTTGTAGGCATGGCACACAGGGATGTGCAATGTCAACTCTTTACTTTGTTCTGCACCAAACACGCAGCCTGCAAAGGCTGTGTGTGTGTGTGTGTGTGTGTGTGTGTGTGTGTATTTAAAGATACAGGACCTCTAAGGGTGGCACAATAAGTGCTGCAGCCTGTAGAGGTCTTCCCTGGTCACAGTGCCCTAGGTACCTGTGGTACCATTTACCAGGGGCTCACCTGTTGCCAGAGATGCCAATTGGGTTAGTTTTGGGGAAATTACTCAGTCCCAGGGAACCTGATTAGCAGGGACCCAGGGCACACCAAGAAAAAGTGCATCAGTAGGCTGGCAAAACTGGGGGTTCTGCAACAGAACCCCTCTTTCCTACAATGATTACAATAGTGTAAAATGACTGCAATTCAGATATGGGCATGCCCCCGTCTTTTTTTTATTATTTTATTTTGTACTCCTTGTCTTTAGTATTGATTGCCTTTTGCTCCCTGTGCCTCCCTCCCCACCAACTATCAGAGACAGTCAGGCCACACATAGCCTGAGTTTTGCCTGTTGCGCAAACTCACTGCCAACTCTACCCCCCTCCCTGCGAAACGTTTAAAAAAGGAGAAGAAGCCTTTCTAATTATTAGTTTTAAAGGAGTGTAACTAATGTCCAAAAATTAATTAATGACTGCAAATGACACACCCCACCCACATGAGAGAAATATAGCCCCCCACCTTATGCATGAATAAGTAATCAAGGACACTGGCCATTCAAGGACTGATAGTGTATGCTACTGATTTAACATCCTTTACACCCCCTCCCAACCCCCTTCCTGGTCACTTAAGATTCTTCATTTCTGCGCGTGGGGAACCCCCCCTTCCGTGCTGTGAGCTAAACCCACCCAAGTGCTCTTTTCCCTTAATTTCGGAGGTGAACATCTTTATCTTGTCCTTAACGATAGTCTGCAGATGACCTTGGGCTAAAAGAGAAGCTTTTGCATCTCCCTTTTGAAATATCTATGGACCCTCTGGATTTCCAACTCGCTGTTCCAGGCTGAGCGCTCAGGAAAAGCACTTTTGAGAAGATCCAAAATGGAGGACCTGATTTCTCTGCCTTCAGACTGTTCTTTAATCCCCTAGGAAGCACAGATTTTTCTGACTTTGGTGGTTTTGAAAATCTTCTATCTTCCACATATCAGTTAATTGTTCCACCTGAGATTTGACATGCTCCTTCAATGCACCATCATCCGCTTCTACGATAGATTTTGTTGCCTTGATGATATTGAGTTCATCCCCTATTTCCTTGCAAGATTGACAAACTTTTTTTTTTTTTTTACTTTTTATTGAATTGAAAATCAGGGCAAACATTACATTTAGAAGATAATCATGATTGGCTGCGATTAAAGCTGTGAATGAAACAACGTTACGCCCGTCCACGCCTGGACCGCGCCTAACGCCAGAACCCCTGGACCTCGCCGGAGCCAGCCAACCCGACGGAGTTACGCCGCCGCCACCCTCCACGCACTCAACACCGGCCGACAGCCAGCCTGCTACCAAGCCACCCCGAAACGCACCCACGGAGCCTTCACCTGCCACGCCTGCAACTTCACCTGCACTCGGTCCTGCACCGCACAAGCCAGAACAACCACCAACAACACCCACCTCAAGTGCATCCTGCTCAACACCCGCTCCGCCCACAAACACGCCGTCGAACTCTGGGACCTCCTGGACAAAACGGCACCGGACGTCGCCTTCCTCACGGAAACCTGGATGAACGCCACCTCAGCCCCCGACATCGCCATAGCCATCCCGGACGGCTACAAGATCATCCGGAGGGACCGCATCAACCGAACCGGAGGAGGCATCGCCATTGCCCACAGAAACACCATCCGCATCACGACCAACACCAACGACACCCTCACCGGCGCGGAGCACCTTCACTTCCAGATACACACCGACCCCAAGACCACCCTCAGAGGGACCCTCATCTACAGACCCCTGGGACCACGCGCACATTTCAGCGAAGCCATCACAGACTTCATCAGCCCGCTCGCCCTCGCCTCCCCCGACTACATCCTCCTAGGAGACCTCAACTTCCACCTGGAGAACGACATGGACAACACCACCACCACCCTACTAGACAACCTCGCCACCCTCGGACTCAAGCAACTGGTCAACACCCCCACCCACTACGCCGGCCACACACTCTACCCAGTCTTCTCCTCCAGCAACCACATCTCCTTCAGCCACACCACCGAGCTCCACTGGACCGACCACAGCTGCGTACACTTCAACGTCAGGAAAACAACAACCCACCACCGCCCACAACAAACCCCCCGACGATGCTGGAGCAAGATCACAACCGACCAACTCACCACCTCCCTGAGCCAAAATCCTCCTACCAACACTACGAACCCCAACGAGGCTGCCCGCAACCTCACACAGTGGATCTCCGACTGCGCAGATGCCCTTGCTCCACTGAAGAACCCTCCAAGCAACCCTGACAGCAAGAAAGTTGCATGGTTCACCAACGACCTCAAAGACTCAAAGAAATCCTGCCGTGCCCTCGAGAAAGCCTGGCGTCACAACCAGTCATCGGAAAACATGATAGCCCTCAAGAACGCCACCCGCAAACCCCACCAGCTGATCCGCACCACCAAAAGGACAGCATTCAGAGAATGACTGGACAACAACGCCCATAACAGCAAGGAACTCTTCAACATCGTGAAAGAGCTCTCCAACCCCAACGCCAGCAACAATTACATCATGCCATCGCAAGACCTCTGCAACTCTCTTGCCACTTTCTTCCACCGTAAGATCGTCGACATACATGACCGCTTCGGCGCCCAGAACTCTTACCCTGCCACCGAACCTACGCCCCCCACCACCACCCTATGCGCCTGGACCCAGGTCAGCACGGAAGACACCACCCACACGATGAACACCATCCACTCGGGCTCCCCAGCCGATCCCTGCTCACACCACATCTTCAACAAAGCCGACAACATCATCGCACCAAACTCCGGGACATCATCACCAACTCCTTTGCATCCGCCACCTTCCCGGAGAGCTGGAAGCATGCAGAGATCAACGCCCTCCTGAAGAAACCTACCGCAGACCCCACAGACCTCAAGAACTTCTGCCCAATCTCGCTCCTCCCCTTCCACGCAAAAGTCATCGAGAAAACCGTCAACAAACAGCTGACAGCGTTCCTGGAGAGGAACGGCTCCCTCGACCCATCGCAGTCCGGATTCCGAGAGAACCACAGCACCGAGACCGCCCTCATCGCAGCCACCGATGACTTCAGGACCCTGCTTGACAACGGAGAAACCGCCACCCTCATCCTCCTCGACCTTTCGGCTGCATTCGACACGGTCTGCCACCGCACCCTGACAACCCGCATCCACCACGCCGGGATCCAAGGAAAGGCCCTGGAATGGATCACCTCCTTCCTCTCTGACAGAACCCAAAGAGTCCGTCTCCCGCCCTTCCTCGCAGAAGCCACCAAGATCATCTGCGGTGTACCTCAAGGCTCCTCGCTCAGCCCCACCCTCTTCAATGTCTACATGAGCCCCCTCTCAGCCATCGCACGCAAGCACAACCTCAACATAATCTCCTACGCCGACGACACCCAACTGATACTATCCCTCACCAACGACCCCGCCTCCGCCAAAGCCAACTTCCAGGACGGCATGAAAGACATCGCGGACTGGATGAAGCTCAGCCGCCTGAAGCTGAACTCGGACAAGACGGAAGTCCTCATCCTCGGCCCATCCATCTCTGCCTGGGACGACTCCTGGTGGCCCCCTGCCCTGGGCCCCCCACCCAATCCCACGGACCACGCAGGCAACCTGGGCTTCATCCTCGACTCCTCCCTCACGATGACCAGACAAGTCAACGCTGTGACTTCCTCCTGCTTCAACACCCTCCGCATGCTCCGTAAAATCTTCTGCTGGATCCCCACTAGAACCAGGAAAACGGTCCCCCAGGCCCTGGTCACCAGCCGTCTAGACTACGGGAATGCCCTCTACGCTGGGACCACTGCCAAACTACAGAAAAGACTCCAGCACATCCAGAACGCATCAGCACGACTCGTCCTGGACATCCCTCGACACAGCCACATCTCCACCCACCTGAGAGACCTACACTGGCTCCCAGTCAGCAAGAGGATCACGTTCAGACTCTTCACCAACGCACACAAGGCTCTCCATGACTTAGGCCCCGAATACCTCAACAACCGCCTCTCGTTCTACACGCCAACCCGCCAGCTCTGCTCCGCCAGCCTCGCCCTCGCCACGTCCCACGGACCCGCAGAGCCACCACCGGAGGAAGATCCTTCTCCTACCTGGCGGCAAAGACTTGGAACACCCTCCCCACCCACCTGCGACTCACCCAGGACCATCTCTCCTTCAGGAAGCACCTCAAGACCTGGCTTTTCGAGCAATAGCGCCCCCCCTTCCCAGCACCTTGAGACCCTAGCGGGTGAATAGCGCGCTCTATAAACGTTACTGATTGATTGATTACTCATTCCCACATCAACAATATGTCACAAACAGTACATTTGGCCCGCACCCCAATTCCCAGACAGTACGACCACGTTATGTGGACACATCACCTGTTACAAGTTCAGGTGGATCACAAATATATCCTCGATACTTGTTCCATGCTCCCCATACCTTCTCCCATTTACGGGGAGAACCACGATTGATAAAGACCGCCTTCTTGGCCACCATTGCCTCGTCCATGTCCTTACACCATTTCCGGAGTGTAGGTATTTCACCTGACCCCCATAACATAGCAACGTGCCATACCCAACATTGCCCAATCCTGCCTTGGTGACTGAGGTCGTTGGGCTCCCATACATTTAACAATTTCTGGTAGTACCGAAATTCCACAGTCTGAGATATAGTGCGCATCACCTTGGCCCAGTATGCTGCGATATAGGGACTGTCCCAAAAGGTGTGAAAAAATGTACCCTCCTCCCAACAGTTTCTTAAACAGTATTGGTGTTGGGCTTTCCCTATGCTGTAGAGTGTTGTTTTAGTGTAATATGTGCGGTGGCGACGACAGTGTCTCTTGCCACTCCGATTCATCAAAGTCACCCACATCTCGGGACCATTTTTGTTGCAGCATGGTCGTCGGATCTGGCAGGTTGTTGACTAATTTACGGTATGTAAGGGATACCGCCTTCTTAGTCATGTGTTCCGTAAGGAGTCTATCCTCCAATGAATTGGTCTCCGGTATGGTTGTGCCAGATGTCAGGACTGCCTGAAGCGCATGCCAGATTTGTAGATACCTAAACTTCTCTGTCTGCGCCATGCCATATTGTGTCTCCAAGTGGGAAAACTCTACCACCGCTCCCTTCTTCCAGAGATCACCCACTGTGGATACTGTACGAAACCTCTACTGTGAGTCCCAAAGTGGCACTTTAAGCGAGCCTGCGCCTGATGCCATATATGAATCGTATGTGCAGTAGGGCCAATCAGGGAAGAGGGCCTGCTCTTTCTATATAAAGCTGACATCAATCCATCCTCCTCTAGTTCCTGTCTGTCCGCTTGGTACGCAGGTTCGTCCTGCGGGGCATGCAACCAATAGTTGATTATTTTAAGATGACCGACTTTTTTAATGGCACCTCGCAGCTGCTTAGTTGCCAGCCTGGCCCTTCTTTTTTTTGCAAGGGTCTCTGCTTGATGTTCCTTTATGGACGCACAAATTAACCTCGGGAACTGTCCACTGAATCTGAAAGAAACATGTTAGTTATAGATTCCTTACCTTCGAATTACCCCCAGGCGCCTGACTGGATCCGGAAAGTTTTTAGTCAGCAGTTCCTCTGTGCCTGGATAGGTGGCGTCTGTCAGCTCCATGTCGGTCGTTGACGTTGTGGTAGCCAGGATGACGGCACAGGAGCTACTTAGACGTCGTCCTCACACGCTGATGTCAGTTCTTTCTTTTTCCGCGGCAGTCCGCGCAGATCAGTAGAGAGCGGTACCTCCAGTCACTTTTGACTGATCTTTTTGAGCGACTTTTGTTGACGTCTTTTTTGAGTCTACGACTCCTGGTGCACATAGGGATGCCCCTATTCAAGGCATGCGGTTCCTGTAGCTGACTGATGTTGGTTATTGATCCCCACTGCATGTGCCTCTTTTACTTGGAGCGCGACCATCACCCCAAGTCGTGCTCCGACTGCCTGTCCATGGCTCCGAAGGCTTTGCGGGAGCGGTCCAGAAAGTTTTGTGAGCGCTGGCAGTCTGCTCCGGTCCGTTCGAGGTCACGAGGGAGATCGAGGGACCGGTCGCGGAGCCATCATCACTGTTCTAAGTCTTCGAAGTCATCGCATTCGGGGTCGAGTAACGAGCACAAGAAGAACATCATCACTCTTCGACTACTCCCTGTTGGTCGGCTGATGCGACAAGGGATGCAGGCGGTGCCCCTCCCACGGTTCTGTGCTTGGATCCAGCAGAGTCAACTCCAGGCTTCCTTCTCGGGGCAACTCCTGCCCAGCTTCGTAATTTTTACGAGGTGGTGCACACCATCTGTGGGCAGCCCGAACCCGCTAGCGCGCCTTCGGTCTCCGCGGACTCTGTAGGGGGAACTAGACCTTCTCCACCGACGGCTCTGGCCCTGGCACCGCAGGCCCCCCCTTGGATCCAGATCTGGATCGACGCCTATTGAACTTACAACACCTCCACCGGCATCGCTTCCTCCGGCACTGCTACCGCAACCGATGCCGGTTGGGCCCCCGGCCGGCGTCTGCCCTGGCCTCCATTCTGATGTGGACCTGGAGCCGGACCGGCATTGCTGGATCCAGTGCCGTGTGGACTTTTTGTGTCCCTGTTCACTCCTGGAGTCCCTTTTCTGCCAGATTGGCACCTAGAGGAGGAGGAGTACTGGGAGGGGTCAGGTGATCCTCTAACTGATCAGCTAGACTCTGAGCAGAACTGGAGAGAGGAACTGTGGGATGCCAGTAGTCTAGACACCTCCCCTGACCTTGGCATGTTGTCTCCTCCTACTATGGCTACGAGGAGGGAGCGTCATAGGCAGTTGTGTTGTGTCGGGTGGCCCAGGCTCTCAACTGCGAGCTTCCTACAGTGGGGCTCAGGACTAACCTCCTGACAGAGGTGCTTCAGCCGGCTGCGAGCTCTTCCGGGGCCCCTGCTGCCGTTTAATTAGGCCCTCACCGACGTCCTTTTGGGCACCTTGTCCAGGCCCAAACGGGGGCTCCCATGGATAGGATGATTGGGCGACCCCACTCCCCTCTCCCAACACCCCACCCCGGAAAGCTTGGTGGTCCAAGCCTCCACTTCCAAGAGCGCCTTCCCTAATGCTCCACTGGAAAGGGAATCCAAGAATAAGAATCATCTTGGAAAGAAGATTTTCTCTTCCGCCAGCTTGGGACTGACGCGGTAAACACTGCATGTCTATTGGCCCATTATTTCCACACTGTGTGGGATATGGTGGCGCAGGTGCTGCCTCAGTGTCCGGAGGAGGCCCGGATAGTGCTCTCCCAGGCTGTTGCCGCTGGGAGAGATGCGGCAAAATTTACTATCCGTTGTGGGCTGGATACCGACGACTCTCTGGGCCGGAGGATTTCCACATCAGTAGCCCTTCGTCGCTACGCCTGGATGAGCTTTTCGGGGGGGATGTCCAGAATACCCTCATGGACATGCCTTTTGACAGCCATCGCCGTTTTGGCGACAAAGCGGACTACGCTCCAGCGCGTTTCAAGGACTCACAGGCTACGGCAAAGTCCTTGGGCCTCTCCAGCTGCCCTGCGCAGTCTGCTTTTCACCCCTTTCATGGCTACCGAAAGGGTGCCTCACTACGTCCCGCTTAGAACCACAGGCTGCAGCAAGCTTTCCAACCTTCGTGCGGCTGGGCACGTGGGAACCACTGCCGTGGTTCAGGGGGCCAGCGCGAGGACCAGTCCACCAATCCCCCCTCTGCTGCACCCTCCAAACCTTCCTAGTCCGACCTTTCAGGCCCATCAAACGCCAGTGTGTGGCAGGATCCGCCATCACCTCCCCCACTGGCGCACCATCACGTCGGACAGGTGGGTTTTGCTGATAGTCCGAAGGAGCTACTCCCTCCCCTTCTAGGCTACCCCTCCTGCCATGCTACCTCCGTACCACTGCATGTCGGAGGATCACCTGGGCCTTCTCCAACAGGAAGTTACGGCTCTCTTGGCCAAGGGAGCCATTGAACGCGTTACTGTCCCAGAAGTAGGATGTGGTTATTACTCCCGCTTCATTCTGGTACCCACGAAGGGCAAGGACCTGCGTCCTATCTTAGATCTCCGGAACGTCAACTGCTTCATCTGGAAGGAGAAGTTCAAGATTTGACGCTCGCTCAGGTCTTGTCTGCCCTCGACCCAGAAGACTGGATGGTAGCGTTGGACTTGCATGACGCTTATTTTCACTTCCCCGTCCTGCTGGCCCACTGGCGTTACCTGCGGTTCACAGTAGGCCACGAGTATTTTCAGTTTACCGTGCTCCCCTTTGGCCTTACCACCGCCCCTCAGGTGTTCACGAAAATGATGGCAGTGGTTGCGGCTCATCTGCGCAGATCGGTGGTTTCAGTCTTTCCCTATCTCGACGACTGGCTGTTGAAGGCGGGCTTGCCCCAGACAGCCGTCTCCCACCTCCAGACTACGGCTAACCTCCTGCATTCGCTGGAGTTCTCCATCAATGAGCCGAAGTCACACCTGATTCCCTCTCAGAAGCTCCTCTTCATCGGAGTGGTTCTGGAGAAGATGCGGTTTCAGGTCTATCTTCCCGAACAGCGAGTACAGGATATTCGGGCTATGATTCCGATCTTTAAGCCTCTATCCCGGGTTTCGGTCAGGATGACCCTGAGACTGCTGGGCCTCATGGCCTCCTGCTTCCTTCTGGTCGATCATGCCAGGTGGCAAATGTGGGCTCTGCAGTGGTACCTGAAGTTCATGTGGGCACAGCATCAGGGGAATCTATCCGATGGCTTCCAGAACTCGGAGGGCACAGCACGACAATTGCAGTGGTAGCTCAAGAACCAGGATTGAGTCAACGGCAGATCCTTCTCCCTTCCCCAACTAGAGCACACAGTGGTGACGGACGCATCCCTTCTGGGATGGGGCGGCCACATGGGAGAGTCACAGATCAGAGGCCTCTGGTCTCCGGCGGGGTCCAGGCTACATATCAACCTTCTGGAGCTCCAGGCTATTCGTCTTGCACTCAAGGCATTCCTTATCTCTGTGGGGGAAGAGTAGTGCAGGTGTTCAGACAACACCACCGCCATGTGGTACTGCAACAAACGGGGTGGGGTTGTGGACCCTGTGTCAGGAGGCCCTCTGCTTCTGGACATGGCTGGAACATCAGGGCATATCCCTGGTGGTTTAACACCTGGCGGGTTCTCTGAAAGCCAGGGCCAACGAACTCAGCCCAGATGCATGATGTATCACGAACGGCGTCTTCACTCGGAGGTGGTGCAAGGTCTCTTTCGACAGTGGGGAGAGCCTTGGTTAGATCTATTTGCCAACGAAGAGAACGCGCAATGTCAGCAATTCTGCACGTAGGAATTTCCAAGGCGGCATTCTCTAGGCAACGCTTTTCGTCGCAAGTGGAGTTGCGGTTTGTTGTACGCCTTTCCGCCTATACCACTTCTGCCCAGAGTGCTGAAGACGATCTACTGTAGCAGCAACAGGGGACGGTCCTGCACGCAAACCTGTCCAGCCTCCAGTGGCAGCAGTGTACATCTTTTGATCTGCCCCCCGAAGTTTGTGATGTAATCTTGGCAGCCAGGCGTCCCTCAAATAAGACTGTATACTCCTGCCGGTGGAACAAATTTGTGGCATGGTGCACAGCAAAGACTGTGGATCTCCTTTCTGCCCCTCTTTCTGAGGTTCTCTTGTTCCTCCTTTCTTTGTCTCAGCAGGGCTCTGCTCTGGGCACTATCAAGGGCTATCTCTCGGCCGTCTCTGCCTTCCTTCGGCTTCCAGATCAGCCTTCTCTATTCAAGTCCCCGGATGTTAATCATTTCTTGAAAGGCATAACTCATCTTTCATCCTATTCCCTTTGTTATGCCTCAGTGGGACTTGAATCTAGTCTTAACCTATTTAACGTGCGGTCCCTTTGAGCCGCTTCACATTTGTCCTTTGAGACTTCTGACGCTTAAAACTGCATTCCTAGTAGCCATCACATCTGCCAGAAGAGTGAGTGAGCTCCAGGCTCTTTCATCCAAGCCTCCTTTCCTGTCAGTCCATCCGGACAAGGTAGTTATCAGGAGTTGTCCATCCTTCCTGCCCAAGGTTATAACTGCCTTTCACATCGGACAGACCATCACTTTGCCCACCTTCTTTCCGCCTCTGCATCCTTCGAAAGAGGAAGAGAGGCTCCACCGTATGGACCCAAAATGTGCGTTTTCCTTTTATCTGGATCACACCAAGCAGTTCTGGGTGAATGACCAGCTCTTTGTTGGCGACGTGCGCGTCAAGAAAGGCCTGGACTTACACAAGCAGACTACCTCCCGATGGGTCGCTGAATGTAACAAAGCCTGCTATTCTCTGGCGAAGGAGCCTCCAGTGGGGCTGCATGCCCATTCCACCAGGGCGACGGCAGCAACTACTGCTTTGGGAAGAGGCGTTGCTCTGAATGACATCTGTCAGGCAGCTGCGTGGGATTTGTTGCACACATTTACGAAACACTACTGCCTTGATGGTCCAGTTCGGAGAGACCGCTTCTTTGACCGTTCTGTTCTCCAGGACTTTCTGGTGTGATCTTAGTTTGCAGACCCACCTCAGGGTTTGATGTTGCTAGTGTTTCTATTCTAAGGTAAGGAATCTATAACTAACATTGTTATTTCAAATGAACAAGTTACTTACCTTCGGTAACGGTATCTCTGTAAGAAACATAGGTTAGTTATAGATTCCTTGCTGCCCCACCCATCCTCCCCGTTCTGCGAACTGATTTCTAGGGTTAAGGATATCCTTTCAGGGCCCTAGTTTTGTGCACCAGTGGTCAGTGTCTTGCATGGCTCTGCATTTCTGGTGCGGAAAGTCATATACAGAACTGACACCAGCGCGAGCGGGCAGTGTGTAGTAGCTCCTGCAACTTCATCCCGGCGACCACAACGCCAACGACTGACATGGAGCAGACAGAGGCCACCTTTCAACGGGCAGAGGTACTGCTGATGAAAAACTTTCCGGATCCATTCTGACGCCTGGGGGTAATTCTAAGGTAAGGAATCTAGATCTAACCTATGTTTCATACAGATATATTGTTACCGAAGGTAAGTAACTTGTTCTTTCGGCTCCAGCCTGGTGCTGAGAAGCCTCCTTAGATACCAAAGTAGACCCTATTTGATGAGACAGGTTAGAAGCTGAATAGTCCCATCTTCTATCCTCTGCAGCAGCTTGTAATTCTTTGCCACTGTATACGCCCAAATTCCCTTTTGAGCTCTTATGGCGTTTGACATTTCAGAGTTGTCTCTGATGCAAAAGATGAGCTGACCTCTAATAAAGGGGCACTAAGCTCATCGTCTCTTGACTTAGAAAGGGACCCGGCAGACTCTGAACTTTCTGTGACAGAGTAGAATTTACCACCCCCTTCGTGAGTAACCTCCAAAGCCCTACAAGCAATACCCTCTGCCTTGCTGGTCAAGAGAAGATCGGATCGATCCTCTTCCAGATTTGGTGATGTCTGTCCCATAAGTGGGCACCCTGAAGAGTATTTCTGGGCTGACCAGGCTGACCGAGCCCACCTTCCCGCTGGACTTGATGGATCACACTCCGCAAGATGCCAGTGTCCGAACAAGCTGTATCCAATTGAGCTTTTGATTGGGTCCCTGAAGACTCGGGTGTTCTATCTCTGAGACTCAGCCCGGCTGGCTCTTTGCTCCTCAAGTTGTTCAGCTCGAGAGTTCTTTCGGAGGACCAGTGTTACCCCACATCCCAAGATAAGGCAGAGTCTGAAGCTAAGGCCTGGTCTGAGGTGCACACCTTATTTGAGCCCTTATCTGACCCCCAGAGGCCCCCTTTCGACCACCTAGACTGTGTATCCACCGGAACTACATCAAAGGAAGGAGCAAACTCTCATGGCAGCACGGTTACTTTAAAACGATACACTAATTGCAGGGTGTGTGTGGGAGGAATTTGGGGCGGGGGGCACAGATATAATGGGCCTCACTTGATGGGAGCGCAGTTGTCTCCAGAGTCAATAGTTTCCTTGACACACATCTTTGTCGATCCACTACCCGGGGCCCGAGTCTGAGCGCCAACCTGCTGCGGCATTGCCCGCATGATCCTTGGCTTGTTACAACTTCTAGCATCATCCGGCAACTCAAGATACTCCTTTGGCCTTCTCCGCATTATTATGGATTGCTCTAGGGTTCTTTGGTGGCATATCTGTGATACGGGCTCTTGTTGGACCCTTTTTTTTGTGTGTAGTTTTATATAGCGCAAACTAGACCCGAAGATATCAAAGCGCTTTACATGAGCACCAGTTACATTACAGACAGACATATTCATTTTTGTTAGGCACGGAGAGTAAGTGATTTGCCCAGAATCACAGAATTTTGAGCGCCCCTGCTGAGATTCTAACCAGGTTCCCCAGCTCCGAGGTCGTCCGCCCTAGCCGTTTGGCCACATTCTCTACCCTTTGTTCTAGTCCATCTTCCGGAGCCAAAGCCAACAGGCTAGTGCCTGACACAGCTAGCACAGCTGCTCCCAACCACCTCGCTGACCGGGCCCATCGTTCCGAGCCACCAGCAGTATCACGCCGGCAGCCCTGACTGGAGCTCCGATGATAACCTGCCAAAGGCTTCTCCGCGTTCCTTGCTACAGCTTCAACACAGGCCCCTCATGCACACACTATGCTTCAACGAGCTGGTGCTTGCGCGGAGCAAGGGAGAGAGCCTGCTTGTCGCGGCCTCATGCAATCAGCAAGGGCATAAGGTAAGGAGTGCGAGGGAGGGTGTCGCAGAGTGGAGGTTGGAAGGAAGCACAGGTGTTTTGAGGAACTGGTTCTAAGCATTGAACAAGGATAGTGGGTTTATACCAGCAGGGAATCGTTTGCGGGGTAAAAGTTTGGGATTAGAATCCTTTTTTTCTGTGTGATGCCAGAAGAGAGATGGTTCCTCTTAAATTTAGCTATGGTAAGATTATCTTGGATTTCCACAGAGATGGGTCCTAGAATGGTACCTGTGTTGATCTACTGTGATGTCTAAGTTTTTTATAGCCTCTGTGTAGGAAAGTGCCCCTTTTTGCCTGGTTACCCCCTCACTTTTTGCAAGATACCTGATGCTAACGTGACTGAGTGTGTGCGGGGATCATGCTAACTAGGCCCCGGTGTTTTTTCCTAAAACTGTACCTTTGTACCCACAATTGGCAAACCTCTGGGCCACATGTTAGCACCTTGAAAAAGGTCCCCCTGGTATGAAGGGCCTTGTGACCAGAGAGGGCCTCGGAGGGCTGCAGCATGTATTATGCCACCCTCAGAGACCCATCCCCCTAAACGCCCCTGCCCCCTTCGCCAATGCAGACTGGGTGTTTGGGTGCAGACCAAACTAAAGAGTCGGCATGGCACACTGACGGCCTGAGTTAGAGTGGCAAAACACCCCGGCCAGGTCCCCCCCAGTGATCCTGACCTGTTACAGCGTTGGACAACCTCCACTAACCTCCTATACGCCTGCGGCCTCATCCTGAAAGGTCCCCCCCTACCGGGACTGGAACCGGTGATTAAAACCTGACATGAAAGGTCACCTGCATGTCCTGAGTCGTGAGATGCCTGACAGACGGTGTCCTGGTTGTCAGCAACTCTTCCACTTCGTCCTTCAGTCATTGGTTCCCTTCTTCCAGTCTTCTGGGTCCAACCTGCAGCCCTTTTTCCTTGACAGACATCCTCCATTGAAAAGCATTAGACTTCTGAACCTCCTGAGCACCCTGCACCTGGCTGCCCCTACGCCGCTGGTGGTGTGGACTTGGTGCCAACCTGGGACCCTTTTTTCCCTTACCTTAACCCTAGGAGCTTGGCTTCCGAGACAGTGGCCTTCTGTGAGCAGCCCCCAACAGAGGTGCCTGCCTAGCCCCATTGGCTAAAATTGGCAGTCCGCACTCTGCACCTGGCTGCCCTAGTGCAGCTGGTGGTGCCCCTTGAGTGCAAACCTGAACCTTGGTTCTACCCTTCAAAACTCCAAATCAGAAACTGTTTCCTTACCTGCAAACATACTACTTCGCTTTTCCCCATAGGACTGAATAGTGGGTTTTTTCTGAACATTCTTTCAAGTGTTGAAATGTTGTGTACTGCTACAAAAAGTAACCTAGTGTCTTCTCCAGAGTTAACCTGTTTACCAATGTCCTGTGTTGCTCAAACTGTTAGGAAATAAAACCACAAAATAATAACTTTTATACAAACAATTTGTCTGGATCCTGTCTTTGAGTGTGTAACATAATTTCTTGCCTGATTGTGTAAAACAAATGCTGAATACCAACTTCCTGATAAGCCTGGCTGCTCAACCACTCTACCATGAAAGAGAGTAAGGTATTATCTACTTTAGCCTCTGCTATACCTTTGGGGATCCACTGAACTCGGTGCTCACTATTCTTCACTTTGGTATAGTATTATCTGATAGAGACTACTAGCCGCAGATTCCTTAACGTAGAATTATCCCCAGGCGTGAGACTGGATCCGGAAAACTTTTTGCCACAGCATCCCTGCGTGCCGGGGGGACGGCACTACGTGACTCCGCCCTGACTTCGTCAGCGAGGATACTTAAGTCCCACCACGGCGTGGCAATGTCAGTTTTTTCTCTTTTCCGCGTGCAACGCGGATCCGGATTGTGTCCTGGCCTGTTTTCAGGCCTCCTTTTTCACATTTTTGGTTCGTGGAACAGTGTGGAAATGCCTTCGGGCTTCTAGTAGGGTACGCAGTGTGCATGCCAGATGACGACGGACCCTCACCCGATATGTATGTGGTGTCTGGGCGAGCACACTGACTCTGTGGACTGCGAAGCCTGTCGGCACCTTAAACCGAAGTCCCAGCGGGAGCGCCGGATGAAATTGCTGTTGGCTCGCTTGTCTTGGTTGGTGTCGTCCCAGCGTCCGTCCCCCACCTCGGAGCCAGAAACCACCGATTCAGTCTGCAGCAACGCGCGCCATGGGCGTCGCTCGCTAGCTGGTATGTCCTGTCGTTTGTCTCCGAGGTCTTGTCCTCGTTCGGCGGAGGGCACGGACTCCCCTTGGGTCATGCGCCCTCTCCTATCACCACCCTATACGCCGTTTCACGGCGCCGGGGCAACTAGGGCCCAAATGACAGCCTATGCTGCAGCATTACAGACTTCTTTGGCCCCTCCTCCACCTCCTGAGATGTCCGCGGATCCCTTGCCTCGTGCGGGGCCTTCCGCGGATTCGCCGGCGGCTTCGGCCTCGGTGCCAAAGGTTTTGGCTTCAGGTTGTAGGAGGACGGTGTCGGCTAGGTGTAGTCTTTCAGGTCTCCACTCTTCAACCCGTGGAGTCCCTGCTTCGCTGCACATCCCTGCGGGGCTCCCTGTGGAGTCACAGGTGGTTGCCGGGACTCTGGGCTTGTCCCTGAGTCCCTTTCAGCCCTTGGAGCAGGTGGCTACCTCTCCAGAGGCCAAACCGGCGTCGGAGGCTCTCCTCCCAGACCCTGGCGGTGCCGCCTGTGGAGGCCGGGGCATGGGGTGCTTTCCAGAGTCCCTCTCGGTCCTCTCCGCGGGCGGCTGTCCTGAGGGAGGCCGAGCCAGATCCCTTTCGACGCCGTTACTTAGCCGCACCGGCTGCGACCCCGCCCCATTCTCCTGGGCGCCACCGATGCCCACTCCGGCGCCGGTCGGCTTTGAGCCGGTGCCTGTGGCGGATTTTACTGCGCTGGTCCGTGGTTCGTCTAATGAGGAGGTTTCATCCTCTCCGGAGGTTTGTCATCTAATGGTTTCTTCCTCCGGAGACAGGGCGCCGCATTGTTGCCTTTTCACCGGCATCTTCTAGGGAGGGCTCCTTGCCGCCCCGCAGCCTAAGCCCTCGGGCCCTCCTTTCTGCAGTCTGCGGTTGGATCATTTGCCGGCTTCTCCACCCTCCCCGGGAGTTCCTCAGATACCCCACTCGTCAGTGGACCCCCCTCCATGCTGGGGCTGGCCGCCACCCCCCCCCCCCCCTTCTATGGTTGGACTTTAAGATGGACGCTCAGTTTACAGCCATCGCCCACGGAGGAATTGCTTTCTCCCCAGCAGCGCCCTGCAGAGGCCAGAGTTGCCTTCGTTATGGCTATTTCTACGGCTGCTGGCATTTTGCGGATGGGCGAGCCCGTCACCCCTTTTCCTACAGATAATCTCTTGGAGGTTCTCCACCAGGGCTCTGGTGGACGGTAGCTTTTCCTTCCTTTTGAAGGGTTGCTCCACAATTCGCTTCTGGGGGTTTGGTGGCGTCCTGCCATGGGTGATCCGGTGCCTCAGCCGCTCCTGCATCTCCAACGTCCGGCTCCGCACGACCCTGTCTACCTTTCCTTTCAACGTTCTACTCAAGGTTCTCTTCTATGGACGGCTTCTCCACCCTTGCCTGTGGTGTTTCCTCCATCTCGGGAGGCCTGTGGCTGGATTCATGGGGGCGTAACGTCTTCCTTCTGCCAGTGCCTCCTTGCGGGCGCTCAACATGTGTATTGGCTAGGGCTACTCATGAGGGTGTCCGTGCTGATCTGCGGAGCCATGTGTTGGATGGTAGGGAGGTGGCTGCGTTTATTCTTCGTGCAGCCTTGGATGTTGTCGATGCTCTCGGCCGTGCTATGGCCTCTTCTGTGGCTCTCCGTCGCCATGCTTGGCTACGTGATGCTGTTGTTTTCCCTGAAAATGTTAGGCAGCGTCTGGTTGACCTGCCCTTTGACGAGGTCCTTCTGTTTAACTCATGCGGACTCCGCGATTCAGCGTCTTCTTGCGGGCTTCGTCCTCCTCCTCAGTAGGCTGTTTTTGTTGATCTTCCGGGACTTGGTGAGAGGTGTTAGCCCCCTTTGCTCCTGGAACCTGGGGTTGGAGTGACCGTTACACTTTCTGTGTGGTTTTCTGTGCCCTCTGGGTCCCTTGGTTGGCCCCTCTCTTCAGTTTGCTGCTGGTTTAGCCCCGTTTTGGTAAGAGTGTACTTTTTGGCTGATTACTAAGCCTTCTGTGAGTTTTGCCGCAGGTTTTATGGTTTTGTCTCTGCTGCGGGATTTTCTTCCCTAAGAGTGGTTCCCATACTTTCTTTGGGATCTGTCACACCATAAGTGGGGTACTTGTAGCTATTGTATAGCTCTGTCTTTCGCTGGGAGTGTTTGGACTCCCCTTTGCAGGTTCCTCGCCCTTCCTGGTGTTGCTGTATTCCGCTGGTGCGGTTTCTTGGTTGTGGCTTTGCCATTTACGGCTTTGTGCTGCGGTGTTTTTGCCCTTATGTCTGCCGTTTGGCTTGGTCCTCTGGTGTTCCAGAAGGGATTATTTCCTGTGTTGACTGCTTGGTCCGTCATACTTGTTTCTCCTCTTATTTTCCGGCTGATCGCACTTCTGTGTGGATCAGTTCTGTTGGTAGTGGTCTCCTTCTAGGGGTCATTGAGGATGTTGTCTGGTCTTGCCCTTGTTTTGAGCCTGGCTTGGTCTGGGCGTTTAGTTTGGTGGCGCTTGTCAGCGGTCAGCTGCGACTACGTGTTCTTCTGGTCTGCAGCCAGTGGCCTTGGGGTGGGCCCTGGCGCTCCTGCTTCTTGTTCCACTGGAGCCTTGTGAGACTACTTAGGTCTCGCACCTGTGACACAGGGCGAATGCCCTGTCGCAGCGAGTCCCTATTGTCGGCTCTGCTTACAATGAGCCAAGAGGGCGACAAGAGATGGGCACGCGCAACATGCCGCAATCGGATCGGGTCCCGCACGTGAACACGCGCTCCGATTCCGGCATGTTGTTCCCCGTCACAATGGCGCGTGCACGCAGACAGACACACACACGAGCACACACACGAGCACACACACGAGCACACACACGAGCACACACACGAGCACACACACGAGCACAGACACACACACGCACACGCCGTCCCCCCCCCCCCCCCCCCCCCCCCCATCGGAGCCTTGTTTCTTTTACGACTGCCCCTGTTGACTGAGGCACTATTCTGTCCTGGCTGTCTTCTTCAAGCTGTGATAGGTTTGGCTGCCCTCTTCACTGTATGTGTTTTCCGATGGAGGCCTTTGCCTTTGTTTCTACTTCTTCTCCTTGGAGTCTTGGGGTTGTTCTCTTCCCCGGGAATCCTCCGCTGCCTGACCCTCTGGGGTTTCTGGCGGTGGTCTCTAGTACCTTGACTGGGTTTGGGGTGCACTGGCCCCCCATTCCGCATTGTCCATGTTTCCTTCCCTTTGGTGGGGGCTGGGCTGCCTCTCCTGTCTTCATAACACGTCCCTTATGGGGTTGATGTTCCTCCACGATGGCGACGTCTCTTCTGCTTTTGGGGGGGGGAGGGGACTGGGCTATTCTCCCGGTCCCTGTGACTCATCCCCTTTTGGGGCACAGTGGTGTTCAGGCTGGGGAGGTTCTCTCGCAGACCCTCCTTTCCTTTGGGTATGGCTGGGGTATCTATAATATGTTAAGGAATCTGCGGCTAGTAGTCGCTATCAGATGTATGAGTTACTTACCTTCGGTAACGGTGTATCTGGTAGAGACGATTCTAGCTGCAGATTCCTTCACGACCTGCCTTTCCTCCCCGTTCTGTGAGGGCCCTTCTTTGGTCTTCTGCACTCACCTGCCTCTGGGTGTTTGCCTCCTGAGAGTGCCTTCTTACTCCCTCCCTAGGGGGATGCTAGTCTTGTTTACTCCATCCTCCCCTTTTGATGATTGGTTGATGGTTTCACGAGTACTTCTGCGTCCCTGCTCCCTGGTCTCCAGGGTGGGGTTTCCTTCTTCCTTTCGTGGCTTGCGCTTCTGGCTTCTTTGCAGTCCTTAGGGTTGAGGTCTCTGGGCCGGGTCTAGACCCTTAGCTCTTTTGGGAGAGGTCTCTCCTTGCTTGTGTTTTCTGGGGATGGATTTTCGTTGCTCTTTCCGTCTGACATTGGCTTCCTTCTGTTCTGGGCGGTGGTGGCAAGCTTCTTCGTTTGCCATTTTTTCACATGTTTTCTGCCCCAGAGTAGGCTGTTGTATATGTTGCGGGCTTGCTTTGCAGTAGCTGTGCTTTGTTCTTCCTTTCAGGACTTTTGGTTTATAATACCTGACACTATTCTGGATGGTGCGGTTTCTCACCTTTCCTTCCTTCCTTTCCTTTCTGTTTAGCTGATGTTTTCACACACTGTTCCCGTATGTGACAAAGTGGCTCTATATATACTGGACCAAAGTAAGGTACAGTGTGTATAGAGACCACAACCCCCAGAGGTATAACATAGGTTAAAGTCAGGGCTGACCTTACTCTCCAAAGTGGTAGCTTGGTCGAGCAGTAAGGCAGTACCAGAGGACAGTATAAAGCATGTATTGAACACACTCAGTCAGCAAAAGGTTTCATGCACTCAAGGACTGAATTCCAGGCCAATTGTTTTTATATCAAAAGATAGTTTTATTTTTAGAACCAACCGGTATCAAAATATACTGTTCGAGGCATATGAGCTGCAGATCTCACACTGTGCATTAGATCGCCACTTGGTGTTGGGCTCGGATGATTGCATGTTGTCATCATCCTGGAAGAAGTTTTTGTAGTCACCAGATAGGTGACTCCTCCCTTGGACGATAGTGCTGATGGGCATCGACTCCATCCTTAGATTGTTTTTTTCCGCCACTGGTTTCGGATGAAACTTTTCCGCTCTGATTCGAAGTCTACTTTTGAAGTACTTCGACATGTAAACATTTTCTTCAAACAACTTTCAATACTGATAAACATTGACTTGCCTTCATCAGCTCGATTTCGGTCGTCGACGCGGGCCGTTGGGCCTACCCACCCTGTGAGGCCTACACCTCATTGAAAGGACGCCATTCAAAAGATGCCCAGAGTATGGAGCAAAGTTTCCACACAGTAACCATCATGAGGACTGTAACCTGTGCTTATCGCCAGAACATGACGAATCCAGCTGCACAGCCTGTGCGTCCTTTGGATCGAAAAAGACCATTCGAGATCGGAGGGCCATTCGATGCGATATGCAGAGATCAGCTCCAGAACTGGTGGATATCTTCGACGAAGGTCCATGCGTCCCAGAAGAAGATTCCGATGATCTCCAGATCGTATCCGAGGCAGATGACTCCGATGACTCCATACCTTCGGGTCAACGCGCGAGTACCACTGCCCCTACCACTGCCCATACACAAAATTGAAGGCAAAGGTCAACACTCTTCCTGCGAGGCCCTTTGAATGCCACGCTATCGAGCCAGACTCCGAAGAAAATAATGAAGGCTTCCGGTAGCTCCATACCGAGCAGACTGCATGTGCCGATACCACTTGCTACCTCGGCACCGAAACAAAAAAGTCCCAGTTCCGAAAGACACTCCGAAACTGTCGACTCCTATAGATGAAGCGACTCCGAAAACAACGAAGCCTGTTTCCAATGCCTCAAACAGCTTCCACTCCGAAGCGGATACCCTCGATGCTGAAACAGACAAAGCCTGCTTCCGATGCTTCCAAGTCCACGAAACAGGCTTCGGCTTCAAAGACAATATCTTCAGTGCCGAAATCTACGCCAAAGGACTCAACATCAGCTCCTAAGGCTAAAGACAAGCAACAAACCGGGTTGGAACTGAAAAAATCGGCGCCGAAGGCTGTGCCTCTAGAAGAGGAGCTTTTCCAACTAGATCTTTTACAAAAATGGATCTAGATTGATCCAGAAACAGGACATGTTTCCACTACACCACACAGGAAGAGGAAGTCAGAACAAGCACCTACACCTTCAGTGCCTGTCAAGAAGGACTCTGCCACATCTCCTATGCACCCTTATTCTCCAGTATCTACTTCTCCTCCTCCTCTTCCTTTAAACATTTCACCTCAAAATTCTCCTCCTCATTCTCCACCACATACACCTCAGGATGTTGATGATGAGGAGTATAGCATGGGGGAGGGAGACCCAGATTACCCTTTTCCCTACCCAACAGGTTCACCAGACTGGGAGTATCCAAACCCACAGGATGTACCAGTTATCCAGTATTATAGGTATCTTTCATAGATTCACATGCCTGAATCATTCCCCGTCGTCGGGATGGGAGTCCCCGGTACATAAAAAGAGTAGTATCATATAGACATATACATAGTAATAGGCCAGAGGTCTCTCATTAGTAAGATATCCATGTCCTTTTGTAAAAAGGACCAAACTTTGGCCAAGAGCCAATCCGATATCACCACCCTCTAGAACCTTCCTGGAAGGAGCCCTAGTCCCTCAGATTTTCTACCGCACGTCGTGCTAAGGGAGTCTCCTCTGAGCTCTGCTCAGCTTTTCTGGTATTCTTTACCTTTTTCAATATTTTCTCTCAGAAATTGTTCTCTGTGAGTTCTTCAGTTGGACATGGATGACACTCCTAAAAAAGGGCTATTTAGATCCTGTACCTCGTGTGGAAAAAAGAGGCTTCATGTTGATGACAGGCATGAAGACTGCCTTTACTGTCTCTACCCGGACCACTCTGCAAAGGATTGCAAGGTCTGCCGCACTTTTTCGACAAAAACTCTGAAGGACCGAGAGGGACGCCTGCTGCTCTGGCTCCAGACACTTAAGGACAAGGACCGGGTTGTCTCTTCAGGGGAGAGTGAGTGTTCCATCAAAAGTACTCATTCCTCTCCCAAAAGGCCTAGAACGTCATCCCCAGGACCATCTTTGGAGCCACCTCAAAAGAAGACGCCCAAGTCTTCAGAGGTTCGTTCAAAGGCCATGGCTGAGAAGGTTTCTCTTCAGGATACTACCTTCAAAAAGCCTATCAGGACATCTTCAGTGGTGACTGTAACAACGTCGACGACAACAATTTCCACATTGATGGCATCGTCATTCTCCTCAACGTCGACGACTACTTCAGCCTCGTCGTCGATGGGTAGGTCCATTCCATCTGTAATAATAATAAAAAAATCGACGACGAAGCCCCCATCGACGAGCGCTTCCTCGTCGACAAAACAAAAATTATGGTCGACGACTAAAGCCCCATCGACGTCGATGAAACCTTCAGTGAAGCCTCCGTCGACCGTTCCATCGTCGATGAAGCCGTCGGCGAGACCGTCGACACCAGCGTCGACGAGACCGAAGCCGTCGACGGGACCATCGACGAGGACGCCGCAGTCAACGCCGGCTATAACCGTCGACGTTCCCCCGTCGACGACCACACCGTCGACGGGCTCGCCGACGACAGGATCACCTTCATTGAAGTACTCGTACACACACTTCCGGATAACTAAGCGTACTTTGACGCCAGAATTGACGTCACCAAGTAGAGTCCAGCCACTGCCACCGGTTCATTTGTTGGACACAGAGGATTCTGAGGATGGCTCACTGTTTCAGACTGCTACCAATCCGTCAGAACTTAACATTAAACTCCATGAAAGTTCTGAGTGTGAAGACCTGGATCAGGAAGGAATGGATTTCCAGGAGGAATCTCACTCTACTCCTCCTCCACCTTCACAACCTATGGTGTGTCTAGCACCATATACTCTTAATGGCATCACTGCACTTACAGTGCCCAGGAATGGCCCTGGGTACTGTAGGGGCACAGGGCTCATGCACCTGTGCCCACACCACTAGCATAGGGCACCCAGCTAGAGGGGTGACTGAGCGATGTCAGGGCAGTGGGTCTTGTGAACATGGCACACAGGGATGTGTGCCATGTCGACTCTTTGTTTAGTTCTGTACTTAGACACTGAGCCCGCAAAGGCAGTGTGTGGGTGTCAGGGTACAGGGCCCCTAAGGGTGGCACAATTAGTGCTGCAGCCCCTAGGGGTCTTCTCTGGTCACCATGCCCTGGGTACCTAGGGTACCATTTACTAGGGACTGATAGGTGGCCGGAGATGCCAATTGGGATTTAGTTTCAACACAGTTTTAGGGAAGGAATACAGTCCCTGGGTACCTGGTTGGCAGGAGCCCAGGGCAAACTCAGTCAAAGCACTTCAGCAGTTCAGCAAAAAGTGGGGGCATACCAAGCCAAGAAAGATGGCACTTTCTCACACAGTATTCTCACAGTATTTGTTTGTGATGGATCCGCGTTGTGGCGCGGAAAAGTTATCAGACGAAAACTGATGTAGGCGTGTTGGAACTTATGTATCCTTGCTGACGTCACGGACGACGACGACGTCAGGGCGGAGTCACGTGGTGCCGTCATCTAGCCCCCCCCCCCCCCCCCCCCCCCGGGCAAGAAATGATTTCACACACTCAAGGACTGAACTCTGACCAATGTGTTTGGTATAAAAATATTTAGTTGCATTTATTTTCTAGAACTAAGCCAGGCCTGGTACAGGTTAGTGAAATTATACTTTGCAGAAACAATACAGTTAAATGCAGTTGTATGTACTTGGATTTGGTTACAGATAAGTCACTTGTCAAAGAAACTATTGAATTACTGTACATATACCTTACAATTACTTTGAGTATTGATTGTATTACTTTGCAGGTTACTTTTCTTACACTGGGGGTTATACCTAGATACCACACTGGGACATTTCCTGAATAAAAGTAAGTAAATGCAGTTTTGTTATTTAAACGCACATATGAATTTTCATAGAATGTCCAACTACATAATTAAAACATTTTCTCGGATAAGCAGTCATTGCAATCCTATGGGAGGAAATAGAGTAACAGGTAAGTACTTTGTTGTGGGAGTTGGTTTTCTGGTGTTAATACCAGGGTTCCACCATGGTCAAGGATGCACTCTCAAAGAACCCTTAGCGACACTAGGGCGGCTGGGTACAGAGTACTGAGACTCTGTGTTATCCAATGGGGGCTAGAAGTCCTCTGGTTGGTGGCTGCTCATGAGCAGACTACAAGGTTGAGGGAACAAAGCCCCTGGACTTAAGCTCAGGGCAAATGGGGGCTCAAGTTAGCCCCCAAGGTACACCCACAGCAGCACTAGGACGGCTGGGGGCAGAGTGCTGTTTTGACATCGGGTTCCTAGTTAATTTGAAAGGTATAGTTCCGTTTTGAAACACACTGTAGGCTCGGGACGCAGATCTTCTGGATGCGACCACCACTTGGAGAGGTAAGTTGGGATGCTGGGGCTTGCTTGGACACAGTCGGTTGAGCCACCCAAGTTTGTGAGGCGTCAGGTGCAGGGGTGTCCTTTAGCGTCAGATTTTCTTACCATCTCCTGGTCGCAGTCAGGGGACCCTGTGGTTTGAAGCTCCAGGAGTCTATTTGAGGTAGGTCAGGGATCACTGGATCTCTCGTCTGGTTCGCCCGGGAGATCTCCTTGTGGTGTTGGGCCACTCAAACTTGGACCTTGGGCGTCGGGTGCAGAGTGGTGCTGGCTTGTGGCTCCAGCTGGAACCAGAGTCTGTTGGAGAGCAAATCCGGTGCTCATTTGAGTCAGTAATTTTTTTGAAGGCAGAGCAGGTCCTCCGGGTTCGGGGGGCTGCTAGTCTGCAGGACACGCCGGGATTCCGCTGTAGCAGGTCGAGGTCGGAACAGGCCGGTAGGGCCTGGGGCCAAGGAAATTGGTGTCCTCCTCCTCTTCCTTCAGCACGGCTCTTCGGTCCTCCTTCTTGATTAATCCTGTCTGAGGAGGCACAGTTCGGGCTACCCCCTAAATACTAGATTAAGGGACGTTTGAGATAGGTACAGGTTGGGACCAATGAGTCCATTCCTTGGGGTGGGTACACCCCCTGTTATGCCACCCTTAAGTGGAAGGGGGCATAAGCCTCACTCTGGTTGGCTGGGTCCCCTCATCTTGAAGATTGTAGGGACTGAGAGTTGTGCTTCGCCTCTCCTCTCCCACCTGAGGGGTGGAGTTGGCAAAGGTAGGGACACCTCTCCTCCTAACTTAGTTTTCCCGCCAATTCTCCCACCCACAGTTTGGGGGTCAGAACCGGTGGGAGCCAGTTACTGGTAGGAGCAAATGGCTGGGGCAGCTCACAAAGGCGGCAAACCTGCGAAGCTTCCCCTTCGTAGACCCAGCCCATCCTGGGGTAGGAAGCTTGGCACCCCTTCCCGCGATGTGCTTTGTTTCAGGACCCCAAGAGCGACAGGCTCTCGACCCAGGGGTCCAGAAACATGTCAGGTGGTGGCAGCTGGCACGCAGCCACTCAGCCTGGACACTAGTGGTAGGTCGTTTTTCACGGGGCATCTCTAAGATTGCCTCGGTGCATTTTTCATTAAATCCCACACTGGCATCAGTGTGGGTTTAATGTGTTGAGGAGTTTGATATCAGACTTCCCAGTTTTCAGTAAAGCCATTATGGTGCTTTGGAGTTCGTAGTGACAAACTGCCAGACCATATACTCTTAATGGCTTTACTGCACTTACAATGTCTAAGAATCGGCTTAGACACTGTAGGGGTACATGGCTGATGCACCTGAACCCTCACCACTGGTATAGTGCACCCAGCTAGAGGGATGGCTTACCTATGCCAGGGCAGTGGTTTGTAGGAATGGCACACAGGGATGTGTGCAATGTCGACTCTTTACTTCGTTATGCACAACAACACTTAGCCTGCAAAGGCAGAGTTTGTGTGTGTAAAGTTACAGAGCCTCTAAGGGTGGCACAATATGTGCTGCAGCCCTTAGAGGCCTTCCATGGTCACAGTGCCCTTGGTACCTAAGGTACCTTTAACCAGGGCCAGAGATGTGCCAATTGGGGGTACAAAGGCACAGTTTTGGGACAGAACACAGGCCCTGGGTACCTGGTTGGCAGGAACCCAGGGCACACTCAGTCAAAGTGCATCAACATTAGGCAAAACGTGGGGGCAGCCATGCAAAAAGGGGCACTTTCCTACAGGACAAGACAAAAGCTGGCTGCCGGGTATATCATTGAAATATTGAATGATCAAGGGATGACAGTAACCGATCTGGATGGGATACAGAAAGTTTTTCAGAAGTATTATAGTAATTTATATAAGGGACAGTCTCCTGTTGGGGTAGAGAAGCTGGACGAGTTTTTTGGCTTGTTTAGTCTGGGAAAGGCTACTCAGGAAGAACGTGATGTCTTGGGGGGTAGATTTTTCTGTGCGGGAGATCCAGTAGGCTCTACAGGATCTTCCCTCTGGGAAGGCAGTCTGCATTCATCAGAGACCTCTGGAATTTTACAAAATGTAAACTTTTTTTTTATAAAGGGAGAGCACCAAACAACTCTGGCTCATGTAGGCCAATCATGTTAATAAATAGTGATATAAAACTTTATTCACAGATTTAGGCTAACCATTTGAGGAGTATCATTTCTAAATTAGTCTCACGAAGCAGTATGGATTCATCCCTGTGAGGGGCACTTCTGATCATGTTCGCAGGGTGATTGCTCTATTGGATGCAATAGATGTCGCAAATGAGCCCAGAACAGAGCGCCCTGTAGGATGTTGAAAAACAGTTTGACTGTGTTGCTTGGTTCTAGTATCTATGGGCTCATTTGGACTCGTTCCCTTTTACCTAATATGAAATTGTATTATTTAGCTGCTGCTTTACAATATGTGCGCCCATTGTTTGTTAACAGTGCAGGCATTCAAGGATCATAGGATTTTGTTCCATCTATTTATGAGCTTCTTATTTGGGGAGTAGCCTAGGGATGCTTGCTTAAAATGTTCGAGCCCAGCTACTATGGAAAAAAGTAGTTCAAGACCCTGTTGTCTCCCAGAAAAACTGGGGCTGCTGCTGGAAAATGCTAGGTATCGGAAGATATAACTGGTATACTCCTATCCAGAGGAAGAAACAGATGGCCGATATTTTTCAAGGTTCTAGTATATTAAGGTGGAAAATTCATGGGTTAGTAAGGCTTAGAGACTTCTTTGTTGGATCTCATCGGGTCTAGTTTAAAGATCTTTGGGTTATGTTCAATGTCAGACTGAGAGACTTTAAAAAATATCTTAAAGTAAGATTTCTTGCAGAAGAATGTGGGGGGGTTCCGTTGGGTACTCTAGGGTGCCCGTGCTGGATGTATTAATCGGTGAGGTAGCCTGCACGATTACTATATATACATACTCGCCTTCCCCTGATTTTTTGTGCCCTGGCAGTTTTTCGATTGTGCTTGGCTTCACTTTGGTTTGACCCACAACCACCATCATTCCAACAATGGCAGGGGCGATTTTTGGCTATCTATAACTGATAAAGTGCACTTTATAAGCGTAAGGGAAAAAGGGCCAGACAGACGGTCTAGGAAAATATAGAGGCTCCTTTCAGATTTAAATCAGTCCTGTCAGCAGGTCAATGGTGGTCCAGGATATTAATGGTGTTAAAGACCAGTTGTATGCTTTTTTTCCCTTTGATTTATTATTGCATTTTAACATGGCGTAATGTTGTCCTATGTTTTTTTTAATGATATTAAAATGTTTATAGCAGGGTATTCGATTGGTGAGATTCTTAACATTTATGTTGGTCAAATATCAATTGTATGCTTAACTTTCCCTTTGATTGATTAGAATAAGGTGTAATGTCTGTACCACTTTTGTTAATAATTTCAAGATGCTAATAGCTGGGTAATAGATCTGTGAGATTTTTCATATTTTTATAAAGCCCAGGTGCAAAATCTGCCTTATTCTTTGCTACTTTTGCCTGTTGGTGCACACATCTGCTTCCTTGTGATTATGCACTGTACTATTGAAAACAAATTATAAAAGCATCCATAATTATTTTTTTTAAGTGTTGATTGCCGTTAATAGTCTGACTTTAACAGTAGTCCAATAATCAACCACTCAACATTTTGATCAAGTTAAGTTATCACTATTGTTTTCTTTATTATGGATTTTAACTCCTCACCTTCCTATATTAATTTCCTTTTTTCTTTGCTAGGCTGTTTTTTTCCTCGCAGTCCTCATGAGCTAGGCTTTGAAAATACACTGGAGCAGGAAAGAGTTTTGCGAATCTGGAAATTATTGTATTAGCAACATATCAATCTCTCACTAAAAGCAGTGACATCCTTTTGTCAGCTGTCTTATTCCTCACTAAATGGTCATAGAAAGCAGAACTACTCCCCTCCTGACAGTCAGCATAGTTATCTCTTGCATGCCAAAGAGAGCTGAAGCTCCCCTAACCTTTGGCAGATCAATGCCTTGCTTTGGTGTCTGCTTTTGCTCAATGCAGGAAGTAAAGCTGCCCCTCACCTGTGACAGCAGTGCGGTCTATAACCAGTTATGCCCATCTGTGAGCTATCTAGCACTGTTCAGAGAGCAGAGCAATATTTTGCTCCTCAACAGTCCCTGGATAGGGGTGTACCTGTCTGTTTTGTCAGACCAGTTGAACCAATCAAGTGACCGGGTAACTAGCGCTTTTTGGGAAAAAAACATCAGATGATTCTGATAGGCAAAGAGAATCTCAGACAAGTCTGATTGGGCAATCAGTAGGAGAGGGAGATAATCGTAAAAGGACATTGATGTTGAGAAAGTGTCCTGACAATGCTGCTTTGAGCTCGGAACATCAGATATAATACCACACGACAGTTGCACCTAAAAACCTATGAATCAGTGCAAGATGTCATACCTTTTACACCTACAAGGAGACTGGGAATTAAAAAATCAACAAAAAAACAAGGTGGTGAGTGTTTTTAGAACCTTGATCTGGAACAATGCACCCCCAGATAAAATCCACAAACAATGCACCAGAAAGATGTGTGCATCCGCTTAAGTTGCTTGGAAGGGCTGTAGACCCATTGCTGTAATGGATCGACACTGCCAGTTAGGCGGTGGGCCTAAGACTTGTACTGGCATGCAGTGCTTGCCATCCACACTACATTCACTTGGTTTAGACTGGAAGGAATCTCTACTCTCCATGCACCTGAAAAAAAGTATTGTGGTTCGGGAACAAATTCCTGGTTGGTCTCTATCTGCTTGGATTCAAACAATACCTGGAATAATGGTCTTCTAAAGCAGCCTACTTGTAGTGAACCCCTTCCTTTTGCTGCTGTTGGCTGTCTTATTTCTGCACTTTCCTGGGACTATAGCCAAAGTATCCCAATGCAACTTTGAGGATGCACGATATACAAATATATTTTTCAGACCTAAACAGTCTCAAAAGAAAAAATGTTTGCAAACACCTTTCTCCTAACTTATGACCATCTTGGGTTATCGCCGGAAACTTCTCCAGTCGAAAAGGCATAATAGTAAAGTAAATATCACTACAAAAGCAAAAGACTGTTATTGTTTGTTCTCCCATGCAGAAGCATTCAATCATATGTCTTTCTTTCAGGCGATGCCAGCTGAATGTTCCAAACAGGCCTTTAGATCCTTCTTTCTACTTTCCGTACCTGCTGTCTTATAGAGAATGTTTCTCCTTGTTGCTAAATCGTGTATAGCAAATGGTGTTGAGCCAATTTGACACCACTTGTTTTCCCCTGTTCAGAAACCTTATAGTATTTGATGTTTGTGTTGCATTTAAAGTATTTTTGAAAGCAAGTCCTTCATTGGCTTTTAAACTGTTTTAGAAAATTCCTTTCACTGTGTTCATTGATAGTCCAACCATATAAGTTGCAGTCTAGCCTCTTGTCAACCTTTTATTGTGCTAGATGTTGTCGGTCTCTTTTTTTATAAGCAGAGTTTTGTACTTTCAAGAGAAATTGTTTTCCAGCTTCCTTCTCAAACCTTAAGGCCCCTCAATGTTACTGATGTGCAGAGGCTTTAAAATGTGCCTGCTTTGTATGAAAGCCATCATATCAGGAGTCAATCTGTTTGTTTAAAGAGATAGCGAGTATCCAATACCTTTTTTTCAACCTGTATAGTAGCTTACATCTTAAATGTTTTCTTGCCACCAAATGGTATTTGTGCTGAAGCAGGCTGTGCCAATGGAAATACTAAGCTTATGATGAGTATAGGTCCTAAGATCAGTACGGCCTCTGTGGACATTCTATTGTTTCCATTTTTAAATCCTTTGCTTTGCTGTGCAGAAATGCACTCCAGTTTCGCTCAATTGGTTTAATACTTGTTACAAAATTAGAGAACGATTGGTTACTGGTGAGGTGATTAAGGAGATGGCAATTGCCTAGGAGGAATTTGTAGAATTGAATACCAGTCAATGCAGCCGTTGTTTTTTTCTTGTTTTGCTTGTGCATTACGTGTTCAAGGAAGTCCCATGTTTTATGAGTGTTTATCTTCATGTCTTTCGCACTCTGAGAATGTGACCGCTATATTCTCAAAATTTAGAAAAGGAAGGTTAGAATGGGTTTCGAACAGTGCATAGATTGGTTCATACGGTCATGTTGCTCACTTCATCTTGTGCAGTCTTGTCGTGTGATTATAGTGACAGTCGGTTTGCAATTTATCTATTAGTTTCTTGAGCCTTAAGGTAAGTCATATGATGGGCTGGACTTTGAATGTATGCATGGCCTTGCTAGGGCTCTGTTTCTGATCATCATGTGGCAGTGCTTGTATAGGGTGTCACTAGGAGAAGCTTAAGGACCAAGAATACTTCAGTTACATGGTAAGTAATCTTTTCTTTATCGGGCATTTCCCAGATTCTTTTGCACTTATATTTAGTTGTGCTGGCTGATATTTCTGTGGCATCTGTTTCTGATGTAGGATTGTTGGAGCTGTGTGCTCTTTTTGATCTGGTGCGGTTGCTTCTTTAGGTCGTAGAGTTAAGCTGGGGAGGTACCAATGTGGGTGATTTGGTCTTGCGGATTATATCATTGCTAGTCGTGTGCATGCTTAGCTCAACAGATTACTGTTTGGTGTGTGTGTTTTTTTTCAATTCTGGTTTGTTTGTTTTAAAGGCCTAGTACCAGTTGCTTTGTATTGTGGTGGGTGACGTGGGATTCTGCCAAGTGTTTTTTTTTTGTGGGTTTTTTTTTTTACAGTGGACTGGGTTGTGATTGGATAAGGATCCAACAGGCTTTGTTGATGTATTGAAAACACTGTGATATTCGTGTACACTTGTCGAATGAGATGCGGTTTCTCCTATGTTATAATCAAACTGTGTTCACTGGAAAGAACTTGTTTCAGGTGTATTGTTGTGGGATCTAGCTGTGGAGGCTGACATAAACATCTGTGGGTGTGCTTGGGTAGGAGAGTGTTCTGCTTTTCCATCAAGTCTATGATATGTAGGCACCTGTATGTAAATGTTGATTCTCTGAACAGTGTAGTGCATGCCACTCTGCAGATAACTTGAATGATGTATCCTGCATATTTTTCAATCCTTGGCAGAGCTCCCCAAAATGGAAAATACAGACATCCAGCAGCTCCTGAAAGATGTACTGGGCCCACCGGAGCGGGAGCAGCTTCTAAACTGTGTGGCTTCTGGAATGGAAGATGGCTGCATGGATAGAGAGATCTGCGGAGCACCACTGTCACGATCATCTATCCAAGGTATGACTCTGATGGCACCTATGCTTTTCGTGCTATTTGCTGTTTAGAATGAAAAAATACACGTTTGCAGTTTCTGGATTGATTTTTACCTTGTTCACCATTGAAGACCTTTGAAAAGATGTGCTTTACATGAACTCTGTTTTTTTTTTTTTTTTTGGTCTGATCCCTTTGTTTTCGTGTCTTTTTTTTTCTTTTCTTGGGACCTCGTGAGGGCATGCTTAGTATTTCGGTGCTCTGCATAGTACTTAATGTGCGTCAGTTGACTTGATATTGCACCCTTCATTTTTGTTCATTTCCAGACACATGCTCTCTGGGATCTCTCACCCCTTCAACTCCTGTTGAATCTTATCCTACTGCCTGCCAGCCTCAGCTCCAAGATAACACGTAAGTGACACTCGGAGCTCCTAAAAAGGAGACCGTTTGAGGTGGGGGAGGGGGGGTTGCCATTCAGTTTCAAATTGTGGAGGCAGAACTAAAACTGACAAGTGATGGCTGGCCTACACTGGATTTAAAAGAATGGGGAGTCTAGAGTAGGGTGGAAACCTGGCACTGGTTAGTGCTCACGTCATGGACTATGAGCCTTATCAACATTGAAATCTCTGTAATGTACTACTGCTGTTATGATTACCATTAGCTCCCATCTCATATTTACTTCTCTCTTGTGTCTGATTGGTTGCTGTTATCATAGTTGTTAGATAAGTGGGTTGAAACATATTGTTTTTTGTGTGTAGGTTCTAAATTGCAGAATATGCCTTTATTGTATTGCAATCTTTCTCACAATACCTTTCTTGCCTTACTTCTCTCTCCCTGTCTGCAGGGATAGGAGAAGCCAGTCCAGCCCTATACATAATGGAAGTGAAAGGGGCTGGACTGTGTTATACTCCTAACTCACCTGCTGTCAGGGTGGGGGATGGCCTTTCCTACAACAAAATCAGTCTTCAACGATGGGAGAAAGATGAGGATCTGGGGGAGCTCTCTACCATCTCTCCAGTGCTTTATTCCAACATGAACTTCCCCAAACTGCGTCAAGACTACCCAGGTAAGTCTCCATTAATCCACAGATCATGATCTGACTAAACTCAATGTGTGGCTTGTCGAGTGAGCACGTTCTCACTAACCATATTGTGTTTGGTTTTTGTTTGACATCTGTGTAGATGGAGGGGTGTCATTATAGACATATAGTTTCAGTTTCGAGGGGCTTGAGGGAGCGTTACAAGATTCAGTTTCAGATTAAGTGAATGGGAACGTCCCTGTTAGGGTGCATGGTCTAAGGTAGTGGGTAAGATGAGGATTTTTAGTGATCATCTGTAGAGTTTGATGGGGACAGAACTTAGTGTCATTTAAAGATTGGTGCTGCCTTAGTATCAGGAAGAAAATAGCTATATTTGTAATGAACGTTAAATATTACAAACTTTAACAACGTATCACTTATTTGTTTGCCATAATCTTCGAGTGAAACCAGTGACCATGTACAGATAATGCCATATGTGTAAATTAAAATAAGCAGGGTTAGCTGCCTAATTGTGGATGAATTTAACTATCCAGTAAGGCCAACTGTGGAAAGATAAAACGGCCCTTAAACAAAGTGCGTGAAATTGGGCACCCTGTTATCCCTGTTGTTTTTGTGTTTTGCTCCGGAGATGTAGAATATTCTATGCACAGTTATGTACTGGAAATTGTCATGCTTCAGTGAAGTTGGTCTACCCTTTAACAGAATTGAACCCGTTTGGATATATATGTATATATGTCCTATCAAAGCAGTAATTCTTCTTAGATAATTGTCAGTTAGTATCCCATCCAAACTGGCCCAAGTAGTAGATTAAAATCTACAATATTACATTACTTTTGCTCAAATAATCAGCATAAATTGTAGAAAACCTTCAATGTTGCAAAGTAACCAGGAAATGTATTATGTTTATACATTTATAAAATACAATGTATTTAATAAAACAATGTGGCAGAATTCTCAGGTGCTCCATGGGAAAAGTTCATCCAGACAAGTGAAAATAAAGCGGAAAGATGAGCAGTTCATTATGAAGGGATTAGTCTACTAACAATGTATGCCTTTGATTCCTTCAGTGGTATCGTCTGCCTATATAGCCACTTAAAGTTGAACGATGACCTTTTCGGCTAAAGAGTCCAGGTTTTCATCTCACTTGGTGACGCATGCAAGCACTTCAGAGATGCGTCTGTTGTCAGTGGTCTCCGGAGTGGGAATTTCTTTGAGGGTGGCGCCTTAGCTGTGGTGGTGGATGGTAACAAAACACCTCACTTTGAGAAGTCCTTCTGCTCTCCACCAGCAATGGCCACAGTTCCATCTCCTTTGGCTCGGGTGGTGGTCGTCTTGATGCCATGGAGATCAGAGACTGGTGGTCTTCCTCTGAATAACTGTCTGGCATTAACCTGCTCACTCTTCGGGCGATCTGTGTGACCCTCAAGGCATCCTGACTTTGCTCAGCAATGAGTAATTTCAAAATCTGATGCAGAACATTGCAATGATAGTGTATGCCTGCAAACAAGGTTGTTTGGGCTTGCACCTCCTCTCTGAAGGCCCTGAAGTTGTATTCCGGGTCAGTGTCGCAATTTCTGGTTGTATTCCTGGGCAGTGTCGCAATTTCTAGCTGGTTTTGCATTTATCCTGCAGGCTCCCTGACTAGGAGGGGAAAATAATCTCAGTTGGCATCTTGACGATCACAAATGGAATCTCCATCTGGAAGTGGTTCAGTTCAACTTTGCCCTATGGGCATTTTTACTAATCACGAGAACACTTACCCCTGTTTTGAGCTCAACACTTTTTATTGAGAAGGAACTCGGGGAGGTGCTTTCTGCCCAAAGATGGGCATCCAGCTTCACTAAGCATTCCTGCCCTTGTCTCCGATTCCTCAGGTTCTGAAGAGGCTGCATTGTGATTGTATACAGGTGATCTGGTTTGTGCCGGACTGGCTGCAGAGGATGGGGTAATTTGATCTGCACTAGCTATCCATGTCCTTCTCTTCCACTTCTGCTTAGTGCAGACCACTTCTCGCTGTGTTAAGGACAAGTTCTGTCTCTGAACACCAAGAGCCTCCCCCTTCTTACCTGGAGTTTTAGTGGTGCAGCTTGAGTTTGTCATCTGCCGGGTGAGGAGGTGGGCATCACTTTACCACGATTTTTATCCCTCGACTAAGACTATTCTGGACTTTGGTCTTGTTTTGTTGGTGGATTGAAGGAGTTGATCCCATTAATGTGCATTTAATGTGTGTGTTGTGCTTTGTGCTGTACCTGGACCAACATGTGGTACGTACATGCACTGCTGAGGGTTATATATCCGATTCACCGGCTTTAATTTTTTTGCCAGATCAGCAGTCCATGTTCACACTTCCTACTTTATTTTTCAAGGGGTTCACCTGTTTGGTTTTACACCCTTACCATTTATCTTTCCATAGTGTGGGACCTTAATTTGGTGCTCATTTTTCTTAAGGGTTTGCCCTTCAAGCCCATGCACAGTTAACCTTTTAGACTACTTACTCTAAAGGCTGTGTTTCAGATAGTTATTGTCGCAGCTTGCTGTATTAGTGAGCAGAAGGCTTGGTCTGTCAGTCTTCCTTTCAGTGATTTGTTGTATATATGTTCGAGGTATCTGAGCTGTAGATCACATGCTTTGCATACTCCTGCCATCTAGTTTTGGGTCTGGATGTTTGCACTTTGAAAAGACTTCTTCGAAGAAAAACAGTCACGAGGTAGATGACTCCTCCTTTCGGTGATTGTGCTCATGGGCATCGACACCATTGTTAGATTGTTTTTTTCCACCATCTGGTTCGGACTTGTATTTCTGCGCTCCGCTTCAAGACAGTTTCTACGGGTACTTCGGGTTCCCCTCGGTGCGTAATCCACTCTACCCGCGTCAGTATTGTTTCGATCGCGTATCCCCCCTCTCTGCGAATTAGTTAAGGAAAAAACTCTATTTCGGCTGAAGATCCTCGAGAAGGCCGTCCGGCCTAACCGTGTCGGTCCACCTCTCAGTTGATGGAACAGACTTCATTCAAATGTTGTCCTTTGTGCCACACGAAGTATCCGTGCACCGACTCACAAAGTGTGCACCTTGTACTTGTCTCCGGAGCACAACGAATAAGGCTGCGACACGTACCGATCTTTCTGATCGAAGAAAGCGCTCCATGATCGTCTGGCTCGACGTCGCGAGATGCAGAGCCAAATCTTCTAATACACGTCGGACATCTTCGGTGAAGAATCCGAGCAAGAATTAGACCTACAAGGGGCAGAGGAGGAAGAGCCAGACTAACTTGCTTCCATCCCAGAATTGGACTTCGGGTTAGAAGAGCAACAAGGTCAACGTACCGTGAGTTCCAAACGCCCCTTAGCCCAAAATCCAATTCAGCTGAAACAAGATTTCGGTCCCACCCCAGCCTTCGTGCCACAGTGGGCACAACAAGATCTTTCTGACGTCCCGCCCTCTGGCACGGCACTGAAACACATCTCTAAGCCTTCCGGCTTGTGATTGAGTCGGTCAAAGAGTGGCACTGAGCCAAAACCTTCAGCCTCTAAGCCGAAATAATGGACGCCGATGTCAAAGCCTCCTTCAGCATTGAAAACTTCGGCACCGAAAAGTGATTCCACCCCAACACTGAAATCCTCTGCGCCGAAATCCATATCTGTGCCTCTGCCAAGAATCGTGTTGATCTCTCCTGTGTGGCTGTGGTTGACGAGGTAGAGGCGGCAACGTGACGAGGCACAACGCAGGAAGCGAGCGATCTAGCGGGAAGCACAGAAGTCGGGTGCTCTGAGTTTAAATATTGTATAACCACCGTTGATTTGCTGAAAGGGCTGGTAAAAAGCACCGGTAATAAGAGCGTGAACCTCTGAAACCTGCGAGGCACACTCGAGGCACACTTGGGGGTCCGTGTAATCATCAACTGGAACTGCCGATACTGTGAGGATAGGGAGGCTGCAACTCGAGCGCGTGCCCTCCGTGGGGAGCTCCCGCCAGCGAGTCCTTTGGAGGTACTATGTTTGGTGGATCCAGAGGAGGGAGCTGGGGGCCCTGGCGAGTAACAGCGGAGGCAGCGGCGGCAGCACTGTGGAAACGCAGTGGGAAAACGATACACCCTGGGGGAAACGCCCGTTTTAAGGGGACCAGTGAGGTCTGAACAGTCTCAGATAAGACCTTTGCTAGTATATTGAAACAATTATACTGTGGTAAGACCAGTGTAAGAAGACCCAAGGTCAGCCAGTCAGCACACAGAGGAGGGAAGCGTTGTAAGTGCTTTTTAATTTATAAAAAACTATTAAAATCATCTTTATTTAAATTCTAGTCCTGGCTTGAGTATAGAAAGCACAGGAAGAGCAGGAGGAAGCGCATACTAAGGGTCTAATTTACTTTTGGCACTTGGGACTGATGAACTGTATGTGTTAAGGAGGTAGAGCCCCCTGCTTGAGAGCTTACTCTGATTTGGCGGGCAAAACCTACGAATAGACGTATCCTAAAATCTTACTAACAACACAGAGCATATATAAAGGCCCCAATCGGAATGGCGCCAAGGAAGACAAAGTCAAGAAAAATATGTAAAGACTCAACAAAACGGGGAGCTTGAGGTGACGATAGTTGAAGAAGGGCTTGAAGGGGCGCCCGCGAATAATCCAGTGGGAAATGAGAAAAGGGAGGTGAGGAAAATCACAAAGAAACCCATCATAGTTGATAAAACAAAAGGAGGTGGGAAAGAAGGTGGTTTAGTGTCCAAATCTATAAAAGACTTTTGTGGGGAAACAATTTGTGGGGAAACACTTTAAGAGGACACTTACTCCGGGAAAAGGTCATGATCAAGAAAGTAACAAGGAGCAACCAAGTGTAGAGAAGGTCCTGGAGATTGCGGATTCCTCCCTCACACAGGGTGACATAAGTCAAATTGACACTCCCTTGGAGCCAAGACTTTCCTCTTTGCCTCGGATATTTTCCCTCGTTGGGGATTGAGAACCAGATATCGGTAGAGAATGGGTCTAAAGATGAAGGGGACCGTATTGATTTGTCAAACTCTGCTTCAAGAACTGCATTTGAAAGAAGCGAAGACCATGAAGGAAACTGAAGCTCTAAGATCATAGACTCCGTAAACGAAATGTTACGGAATGGCACGCTGGGCTTAGATATTACGACATCATCTTCTGCCTCTATGTTGGACATTATGCTAATGCTGCAAAAAATGTTGCAAGGTCTGTTAGAAGTTTCAGTACTAAATAATTCCCTGTTAAATAACCATGAAATACAGTTTAAGACAATGGTAGAAGAATTACAGGGGATAAGGGGGCAGATGCCAACAATGGTTAGACCAGTACCAGACCCCTTAATAGAAGGTAGCACTGAAGGGCACACGGGGGCGACCGCAGAGGGTAGGGCTCAGTCCGATGTGTACATTTCCAGATGGCCAATGCTGGTAAGGAGGTGGGGAAATTTTTCCTGGCCAAAATGCCTGACCCATAGATATTCTCAAAAAAGACCTACTCACACATATGGAAGAAAGAAGGCACCAATAAAAGAGAAGGGCAAGGAATTGCAGACCAGGGAACAATCTTATGGAAACAGAATGCTGCGAAATAATGAAATAATGGAAAGAAGCCATATAGAGAGGCAACTTGGATCTGTAGGATTAGTTGCAGAAGGGAAAATGGTACCGCGGAAATTCACCCGCTAATCCTGTAGGGAAGATAAGAGTTTAAAAATTAAGGGAGATAAGCTAGGAGGGAAAGAATCCCCATGAAACTCAGCAATAGAAGGAAGAAGAACAAACACTTTACTTAGAAAGAATGAATGGTAGGGAAGTGGAGATTGGGATGCAAAAACTTCCTCAGATAAGATCAATCAGAAGAAAATGTGGATGTTCGAGACATGTGGGCTGCTGAATTCATATCTGTGCATAGATCGCGCCTAGTGTTGGGTCCGGATGATTGCACCTTGTTGTCCTGGAAGAGTCTTCAAAGTATCACGAGATAGGTGACTCCTCCCCTGGACTACAGTGTGCATGGGCATCTTCTCCATCCTTAGATTGGTTTTTTCCGCCATTGGGTTCGGATGTTATTCCTATACTCCAACTTCGGAATCGAAACTAAACTTTTCAAGAGGCCAAAAGGCCTTCGACTTAGACAATATTGTTCTCTCTCGGTACTTCTTGACTCGATCAAGCTTTCCATCTTGACCCGGTCGTTGACGCGGGCCGTTGGGCCTTTTCGACGCCACGTGGGCCTGCTGTCGATGGAAAGGAGCCCGTTCAAAAGGTGCCCACAATGCCACTCCAAGTTCCCGCATACTGACAAACACACAGTATGCAACAAGTGCCTATCACCAGACCACAAAGAAGAAACCTTCCCAGCCTGTGCCCAATTCCGTTCGAGGAAAACCATCCGGATTCGACGGGCCGCTAGGCAAGAGATGCAGCGACAGGCACCGGAACCAGACAACATCTTCAAGGATGAACAAGAACTTCCAGAAGGGGAAGATTCGGATCTAGAGATGGTCACCGTTGAGGACCACTCGGACTCCGATGACGAAATCCCGCCAGGGCAAACTGTGAGTACATTGCCCCCGACACCAATTACCCCGTTACAGAAGGCTCCGATCGAGGCATCGCCTAAAGGCCTTAGCCAAGATCCAAAACATCATTCAGCAGCCCCGCCGTCCGGCTCGGCTCCGAAAACAAAGATTAAACCTTCAGAGACCCCAGGTCCAAGTAACGTTATCCCAAAGAAGGTTCTAGAACCCAAAAAGGTCGTCGACCTGAAGACCGACGAATCAAAGAAGGCCGTACAGCCTAAGAGCGTCGACCCGAAGAAGGCCGTCGAGCCAAAGTGCGCCGAACCAAAACAGGCCGTCGAGCCAAAAAGCGCTGAACCAAAGAAGGCCGTCGAGCCAAAGAAGGCCGCTGACCTGAAGAAGGCCGCCGACCCGAAGAAGGCCGCTGCGCCGAAGGTCGTCGAACCGAAGAAGGTCGCAGACACAGAGGGCGTCGTACCGAAGCCTGTAGCCCAGCCGAAGAAGGTTATCGAGCCAAACAAAGACACCGACCCAAAGACAAGTGCTCCTAAAAAACCAGTAGGATCGCGCATCGAACCTAAAGATCCCATCGATCCGCAATCAGTCGGACAAAGAGGCCGAGCTGAGAAAAAGCAATAAGGCACCGAAAGTAGTCGAACCAAAAAAGGTTGTCGACCCCAAGGCAACAGTCGATCCAAAAAAGACTAAGCCAAAGAAGTCAAACACACAACCACGGACAGTGGAAGAAGAACTCTTCCATCCAGATCCGTCAGAGGATCAGGCAAAAATATATATAAACCCTGAGACTGGTAAAGTCACAATCCTACACAGGAAGAAGAGGCCACGGACTCTCATTCCCCCATTCCTCTAAAGAAGGACGACTTTGGGACTTCTCCCTCTAGACCCTTAGTTCCTTTCTATCCCACTATGCCTACTACGCCTTTTGCTCCTCACTCTCCTACGCACTCTGGGGACAATGAGGGCGACACAGGGGAAGATCCTCAATATGATTATAACTATCCAGAGGATCCTAACCCTCAAAATGAACCATGGGCAGAGCCGACTGATCCTTATGACACGTATCCCATCCCTGACACCTCCTCATACCCAACAAAGCCGTCAACTACTGACAACACCATTGTCTTCAAACAGCTAATAGATAGGGCAGCGCAGTACCACAACGTAGACATGCACAATGACCCGATAGACGAAGACTTTTTATTTGACACATTCCCTACTTCTGAGAAATGTCAGAACACTTCCTATGTTGAAAGGGGTATTAAAACACTCACCAGATATATTTAAAGATGCAGCCAGGGCACGGGTAATCAATCCCAGGATTGAAAAGAAATATAGAGCGGCCCCTACAGACCCTACTTATATCAGAGGTCAGTTACCATTACATTCACTAGAAGTGGTTAATGCACGCAAAAGGGCCAACTCAGACCACAGGAGAAGCTCCACCTCCTGATAAGGAGTCCAAAATACTAGAGGCCTCGGGTAAAAGGGTAGCATCACAGACCTCCAATTCATGGAGAATTGCAAATACACAAGCTCTACTAGCTCGTTACGACAGAGCACACTATGACCAGCTTGAAAGTTTAATGCAACACCTGCCTGAGCCTTTCAAAGCCCAAGCCAATGACCTCATACAGGAGGGAAAATGTATTACAAACGCCTCCATTAAATGTGCGCTTGATGCAGCTGACACTGCAGCCAGGTCCATTAACACTAGCGTCTTACTACAAAGACATGCATGGCTACGTATTTCTGGCTTTAAGAACGAGGTACAATCCACCATTCTTAACCAACCAGTCCATCAAGACTTCCTTTTCGGCCCTGCAGTCGACACCATTTTAGACAAAATCAAAAAGGATACAGAAACTGCAAAATCAATGGGTGCATTTCAGTTTCAACAACACAGAGGTTCCTTTCGACACTCCTCATACAGAGCAGCTACACGGGGCAATACTTCACAAACCTCATCTACATACAAAAGCAACACTCAAGGTTCCTTTAACAAGAACTCACACAGAGGAGGTTATAGGGGCAACAATAATAAGGGAAGAGGACGTGGAGGCAATAACACCAGAGCCTCCACTGCCGCAAAACAGTGACTTCATCTCACTACCTCCAGACCATCTAACACCGGTCGGAGGCAGGATCCAACAATTCCTACCAGTCTGGAACGCAATTACCACAGACAGGTGGGTGAGACAAATTATCCAGTATGGTTATTGCCTAGAACTCACTTCTACTCCACCAAACATACCCATACCACCCTATGTCCAAAGAACACATCACCCTGCTACAACAAGAGGTGAAATGCATGCTGGAAAAGGGGGCCATAGAGCCAGTCCCTTTCCAACACCAAGGGACAGGAGTATACTCACTATACTTCCTTATTCCCAAGAAGGACGGTTCCCTCAGACCAATATTGGCCCTCAGACCCCTAAATCAATACATACTGTCGGAGCACTTCCATATGATCACGCTACAGCAAGTGAGACTTCCTAGCAACATTGGATCTCAAGGATGCGTATTTTCACATACCCATCCATCCAGCTCACAGAAAATATCTCCGGTTCTCAATAGAAGGTCAACACTACCAATTCAAAGTTCTCCCCTTCGGGGTAACCACGGTTCTCTTCCAGGGGATCCTCATCAATAGTCATAAGCACTGAATATTCCCGCCCATGTGCGGGAATATTCAGTGCTTATGACTTTGATGAGGATACCCCTGGAAGAGAACTAGGATTACAGGTAAGTAACTTATCCCTCCAAGAGTGTTTATAAAATGCTTAGCGACAGTAGCTGCACATCTCAGGAGGCAACACATCCACGTGTTCCCATACCTAGACGATTGGCTAATACAAGCAAAATCGTACGAACAGTGTGCAAGAGACACGTCTCAATCACTTCAGCTGCTACACAGCCTAGGTTTTTCGATAAACTACCCAAAATCGCATCTACAACCATCCCACACACAATATCTGGGAGCTACTATAGATACCTCCGTGGCAAAGGCATATCCAAACTCAGCGAGGATAGCCAGCATGCAGATGCTCATTCGTAAATTTCTGCCACAACACTCTTTGCCAGCCCGAGTCTTCATGCAGCTCATATGCATGATGGCCTCCTGCTTATTCATTGTCCCCCATGCCCGACTTCAAATGCGTCCATTGCAAGAATGCCTAGCATGGCAGTGGAACCAAGCTCAAGGACAACTAAAAGACCTAGTGTTGGTAGACAGTCGCGCTTATAACTCTCTGCAGTGGTGGAACACACAAAACCTTTCCAAGGGGCGACTGCTCCAAGAGCAAGTTCCACAACTAGTACTAACAGCGGACGCATCACTGACAGGTTGGGGAGCCCACCTACTTCAATACACAGTACAAGGGCTCTGGACACTCAATCAAACGAAACTGCATATCAACCAACTAGAGTTGCTAGCAATATTCCTAGCCCTAAAAGCATACCAAAAATACTTGTACAACAAGACTGTGTTGATCCGGACGGACAACATGACGGCCATGTACTATATCCAGAAACAGGGAGGAACACACTCTCCACAGCTGTCCCACTTGGCACAGAGCATATGGAAGTGGGCAATTCCAAAAGACATCTTTCTCCTGGCAGAACACCGCCCAGGGAAAGACAATCAAATAGCGGATCTGCTCAGCAGACACAGCCAACAACTACACGAATGGGAGATTCACCCCCAAGTTCTCCCATCATTCTTCAAACAGTGGGGGCACCCAGAGATAGACCTGTTTGCCACAAACGAAAACTCAAAATGCCGGTACTTTGCCGCCAGATTCCCACATCCGTTGTCACAGGGCAATGTGCTATGGATGAACTGGTCAGGCAGATTTGCGTACGCTTTTCCGCCAGCACCACTGATTCCGCTGGTGGCACGCAAACTGCGGCAACAGTCACTCACACCCATCCTAGTTGCTCCCACATGGGCGCGACAGCCATAGTACACAACGTTTAGCCTTTTGATAACCTATTTGAATTCATTTAACTATCCATCTGGCTATTCCTGACTTTGATATGGGATTCCCTTTATGTTGTGGTGAAAAAGCAACAAATAATTGCTTTGTTTTTCTAAATGATTTCGTTCTGTCCACATAATAAAGCAGAGCTCTCTTTACATCCAGTGTGTGTAGGGCTCTTTCAGCTACTGACTGTGGATTTTGGAAGAACACTGGCAGTTCTATTGATTGATTAATATGGAAAGTGGATATGACCTTTGGCATAAACTTAGGGTTTGTTCTAAGAACGACCCTGTTAGCATGTATTTGCTCGCCTGAGTGAGGTAATGGCAATCAAGAATGCCACCTTCCATATTAGAAATTGCAATTCGCATGAGTGTAGAGGTTCGAAAGGAGGTCCCATAAGTCTGGTAAGTACTATATTTAGGTTCCAGACTGGGGAAGGTGGGTGCCTTGGAGGAATCACCCTTTTAAGACCCTCCATAAAAGCCTTGATTGCAGGTACTCTAAACAGTGAAAGGTGTTGCCTGTTTTGAAGGTTTGCTGCTATAGCAGCGAGGTGTAGTCTTATCGAAGAGTATGCTAGGTTGCATCTTTGAAGATGCAATAGGTAACATATAATGTTCTGTATGGAAGCATCTAATGGGTTGATTTGGTTATTGTTGCAGTAAATAAAAAATATCTTCCATTTAGCTGCATAGCATGCTCTAGTAGTTGGTCGTCTTGCCTCCTTAATGATGTTCATGCAGTCTGGAGGCAAGTTAAGGTATCCAAATTCTAAGACTTCAGGAGCCAGATCGATAGATTCATCTGATTTGGTTCTGGGCGTCTGATTTCTCCATGGTTCTGAGTTAGAAGATGGGGTGCGAGGCGCAGCCTTTGATGAGGAACTACTGAAAGCTCCAGGAACGCACTTTAACTGTCCCCCCCCAAGAGCACACTCTACGCGAAAAATGGGGGCATCCATGGCTTTCCTAGGAAATATTCCTCTTGAAGACATATGTAGAGCAGCCACATGGACTACCATACACACTTTCACAAAACACTACTATGTAGACGTGCAAGCAAAGCAGCAAGCTGCTGTAGGCCAGGCTGTCCTCAAAAGCCTCTTTCAAACTGCTGCAGCTGTCACAGATAACCACCGCTAGAGGAGATACTGCTATACAGTCTATGCACAGATATGAATTTAGCAGCCCACATGCCTCGAATGGAATATGCTACTTACCAGTATGCATCTGTTCTTGGCATGTAGGGCTGCTGACATTCATATCGCCCTCCCTCCTCCCCGGTGCCTGTTGCAGCTGCAGCATTATCTTTTGCATGGCCATCTCTTACTTTACTATCTCCATCTCTGCCACAATGGCGAAAAACAATCTGAGGTTGGAGAAGATGCCCATGCGCACTGTAGTCCAGGGGAGGAGTCACCTATCTCGTGATACTTCGAAGACTCTTCCAGGACAACAAGGTGCAATCATCCGGACCCAACACTAGGCGGCGATCTATGCACAGATATGAATGTCAGCAGCCCTACATGCCAAGAACAGGTGCATACTGGTAAGTAGCATATTCCTTACTTTAAACCCGCCGATCAAGTGATGGGGAGAAAAAAACAAAGGAAGATTGTCCCCCTAAATCACTCCCAACTCTTATTCTCCTTTGCAAAATGCCCAAGTTTTAAAGAAATTGGTACAAAAGATCTGAGACAGGTAGGGTTCAGTAGTAATAAAAAGGTGTTGAATACACAAAAGTCCAAGTCTACTCCGGTCTGGTTAAGGCAGCCATTCAGAAAGCTGAGAAGGAGATCTTAAGAGGGTATAAGATTAATGGCTGAAGTAGAAGTTGAAAAAGGGAAACAGAGAGAGGGAGACTTCCTGAGATTGCATTCAGGCTTGGGGGAAAGGCAGGTGAAGTTGGTAGAAGGGGGGCGTAGTGAGAAGGCAAAAATTACCATAGCAGTAGAGAACCTGGAGCATAATAAAAATTGGGGCAATTTGGGCTTGGATAATAGTATCCTAAGTACATCCTCGTGGGGTCTGAATGAATCAGGGTGCCTTAGTGAAATCGATTAGGACACTGAGTTGTCGAATAGCCTGAGAATAATATCATGGTACATAAATGGATTGAGAGGGCAAACAAAGGTGGATAGTTTAAACCACGTTGCAAAGTATGTTGATAATATTTGTTTGCAGGAAACTTGGCTAACCGGCAACACCCCAGTGGTTGAAGGGTTTGTTCAAAGTCATAAACCAGCCAGTAAAATAAAAAGATGTGGTCGCCCGTCGGGTGGGATTCTGACTCTCACTTCAACCAGGCTAGCGAAAAAGGTTACGTTAATCAGCACATAGTGCAAATGGTTGTTGGTTTGTAAGGTATTCCATTTGAGCAGCGAAGGGAAAGAGGAGAATCTGATCCTCATAAATGTATATATTCAATGGAGCGCTCAAAAAGAATGATACAGAATGGGGCTTTTCAAAAAGGATATAATTAATTTAAATGAAATGTATGGAACAGAGGTAATGGTGATGATGGGCGATTTTACCCACAAATTAAATTATGAAAAGATAGACCATTGGTTCGAGGAAATTTTGAGCTCTTATAAAATAGGGTGAGCAAAATTTCCCTTGTGTGTAACTACCAATCAGGATGAAGCGTTAGAGAAGTTTCTGGGTTCTACAGGATTAATATGCTTACATGGCAGGTTGGACCCAGACTGCTTAGCAACACAGACTATTAGAGTAGGTCAATCAACAGTGCCCTATAGACTATATTTTTGTTCAGGTTTGGAACTATGTACTGGGAAAAAAAGTTCTGGATAATCAAGCACACTGATAGTGACCCTAATGCTTTGTATTACAAATGTTTAAGGGGGTCTACAAGCCCATGTGAGAGTGTGATCCCCAAAAATGTGGAATAGCCCAAGCACCTGACTACAAAACTGACGGAAAAATATGTTGAGAAATTGGTAAGCTTTCAACATAACCTAACGAAGGCAAGTGTTGAAGCACAGCAGGTGATATGGTACGTGGACAAAATAGTACAGGCGGTACAATGCCTCAGAGTGCATTTAAATGATAAGAAACAGGCTAATGTAAAACAACAACATAGCCAAGGAAGGCAATCCAGGTGGTTTAATCTTGCCTGCAGAAATAAAAAAAAGGGCCATTCGGAAAATAGAGCGTAGTCAGAGGATACGCTATGAAGTTGATAACTTAGAGATCCTGCTCAACTTGAAGAAAGAATATAAATCCTTAGTAAGACATCAGAAAAGGATTTTTAAAGAAAAATGTTGGGAAAACCTACTAGAAACAATAGAAACTAAAGATATAAAAGGGTTTTGGAGGTTGATACAGGAGGCCGCAGGAAGGACGCCGGGAAATATGAGCTGTGTTGTGGAAGAGGCGGCGTGGGTAAACTACTTGGGTAATTTATACAAAGCAAATAGGAACCTGGAAATAAATAAGGAAAAATCTATTTGGACAGTCTCCGTAGAAGAGTTAAAACCAGCTTTTGATATAGAGAAAGTAAAAGAAACAATCAAGAAGCTGAATTTATCTCGTGCAGCAGGGCCAGATAACCTTCCTGCCATCCCAATTAAAACTCAAATAGATTGGTGGGCTGGTTTCCTATCGCACATGTTTATGGCCATTTTAGACTCTAGTTGTATGCCTAAATCCTGGAGAGGGTCAATAATTAGACCATTACATAAAAAGGGAGATAGGAAGGATCCAATGAACTACAGGTTAATTAACTTGCTGGACATTGGAGAAAATGTATTCTCAAAAATAATCCTTGGTAGATTAAAGGAGTGGGTAGAGGGGCGGTTGATAGTCCCAATAGAACAGGGAGGCTTCAAGGAAGGTCACTCTACTATTGACCACTGCTTTGCCTTGTGGGCTGTGGTGTTGAAGTCCATGGAGCTGCAGGGCAAGTTGTATTGCTGTTTCATGTACTTTCGTGCAGCATTTGACTTGGTGGATAGGGAGTGTTTGTGGGAGATCATGAGAAACTATGAGGTTCCAGCTGACCTTCTGATGGTAATCCAGGAGCTACATAGTCATAATTGGGCACAAGTAATTAAAGATACATCTGGCGGCCTAACACCTGAAATAGCGATACATAATGGGCTTAGGCGAGGTTGTGTTTTGGCTCCGCTCCTTTTTGCCATATTCCTAGCAGACCTGCCCCCTACTTTGGGGTCTGCAAGAGGCGCAAGCCCAAAAGTAAACGATAGGCATTTGTCCTGTTTGCTGTATGCCGACGATCTAGTAATAACGGACCAAACCGAGATGGGTTTACAAAGAAAGCGGAATACTTCCAGCGCATACTGTACGGCAAAACGATTAACAGTTAACATGGACTAAACAAAAATTTTGTGCTTCGGGAAGAGGAATACGAAGTGCTATTGGTACTTGGGCCAAACCAAACTAGAAATTGTAAATAAATACAAATATCTTGGAATATGGTTTACAAATGTTTTGAAGTGGGGTAGGCACATTGAGGCACAGAAAATAAAAGCACAACTGGCGGTATGTGGGCTGAAAAGATTTAACCACAGTTATGGAGATATGTCCCATAAACCCCTATTGACGGCCTTTAAATCAATGATTCCCTCGCAACTCCAATACGGTTCAGAATTTTTTTGTATAGATGGTTAAAGCTCCTGGGATAAAGCGGAAGGGAAATGTTTAAAATCTTTATTGTCCCTCCCAAGCCCGGCAATGATCCAAGAAATTAGACTGGAATCGGGCCTGACTGCGTGGAATGTTCAGGTGCAACAAAGTTTTCTCCGATTTTGGAATCGTTTGGGTCTTGGGGAGGTCACTAAGGTATCTCAATGGTGTAAGAAAGAAATTCAAGTTAGTGAGCTAAAATTGGCCAAAACCACAAGAAGTAAACTTCAGTCCATTTGTGACCACCTGAATGTGAACATAGATCTGAAGACGTTACAAATCAATGTAATAAAGAGCGTACTTAAAATGCAGGGGAAAGAATTGTCTAGAACAATAGACCGGGAGTATTTGATTAAGAAAGACTCAGTAAAATGTATGAGCAATAGCTGGGAGGAAGACATAAGCTATCCTTACCTAGACACATTACCAAATTGAGGGTTAAGAATGGAAGTCCTTAGGCTAAGAATTGGCATTAACCCTGCTGTAACAAATAGTGCAATAAAATCCGGCCTAATGCAACCTGATGGTAAATGCATGTGTCGGATGGGGATGAAATGTAATATTCTACACATTTTATTGGATTGTCGAAAAATTTAAAATTTACGTAAATTATTTCTTCGCCCGATCTTTTTAAAGTATGATGTAAAGGTGTGCTCGCAAGCATGGGAACTTCTGTAGTAGGGGATCTCTGTGTATAGTCATAATCTAGTGAATAGTCCTGCCCATGTGCGTGGAACCCGGAGCAATCAAAAATAATCTCTTAAGCTGTCTTTGCAGTCCTGCATAGACACTTAAAAGAAAATCAAGACAAATAATGCAGCCTAACACTTCAAAGGCTACAAAGGCCACCACTTCATCTAAACAGTGAAAAGGATAGCCAACAATGTCAGATTTTACACATTTTTACCAAGTTTCCCTCATAGAGAAAACTCCCCTTCACCAAAATCTTCGAAATGATAGAGAGGAAGGGTTGGACAGGCAAGCCCCCATAGGCTGCCATTATGTGTCTGGAAAAGGGATACCATGCCTTTAAGGAACTCTCCAGAGACCCTCGGTATCCCAAGATGCACAGCCAAAGTCCTTTCACTTTCAGTTCTTTTTTCCGGCTCCTGCTAGCAGGACCCTGGAGCATTGAGCTCTCCCTTTTGTGGTATTTCTTCAATTTTTGACACTTCAAGTGCTTTGAGTGTTTCACTCGACGTCTGGGGTCTTCCTCTTCCTTTTGCTGTGTTTTTTAGCCAGTTTTGCCCACTCTTTCTGTCGAATATGCCAGCTTTATTCGACAAGTGCCCTGAGTGTGCCAGTAAGAAGGCTAAATCTGACCCCCACAGAGTATGCAAACTCTGTCTCCCTTCCTCCCATGTCCCTGAAGCCTGTGAGATTTGCCAATCTTTCTCCAGGAGGACCCTGCGTGACAGGGAGAAGATTTGTCTCCAAGGCCTGGAGCAGAGGAGACATCAGGAACCAGGTGGGTCTGGGCATGGAGGGACTCAGTCATCGTCCTCCGCCCGTGCTTCGGCCTCTGGGGGGCTCCCCAGTCAAGAAAAGGCCCAGAAAAGGCACCGGTCCCGGTCGATGACTTCGGCGTCGAGCGGCATGACCACTGTCTATTCCCCGTTGACCCAGGGCTCTGGGTCGAAGCGTCTTCTACGTCGAGGGGAAGGACGTCGAGACCTCTGACGAGGTCGACGTCGAGGACTTCACCAGCGTCGACACATCATCGACGTTGAGATGAGTCCAGGAGGCACTGCCGTTCGCCGTCGAGGTCGACTCTGTTTGACGTCAAGGAAAGACAAGTCGACGTCGAGGGGAAGAGAGTTGACGTTGAGGTGTTCGACGTCTAGACGATCGACGTCGAGAAGCAAAAAGGCGAAGAGGTCGACGTCGAGGAAGGAAAAGTCGACGTCGAGGAGGCGTTCAAGGGCCAGGACGGTGTCCTTTGCCTCAGTAGTCAGCCTATCTTCTACATCTACGAGTCCCCGGTCGTGCCGGCGCTCGGCTGAAAAGAGGTCTGCCTCCAGAGCATCCTCGTCAAGACCTGCGCAGAAGAAGAGGAGAGTGGTCAGGTCTTCGGAATCCGAATATTCTAGGACCTATTCGCCTTCTAGGCCCAGGACGCCTACGGCACTACCATTGCCTCCAACATTGCCTCCGAGGAAGCCTCCTCCACTACCTTCCTTTCCTTCTCCTCCAACTATTCCCCCTCCTCCTCCGCCTCCACAGCTGTCTCCTCCATCTCTACCGCACCTTCCGTCACTGCCTACGAGGCCTCCACAGCCTAGGACTCCGGTTCTGCCTCCGCAGCTCCTGCCTCCTGTGAGGCCAGTGGATCGACCGAGGCCTAGGAGGTCTAGGTCACGGTCCAGAGGGAGACATAGATCACAGAGTGACCGTCGGTCTTCGACACGGTCCCGTCATCGTCACCGGAGGGATAGGTCACCGTCCCGTGATACGGACTCTTCAAGTGGCCGGAGATATTCTCCCACCTTGTCGGATTCCCCCCATACGAGGGTGTCACCGGTGGATGACATCGTAACATTTCAGGAGGTCTTATTGAGAGGGGCAGCGAAGTTGGGGATCACTTTGACGATACCCACACCTTCTACAAAGGTGATATTTGAAACCTTGCACAAGCGCCATTTGTCTCGCCCATTGTTGCCCTTGGTGCCAGGACTGGAGGAACCGGCTATGGAGCTTTTTCTGACTCCGGCCTCCGTGAAATCATCTCCATCCCGGCTGCAGCAAAAAGTACAGGCCCCAGGATTCCGATCCGGCGTTCTTGAGATCAGATCTGGTACCGGATTCAGTTATCGTAACTGCGGCCAAGAAGCAGCATGCTACTGCCCCGTCTTCTACGGTGCCTCCGGATAAGGAAAGCCGTCAGATGGACTCAGCTGGACCGAAAGTCTGCGGGACGGCAGCCACCTCCATGAAAGCGGCGAGTGCCTCGGCTCTCTTGGGTCGCTACGACCGCTCCTTGTGGGAGTCTTCAGCAATTCCTGGAGCTACTCCCGAGGGATAGGAGAGAAGACTTCCAGGAGATTTTGAATGAGGGTTTGATGGTCTCTAATCAGGTCATCAGCGCTGCGGCGGACGCCTCTCTCCTGGCGGTTCATGGTTACTGCCATGGCATCAATTTACAACGACATTCCTGGTTGCGCCTTACATCTCTCAAACCAGAGGCGCAACTGAGAGTCGCTAATTTACCATTCTCTGGCTCGACTCTCTTTGGGTCACATGCGGACGAGGAGATGGCTCGCATGAAGGCAGAGGTAGAGACACTCAAAGCCGCTGGTTTGGAGAAACCAAAAGAGCAGAAGTCCTTCCGTCCGTTCCAGAGGCGGTATGGTTCTCAAAGACTAGGGCAGGGTTGTCAAGCTGGTCAACAGCAACAACAGCAGCAGTACCAGCGGCAGCCATTCCAGAAGCGCCAGAGGGGCAGAGGCAGACCGCAGTCCTCCTTGGCCAAGAACGAGTTCAGGCCCATTCTGGATTTGCGACAAGCAAACAAATGGATTCGCAGGGAGAAGTTTTGCATGCTGTCTCTGCACCAGATTTATCCTCGGCTGCAAAGAGGAGACTGGCTTTGCGCAATAGATCTGCAAGATGCGTACTTCCATGTGCCCATTGCACGGAAACATCGGAAGTTCCTGCGATTTCTGGTCGGCACAAATCCGTTTGGACTGAAGTCTGCGCCCAGGACCTTTTCAAACTGCATGGCAGTGGTGGCGGCTCACCTGAGAAAGAACAAGGTGTTTTTCTACCCGTACCTGGACGACTGGTTGATCAAAGCCTCCACCTTCCAGGAAGCGCAATTGCACTTCAACAGGACGGCCGTTCTGTTGAACCAGCTGGGGTTGCACATAAACATGTCCAAGTCTGTTTCGACTCCTGTCCAGTGCCTACAGTACTTTAGAGCCTCCATCGATACTCTTTCAACAAGCGTGTCTCCTTTGGAGGAGCGACGCTTATCGGTCCTTCGGAAGGCTCAGGCTCTCATAGCTGTTCCATCTACGACAGTGAGGACAGTGTCTTCTCTACTGGGGTCTATAGCCTCTTGCATCTTCCTCACGCCACACGCACGCCTCCACATGAGGCCGCTACAGGAATGTCTGGAGGATCAGTGAGACCAGAAGCGGGGGAGCTGGGACGACAGGATCCAGCTGTCCCTTCACGCTCAACAGTCCCTGAGATGGTGGTGCTCGGCAGAGAACCTCCTCAAAGGGGTTCCATTCCTCAAGGACATTCCCATTCAGAGTAACGTCACGAATGCTTCTCTCCACGGCTGGGGAGTGCATTCAGGACATCTACAGATCCAGGGAACGTGGTCCCCGGTGGAATCCACGTATCACATCAATTTCCTGGAACTCCGAGCTGTTCAATTGGCACTGAAGGCCTTTCAACCGTCCTTCCAGACCAACTCCTTGCTTGTACAGACGGACAATACGACCACAATGTATTACCTCAACAAGCAGGGGGGCTCGAGATTGTGCACATGGTCACAAGAATCGCAGGCGATCAGGCACGGGCTGCTAGCCAGAGGACTGACGATAACGGCTACCCATCTGCCAGGTGTGCAGAATGCTCAGGCAGACACACTCAGCAGGCTGGTGCAAGAAAACCACGAGTGGGTTCTAAACGATGAAGTGTTAGGAAACATCTTCGACGGGTGGGGCACTCCGGACGTAAATCTGTTCGCCACCACCGAAAACAGAAAATGCAGAGACTTTGCCTCCAGGTATTACCAACCGGGGACTCTGGGGAACGCGCTATGGATCAGCTGGTCGAACAGCATTCTGTACGCTTTTCCACCCATTCCCCTGCTTCCGGCGGTACTCATCAAGCTGTCTCAGTCCAGAGCACGCATATTCCTCATTGCTCGGAGTGGCCCCGACAGTGGTGGTTCATGGACCTGCTTCATCGGTCTCTCCTACCCCACATGCGGTTGCCGTTTTGGCCCGACCTTCTCACGAAGTTCGGGGGGCAGATGGTGCACCCCAACTCTCATTGTTGAATTTGGCGGCATGGCTCTTGAGATAGTGCAATATGGACACCTGAATCTTCCTGATGATTGCATTACTATACTTAAGGAGGCTAAGAGACCTTCCACTAGGACTTCCTATGCCTACAAGTGGAAGAGGTTCTGCATCTGGTGCACTTCCAAGAACTATGATCCGACAACCTGCAAGGAAGATGTCATTCTTCCATAAGTTTTGCATTTTGCTCAGTCTGACCTTCATTTTCATTCTATTATTGTTCACCTCGCAGCATTAACTGCGTATAGGAAATGCCCTTCACAGACATCCTTCTTCCAGATCTCTGTGATTAAAGATTTTTTGGAAGGATTGAAGAAAGTGTTTCCTCCTGTTCGGCGTCCTTCGCCATCATGGGAGCTGAATGTGGTGCTGTCCAGGTTGATGAAGGAGCCTTTTGAACCTATCCATAAGGCTTCTCTGCAGCACTTGTCATGGAAGGCGGCCTTCCTTTTGGCCATTACTTCGGCCCTCAGGGTGATTGAAATTCAGGCATTGTGTTGCCAAGAACCTTATACTGTATTTCATGCTGCTAAGGTTGTGATGCGTACTCACCCTAAATTCCTTCCAAAGGTGATTTCTGATTTCCATGTCAATGCTACTATAACTTTACCTACGTTTTTCAAAAATCCTTCCCCTCCAGCGGAACGGTCTCTTCATTCCTTGGTTATCAGAATGGTGTTAAAATTCTACTTGGATAAGACCAAGGACATTCGTAGATCAGACCAATTGTTTGTCAATTATGGGTCGGTCAGGACTGGTCTTGCCACCTCAAAACAGTTCAATTTCTAGATAGATTGTGTCCTGTATCCAGTTATGTTATCAGAAGGCTAACAAGACCTTAGGGGTTAAGCCTAAGGCTCATTCTACCAGAGGCAAAGCAGCTACAACAGCTTTGCTTCGTAATGTTCCCATTGCAGAGATCTGCAGGGCTGCCACTTGGAAGTCGGTTCATACCTTTGCTAAGCATTACTGTCTAGACTCTGATGCCAGAGCAGATGCTCAGGTTGGGCAGGCTTCATTGAGAAATCTGTTTGCACAATAGAGGTGTTGTCTGTTTTTTCTCCACCGCCGGATTGGTTTTTTGGGATGGGTTTGCCATTCTGTTCACTAGATTATGACTATACACAGAGATCCCCTACTACAGAAGGAGTAGTTTCATACCTGTAACTCCAGTTCTGTAGTAGGGATATCTCTGTTATAGTCATAAGCTCCCGCCCTCCTCCCCTGTGGAGAAAATGGTACTGTAATGTATGCTACAGGCCTTGCTTTATACACCTTCAAAAAGAACTGAAAGTAAAAGGACTTTGGCTGTGCATCTTTGGATACCGAGGGTCTCTGGAGAGTTCCTTAAAGGCACTGTATCCCTTTTCCAGACACATAATGGCAGCCTAAGGGGGCGTGTCTGTCCAACCCTTCCTCTCTATCATTTCAAGGATTTTGGTGAAGGGGAGTTTTCTCTATGAGGGAAACTTGATAAAAATGTGTAAAATCTGACATTGTTGGCTATCCTTTTCACTGTTTAGATGAAGTGGTGGCCTTTGTAGCCTTGGAAGTGTTAGGCTGCATTATTTGTCTTTGATTCTCTCTTAAGTGTCTATGCAGGACTGCAAAGAAGACAGTTTAAGAGATTATTTTTGATTGCTCCGAGGTCCACGCACATGGGCAGGACTATTCACTAGATTATGACTCTAACAGAGATACCCCTACTACAGAACCGGAGTTACAGGTAAGAAACTACTCCATGTTTCTTGCTGATATGGAAAATCTAGATATTGCAATAGCCATTGGGAAATATATGCAGGGTGTATATAAGTTCCCTACGTCATGAGAGGCTTTAGTGCAGGAAAGCGTATCGCAATTTAAAAGGAAATATTACTGTTTTTTAAATTGTCAGGAATGAAGTTTTTAGGATATGATTTTAACGTTGGGAATAAGATTTTATAATGTGTAAACCTTTTTAAATGACAATGTATGAGTTGTGGTTTCAGGACCAAATGGTCCTAATAAACTTTGTTTTGAACTGAAATTGAAATATCTGTGCCTCCGAAGCAGCAGGATTTAATTTCAATGTCCCAACACCCAAATTGGACCTAAAACAGAAGGAACTCTACATAAATCCTAATACAGGACAGGTTCTTACAAATGCAAACCTGAGTTAGAAGAAGCACCCTTCATTCCTTTCAAGAAAAAGAATGTGGGTACTAGCCTTCCTCCACCTCCTCTTTTTCCACATTCCCCTACATTAATCTCTCCACCTTCAGGTCATTTACTAATTACTCCAACTAACTCTCCATCACCACCACATGATGATGGGGGCGGGGATGGGGAGACATTATGCCAATAGATCCCTGGAAGGATTATCACTTAGATTCTCCTACAGATAACCCAGATCTTTACCCTACAAAGCCTTCCCTTCCTGACTACAATGTAGGACACATAGAATTACTTGTGAGAGCTGCCGTATATCATGGGGTACATCAACACAAGAAATCTTTGGAGAGGATTTCCTATTTGAAAACCTCACTACCACATATAGGGCAATTCACACTCTGCCTATGCTTAAAGGGAAGAAATGCTGATGACATCTTTAGAGATCCGGTGCGGGTTCACGTTCTCTCACCCAGGATTGATAAAAAATATAAGCAGCTCCCTTACATCCAGTCTTCATTAAAGGCCAACTACCTTTAGACTCTTTGGTAGTCTCTAATGCCCGTAAACGGGCCAATTGAGACTCCTCCTCCAGATAAGGAGTCAAAACTTTTAGATGCCTCTGGTAAACAGTTAATATGATAAGTGGTGGTGCGCAGCTCACAAAGTCCTACTAGCCAAGAATATTTGAAAGTCACTTCTTTATTTCATATCAGTCATCTTAAAAAAACATTCAATTCAAATCATCAGCCAACGCGTTTCGCAAACTCATAAGGAGCTTCCTCAGGGCAAAGATAGTATCAAATGGCACTGTTCAATTCCAGCTAATATTTATCCAATATGCAGGGTTTGTAGTCCAGCAATGAACCAATCGCTGTACTGAAGACCCAATTGTTATTCACATCTGCTCCTCTTTCTGGATATAGAGTCCAATCCCCGACCACACACAACGGGTCGATCCAATAGAGATCCGACGTAAAATTCTGCTGAGTTCAGACGTGCGTAAGTGTGAGAAAGTGCGAGGGGTGCCGCTCGCAGCCGTGGTGTTGCAGTTATTGGTTTTCTGTGCCTAATAACTTACGTGGAATACTGCCAAATTTGGGCCAAAAACTTGCTAAAGGAGTGGGACTGCGAGGAACAGCAGTCTGTGCGTGATAACATCGGCCGCACATGGGTCCTCTTCCCGTCCCCATCACTCTGTAGCATTTAACGGAAGCCGCTCGCAGCTGTGGTGTTGCAGTTATTGGTTTTCTGTGCCTAATACCTGTGGGGCTCTTTTTATGAACTTACGTGGAATACTGCCGAATTTGGGCCAATAAACGGAGGACTTGCCGACTTGCTAAAGGAGTGGGACTGCGAGGACCAGCAGTCTGTGCGTGCTAACATCGGCCGCACCTGGGTCCTCTTCCCGCCCCCATCACTCTGTAGCATTTAACGGCTCGCGGCCCCCGCTACGCGGGAGCCTCTCGCAGCCGTGGTGTTGCAGTTATTGGTTTTCTGTGCCTAATACCTGTGGGGCTCTTTTTATGAACTTACGTGGAATACTGCCGAATTTGGGCCGAAAACCGGAGGACTTGCTAAAGGAGTGGGACTGCGAGGACCAGCAGTCTGTGCGTGATAACATCGGCCGCACCTGGGTCCTCTTCCCGCCCCATCACTTCCTATTTAGTTACGCATCTTCCCACTTTACGCGGGACGAGTGCCGGGTGAAGCCCGGGCAAAGGACGGGCCATTTGTGCCCAGAGGAGGCCGGGCTACCCCCCTAAAACTTAGTTTGTTGGGCTGCGGGTTAGTCTATTTGTTTGTATACTCTCTACGTAATCTTGAAGGGGGCATTGCGTGCAGAGAGAAATTGTACGTTGTTCGCCTAACGTTGTATTTGCTTAGCGTGTAAATCCTCTCTTGTATATATTTCTTGTTGTTTCTCCTTGTTTATTTGTGTCCTGTGACAGAACCCATACAATGTCTAACACAGGGAAGGGAAAAAAAAGTGCAACTAGTAGCACAGGCGGGTCCATATCTAGGACCATGGATGAGTTTATTACTAGGGCTGCGGTTGTGTTGGAACGAGAGATAGCTCTAACCGAGAAAAGGATGTCTACCGATCCAATTTTTTTTTAAACGTTCCTCCTTAGGTACCATCAGGGATGCAGTCAACCCCGAGCAGATTCCCATTAATTTATCCTCGCCTGGTAACCGGCAGGAAACTGGTCGAGGTGTGGGGGAATCTGACGTATATGAAGTCTGCACTCCTGTGGCACTTTCCATCACGAGCCCCCCATCGGAGGTTAGCCCAGAAAAACCACATTCTTCATCTACTAAACGGGGGAAAAGGAAGCGTGGAGGGGGGGTCCACAAAAGGGCAGATGTCCCAAAGTTACTAAAATCTCAAATATTAGAGGGACTACTGCCCCGTTTTTTCAGCCTAGTTCAGTTAAAATGACAACTACTCCCCACGAACATGGGAAGCAACCTCTTGAGCTGTCTACGTGTTTGTCGTTGCTAGCACAGCTACCTGACAATTTGTTTGATAAGATAGAGCATTTGATGAAATCGTTGATTCTTCCTCTGTTTGAAAGAATCAAGTTAGTACTTGAAAATTTGGGGAAATTAGAAAAAATTGTCTCGACGATTCCCCCTGTTTCTGGAAGGGGTGTGGGTTGTTCTGCGGCCCCCAATTGTTTGGATAAGGGAGGAACAGAGTTAGCCCTGGGAGGTACTACTGTAGCCTGCCCTAACCTCACCCCCCACATCACCCCTCCGCTTCAAAACGAAGAGTATAGAAGGGGTGAGGGGGGTCCACTAAGATAAGCCCTTCATTTACGCAGGAGTGTGAGGGTAGGAAGAGTGTGGAAAAATCTATAGGGGGGGGGGAAGAGGCTACCTCTCAAGGTAAGGCGGACTCGGGGTCTGAAGTAAGGATGAGAAAACATCCCTGTATTGATCTTCCACCTGATTCAGCGCCTTATACTGTAATGCTGTCAGGGGTACCTGAGATTTCACTGGATAATCTGGAAAGTCATAGGGAGCTGAAAAATAAAGTTATTTTTTGGCTTAGTAATTTTAGACCTCTCCCTGCCCATACCAATGGAGAAATATTATTTGTAAGGAGGGTAAGCTGGTTGGGTAGTAGACGCAAGAACCGGATTGGGGATTGCATAATCGTAAACTTTAGGGACCCTAGAGCAGTAAAGTTTGTTTGTAAAGTGGGGGATTTCTGTAGGGAGGGCATGATTAATACGTATCATTTAAGTCATTTCTATCCTCGCTCAACCTCGGGTATCCCTTTGATTTCGTGCAATTGGTCCGATACGCGCCCAAGACACCCCAAGTCTGCTTATAGGGAGTATTGTCATCCTCCCCGGGCTCACTTTTTTGATCCCCACTTTAAGCATCCAACTGCTACCTTTAATCGATTTGCTCCCTTATCTTCACTGGAGGAAATTGACTGACTTAAGGATGTTAAGGCTGTGACGATGTACCCCTCCCCGGGGAGCCCGCTGCAAACCATAGGGGCAGTAGGATGTAGCTTAAGATCGTCTTCTTATGAGTTTATCTCTCCCCCGCTCACTCCCGCCAATAATAACAATACTGTTATGGCGAGTTCTGCTTTAAGCTCTACAGAGAGTTGCCTGGAGGGATCTGGTAGCCCCGTATTTCCTTTGGTAAATGTTAAATCTTTGGCAAAGGTTTCTTCCTGGAATATAGCAGGCTTGGAATCCAAATTAGGCCTACCTGATTGGTCTAGTTTTATCGAAGAGTCTGATATTTGGTCCTTCCAGGAAACATGGGCTCTGGCCCCCTTATATCGCTTAGGCTATCTAAACTACTCAAAACCAGCAATTTCTGGGAGATCTAGGTCTCGTATAGACTATATATTGGTTAATTTGGAGTTGTGGCCAGCTATAGTGGATATGGTGGTAACATTTAGACTAGAGAGCGACCATAATCCTTTAGTCTTGTCCTTGACTGACACCAGTTTTATTGATACTCCTATGGTTGAAGTCCCTGTAGTTCAGGGTAAAGTTTTATTAACTAATGATGAACGCAGGGTGCGATGGCCTAAAATCGCCTTGAATGAGGGTTTACTGTCCTCCATTAGGCACCTGCTCATTTGTACAGTGGATAAACTTAATAATTATGAGTCCCAGGTGGAGATAAACGAAAACATCCCTGGTATACACAATGACTTATTCTCTGAGCTTAAATCTTTCTTTGTTAAAAGTATTCCACCCAACTCTGAATGTAAAGAATTGAGATTTAGCACATGGTATGACAAAGGTTGTAGGCAGGCACAAATAGCTCTGCTTATAGCTATTAAATCTAGATTACCAGCTGCCATCCACAACTGTAGTGCCCTATATAAATCCGCGCAATTGTCTGCCAAGAGGAGCTGGGATGAGAATCGTTGGAGGGGGCTTCTTCAGGCTTGTAATGGGCGTAACATGACCCAGTTTTGGCATCTTTTGAAATGGGGTAACCGCTCTTTGGGCAATGTTCCCTCATCTTTTGTGGAACCACAGCAGTGGGTTTCCTATTTTGAAAATCAATTTAAACTTAAGTCTAGGCCCATTGCTGCTATTCCGTTCTCTATGCAGGTGGAACGCTGGTTTTTGCTACTAGTGAAGTGAAGGCTGTTTTAAAGAGCATCCCAAGTGGCAAAGCACCAGGGCCCGACTGTATACCAGCAGACCTTAGTAAACAGGAACAAGATGTCTGGGTCCCCTATTTGACCATGTTGGCGAACGCCCTTGCCAGTGGAGCATCCGTTCCCGATTCTTGGCTAGGGGCAGAGATATTGCCCATTTATAAGAAGGGCGATCGCTCCGCCCCGGCCAATTATCGGCCAATAAGCCTTATTGATGCGATACAAAACATTGTGGCCCGTCTTCTTCTGGGACGTATTCAGGGCTGGATGGCTGATTTTGACATATAAACTCCATTACAGACAGGCTTTTGGTCCCATATCAGTACATTAGATCAAGCATCCAGGGTTATGCTCCTGTATTGGAAAGAGGTTTTGCTTGGGGGTGGCATGCTCTATGCGGCCTTTGTAGACCTGCGGTGTGCATTCGACTTAGTTCCCAGAACTAAGCTGTGGGAAGTTTTATTGGGGTTAGGGATGCCGAAAGAACTGGTGTCACTACTCATTAACTTGCACAAGTGTACGTACGCCAAAGTCCGCTGGGGTAAACCTGGGGAGGTTACCAATAGATTTGAGGTCTCCAAGGGAGTTAGGCAGGGGTGTGTGTTGGCCCCTACCTTGTTCTCCTTATTTATCAATGGGGTTACTAACTATTTCTCCAATTGCCCGACCGATGCACCCTCCCTTGCGGGCAAGAAAGTCCCTCTCCTCATGTTCGCGGACGATACGCTTTTAATTTCTAAGACGAGACAGGGGCTACATCTTGCACTGTTTCGTTTCGAGCTGTTTTGCCGCGAACATGAGTTGGAAGTCAACCTAGGGAAGACTAAGTTTATGGTCCTACGGTCTACTAAACCAGTTAAAGCTAAGGTTACAATGGGTGGGGTCATTCTTGACCAGACTGCTGTTTTCACTCACCTAGGGGTTACCTTTTGTGAAAACCTGAGCTGGAAACCCCAGTTAGACCTCTTATCTCTCAAGAATGCCCAATTAGGTGGCGCCTTGTTGAGGGAACACAGAAATTCCCTAACCAAACCCTTGGCACCCTTGATGAAAATATATGGCTCTGAAATTTTACCGGCCATTATGTATGGAGTCGAACTATGGGGTTTCAGTGATATGTCTCAACTTAGGGTTGCACAGAGTAAATTCCTAAGGTCTGCAATAGGGTTACCGCAATCATCACCCCGTATTCCCTTTTTATATGACCTAGGTTTCAACCCTGTTGAGGATATGATACGGTTTAGACCACTGGCGTTTTGGCGACGTCTGTGGACGACACCGGAGCTATCCATGTATGCTGGGGCCCTTGGAGAAGTAAAAAGCCTACCGGGCTCATCAAGGATCTCCTGGCTTACCGCAATGAAGGCTTCCTTGATTGATATGGGGTTGGGGACCCTTTGAGATGATCCCTCCACTGCTGCTTTCCGCTCTAAGAAACTTTTTAAGTAAATTTATTGGAGTAGGGTCCAAGAAAAGAGATGTTTAACTGTTCAGGGTAGTACTAAGACAGCATTGTATTTGGACATTAAGGATGCTCCGGCCTATGAGGATTATTGGGACATTATTACGACGCCATTAGATCGTAAATTATATCAGTTAGGGGTAGGCACCCTCCCACTCCGAGGGCTAACGAGCTCTTGGACCCCACCTAGTACTGATAAATGTCCCTTTTGTGTTGATGGTGTGGAAACAGTAGGTCATTTCCTCTTCTGCTGTCCTTTGTATTTACTGCCCAGACGAGTTTGGCTGAAGCCGGTGTGTTGTTCTATGAGGACCAGATCAGCCCTGACTGCTAGTAGAATACTGAAATCCGATACCACTGAGCATATTGTTATAGGGGTATCTAAATTTACCAGTTGGGCCTGGTCACTTCGGCTTCGGCAGCTTAGGACTTAACACACTGTGTCTATATTGTAGCTTGATGGTTGTGTATTTTTACTACTCCCTATGCATCTTTTTAAGCTTATATATGCATTGTATCAGACGTGTGTCTATGTACTTATATTTCATATTTTTTTAACAGGTTTTTCAAATTTATTGGATTTATGAAATTATTGTGGTATTTTAATGATGATTGTGTTTCAATTGTTTATTTTGTCTTTTATGATGCAAATCGAAATAAAGACCCTTCTGACTGACTGACTGGCCATCTTTCTTGCATTGGTAGGCCCCCTCTTTTTGCTGAACTGCTGATGTGCTTTGACTGAGTGTGCCTTGGGTCCCTGCCAACCAGGTACCCATGGCCTGTGTTCCTTCCCTAAAACTGTGTTGAAACTAAATCCCAATTGGCATCTCTGGCCACCTATCAGCCCCTAGTAAATGGTACCCTAGGTACCCAGGGCATGATGACCAGAGATAATCCCTAGGGGCTGCAGCATTTATTGTGCCATGCGTAGGGGCCCTGTAACCTGGCACCCACACACTGCCTTTGCAGGCTGAGTGTCTAGGTACAGAACTAAACAAAGAGTCGACATGGCACACATCCCTGTGTGCCATGCCCACAAGACCCGCTGTCCTGGCTTACCTCAGTCACCCCTCTAGCTGGGTGCCCTATGCCAGTGGTGTTGGCACAGGTGCATGAGCCCTATACCTCTACAGTACCCACGGCCATTCCTGGGCACTGTAAGTGCAGTGATGCCATTAAGAGTATATGGTGCTGGGAAGTTGTCATTACGAACTCCACGGCACCATAATGGCTCCACTGAAGACTGACAAGTTTGATATCAAACTTATCAGCACATTAAAACCACACTGTTGCCAGTGTGGGATTTAATGTAAAATGCACCATAGGGTATCTTAGATATGCCCCCTGAAATCCTAATCTAAAGTCCACGTCTGGTCTGAGAGGCTGCCTAGGCTGCCACACAGCAGGCATGTTGCTGGACCCCTGGGTTGAGAGCCCCCCGCTCTCCTGGGTGTGCAACAATGCACATCCTGGGCGAGGTGCTAAGTCTCCTCCCCCAGGATGGTCAGGGGGAAGCTTCAAAGGCCTGCCGCCCTTGTGAGCTTCTCCAGACCACTTGCTGTACTCAGCAACTGACCCCCACCAGTTCTGACCCCCACTCTGGCTGGAAGACTGGCGGGAAACCCTACGTCAGGAAGGGGGGTGTGCCAGCCTATGCCAACCCCACCCCTCAGGTGGGGGGGGACGAGGTGAAGCACGACCCCGGGCTCCGGCCATCTTGAGGATGGGGACCCCTGCCCAATCCTTTAGGCTCCTGCCCCCCTCCCACAGGAGAGAAGCAGGCTAGGAGGTGTACCCACCCAAGGACAGGGACCTATTGGTCCCTGCCCTACCTGTAACGCCCCTAAATTCAGTATTTGGGGGCACCCTGAACCTTCTTTCGGCAGATCCCAATAAGAAAAGAAAAAAGATCAAGATGAAGACGACCCGCCGTGCAGCTGCTAACAGGACGACATCAAATGACTCGGTCCCAGCCCTACTGGCCTCTTGATCCTGGAACCTGCTCCTACTTAATCCAGACGACTCCTGCGGACAGCAACCTTTGACAACCCGGAGGACCTGCCTGCCTTAACCCTCTAACAGACTGGGACTCCCCTGAGCAGAGGCTCTGCTCCAACAGCAATACCCCTGGTGCCAGCCAGGAACCGCGAATCCAGCGCACTGTGCACCCACCAAGCCCAGCCCGTGCCTGAGTGATCCAAGACCACGAGGACGTTCCCCCGGAGCCTGTAACCCAAAGTCCAGTGCCCAAAGACCCTCCTAGACGACCCAGACGACGCCTGCTGCCTCAGCACCAGGGACACCCCCCCAAACCGCGACCAGCTAAGGGTAAGCTTTCCCGATGCCTGAAGACACCCCTTCACCCGGCGCCCCACGGTCCCCTGTGCCTTCCTTTGGGGTACCTACCTCTTCTCCAAGATCCTAACTTACCTCTCAAAGTGGTGGTCGCACCTGACTAATCTACGTCCCCGAGCCTGCAGCCTTTTTTCCCTTTTTAACTTTCCCGTTGGCTAACATTGAGAGCCCGACTGCTCAAAAGCACCCTGCACCCAGCCGCCTGAGTTCCGCTGGAAGTGCAACTACTACCCTACTCCCCCACTTGCCCTGAGTAAGTGACCAGGAGCTCAGCTCCCAAAGCCGCGTGGCCTGCTTGCTTGCAGCCACCAACCGAAGGCCCCCTACCCTCCATTGGATTGCATTGGGCCTACTCTCTCTGCACCCGGCTGCCCCTGTGCCGCTGAGGGTGTAACTACTGTACCTTACCGACCCTGGGAGACCCCTGAGTCTCTGCCCAGAAACTTAACTTCATCAGTCGAGTACTCACCTGGAAACCGATAACTCACTTTCCTGCCTTTGTATAACATTGACTGGTTTGACTCGAAAAATCTTCCAAGTGTGAAGTTTTGAAACTCTAAAATATTCCTATAAAATCAGCCGAGTAACGAATTTCGGATTACTCACCTGGAGTCAGGAGAGGAGCCAGTACTGTACCTCTCAGACCAGTACTGAACCGCAAAAGTAATTAGAACTGTACTTACCCATAACCTGAATTTTCTTCCATAGGAAACCATTGACTGTTTTTCTCTGAAATTTCTTCCAAGTGTCTACTTTTTAAAATTACATATGCTCCTTAAAAATCGTACCAACTACTAAAACGTAAATACTTGTCTTGGGTAGTGACCCCAGTACTGAACCTAGGAGTCCAGTCCTGGATTACAAAAGTAACAAGAACCTACTTTACCTGTGACTTGAATTTCCTTCCATAGGAAAACATTGATAGTTTTTCACTGAAAAGTTTCGAAGTGTCAACTTTTAAAATACCTTTATATTCTTTAAAAATCATTGCAATAACCAAAACGTTTTTATTAAACTGTTTTCATCTTAGAACCCAGGACTGAATCTAGGATCCAGTCCTGGAGTTACAAAAGTAATCTATAAAGTCATCAACTGCATTTATGTAGAAAACCCCATTGAGCTCAATGTTAAATTGTGTTTAGAATTGTGTTGCCTACTGCAACCCCTTACCTATTGTGTTTAAAAAGTTTATTACCTTTCTGCAAAGTAATTATCTGAGATCACTCATATTGAGAAAAGTATATTTTGATCCCTGTGGTTCTAAAAATAAAACAACTATATCTTTTGATATAAAAACAATTGGCCTGGAGTTCAGTCCTTGAGTGTGTGAAACCTTTTGCTGACTGAGTGTGTACAACAAATACCTCGGGGGTTTGTGATCTCTATACACACTGTACCTTACTTTGGTCCAGTATATATAGAGCCACTTTCTCACAAGGAGTAAACCATCAAATTGCAGACCGTCTCAGCAGACGGAGACCGCAAATCCACAAGTGAGAACTTCATCCCCAAATCCTTCTTCCCTACTTCCAGGAAGGAGGCTTTCCTCAGACCTGTTCACCACAGATCAAAACACAAAATGCCCAAGCTTCACCTCCAGGTTCCCACACCCGCTCTCCAACGTCAATGCCCTATGGATGAACTGGTCAGGGATATTTGCCTATGCTTTTCCTCCTCTTCCACTCATTCCGCTGGCAGTTCGGAAGCTCAGGCAATCATCCCTCTAACTTATTCCTGGAAGAGGCATCGCTTGCATACATTGGTCCAACCTTTTAGTGAACCGCTCCCATTCACCGGTTCTTTCTTCCTGCGAATACTTTTGCCTAGAAATCAAGAATAGGCTGACCTGCCATGGTTGTAGGCAAGATGGCGGACTGAGGACGCCGCGGAGCAGCAGCAACCTTTCAGGCTCCTCACCTACCCCACCCAGGGGAGAACTGTAGCAAATCTGGGCTAAAGGAGGTCGATTTCTGGTGTTTCTAGGCAATCGGCGCGGGTTTCTGACCGAGGGGGTGACGCATGGCGTTATGCTGTGATCAGCCGGCGGCGATCAGCGGCAGGGGGTCGAAAAAAAGTTTGATATCTTTCTACCAAAACTGAACTAAAGCAGTATTGCTACTTTATTGCCTGGCTTACCCGGAGCAGAACGCGGAGAGGAGTGCATCGTGTATCGCCGGCTGCTGAGCTTTGATTCTGACTCAGGTCTGCTCAGCTTTGCCGACGGCAGAAGGAAGCAGCCTCAGGAGACGTGGGGGAGTCCCTGGGTGCCTGTGGGTTCTGGAGGCTGCGTGGAGGTTCGTGGCTTGCAGGTGTGTGCTCGCTCACCTGTCATCATTCTGAGTGCTTTGCTGACTTCATACCCGGAGGGGGGACCCTGAGGAGTGCCTTGTTTATAACCTGTTGTTCCTTTGGTTTCTGGTGACGGATGCAGCGGCTGTTCATGCCTCCTCTTCGGTCTGCCCGGTATATATTTTCCGGGTGGGGCAAACGGCTCGGTGCTGGGCTGGGCTCGTCTTTGGTCCCGGCCATTTCGGGTACTGGCTGCAAAGGGCTTTATGCGACCCCGGACACAGATGGCTCCTAAAAATGCTCTTAGAGCAACGCGTGCAAATAAAAACGCTATTGTGGAGATGGCTACAACGATGATGGCGATTACGGCTGCTCCTCCTCTGGTCAATAAAACAGCACAGATTTCCTTGCCTCCCTCACAAACGGCGGCCACAACCAATGTGTCGACCTTACCCTCAGGGGGGGCACCCTCGGGTAAGCAACCACTTCGACCACCTGTGCCTGTTTCGGGTACTCCCATGCCTAAAAATAGAACCCCTAATTGTGACAAGGGAGGGGAGGGAACTGCAGAAGTTACATTGACTAACATAATGGCAACGGCAGAGGTCGAAGACAATAATACCGTGATGCACATTGAATCAGTTACTTCCCCGGTCTGCACTGTGGATCTGGGTTCAGATAGCAGTTACATAATCACTCAGACAGCCGAGCCAGGGCTACCTGAACTTTGTATTAACGAGAAGGTTAAAACTCAAGCTATTGTTTTAAAGGAAGGGCCCAGGACTGAGACTACTTTCCCGGGGCTTCTAAACTCAGTTGATGACAGTACCCTGCTTTTGGACCCGGATCAACCCGAGAAGTGTGTCTCTTCCATCATGGCGGTTTATGATGATAAACCAACTTCAATTAGTGTGGCATCTGATATAATTAATGATTGCTCGCAAATAGCAGGGGATGAAGGGGTGAGTGAAGATGGCTCTAACTGGGAATACGAGGATTTAGTGGATACTGGTTCCCCCCTGGATATCGCTAAATTTTTGCTTGACAGAAGAGATAAAGCGAAATTAAAGGCGAAAATCAAGAATAAGAAAGGGAAAACTCCTGGCATAGTAAATGTACCATCTTTACTCGCCACCCCTCCCACCAGGAAAAGCCTTCTTGTGGAAAAAAGCCCCCTTAGGAAATGGATACAGGCCATGGGGCTGGTGAAAAATATGACTTTACGACTTTCCGGTATTAGGTCGTCAGATTTTGACCCAACCCGAGATCCCTCGGCCTCACCAGATGACTCAACCTCTTTTAATAGTATATCACACCTGCCTCCTGCCAATATTATAACTTCAGTGTCACCTCCTGAATCTGTTTTTGTTCCCATTCGTCCCATATTGATCTCCTCCATTGATATGGCATCCTCAAATAAAGCACCTCCAGACGGTATACATTTTGCCTCCCGTGCCACTCCATCAACCCCCTCTGCCTCATTAGCCTCGGTGACACTTGACCCCCGACCACTGTCCCACGCTTTGCTATCCCCGGAGAACTAGAGTCTGCTAGCTCATCTCTTGATGTCATCCTGCTAACTCTTTCTAGTTACCGACTTGAAGCACAAGAACACTTTTTGCAGTTGCGAGATGATAATAGCAAACTGCAGAATTCCCTGCAAGAGATTACTCTCAAGATGGGGGGGGGGGGGTTCTTATTGGAAATGGAGGAATTACAACACCGGGTGGTCAACATTGAAGCAGGATCTGCTCGTACTGAAGCTGCTTTGAGCTTACATGACGCCCAGATTACATCTCTTCAGCTAAAAATTGAAGATTTAGAAAATCGTCAAAGACGCTTAAATTTGAGACTCTTTGGTATTCCTGAGGAGACGGAGAAAGCCGATCCTAGGGCATTAGTTGTCAAGCTATTCCAGAAAGCATTTCCCGACTTAGCTGACTGGGACTGGGACTCCCAACTTCAGAGAGTACACAGGTTACCACTGGTTCAGAGGAACAAGAGTAGCACATTTCCCTGTCCTTTTCTTATTTATTTTGGTCATTTTTTAATGAGACAGGCTGTTTCTTTAGAAGCAAGGTCAAACACCCCTGTCATAATGGAAAATTTATCTTTTTTTGTCCGATCTGTCCTCAGTAAGGCTACCATGGGTAGGCGATGGCAGCTTCGTAAGCTTATTGATCAGTTTACATCTCTTGGCGGGCAGGTGTTTCTGCAGGAGCCTGCCCACCTCAAAGTCAAGGGTGGTCACACTTACTTTTTTACTGATGAAAAGGAGGCAGAGAGGGTACTTTCCACATTCGCTTAATTTAGAGAAAGGGAATGCTTAGATCTTCCACTCATTATCACTTTTATTTTTATGTACCTGTACTTTAACCTTCTTTTACTTTTATCATGATACTTTCTCTTCTTTTCTTCTTCATTTTTCACTTCTGGGTGGGGTGGTAGGGTGAACCTCGTGCTGCTCCCAAGGGTAGCTGCCAATTCAGCTGCAGCAATATATTTGGGGGGGGAAGCAACCCGAGAAGGAGTTTTGTTGGAAATGGTCAGGAGAGGTTTATCTGGTTTACTTTTGCAGAATGATGAGTTATTTGAATTTCTTTAAATGTTACGGCTCAGATGTTTGGCCTGGAATGTTGCAGGTCTCAATAATAAGAAAAAAAGACGTTTGGTTCGAGAAGAATTAGTACTATATGATCCACATTTTGTTTTTTTTATCTGAGACCCATATTGCTTACAAGGATAGAAAGCTATTGGCACAACTCGGCTATGAGGTTATGATATGCTCATCTTTTAATGCCTCAGTTAGGGGGGTTGCCATCTTTAAAGATAGACGCTTCAGAGCAGAAATTTCGAAAACTGTCTGTGATAAAAGTGGACAATGGGCTATTCAGTTATTAATTGAAAATTGTAAATTAGTTTTTTCTGTTGTTTATGGCCCAAACTCTGGTGACTCCTCTGTTTTTGATCAATTGAATATGGAACTTTTGGAGTGGGGGGGAGAACTTGTCATCATGGAGGATTTTAATTGCATAATGGATTACCAACTAGACACTGCCGGGTGTAGCGCTTTCCATCGGATGTGTACATCCCGTGCTTCCATTCTAGAGATTGGACGTATTCATAATATCAGATGTTTGGCGCAGTATTCATCCAAATGTGGCGGGCTATACTTACTACTCCGCTCCGCATAAACTCTGTTCCCGCATTGACACGGCTTGGGCTTCTGCCAATGTTGTGAATACTAGCTCTATTGAGCTATGCCCCAGAGTCAACTCTGATCGCAATCCTATCTTGCTCCAGTTTAACATAGCTCAAATTCACACCGGCCCCAGGCTGTTTTCTTTCCCCAGGCATTTATTTACAAACACAGCTTTTATTTCCCAGCTTAAATTACACATTAAAGACTTCATCAAAATTATTCTCAATTCTACTTCATGTATTGTTGTTTGGGATGCATGTAAAGCTAGCATTCGGGGGTTTACTCAGCAATTTCTTTTTAGACTAGAGAATCGCAAAAAGAATAAAACTCTGATTAATAAAATTATTTCGCTTGAACTTTTGCTGGCCGAAGCTCTGCGCCTATGTTCCTGTAATGTGGTGGAATATGGATTAAAACTTCTACATTAAAAACAATATTTAGGGAAAAAAGTAGCGCAAAACTACACAAATTTCATATCTCTCAATATGAGAGCGGAGACAAAATCGGGAAAATACTAGCCTATAAAGTAGCTGATTAGAGCCAATACCCTGATTAAAACTTTAAGGGGCCCTACTAATATTATACTTGATCAACCACTACAGATATTAAAACAATTCGCAGAGTTTTATAGGAAATTATATACCTCAGATAACCATCCCACCTCGGCTCATATTCAGGACTATGTGGATTGTAACACCTTAGAAAAGCAAGATCTTCCTGGGCTTGACCAGCTGTCTGAACATATTAGTTTTATTAGAGATCTGGAAAGCTATCTTCTCCTTACCTTCCGGAAAAGCGGCCGGGGAAGACTCTTTACCTTTTAGAAGTCTTTAAAATTTGTATCGAGGAGCTACTACCTCTTCTTCTTTATTTAGTCATTTGTTCCATCGGCGATAATGGGAAGGCCCCGAGATCTTGGAATATCGTTAAACTGTTTTTTGTTTTTTTTTAGAAGGCAAACCGACTGACGAATGCGGGTCATATCGACTCATTTCGCTTTTGAACACAGATGCCAAGGTATTTGCCAAAGTTCTGGCCACACATCTAGCCCCATTTATACCCAAAATAGTTAACCCGCATCAGCATGGGTTTGTAACAGGCAGGGACACTACAGCCCATATTAACATGGCCATAACTACTTTTGACATAGCATACATCCCCACTCGGTATGATTTTATTTGATGCCGAAAAAGCTTTTGACCGAGTGGGGTTGGACTATCTCTGGTCAGTAATGACCACCTTTGTCTTTGGGGGTCAATTCTTTTTTTTTTTTTGTAAATCTTTTTATTAAATTCAAAACTTACAAAAACAGAAAGAAGAAAACAAAACACAAGGCATAACATTACAGATGTGTCACTTCGGTGTCTGGGGAGGGAGTATACATGTAGTTCGATCAGCATAATCATACATGGAGTGGGGGGGAGGAGAGATCAGGAGCAAGCAAAATGTCTAATTAATCGTGGAGGAGACATCAGGGCGGGGGAAGACAGGTCGTTATCCAAGTCTGTGGGAGGGGGGGTGCATATATCACCACGGTATGTGTTCCATTGATTCCAAATCTTACCCCACTTACGGGGTGTGCCACGGGCAACATATACTGTCTTCTCTCGAAACATGCACCAATCCATGTTTTGTTGCCACAGCAGAACCGTTGGTGGCCTCTGAGCACCCCAGAATTGGGCTATGTCTCTCTTGGCAATCATATTACCCAGGGTCACCCAGCGATGCTGCGCCATGTCATAGTCATTCGGCTCCCAGACATTCAGCAAGCATCTCCTCGCTTCAGGCATTGACTGCACACCCGTGACCTCACTCATTACCTCGTGTACCCGAGTCCAGTAGCGCGTCACCGCTGGACATTCCCAAATGATATGGAAAAACGTACCCACAAGACCACAGCCACGCCTACACAAACCATCCAAAGAGAATCCCATGCGCACCAGACGGGGACCAGTCACATACACCCTATGAAGAATTTTAAGCTGTACAAATCGAAGGCGTGCCGGGATCGCCACCTCCTTCGGGGAAGAGATGGCAGCCTGCCAATCCTCATCGTCAAGCTTCAGACCATCACTGGTCCAAACCTCACGGAGGTGACAGAGAAGGTCAATCCTGTTGTTGATCAGCTTTTTATATATGAGCGAAATCGTGCTGTCCGGGACGTATCCGTACAGGATCCGATCCTCCAGCGGAGATGCCTCCGGAATATCCGCGCCCAAGGGGAAGACAGATAACACTGCATGCCGGATTTGCGCATAACGAAAAAACTCCCTATCATTCAAGTCATACTCCGCTTTCAGCTCCTCAAACGTCTTGACCCTACCCTTGGTCCACACATCACTAACCCTGCAGATACCGATAACATCCCACTTATCAAAACCCTTCGACTGCCAAAGGGACCCAAGCTTATCAGAAGCGTAAAGCGGAGTCGCACGAGTCGGCTTGTCAGCCCAGCGCCGCCGTTGCACGATACCACACCTGTACGGCCGTCATTGTAGGGCCCGTGAGAGTCTTGCAGACAGATCTCGTGTACAGAGCCCTGTTATAATCACCGCCGGGCAGTAGCCACTTGTCCATTTCAAACGCCGGGTTAGGCGAAGGACCGTAAGTACCATGGTTAATCGCCCCCAGCTGAGAGGCCCAATAGTAAAGGCGAATGTCGGGAAGCGCGATGCCACCATCGTACCATGGGAGCGTCAGCCTCGCAAGAGCAATGCGGGAACATCCCCCCCATATCAGTTGTCTCTGTAGACTTTCAATCTCCCGAAAGTAGCCAGCAGGCACCGTGTCGAGAGTGTTTTGCAGTGCATAAAGGAATCGGGGCAGCGACATCATCTTGAACCGCGCCGCTCGCCCCAAGGGGGAAAGAGGGAGCCTACCCCACGCGATAACATCAGCTCGAAGGCGCTGGAGTGGGGTCAGCAGATTACGCTCATAGCGAAGTGTGGGGTCCAAAGAAATAAAAATCCCCAGATACTTAAAACCTTCCCGCACAATCGAAATAGGACAGCCACGGGGCAAGATAGGAGCCTCGCCCGAGAGAACGTAGACACATGACTAGGCTGTCCTGTTTTCAGTTTCTATTTTTGGTAAATTCTGATGGGGTTTTTTCAGTGTTTTCAATATCTTAAAAAAGTTATCAGTGGTTACACATTTTCACGCCACTAAAAACAACAGAAAACGTTTTTTCCGGTGTTTATGGAACGTTTTGCTTTTATCATTGTTTGCTTTCTGCACTGAAAGAACATGGTATATAGACAGTGTACGTATAGTGTATATGAGGTTCAAAGAGATATTTGCAAATTAATCTTATTGTAGTACACCATACAATACTTCTTCAATGAGTCTGTCATGTGCGCTCGCGCTTTCCTTCACATGTAAACTTCTGTGAAAAAGCCCTCTCAGCATTCATAGCCCCTTTGGCTGAGTACAGTCAGCTAAGGGGCACAGTTGGGATGACTCTTTCTTTGATGCCACATAAAGCACGAAATGATAAATATTTGCGTTTTAGTTCCTGGGCATAGGAAAACAGTGCACCAGAATGGACTAACAAGTCAATAGCATCACTCATTAACTCTGAAGATTGTAAAGATGCTTTCAGCATACCATCTAACAAGTGGCAAGGATCTCCTACAGGGAATCACTTCAGCTCGGGTATCAATTTTGACAGGTCATCACACAGATGTTTTATATACGTAGCTGAATCACTACAAATACAAACAATATCACTCCAATCTTTGTTGAACTTGGAAAGAACCTTTTTTGCAGAATATAATAAGTGACACTACGTTCCATGTTTTCCAAAAGTCTGGTGTCACGTTTTCACCACTATCCCAGATGCTGGTGATATATATATTTGTCACTATGCCTTGCATTTAATGTTTAAAGCCTGAGGTGTTGGCAATTCACCTACTATCCATACTGACCCACTAGAAACTATGGTCTGATGTATTAAGTTTTTTTACCCATTCTCTGTGGGTAAATGTGATGACACATAGGAAAGATTTTTATGAAACTAGCCATTTACCTATCAGTGAAGGAATCAAATGCAGCCAAAATATCAAATGTGAGTTTGATATGTCCTGATTCTCTACAGATTATAAAATAATTAAACTAAACCTAAAAAGTGAAACTAAACCCTGCATCTTTAGACCAAAGGCCATAAAACTGAAAAAAGTAAAAGGAAGAAGAAACAATATTTTAGTGGCATCCCTAAAAACAAAACTCAAGCACAATAATGTTAGCCAGTCTTTCTTACTGCTAGCTTGTATAACAAAGTTACATTTTATTGACCCCTTCAGAAAGAACAAAATGACTTTCACTTTCTTTTTCCTTTCTTTGAATGGCATTTGGTTTGTGGTTGTGCAGGTGTTTTTTCAGTGTTTATATGTTTTCACCGGTGAGGGCTATTTGTCTTTCAGTGGGGTTTTATCAGTTATTATAGGTTTAAACCTAAAACCCCACAGCCTACACATGACTTAAACCAGTTGATGACGAGGCCAGAGTTTTTGTGGAAAGAGGTCAATACGTCAAAGAGGACGATCAACGACTTCCGAGGCGACGTGAGATACAACAGGATATCGTCCGCATATAAGGATACCCGGTCCTCAAATTCCGAGGTCCATCTAATGCCTTTCAAAGATGGCTCCCATCTCAACCAGGCCGCCAGAGGCTCCAAAGCAAGGGCAAATAAAAGAGGAGACAAAGGGCAGCCCTGGCGCGTCCCCCTGCCAAGGGCAAATGATGGGGAGACATGGCCGTTTACAACTACTTGTGCTAAGGGATCGGTGTAGAGCAGTTTCACCCATTTAATGAAGGTCGGGCCGAAGCCAAATTTAGAGAGGACCGCCCAAAGGTATGGCCACTCAGTGGCGTCCAAAGACGCCAAGATGGCCGGTTCTCGCAGTGTCCCTGCCCGCGCAAGGGCACCATGCAGTCGCCGGAGGTTCAGCGCCGTGTTGCGGTGCGGTATAAACCCAGATTGGTCCGGGTGAACCAGGTCGCCTATGACAGTTACCAAGCGGTTGGCCAGCAATTTAGCCAGGATCTTCAGTTCAGCATTGATCAGAGATATGGGCCTAAAGGAAGCGCAGCGGTCGCGAGGCTTACCATCCTTATGAATCACGACTATGGAGGCCAATCTTTGGTCAGGAGGAAGGGAACCCGTCACCAACGATTCCAAGAACATCGACCGCAGATATGGAGCAATCGTATCAGGACGGAGCTTGTAGAGCTCAATAGGGAGCCCATTGGGGCCCGTGACCTTCCCCGAGCGAACCGATCGGATGGCAGCCGCCACTTCCTCCAATGTGGGGGGCGCCTCGAGGAGCTCCCTTTCAGGGTCCGACAAACAAGGCAGTGAGATGTCTCGCAGAAGCAGCTGGGAGTCACGCTCGGGTCTGTCGGACACAGGGGAGTACACATCCCGGAAATAGTCCGCGAAACACTCCACAAAGTCAGCGGGGTCCGTGAGACTCACTTCATTCGCATTCACAATCACAGGAACCACACGACTCGCGCGCTCCCTCTTATCCAGCCAAGCAAGCAACTTCCCAGCTTTGTCACCCACATCATACAGACGTCCCTGTTCTTCCCTGCCCATTTCTTTTGCCGCATCAGTAACCAGCGCTCTGTAATCAAGCTGTTTAAGACCCAGGAGGTGTAGTCTATCCGGAGTGACCTTGGATTCCAATTCCCCCTCGAGGGCAGTGATTTTGTTCTCAATTCGAACAACCCCCTCCTGTTTAACCCTCTTAACATTGCTAATCAAGGAAAGTGCTTGGCCCCGAATTACAGTTTTGTACGCTTCCCACAATGTGACAGAGGAGGATACGGAGTTCACATTCTCAGCGAAGTAATGATCAAGCGCTTTAATCAGTTCTGTCCTCACCCTGGGGTCACGGAGATACCAGGGGTTAATCGGAGCCACTCGTCCCCTAGTCCCCAGCTTCGTGTCTACGACCAACCATAAAGGGGAGTGATCCGATACACCCCTAGCAAGGTGTTTTATCTCCCTTATAGAGGAGGCCTGCGAGGAGGGCATCAACACATAATCCAGTCTCGAGAGACTGCCGTGGGCCCCAGAGTGAAAGGTGTACTGCAGCTGCCCAGGGTGGAGCAGTCGCCAACAATCAGTGAGCCCCAGAGTATCTAAGAAGTCCCCCAACCAAGATTGAGACCTCGCCGTCTCCCGCGGAGGGTATCGATCGCACATCCCCGACACTACAGAGTTAAAATCCCCCCCCACCACAAGCTGACCCTCAGGGAATCCAAGGATTACTCTTCCCAGGTCGGCAAAGGTAGTAGTCTGCAACCCAGGCGGAACGTAGACGGAGAGCAGGGTGATAACCCTCCCCTCCAAGCGTCCCACAATGGCGGCGTAACGCCCCCTATCATCAAGGATGATGTCATCAACAGCAAAAGGGAGGGAGTTCCGGAGCATAACACCCACCCCCCCTGGAGCCAGAAGTGAAACCGGAGTGTGCCAGGAGACGATATCCACGCCTATTCATTGCGTGGCACGTATTGCCAATCAAGTGCGTCTCCTGGAGCAACACTACATCAGGGGAGAAACGTCGCAGCATTTGCAACACCACCCCCCGTTTTATCCTGTCCCCCAACCCGTTGACGTTCCAACACAACAATTTAAGTCCCCTACCCCCATCCCAGAAGCCGACCCCATATCCACCCCAAACCAGACGTAACACCATATAGCAGGAGATCATCAATACTATGCCTCGAAGAAAACAAAGAAACAAAAACTGCAACCCCCCCGACCCCCAAAAAGACCCTAAACCCCACCCCCCCCACCCTGCACCCCTGCGTGAGACTCAAAAGCCACCCCAACTTGCAGTGTGCCTGTCGCCCCAACATACAACTAATCTACGAGAAGAACCCTAGAGGAGGAAGACTCACCCACCCCCCGCCCACACCCCGAAAAGACAAAACAGTTGCTGGCAATAGTTGCATAGCATCAAACCACAGCTGAAAGTCAATACGGTGAACCGGGAGCCGGTGCCGCTCCCTATTCCTGCTCCACCGGGTCGCTCTCCGCCCCTCCGGAATGTCCAAAATGGTCAGAGTGTTCCTGTCCCGAGGGCAGCGTGTCGAGCCAGTCACTGGCAGCCCCGGATGTTCGAAGAAAACACACGCGGCCGGGAAAAGCATAGCATATTTCATATCTCTGTCTCTCAGCCTCCTTTTCACCCCTTGGAATCCGAGTCGTTGCTTCTGCACCTGCTGGGTGAAGTCTGGGTAGAAGCTGACTGTAGAGTTTTCGAAAGCAATAGGGCCCGTCTGACGCGATGCTTGCAGAATCGCATCTCTGTCCCGAAAATGGAAAATTCTGGCAATGATGGGACGTGGGGTGGCCCCCTGCTTAGGCGGGCCTCCCGGTATCCTATGTGCTCGTTCTACGGCAAAGAACTTGCAGAGGCCCTTGGGTGCAAGGTGATTTAGAACAAGATCCTCCACCAGCAGGTCCACCGAAGAGGCTCCCGATTTCTCCGGGACACCAACCAGACGGACGTTGTTCCGTCGTGCACGGCTCTCAAAGTCTTCCAAGCGCCAAGAGAAATAGTCATGGGAGCATCGCAGGTTGCCGACTTCTACCTGTAAATCGGAGACGTCAGTAACGAGGCTGGATCTCTTTAGATCGAGGGATTTGACCTTCTCGTTGGTTTTCGCAAGATCTGCCCTGATCAGGGTAACATCAATAGCAACAGTGTCCAGCTTATGGGCCAGGGCTTCATATTGTTGACCCAGTGTGACCTTCATGCCATCAATGGCGCCCATGACGTCTTTTAGCGACAAGTCCTCACCCGTCGGGGAGTCCTCTCCAACATTATTCGGGGATTTGGTCGGTCCCCCTGGAGAGCCTTTGGCGAGAGTTTATCTGTCCATGACATTCGATTGTACAGGACCCCCACGGAGAGCCGGCTTGGTCTTGCGCTTTTCGCCCTCGGGCTTGGTGGCCATCTTAGATATCGTGCCCCGGAGGGTAGCCTGAGACCTGGTGAAAATGGCTACACTCTATGTGCCCGCAACAATACCAAAAAGGAGAGTGGGCACTTCACACCATTCAGTGAACCGCAGTAGGCCAGGTCGGCAAATGTTGAGTCATGGTTGGGTGGAAGGCAACCCAGACGTGCCGATCCAGACAGAGTCGAAGAGGTCTCAGGGCGAGAAACGAAACCGAAAGTAGACAACCGAGCCGGAGAGACTCGGGCAATCCGTTGTTGTTCGATTGCTGTCTGGCTGGCAGGAAAGCAGAGCCCGGGGTGGCACCAGGGAGCAGGCCAACAAAGTTCAGAGACTCGTAACTTCGGCACCCGGAGTCCAAATCGAAATACGAAAACAAATAAATGATCAGCAGGGCTGTGCCACGAATTACCCGTCCTCTAAGTCAGGATAGGGTACAGGATAAACGGCGAAGGTGGCGAAGGTCCGGGAGCCCTGTGCTCACGCGACCATCTTGGTTGCGCGCGAAGCTCCTCCTCTGGGGGTCAATTCTTAAGGTGGATACAATCTTTATACGATAATCCTACGGCGAGAATAAGCTACGCTGGCTTGTCGTCGGCCATCTTTTCCATTTCTCAGGGCACCCGTCAGGGGTGTCCTCTATCACCCCTGCTGTTTGCCCTTTCTATGGAACCATTTCTCTATGCTTTGCAATCACAATCTTGCATTATTCCTTTCAGCTTGGGCCTTCACTCATTGAAAATAATGCATATGCCGATGATATTGCCATTTACTCCACTGACGCTGGCAAAGGCCTTGCGTGGAATATCCGCCGAGGCTAGTAGATTTGGAGATGTCTCCGGATACAAATTAAATTTAAATAAAACTCAAATAATTAATTATAAACCTTCTATTGCAATACCTGGGCTACTTATTTGGGGGTTAAAATCTCATCAAAAATCAGAGATCTAGTCACAATCAACTATGATGCTTTAGTTAAAAAAACTGTTCTGTCACTAAAAAAATGGCATAAGCTTCCCTTAAATATTATTGGTAGGATCAATTTAATTAAAATGAAAATACTCCCTACATTTCATTATTTATTTAGGTCCATTCCCTTATCTCTTAGTAATCTTTTTTATTTTTTATTTGATGGAATATTTAGTAGCTTCATTTGGGGATACTGTAAAGCTCGTCGGTCCATGGTGCTACTCAAAGGTGCATCAGATCATGGTGGGCTTAACTTTCCTGATTTTAAATTATACTTTTGGGCGACCTTTCTTGGTCGCTTACGGTGTTTACTTAATACTGATAACAATTTTTTTTTAAATATTTTTATGCTCGGTTCTGACTCTAATATGTTTTTGTTAAGAGTCAATGATCCCAATTATTTTAAAAGGGTTAAATTCAAGACGCCAGGGATACTGTTAAGATTTGGTTCAATATTCTCGCTTATTGCAAAACTTCTTTTTTTTCATCCAAAACTTCCGCTATGGGGCAACCCCGGGCTCTCTGGGATTTTTAGTGGTGGCACGGCAAATATCTGGCTTACTCATGGTATAAAGACACTTGGGGACTTATACGGCTTTCACAGTTTTTTGAGTTTTGAGACACTAAAAGTCCTGTACAAAGTTACAGATTCAATGAGGTTCAAATATATGCAAATCAATGATTTTCTGATTCGCAAGATGAAAATACGTGAAATATTGGATTCTGAGATCTGGGATTGCTTTTACTCACTTAAGAATGAATCTCTAATCAGTAAAGGCTATAAGTGTTTCAATACTTCTAAAATCAATGACTGTCCCAAACTAGCAGAAAAATTGAGTACTAAGTTGGGGCTTATTATAACTCCTACTATGATTGTTTCATCTTTTCGTAATATCAACAACTTAGTCCAATCCTCAAGTCTAAGGCTTCAACAATTTAAAACTACTTGAATGCTCTATCATACACCGGATAGGATTTCCAAGTGGGCAACGAACGATACGTTTAGTGACCGAACTAAATGTCCTAAGTTCAGTCTTTTCGCCGCGGATCTGGAACATATGCTGTTTTCCTGCCCTATTCTACCCGAGTTCTGGTCTGTTGTAGATAAGATAATGAAGTTAAAATTGCCTTGTTTTCCTTCTCTCACTGCATCATCGGTATTACTTGATATACACTCCATCACTACCCCACAGCAAGCAGTGGTTACCATTGCATTATCATGTGCTAAATTAGTTGTTGCTCGTGCCTGGATCGCCCCTAACCCCCCACATATAATGGAATGGTGGTCTCTGGTAAACGAGATTTTCTCCATGGAGCATGCCTTGGCCAATTTAAAAGGCACCCGCTCGTTATTGAAATTTGATAAAATCTGGAGATCTTTTATTATCTTAATGTTGTCCATATTTTTCTTTACATATACTGGGGTAATGCCTGCAACACTGTATTACTTTGTCTGTTGCCCTCTATACTACGAATGGTATTGAATTGTGTTGTAACTGTTTTCATTGTCATTCTGCTTTTTTTTTTTTTTTTTATGCCACTGATTGCTTTGTGCGGTAAATTTGTATCTTTCTCGTGTTGAAAATAAAAATTTATTAAAAAGAAATCAAGAATGACAACAAACCAGTGTGTACATTGCACACTTTTAACCACCCCTAGGGGACAACCTCACCTTAATTGAACATCTCATGGACACTGTTTCTGCCAATATGGGACAACCAACTACACAAATATTCCTCGGAAACCTCAACCTCTGTTGGATTGACCTCAATGACTCAGCAGTCAATAGCCTCAACTCTTTCCTCTCAGACCTTGCCCTCACCCAAATTTGTAGCACCCCCACACATGATAAAGGATCAATTCTAGACTTAATCATCTCCAAAGCGGAAGTCACCCAGCTGGTAGCGATCCTTCCCTGTGATTGGCTGACCATCACATCATCACTTTCCTCCTCAATGAAGCAATAAAACCTTTCGCTACTCAACCCCAGAGACCCAAAATTTGGTAGAGAAATCTAAAAAATGTAGATGCAGATCTAGTCACAAATTCCTGCCCCAACATCCTGCTGCCCCCCGAAGGGTCTAACGGATGTACAAGATCTGACTGATCACTACTTCTGTTCCATAAATAAGTTCCTAGACGACAAAGTCGCTCTACTACAATGGAAAATAACCTCTACAAAGGAAAAGAACCTCTACAAAAGACTCCAAACTAAGGTACGATGGTAGACTTAATGAGGAGAGAAGATCCCTGAGATTAATCGAATGAAGATGGAGGTCAACTCCTTCCTCATGTCACCTCAAGTTGTTAAGAACAAGAAAAAACTACTACAGAAAGATTAAACTATGAAAGGCAATCTTTTTCAGTAATCAACTGGACCAAGCCAAAAAACGGCCCCAAAAATTATTTGAACTAATCAAAATACAGTCATAGGACATACCTCACCCCCCCACCTATCTCCCCCCCCCCCCCCCCCCTCTCCAACTCAGATTCCATGGCCAATTGCAAAGAATTTGCCTCCTTTATGCTGAAGACAGAAAACATAAAAGCAGACCTGCTCAACGACTTAACCCTTTCTGGCATTTACATACACTAAATCCCCCACCCAGGAGCCCTACTCATATGCTCCTCTAAGTTTAACCTAAAAAACAATGCTTCTTGGGCCTCCTTCACCTCATACAGTGAAGATGCGATAGCGAAAATGCACACTTCTCTGAACCCATCCAACCATTTCACTGACCCCCTCCCCGTTAGCCATTTAAAAGACTTCATTCCTCTGTTACTGCCTATGTGGACCAAGATTATAAACACCTCTCCAGTAAGGAATCATCCCAGATAACCTTAAATCTGGGCAGGTATCCCCCATCCTAAAAAAGCCAACGTCTGATCCGGCGGACCTAAATAACTATCGCCCAATATCGAACATTCCTACGCTGGCCAAACTACTAGAAAAATGCGTTCACACACAGCTCGCCAGATATATCGATAATTTCAACCTACTGGATCAATACCAATCCGGCTTCTGCACTGGGCACAGCACTGTAACAGCCATGACCCACATAATTGATGACGCTCTAAAAATTCTTGATCAAAATGAAGCCTGTCTGTTAATCTTGCTCGACCTATCCAAGCATGACAACCTACTAAACGTCCTGAAGCACAGAATGGGACTATCTGGGTCAGTCCTAAAATGGTTCACCTCATTCCTGCAGATCACAAAGATTCAAGGCTAAGCAATCCTGTCCTAGACACTTTAGGAGTTCCACAAGGATCTTCCCTCACTCCAACTCTCTTCAACGTATTCATTGAACCATTCACCGACCTCTTCAGCTCCTCTAATGTTCAATATCACATGTACGCGGATGATACACAAATCTACATAAAAATCCACTCAACATAAGACATCAAATCGCTGAAAGTAACGCTTAAAAAAAAACCAGACCTGGTTAGTTGAAAACAATCTGAAACTAAACACCCTCAAAACAGAATTCTGCCTCATCGCTCCCCCCCCCCCCCCCCACCCCCCCCATCAATCGACCATCATAAGTGTCCGGCTGAAAGACCTCTCAGCACTCAACTGCCAACCTCTGATCATTGACTCCGCTAAATCACTGGGAGTTACCCTCAACAAAATACTTAACATGCAGAAACACATCCGCAGTGTAATAAAAGGAGCAACTTATCAAATGAATATCCTAAGAAAACTCAAACCCTTCCTCCCCGCAAATGACCTCAAACTTGCTGTTCAAGCTCTAGTACTCCCCAGAATTGAATATGGGAGTCCTACCCTTTGTGGGCACCCCAGATTGACGATGGCCCCCCTAAGAGCCTCAATCACCTGAGCTGTCACTCATCACTGGCTCCAAAAGAAACTGCCACTTCTCCCCAGACTTAAGTGCCCTGAATTGGTTACATTTTGAAGCTAGAGTTCAACTGAAAATCACATGCATGACACTGTAAACAACGTTTACCCCGAAACTTTTTCCCCGGATGGAATCGCAACGCGTTTGTTACAACGACCGCGTTGTGATTCCGCACACCATTACTCCCCAAGTCGGAATAACGACTTGCGGAGTGGGGGGGGAGGTGTTGGATTTAAAATCCAACACCTTCCCTAGTGTCCGCACAGACTGGAGTTGGAATAGTAAATTATACTATTCCATCATCCAGCGCCCCCACTCCGCAAGTCGTCGTTCCGACTTGCGGAATACTGGTATGCAGAATCACAACGTGGTCATTGTAACTATTGCGTTGTGATTCCCTGCGGGGAAATAGGCTGCGGGATTTCGACATAGATTCGCATGACACACAAGGCTCTTGAAGCGCTAATAACTTTCTACTAAACCACAACGATTTTCTAAGAAGAAAACATACAATTGGCCTTCTCTGGGATTGCCCCTAGGATTTGGAATGCACTACCTCCAGAAACCAGACTGAATCCCTCCACTCAATTGTTCAAAAAAGAAGTGAAAGCTATTTTCCTGTCCAAGTTTTTCGTTTGTTTGTAATTTGAGTTTTATTTGCTATATCTGCCTGTAAAGCGCTCTGATAACCGCAAGGGTCATGTCCACGCTATATAAAACCTTCACAATAAATAAATAAATTCTCATAGCTCCCACCATGGCACGTCAACCTAGGTTGACCACCCTGTTAGAGCTCTAAGTAGTTCCACACCACAAGCTACATATCCACTCCAGTCTCCTCACTCAGAGCCATGGAGAAATCAGGCATCCAAATCCCAAGGAACTCAACCAGGCGCTTTGGCTCCTGAAATCAGTTTGGTTATTTACAATTACCACCAGACTGTATGAATATCCTAAAGGATGCTTGGAGACCTATTGTGAGAGGTTGGCCTGATATATGATGTTTCCAATTCTGGAACCACCTTGTATCAGTCCAAATATCCCCTTATGGTGTCTGGTTGTAAGTCAACCTTATAGACAAGCTATCTTAAGGGTAGCATAGACTAAGCAGCCTTAAAGGCTTAACTCAAGAGGTCGTGTTAAGCGAGCTGTTTTACCAATCACAATCCTGTAATATCAAATGAAAGGACACCACACAAGTATATATTATAAAAATATATGTATTTATTACTCACAATAATCCCCAGTACTCTTTATGAATAAAGGGGCACAAGCGTTCAATCAAAAGCACAGTATAACATACAAAGTTGCACAATTATGGATGAGGACGAGGGGCCACTCAGACCATTTACTAAACAAGTGGTATAAGAGATACCAATCGCGCAGTGGTTAGGCCTAGGGCCTAGGGAATCGCTGGGAGCAGTCGGGACAAGCAATGCTGAAGACGGGAAAAGCCCGCGGGATTTGGGCTGCAACGCTGAAAGCGCACGCATGCACCAATGTTAGTCAATGGTGCGTAAAAGTTACACAAATAGAAGTTAAGGACACTTCCGCTGAACCTAGAGGGACAAAACTTTAGACACAGACCCTAGAGGTGTGTACCAGTGTGGGAACACCGGCGTTGCAATGTTACCTCACCCACAGGAAGCGGGTGCACAGGGTCGAAGTAGTGTCTGGTTTTGTCACGCTGATTCTTGGTGCTTGGAGCTGAAGAGGCTGCAGGCGCTGTGAAGGAGAAGTGTCCGGTGGGATCCAAGAGTGGATCGAAGTCGAAAAGTACCTGAAAGCAGAGGGGACAGAGTCTGGGTCACTCAGCAGTGACCAGGGTGGAACCAGGACGGAACCAGGCAATGTCGGGCGCAATCAGGTGGTTGTCGAGGAGCTTCTCTCCGCTGTCACGTGGGCTCTGGGGCATCTACGAAGTCCAGGAGCAGGTCACGATCTGTCCCACGCAGGCTCTCGCTGTCGGCTTCAAGATTGGAGCAAACAAAACTTGGCAAAAGCAATCCACGCGGAACCGGAAGATTGCTTCTCACTCGGACCAGGAGGGTCAGAGTGGGGGCTCCTTTTCAGGGGAGCTGGTGCAAATCTGGAGCAACCAGAATCGCAAGTCGTTTTTTAAGTTTCGTCGGCACAGGGGCCACAAGCCGGCTGGCAAGTGACCGGGCCAACGCGTTGAGCCAAAAGAAGCAGAAGGGCCCCACGCAGCATTTGTCGAGTGTGGAGGGCTGAACTTCGGTGCAAGAGTGGCTCAGGGTTGGGGCTTCTCAAACCCCGGTGTACAGCTTCGAGGGTCACTCGTGGGCTGCACGGTCAGCGTCTCGTGGTCTTTCCAAGATGGCGTGCCCCACGCTTCCGGTCACCTCAACGGGTCTCAGCTCTGCAGGGACTGTGGATCGGGCTGTTAGAAGGCAGGCAAGCTTGATCTCGTCGATCTCTGTCGCTCGAATTCAGGCGGGAACTGCAACAAAGCAGACGTCGAGGTGCTGGATGGTGCCTGTTTGCACAGGGTGGTCACTCCTTGACCACAAGGGAGATTCTTCAGTCTTCTACGTTGAGTAGGATGTGGAAGGATCCAGAGTTTCGTTTCTTATGTTTCATCAGGATAATCTGAAGTGCTTTGGCACTGCTCCCAGTCTTATACTAATTTAGGGGGCTGGATTACCTGCTAGGTCCCCTCCTATGGGTGGGACCCAGGAAGTGGGTGGATACACCCCCTTCCTTTGATCCAGGCCGCCCTGGCACGAGGGCTGGAGTGCCCCAGAACCGGTTTGGCCGGATTATGCAAGGGGCAGCCTTGTGCTCCCCATGCAGTGTCTGGTTTCTTTCAAACCTCCCTGCTACAATCCACTATCTCCTGTCTGGGGGGTGTGACACCTCCCTGCGACAGGAAACCCTTTGTCCAGACCCCCTTGGCTGAGTTTCGGTCAGCTACAGGGGGTCAGACTTGTGTCTGTGGCAGAAGCATCCATCTTGTGGATCTGAGGCCCTTTTAGAAATTAACCGCATTTCAGTAAAGTAACATGTCTTACCCCTCTAGAGGGGTGGAATGCTATCCCCGTGGCCAGAACTGGCGAGGGGATAGTATTCCAAATCGCATGACACCTAACACGACATGTTTTGATAAAGCCAAACCAAAGTTGCTATATAACCGCGAGGATTATAATGCACTTAAGAGTATATGGTATGGCATTATCCTGAAACAGCTTAGGGATTTGTTCCCGACGGCTGCAGACAGGCTCAGCTCATGCTAGAGCTCCAGCTCACATTAAACCACGCACTCTGCCTCCAGGATTGATGAGGCCTTCCATAGGAGTGGCTCACAGGTTTATATGTGTCCAGATATAGGTTTAGATATAGGTATACTATATCTAAGCAAGGGGTGTTTACACCACCTTACCCCAGCTGAGTGATCAGCCAGTTGTGTCAATTTAAGAACCAGCCAGGGGTGGCAAAAGATATGCTGCAGCCCCTGGTGGCACCTATGCCCTGAGCACCTATAGTGCATGGTACAGGGGCTGACAAGGAGTCCATTTCCAATTGTGGTATGCACCTAGGGTACATGGAATCCATTTTACAGAGAGAGCAGATGGCTCGGGGCCCTGATTAGCAGGGAACCAGGTTAACTAAGTCAACAAGGCAAAAAATCTGGGGTAACCATAGTCAGGTAGCCACCTTCCTACATAACACCCCCCCCCCCCCCCCCCAAACGAAAGGAGATAAGGCTATCCTTGGCCAGGTAAGCCTTAATTGCCGGAGTGGCCATATAAGGAAGTACCTGCACTAGCATGGGTACCCCCTGTCTCATGGTCCACTAAGCAGTCCCTCACCCTTGGGGTATTAGAGGGTCTCCACCATAGGGAATCACTACCTTGGGTGTGTTTATGCAAAGTTAAAGGCTGGTTTGGATATGGAGTATTGAAGTGAGGCTCCACTAATTTAGGGCTCAGCTTCCTCCAATTATCTTCCATTATGTGTGCCTTTCTTTCTTCAACTGAGTTGCACTGTGCTCTCAGGGTCAGCCTCTGGCTACCTAAAGCTGGAGGCTGGGTCCCTCTGTTTGGCTTGCTGGAGGGACAGTTCAGGTTTGGGCCCTTTGGGTCCCAGGTTTGGCTGTGCCCAACAGAATCCATCTGTAGGAGGTCCCTAACTGTTTTTAAGGGGCTCCCTCTGGAGTTTTTAAAGTTTTCACCTTCCTAGGGCTACTAGTTTTGGTGCCCCTAATCTTTTGATGGGGGTGCTTTATTTGACAGGGGGCCCTCTGGGTCTCACTGTCCTTCTTGTCCTCTGCAGCCCTGGGCTGGCCAAGGCAAGGTAGAGAGGGGCAGGTTACCTGCTCCAGACTGGGTCCCACCTGAGAAGGGTCCACTGACATCAGAGGCTCTGTCAGGCTAGGCCCAACCACCTCTGGGGCAGCTCCTTCATCAGGGGTAAGATCAGTTCCCTGAGGAGGCTGATCCTTTCCTAAAGTCTGGTGAGGGGGAGATTTCTCGTCCTCCTCTGTGCTCTCAGTTTGTGTGGAGTTATCCATCATTTCAGGCTTCACAACACACATATCAGTTTGAGTTTGGGCTGTGGCCATCACAGCCCCACCAACCTTTTCAGGAGGAGACTCGGTTTGGGTTTCTGCTGTTATCATAACAGCTTTGCTATTCTGTTCAGGAAGAGCTTTTGCTAAAGATGGGGCAGAGAGTTGCTCAGCCCTACCAACCTTTTCAGGAAGGACATCTTGAATTGGGGCTGTAGCCATCACAGCCCCACTAACCTTTCCATTGGCATTTACCATTCTAGAATGGGTTTCCTGTTCAACCTCAGCCCAGGCTGAGATTTCTAAATCATTACCCAGCAGACAGTCCACAGGCAAGTTTGATGACACTGCCACTCTCTTTGGGCCAGTGACATCTCCCCAGCTGAGACTTACTACTGCCATGGGATGATTTGTTTGGATTCCATCAATGTTTGTTACCTGGTATGTGGCACCTGGTAAAAGTTGTTTAGAGGGGACTATACAATCAGCCACCATGGTGATGCTAGCCCCTGTATCTCTAAAAGCTTCAACTTTCAAACCATTGATGATGGGTTCTTGTCTATATTTGCTCAAAGTATTTGGGCAATCAGAGAAGTTGGCAAACCCCATGCCAGTCTCATAGACAAGATTATTTGGGGATGGGGATCTAGATAGGCCAGGGTCCTCCTGGGCTCCAAAAGTAAACCCACCCAGATTCCTGGGTGTGCTCCCACTTCCTGGGGGATTACTGCTGACAGTAACAGGAGGTGTTGGAGCTGACTTTGGAGGTATATTCTCTTTATTGCCATTCTTGGGACAACAGTTGTCTGTTTTGTAATGCCCAACCTGCTTACAGACATGGCAATAGGGCTTTTTCTCAGTTGAGTAAGTGTCTTGGGACCCACCCCCATTCTTGGAGTTTTGGGGCCCTGGGGAAGTCTTTTCTTTACTTTTATCCCCACCCTTATCTTGAGGCTTGGTAGACTCCTTCTTCTGGTTACTGTCCTGATTCTTAGGCCTAATCCTGGTTCTGACCCATTTATCTGCCCTCTTTCCCAATTCTTGGGGAGAGGTCAAATCTGAGTCCACCAGGTGCTGGTGTAAGAGCTGGTTCTGACAATTACTTAGGATCTGCTCCCTCATAATCAAATTATACAATCCTGTGAAGTCATGTACTTTGCTGCCATTTAGCCAACCCTCCAGAGCCTTAGTAGCACAATCTACAAAATCAGTCCAGTCCTGTGTCTGTGTCTTCTGGGTGTCTCTGAACTTCAACCTGTACTGTTCAGTGGTTAAGCCAAACCCATCTATTAGGACACTCTTCAGGACTTTGTAATTGTTTGCATCCTCATGTCTAACAGTGAGGAGCTTATCTCTCCCTTTCTCTGAAAAGGAGTACCATAAGATTGCTGCCCACTGTTCCTCAGGAACCTGCTGTACCATGCAGGCTCTCTCAAGAGCAGTTATCCACTTGTGGATGTCATCCCCTTCCTTGTAGGGGGGCACAATCTTTGTCAGGTTTCTACTATCATAGGACCTGGGTTTCTCTCTAGGAATATTGCTGCCACCAGTGGCATCTAAGCCACACATTTTCTGTTATCTTGCCAAGGCAAGTCTAGCTTGAGCCAAGGCTACCTCCTCCCTCTCTATCTGGAGTTTGACAGCCCTCATTCTGGCCCTATGCTCTATCTTCTGAGAGGCAGTCATACCTCTCTGAGATTTTCTTGAGGCACTAGAAATATGAGAGTCCCCTGAGGGAGATCTCACTCTTCTGTTGCCTGGGAGAATGATATGGTGGGATCTGGGGAGGTGCTGGCCCTCTCCATTTCCCAGTAGGTCTAACTTGGCCTGGTTAAGCCTGGCAACTATGACCTGGCTACCCCTCTGATCCTGATTTTCTGGGTCCTCTACTTCTGAGTCCTCCTCCTCCTACTCTTCCTCCTCTTCTTCCTCTGGAGGGGTATCAGTTACAGGGGGGTTCACTCCATCTCCTGACTCTAAGGGAACTACACTTGCCTTAGCTAAGTCATCCTGTTCTAGAATGGCTATCAGAGCTGGAATGGTGGGACTTCTGCCCCTTTTTAGCCCTCTTGATATGCACAAAGCACACAAGTCTTTGTGGCTAAGTTTGTCATAGCTGGAAGTTGCCTTGGTAAGGTCAACTGTCACAGGCAGAGAGCCTGAAGCTTCACCTGTGCCAGACATGACTGCTAGTGAGGTGTAAGTGGTGCACTTACCTACACTAAGTGTTTTCCTACTGTACCTTGCTAGTGAGTTGTAGGCAGGGTGTGCTAATCCCTTTAATCTACAACTACTAAGTTCAGTAGAACTTAATATGCTAAGCTTTTGATTTATATGTACCTAAGGTACTTGATGTGATCTTTCAATTTGATAAAAGATTGCAATGGTAAAACAACAGCAAGCTCAAATCCGCACCGCTGCTCACCAATGTGAGAAGTTGGCCTGATATATGATGTTTCCAATTCTGGAACCACTTTGTATCAGTCCAAATATCCCCTTATGGTGTCTGGTTGTAAGTCAACCTTATAGACAAGCTATCTTAAGGGTAGCATAGACTAAGCAGCCTTAAAGGCTTAACTCAAGAGGTCGTGTTAAGCGAGCTGTTTTACCAATCACAATCCTGTAATATCAAATGAAAGGACACCACACAAGTATATATTATAAAAATATATGTATTTATTACTCACATTAATCCCCAGTACTCTTTATGAATAAAGGGGCACAAGCGTTAAATCAAAAGCACAGTATAGCATACAAAGTTGCACAATTATGGATGAGGGCGAGGGGCCACTCAGACCATATACTAAACAAGTGGTATAAGAGATACCAATCGAACAGTGGTTAGGCCTAGGGCCTAGGGAATCGCTGGGAGCAGTCGGGACAAGCAATGCTGAAGTCGGGAAAAGCCCGCGGGATTCGGGTGCAGCTCTGAAAGTGCACGCATGCACCAATGTTAGTCAATGGTGCGTAAAAGTTACACAAATAGAAGTTAAGGACACTTCTGCTGAACCTATAGGGACAAAACTTAAGACACAGACCCTAGAGGTGTGTACCAGTGTGGGAACACCGGCGTTGCAATGTTACCTCACCCACAGGAAGCGGGTGCACAGGGTCGAAGTAGTGTCTGGTTTCGTCACGCTGATTCTTGGTGCTTGGAGCTGAAGAGGCTGCAGGCGCTGTGAAGGAGAAGTGTCCGGTGGGATCCAAGAGTGGATCGAAGTCGAAAAGTACCTGAAAGCAGAGGGGACAGAGTCTGGGTCACTCAGCAGTGACCAGGGTGGAACCAGGACGGAACCAGGCAATGTCGGGCGCAATCAGGTGGTTGTCGAGGAGCTTCTCTCCGCTGTCACGTGGGCTCTGGGGCATCTACGAAGTCCAGGAGCAGGTCACGATCTGTCCCACGCAGGCTCTCGCCGTCGGCGCTGTCGGCTTCAAGATTGGAGCAAACAACACTTGACAAAAGCAATCCACGCGGAACCGGAAGATTGCTTCTCACTCGGACCAGGAGGGTCAGAGTGGGGGCTCCTTTTCAGGGGAGCTGGTGCAAATCTGGAGCAACCAGAACCGCAAGTCGTTTTTCAAGTTTCGTCGGCACAGGGAGCCACAAGCCGGCTGGCAAGTGACCGGGCCAACGCGTTGAGCAAAAGAAGCAGAAGGGCCCCACGCAGCACTCGTCGAGTGTGGAGGGCTGAACTTCGGTGCAAGAGTGGCTCAGAGTTGGGGCTTCTCAAACCCCGGTGTACAGCTTCGAGGGTCACTCGTGGGCTGCACGGTCAGCGTCTCGTGGTCTTTCCACGCTTCCGGTCGCCTCCACGGGTGTCAGATCTGCAGGGACTGTGGATCGGGCTGTAAGAAGGCAGGCAAGCTTGATCTCGTCGATCTCTGTCGCTCGAGTTCCGGCGGGAACTGCAACAAAGCAGACGTCGAGGTGCTGGATGATGCCTGTTTGCACAGGGTGGTCACTCCTTGACCACAAAGGAGATTCTTCAGTCTTCTACGTTGAGTAGGATGTCGAAGGGTCCAGAGTTTCGTTTCTTATGTTTCATCAGGATAATCTGAAGTGCTTTGGCACTGCTCCCAGTCTTATACTAATTTAGGGGGCTGGATTACCTGCTAGGTCCCCTCCTATGGGTGGGACCCAGGAAGTGGGTGGATACACCCCCTTCCTTTGATCCAGGCCGCCCTGGCACGAGGGCTGGAGTGCCCCAGAACCGGTTTGGCCGGATTATGCAAGGGGCAGCCTTGTGCTCCCCATGCCGTGTCTGGTTTCTTTCAAACCTCCCTGCTACAATCCACTATCTCCTGTCTGGGGGGGTGTGGCACCTCCCTGCGACAGGAAACCCTTTGTCCAGACCCCCTTGGCTGAGTTTCGGTCAGCTACAGGGGGTCAGACTTGTGTCTGTGGCAGAAGCATCCATCTTGTGGATCTGAGGCCCTTTTAGAAATTAACCGCATTTCAGTAAAGTAACATGTCTTACCCCTCTAGAGGGGTGGAATGCTATCCCCGTCGCCAGAACTGGCGAGGGGATAGTATTCCAAATCGTATGACACCTTACACGACATGTTTTGATAAAGCCAAACCAAAGTTGCTATATAACCGCGAGGATTATAATGCACTTAAGAGTATATGGTATGGCATTATCCTGAAACAGCTTAGGGATTTGTTCCCGACGGCTGCAGACAGGCTCAGCTCATGCTAGAGCTCCATCTCACATTAAACCACGCACTCTGCCTCCAGGATTGATGAGGCCTTCCATAGGAGTGGCTCACAGGTTTATGTGTGTCCAGATATAGGTTTAGATATAGGTATACTATATCTAAGCAAGGGGTGTTTACACCACCTTACCCCAGCTGAGTGATCAGCCAGTTGTGTCAATTTAAGAACCAGCCAGGGGTGGCAAAAGATATGCTGCAGCCCCTGGTAGGCCTTGGTGGCACCTATGCCCTGAGCACCTATAGTGCATGGTACAGGGGCTGACAAGGAGTCCATTTCCAATTGTGGTATGCACCTAGGGTACATGGAATCCATTTTACAGAGAGAGCAGATGGCCTGGGGCCCTGATTAGCAGGGAACCAGGTCAACTAAGTCAAAAACCAGCTAAACACAAGGCAAGAAATCTGGGGTAACCATAGTCCGGTAGCCACCTTCCTACACCTATTACTAGAGCGTGTTATGCAGCAATGTGAAAACGTTTTGTTATATACTGTAACAATAACATTAATACCTTTGATGCATCAGTGCAAAACATGTTATCTTTTACAGGTGCAGCAATCTGGATTAGTTTACACATCCGATTGCATTTAGCAACAGTGGCTGCATATATACAGAACAGACAACACTTGTCTCCATTCAGAGTACCAGTGATTAAAGCCTTTATGGAATGGCTAAAGTTAGTAATACCACCAAGTGTGCCCCTGCACCAGTGTGGAACTTAAACATAGTCCTTACAAGGCTAATGGGTCCACCTTTTAAACCAATGCACAGGTGGCCATTACAGTTTCTCTCATGGAAGGTTGCTTTTCTTATTGCGACCACTTCACTAAGGAGATTTGGAGAGCTCCAGGCACTTACTATCCAAGAGCCTTTTTTTCAACTTCACAAAGACAGTGGTTCTTCGAACCAACCCCAAAGCTCTACCTAAAGTAGTTTCTACTTTTGCCAGCAATCAATCGGTTGAGTTGCCTGTATTTTTTCATCAACCTCATTCTGTAGCAGAACGAGCCCTACACACACACTAGATGTTAGAAGAGCTCTTCTATATTACGTAGAGAGAACAAAAGATTTTTGTAAAACAAAAATGCTTTTTGTTGTCTTTTTGCCACAACACACAGGCAATCTCATTTCTAAATCCGGCATTGCAAGATGGATCGTGAAATGTAGCCAAACATGTTATACAAAAGCTAAAAGAACTTTGGCAGTACCCCCTAGAGCCCATTCCACATGCTAAATAGGGGCTGCTATAGCCGCCTTAGGGAATATTCCCTTAGCTGACATCTGTAACGCAGCAACATGGTCTACAATGCACGCATTCAACAAACACTATTGTGTAGATGTGTTAGCAAGGCAACAAGCTAATATAGGCCAGTCAGTATTTAAAACACTATTTTACCCACTGCTCTGTGAGAATACTGCTGTATAGATATGCAAAGCGTATGATCTACAGCTCGCATGCCTCGAACGGAAAGTGTTACTTATCCAGTTAGCATCTGTTCTTGGCTTGTAGCGCTGTAGATTCACATACGCCCACCTTTCTCCCCGGTGCCTATGCCTGTTGCATTTCTTTCTTATCTGATATATACACACACGCATGGACATCTCTATTAACAATCTAACAATGGAGTCGATGCGCAGTATCACCGAAAGGATGAGTCACCTACCTCTTGACTGGAAAGACTTTTTTGAAAAAATCAAAAAATAAAGTGCAATCATCCAGACCCAACACTAGATGGCAGTAGTATGCAAAGCATGTGAATCTACAGCTCTACATGCCAAGAACAGATGCTTACTCGGTAAGTAATATTTTACGTTGAAATATTGACTTCGCTGTAATTCAACCAACTGCATTTGAACCTGCATTCAACTGTAAAACATGGCATAAGATGTTGCAAAGTATTATTTCACTTACCTGCACCCGGCTTGGCTTGTTTCTAGAAATAAAATAACTAAATAAGTTCGAGGCATATGAGCTGCAGTTTACACACTGTGCATAGATCGCCACCTAGTGTTGGGCCCGGATTTTTGCAGTTGTTTTTGTCCTGAACAGTCTTTGGAATTCACAAGATAGGGGACTCCTCCTTTGGATTACTCTGCGCATGGGCATCGGCTCCATTGTTAGATTGTTTTTTTTTTCGCCATCGGGCTCGGATGTGTTTCCTGCGCTCTGGTTAGGAACCTATTCATTTTCTGCGCCAATCTTCACCCTTTTCGACGGAATTATCTCAAACGCGTTTCCAATCGACACAACTCTACACAACTTCGAAGCCTTCGATTCCGGTCGTCGAAGAAGGCCTTCGGGCCTACCTGGGCCTTATCTTCTGGCTCATGGAAAGGACGCCATTTAAGAAGTGTCCTCAATTTGGGCCGAATTTACCCCACACCGATCTCCATGAGGTGTGCAACCTTGGTGTCTTATCGGAGCACGAGACTGTTCTGCTTGTGCCTCCTTCCGCTCCAAGAAGACATTCGGGACCGACTAGCTCGAAGAACCATGGGACATCTTCCAAGAGGGAGTTGACGTGCCAGAACAGGAGCGAGAAAAGGGTGTCGACAGCAACTCCGAGGCCGACGACTCAGACGTTGAGGCCATCACTCCGTCACAGCGGGTCGTAAGTACACACGTCGAACCCGACCCTTCTTCGACACCCTCCAAAAAGGCTTCCGTCACACCCTCACCTTCGGGCCCGGGTGCACACTGAGGGGCTGCTTCCCATGCCTCGCCTTCGGGCTCGGCAAAGAAGCCTAATAAGTCTTTAGGAGACTCTGGCTCGAGTCAGCCTACTCCCAGTGCCGGCACGCACCTACCAGCACCGAAAAAGAAGCCATCTTCGTCCTCCACGCCAGCTGCTTCCACATCTACGCTCTTGGCGCCGAAGACTGGCTCCGGCTCCTTGGCACCAAAACAACACTCGGAGCCGAGCAAAAAATTGCCACCGAAAGGACCCGACTCCCATGCTTCGGAGCTGAAAAAGCCTCAGAACCGAAAAAAACATATGTTCCACCGGCCAAAGACACTGCAAAAGAACATGTTTCAAAGCCAAAAGATGCTACCGGTTCGGTGCCGAAAAAACCTACGGAACCAAAGACCTCGGCACCGAAGGATCTACCTCCCACACAGGAACTATTGCATCCAGATCCTACACAAAAGACTCTTGTAAAAGATCCCAAAACTGGTCGATTGACTTGGTTCTAAAAAACAACCATTAGACACGCCTGCACTGGCTCCTCATGCTAAGAAGCACATTGCAACCTCTCCTCTAAGGATACCTTCTCCTCCTCCTCCTCCTCCTCCTTCCCTGCCACATCACTCCCCTACACTATCTCCTACTCCATTAGAAGATGATGATGACAGGGATAACACCTCTGACACAGGGGGTTGTGCAGATAAGGAGCCACTCGATAACCCTAGTCCTCCTGTCTCGCCTGACCCTTGGGATGATTATAGCACCCCCAGATGTCCCTAACATGCCACAAGATGACATATACCCATCCAGGACTTCCCCTCCAGAGGACACTATGGGATTTAACCAACTTGTCCATAGGGATGCCCAATACCATGGGGTTGACCTACATACTGACCCAGTAGAGGAAGATTTCCTTATGGATACCTTTGACACCACACAGAGGTCCACCTCAATTTTACCCATGCTTAAAGGGGTCATTAAGCATACGCCAGAGGTCTTCAAAGATCCAGTTAGGGCTCGAATCAACCCCTGAATTGAGAAGAAGTATAAGGCTGCCCCCTCTGATCCAGCCTACATTAAAGGGCCTGCACCACTAGACTCCCTTGTAGTCTCCAAAGAGAAAAAATTTCCAAGGCAGTTTCTGCGATTCAATTTACATTAATCTTAACAAGACGGAACAATACATGGGGGATAACCCAAGCTCAGTGCAATATAGTGATAACTGTTTAAAACATATAGAGTTCTTTCTTTATTAGGATTTTATCTAAAATTGAAGACATGATATAAAACACTATACATATTTACAAACACATTGGTGCATAATACATCTGACACAATGTATTCACCACGCACGATAGGTGAGCACTTAATCTAAAAAATATATATATTTTACTTAGACATATACATACATAACATCAACATATATTCGAAACAAACAGTTATAACATAAAACTGATGTGATGTGGCTGAGTGATGAGCGTTCTCAACGTGAGTTTCGGCACGAAATGTGCCTTCATCAGGAGGGCCACTAAGATGTATCAAAAATGAACTAAGGTTGTAGATACCAAAACTTTTTCTAATGGGGAGTCCACACGCGCAATGATGTGAAAAGAATTACCAGCGCTAAAACTGGCAATTCTGGCTGTAAACATAAATAGGGCGAATCAGGACTCGCTGGATCCAAATATGTACAGGGCAGCTACGAACTAGCCTCAAAGTCACGAGTTGTTTGTATTGTAAGGGAGGAGTCTTCAATGAAGTTAAGGATAAACTCTGCGTGAAGGCGGGCAGTAGAAAGGGGTCGTGTTTGTCACTAAGGGTACACGAGGTTGTTGATGATCGTGTGCAGGCACTAGTTGTATTTGTAATGACACAGGTAGACGGAAATAAAAAACCCGTAGTTATCAACCAGGGCACTAGGAATAGGTTACAGGCGAGCGCAAGGAAAACGCTGATCGTGCTTCCAGAATGACAGAGGGCGGGAGGGTACTCGGGGAGAGAGAGGTGGGGAGCGGGATAAACTCGTGCTGGGGCTAATCGCAAGGCTCGATGTCGACGGGCGTGAATACCTCTATTCATTGTGCCCTAGATGCAGCAGATACTGCTTCAAGGGTGATTAATACCAGTGTCCTTTTGCGTAGGCATTCCTGGCTACGCATTTCAGGTTTCAAACCTGAAGTACAAAGTGCCATCCTCAATCAACCCTTTGATGAGCAACACTTAATAGGGCCTAATGTGGGCGTATCCCTGGAAAAAATGAAAAAGGATATGGACACAGCTAAATCTATGGGAGCCTTGCAGTGACAAGCTCCCAGACACTCCTTTCGTCGCTCATCCTACTGAAGCACCACCAGAGGCTACTCCTCGGGTAGTCCCTCTACTTCTTACAAAACCCCTACCCAATCCACCTACAGTAGGGGCTACCAAAGAGGGGGTTACAGGGGTAACAACAACAAAGGCAGAGGCAAAACTAACCACTCCCACTCTGCCTCCACCCCTGAATGACTTCTCTCCACTTCCCCACCACATTCCACTCCAGTTGGGGGAAGACTACAATAATTCCTTCCTGTCTGGACCAACATCACATCAGACCGGTGGATGCGACAAATAATTCAATCAGATTACTGTCTCGAACGAACATCTACCCCCCAAACATACCACCCAAACAGCGCCCAATGTCACAAGAACATTTGCTTCTGCTGAGGCAGGAGGTAATATCCCTCCTTCCAAAAAAGCATAATAAAACTAGTTCCACCACATCAAAAAAACAAGGGAGTTTACTCCCTGTACTTTCTTATCCCAAAAAAGGATGGCTCTCTAAGGCCTATTCTAGACCTCAGACCACTAAACCTGTACATACAATCAGACCACTTCCATATGGTCACACTCCAGCAGGTTCTTCCTCGCCTTTTACAAAACTATTTCCTTGCCACTGTAAATCTCAAGGACGCCTATTTCCACATTCCCATTCACACAGCTCACAAAGTATCTCAGATTTATACTGGACGGTCAGCACTAACAATTCAAGGTACTTCCATTTGGAGTCACAACAGCACCAGGAGTGTTTACCAAGTGCCTAGCAGTGGTAGCAGCACACTTAAGAAGACAACACATTCACGTCTTCCCATATCTTGACGACTGGCTCATAAAAGCCATCTCATACAGTCAGTGTGTCCACGACTTGGGGTTCACAGTAAACCACACCAAGTCCCATCTGCAACCGTCCCACGTACAGCAATATCTTGGTTCCACAATAAACACCTCAACAGAGCTAGCTTATCCCTCCTGCCAGGATAACAAATATGCAAGCTCTTCGGACAAAATTCCAACCGCAACACACTCTTCCAGCTCGATCGTTCATGCAACTCATAGGAATGATGGCTTCTTGCATATTCATAGTGCCTCATGCAAGACTACAGATGCGTCCTCTTCAAGAGTGCTTAGCACGCCAATGGAACCAAGCTCAAGGTCAGTTAACTGACCTAGTGTTGGTAGGCCGTTGGACTCACCGCTCTCTGCAATGGTGAAGCACCAAAAACCTTTCCAAGGGCTGACTGTTCCTAGAGCCAGTTCCTCAAATAGTCATGACAGAGGATGTATCGCTCTCCGGCTGGGGAGCTCACCTACTGCAGCACACCATGCAGGGCAGCTGGACACCACAACAAAAGTTACTCCACATCAGCTACCTGGAGTTACTAGCCCTATTTCTAGCCCTAAAAGCATTCCAAAAGCAGATATCTGGCAAAGCTGTCTTAGACCGCACAGACAACATGACCGCCATGTACTACATAAACAAACAAGGAGGAACACACTCTCTGCAACTCTCTGTTAGCGCAACAGATATGGAAATGGACTATACTTCTAAACAGCTTCCTCTTAGCCCAAAACGTTCCAGCGGCACAAAACACCATAGCCGATCTGTTAAGCCGTCAGACACAACAGATCCACGAGTGAGAGCTTCATCCACAAGTTCTTCAACCGTTTTTTCAGATGTGGGGACAACCTCAGATAGACCTCTTCGCCACCCACAAAAGCACCAAATGCCCAAGCTTCACCGCCAGATATCCACACCTGCTGTCCAAACACAATGCGATATGGATGAATTGGCCCGGCAAATTTGCGTACGCTTTCCCACCTTTCCCACTGCTTTCACTAGTGGTGCGCAAACTACAGCAACATTCCCTGACTCACATTCTAGTTGCTCCAATTAGGGCCAGACAACCGTTGTATACCACACTGCTGCAACTTTCTGTGGTACCGCACCAAAAGCTATGCCTGTCTCCACGCTTCCTGACCCAGAACCATGGAGAGATCAGACACCCGGACCCAGCTCAGCTCAACCTAGCGATCTGGCTCCTGAGGTCCTAGAGTTGGGTTATCTTAACCTTCCCCCTGATTGTATGAACGTTATTAAAGAAGCTAGACATCCCACCACTAGGGCATGTTATGCAGCCAAGTGGAAACATTTTGTACTATACTGTCATAACGACATCAATCCTCTGGATGTGTCTATTCAACACATCATAGGATACTTACTACACCGCCAAAGATGTAACTTAGCGTACACATCTATTAGACTGCATCTTGCTGCCATTGCAGCGTACCTACAAAATAGATATCTATCACTTTTTAGAGTACCTCCCATAAAGGCTTTTATGGAGGGCCTCAAAAGAATAATTCCTCTGAGAGCACCACCTTCACCTGTGTGGAATTTAAACATTGTTCTCACATGGTTAATGGGACCTCCCTTTGAACCTTTACATAAATGTGAAATGCAATTCCTAACTTGGAAAGTTCCTTTCCTAGTAGCTATTACTTCTCTAGGAAGAGTTGCTGAGCTACAAGCATTGACCATTCGAGAACCTTTTCTGCAAATGCATCATAATAAGGTTGTTCTCTGAACCAATCCTAAATTCCTTCCAAAAGTCATTTCGCCCTTCCGTCTTAATCAATCTGTAGAGCTGCCTGTATTCTTCTCGCAGCCACAAACAGTCGCAGAAAGAGCTCTTCATACCTTAGATGTCAAAAGAGCATTGCTTTACTACATTGAAAGAACACAACCCTTTTGTAAAAGTAAACACATTTTTGTGTCGTTTTCACCACCACACAAAGGCAAACCCATATCAAAATCTGGGATAGCTAGGTGGATTGTCCAATGCATACGAATTTGCTACCACAAAGCTAAACGTATGTTATCTGTCCCTCCTAAATCCCATTCTACAAGAAAGATAGGGGCTTCAATGGCATTTTTAGGGAACATTCCCTTAGATGACATGTGCAAAGCAGCTACATGGTCTACACCGCACACATTCACAAAACACTATTGTGTAGATGTGCAAACTAAACAACAAGCTACTGTGGGCCAGGCTGCACTCAAAACACTGTTTCAAACTACTACAACAGATACGGGTGGTTGCCGCTAAGAGTGGGTACTGCTATACAATCTATGTACAGTATGTGATCTGCAGCTCATATGCCTTGAATGGAAAATGCTACTTACCAGTATGCATCTGTTCTTGGCATGAAGAGCTGCAGAGTTACACACGCCTACCCGCCTCTCCGGCTACCTTTATCTGTTCTAGTATTATCTTAATTAGATACAGCTTACATGAGCATCCTTCCTGTTTCTTACAAAACTCCATCCTTTCCCTGCTGGGGAAAAACAATCTAACGATGGAGCCCATGCGCAGTGTAACCCAAAGGAGGAGTCACCTATCTCGTGACTTCCAAAGACTTTTCACAACAAAAACAATTGCAAACATCCGGGCCCAACACTAGGTGGCGATCTATGCACAGTGTGTAACTCTGCAGCTCTACATGCCAAGAACAGATGCATACTGGTAAGTAGCATTTTCCTTTTGATACAAATAAATTGGTCTGAGTTTGGTCTTTGAGTGTGTGACATCATTTGCTGCCTGAGTGTGTACAACAAATGCTTCAACCCTCTGAGAAAGCCTTACTGCTCACCCACACTACCACAAATAGAAATTAAGGTGCTATCTACTTTTACCTGTGCCTGCCTTTGGGGTTCCACTGGAGTCTGTGCACACTTTACCTTACTTTAGTATAGTATATTCAGAGCCAGCTTCCTACAGGAACTGAACGTTTTTGGCCTCATTCGAGCATAAAACATTTGGGCCCATGGTCACATGTTGGATAGACTTGCTTTCTTGTGAGGATCAATAGTCATCGAATATTGCTGACCAGATATGTGTACTCTAAGCACTTATTTCTGATGGATTAATCTAACTGCAGGCCCCTTACTGTGAGGGCCAGTTTTCCTGGGGTACCAGGGCAGTCATGGGTTATTGGCCTCCAGTTGCATCAGTTGGAGTTCTTCACTGCTGCTGACCTGGTGCTACAATACTACTGGACCTCAAATTGAATAACCAAGTACTCGTGTACAGAACTTGAGTTTCTCAAGGTAGCAAGAAAAAGCAGTTCAAGGCTTACTCAAGAAGGTCAGGTGGGTTAGACATTAAGAATACAGGTTACACAGTATTACCAGCTGTTAAGATCAGTCAGTTCTTTAGTTTATAAATGAATGGCGTGAGAAGTTAGCCTGGCATATGATGTCCACTAGTTCTAGTGGGTACCTTGCACCAGTCTAAACGACCCTTATTGACGGTGGTTGTAAAGTCAACCTTCTAAAAAGCTATCCTAGGGTTAGCAGTGAAGAGCAGTCGCCAGGCTAAGACTTCAGAGAGCGAATTAAGCGAGTTGTTTTACCAAATATAATCTCTTGAGTACCAAATGAAAGCACACCACACAAGGTATATATCAAATATATATGTATGTTCGAGGCATATGGGCTGCAGATGGTACATTTATGAATAGATCGCCATTTGGTGTTGGGCTCGGATGATTGCACTTGTTTTTCTCTTGGAGAAGTCTTTTGTAGTCACGAGACTGATGACTCCTCCCTTGGGTGCTAGTGCGCATGGGCATCGGCTCCATCCTTAGATTGTTTTTTTCCGCCATCGGGTTCGGATGAGGATCAAAGCGCTCCGGATTGACTTCGAGAAAAAAGTTATATTTCGGCGCGTATTCCCTTTCCAATTCGACGGTATTGTTATCGAGCGCGAGTTCATTTACATTTCGACACGCTTCGACGTCAACAACAAAAATGTACAACTTCTACGTCGACCAGACCGGGAGGCCTATTTCGACGTAGTCCAGCCCGGAGTCCATGGAAAGGACTCCATTCAAGAAATGTCCAACGTGTGGTGCTAAGTTCCCACACAAGGACTTACACGAGGTGTACAACCTCTGTTTATCACCTGAACACGAATCCAGAGACTGTGAAGCCTGTGCGGCATTCTCCTCCAAGTCGACGATTAGAAACCGTCAAGCCCGAAGACACGAGGCGTCGAGAATGCAGTCAGATGCAATCCCAGAGTTGTTCGAGGCACAACATCCAGAAGACGAAGAAGAAGATGACGAGTCCGACGTCGAAGAAATTGACGTTCATCAAACCGTGAGTGACAACATCCCTTTACCAAAAAAACGACCCCGTATGGTGTCGACCCTGCCTTCGAGCCCGGTCAGACAACCGAAAAAAGTTTCCGACGCCCCGCCTTTAGGCTCGGAACCGAAACACTCGGCCTCCCATCATGTCGGATCCGAGAAACGGTCGCATCGACACCGAAGCTCCATAACAAGGAAAGCTCGCAGTCGAAACATTCCATGTCGAAACCAAAACAAGCTTAGACGTCGAAGACTTCCTCGACACTGAAAAGATCGGACTCGAACAAACTCTCGGTGCCGAAAACATATAACACTGAAAGTCAAAAGCAAAAGCACCTTTCGGAACCAAAAACTTCGGTACCGACACAGGAGCATCAGACAGATCCAAAACAAAAGACTTTGTTTATTGATCCGCAAACTGGCAAGGTGGTGACAAAACTGCCTAAAAAGAGGAAGAATGAACAGTTGGACGACAAAGCTCCTCCTCCTAAGAAGAGAACAATGGGGACAATGACAACTCCTCCCCCCCCTTTCTCCACAACCTAGAGACACACCCTCTTCTCCTCTTCCTCACACTCTGCCAGCTATTCCTGCTACACCACGCCCATCTACACCTCAAACAGATGTAGAAAGTGACACAGGGGAGGGAGAACTGCCTAGGGATAACGACACTACCCCAGAAGATACAGACCCATGAAGATTATAATGCAGGATCAGATAATGATAATGACCCTGACCTGTATCCCTCAAAACCTTCACCACCTGATGATAATACAGGTTTTGCACAGTTAATTAATAGGGCAGCAAAATACCAATAGGTAGACTTACATGCAGAACCTCAGATAGAGGATTTCCTTTTAGAAACGCTACCTGCTGCACAAAGAACCTCGGGGACCCTACCAATGCTTAAGGGTCTCCTTAATCACACATCAGACATATTTAAATACCAAGTGAGGGCTAGGGTATTAAATCCAAGAATTGACAAAAAATATAAGGCAGCCCCAAAGGACCCAATATTTATTAAAGGACAAATACCTCTGGACTCGCTAGTAGTCACAAACGCTCGTAAGAGAGCAAATTCATTAACTACGGGAGAAGCTCCTCCTCCTGACAGGGAGTCCAAGTTAATAGATGCCTCTGGCAAAAGAGTAGCATCCCAAGCGGCAAACAGCTGGCGCATAGCTAATACGCAGGCGCTACTTGCACGTTATGATAGAGCTCATTATGATGAGTTAGAAAAACTCATTACACATCTCCCTAAAGAACATCAAAAAAGGGCAGATCAGCTCATACAAGAAGGGAAGATAATAACAAACACTTCCATTAAGTGCGCCTTAAACGCAGCAGACACTGCAGCAAGATCTATAAACACCAGTATCATGTTAAGAAGACATGCATGGCTCAGAGTCTCAGGATTCAAACAAGGGGTACAAACCTCCTTGTTAAACCAGCCTTTTGATGGGAAAACACTTTTCGGCTCAGGGACAGATGAGGCCTTACAAAAGATGAAAAAAGACACAAACGGCTAAATCAATGGGAGCATTGCAACAGCCAACTCAAAGGGGTTCCTTTCGTAAGTCCACCTATAGAGGCGGATCCAAGAATACATGCACAAGCCAGTAATCAACCTCTTTTACACCAACATCACCCAGGGGTAATTCTAGAGGCAGTTACAGAGGTAACAACAACAAGGGTAGAGGTCGCGGAAATAACAACAACCGCAACTCTCCAACCCCAAAACAGTGACTTCATAAAGCTCCCCCCAGACCATGTAACACCGGTCGGGGGACGTCTATCACAGTTCCTACCTGTCTGGGAAAACATCACATCAGACAGGTGGGTGAGACAAATTATCCAACATGGTTATTGCCTAGAACTGACAGCTACCCCACCAAACATCCCCCCCAAACAGCGTCCAATGAGTCAAGATCATCTAACATTGTTAAAACAGGAAGTACTATCACTACTACAAAAGCATGCCATAGAGAAGGTTCCACAACATCAACAGGGAACAGGAGTATACTCTCTATACTTTCTAATTCCCAAAGAAGACGGTTCCCTAAGGCCAATACTAGACCTCAGACCTCTCAATGCATACATAAATTCGGAACATTTCCACATGGTCACGCTCCAACAAGTACTTCCTTTACTGAAGAAAGGGGACTTTCTTTCTACACTGGATCTAAAAGTCGCTTACTTTCATATCCCAATTCACAAAGCCCACAGAAAATACCTCAGGTTTGTGGTAGAAGGACAACATTACCAGTTCAAAGTCCTTCCTTTTGGGGTTACAACAGCACCAAGGGTGTTCACAAAATGCCTAGCAGTGGTGGCAGCACACCTAAGAAGACAACAAATACATGTCTTCCCTTACTTGGACGACTGGCTAATAAAGGCCAAGTCACAACAAGAATGTCTTCAAAACACACAGAAGACAATTCAGTTGCTGCACCAGCTAGGGTTTACGGTGAGCTACACAAAATCCCACCTGCAACCAAACAAGGTTCAACAATATCTAGGGGCTACTATAGACACAGAAAAAGCCAAAGTATACCCCAATCCAGTCAGGATTAAAACAATGCTCACATTGATTCAAAGATTTCAACCACAACACTCACTAACAGCTCGAGTGTACATGCAGCTATTAGGAATGTCATCCTGCATACTGCTAATACCATATGCCAGACTACAAATGCGTCCGCTCCAAGAATGTCTAGCAACACAGTGGAATCAGGCTCAAGGTCAGATTTACAGATCTGGTGTTGGTAGACGACCGCACACATCGCTCTCTGAAGTGGTGGAACACAACAAACATTTCCAAGGGGCGGTCGTTCCTAGAACCAATTCCACAAGTGGTGCTAACAGCGGATGCATCGCTCACCGGATGTGGAGCGCATATGGACAAATATACAGTACAGGGAAGATGGAGTGTACAGAAAAAAAGACTACACATCAACCATCTAGAACTACTAGCAGTGTTTCTAGCATTAAAAGCTTTTCAAATGCAGATTATCAGCAAAGCAGTCCTGATCAGAACAGACAACATGACAGCAATGTATTATATTCAAAAACAGGGGGGGGGACACACTCTCTCCAACTATCCAGACTAGCGCAGGAAATTTGGAGATGGGCCATTCCTCAAAACATCTATCGGTTAGCCAAACACCTTCCAGGAGTTCAAAATCAGATAGCAGATATCTTAAGCAGGGAGTCGGAATAAATACACGAATGGGAACTGCACGACCAAATACTGCAGCCATTCTTCCAAAGATGGGGACAACCAGAGATAGATCTCTTTGCCACTCATCAGAACGCAAAATGCCAAAGCTTCGCATCCAGGTACCCACACCACCTGTCGCAGGGCAATGCATTATGGATAAATTGGTCCAACAAATTTGCATACGCTTTTCCCCCTCTCCCACTAATTCCGTTAGTGGTTCGAAAACTGCAACAACATTCAATGACCATGATACTAGTAGCACCCACGTGGGCACGACAGCCGTGGTATACCACGCTCCTGCAACTCTCACAGGTGCCATATCAAAAACGAAGAATCCTACCCATGCACCTTACACAGAACCATGGAGAAATAATGCACCCAGATCCCAAACAAATGAACCTAGCGATCTGGCTCCTGAGGTCCTAGAATTTGGATACTTAGATTTACCTTCAAACTGTATGGAAATCATTAAGCAAGCAAGACGTCCCACCACCAGAGCATGCTATGCAGCAAAGTCGAAAAGGTTTGCTGTATACTGTAACAGTAACAACATCAACCCTCTGGACGCATCCACAAAAAATATTATTTGCTACTTACTACACTTACAGCAATGTAACCTTGCTTACACCTCCATTAGAGTACATCTTGCAGCTATAGCAGCGTACCTGCAAAACAGGCAACATCTATCCCTGTTTAGAGTGCCAGCAATTAAAGCCTTCATGGAAGGCCTCAAAAGAGTCATTCCACCAAGACTGCTGCCTTCCCCAGTCTGGAATCTCAACCTAGTACTCACCAGACTAATGGGACCACCCTTTGAACCTTTGCATAGGTGTGAAATACAATTCCTTACATGGAAGGTAGCCTTCCTTATAGCCATTACCTCCCTCAGGAGAGTGAGTGAATTACAGGCATTGACAATACAAGAACCATTCCTACAGTTACACCAAAATAAAGTGGTTCTTAGAACAAACCCAAAATTCTTGCCTAACTCAGCATTCCACATCAATCAGCCAGTGGAACTACCAGTCTTTTTTCCAAAACCACAGACGGTAGCAGAGAGGGCCCTACATACATTAGATGTCAAAAAGGCAATACTGTATTACATAGAAAGAACACAAACTTTCAGAAAAACCAAACAACTATTTGTAGCTTTTTCCCCCAACACATAAGGGCAAGCCTATCTCTAAAGCAGGCATTGCCAGGTGGATTGTAAAATGTATACAGATATGTTACATAAAAGCAAAGAGAACCTTAACTGTTCCTCCTAGAGCTCATTCTACACGTAAACTAGGGGCATCTATGGCATTCTTAGGAAACATTCCCCTAGATGACATATGCAAAGCAGCAACTTGGTCTACACCGCATACCTTCACAAAACACTACTGTGTTGATGTGCAGGCAACACAACAAGCAAGAGTGGGCCAGGCTGTACTAAAAGCTTTATTTCAAACTGTTGCAACAGACACTGGTGACCACCGCTAGGGAGGTAACTGCTGTATAATCTATTCATAAATGTACCATCTGCAGCCCATATGCCTCGAACAGAATATGCTACTTACCAGTATGCATCTGTTCTTGGCATAGAGGGCTGCACAGTGGTACATGCCCTCCCTGCCTCCCCGGAAACCTGTGTCTGTTCCAACACTATCTTATTTAGATACACTTAAATGGGCATCTCTTTCTGTATTCTATCATACTACTCCATCTAACCCTACTATGGCTAAACAATATAAGGATGGAGCCGATGCCCATGCGCACTAGCACTTAAGGGAGGAGTCATCAGTCTCGTGACTACAAAAGACTTCTCCAAGAGAAAAACAAGTGCAATCATCCGAGCCCAACACCAGATGGCGATCTATTCATACATGTACCACTCTGCAGCCCTCTATGCCAAGAACAGATGCATACTGGTAAGTAGCATATTCCTTATTCTAAACACAACCCCTCTGCACTCTTTATGAGGTCAGAGGTAAAAGTACAATACAAGTTACTTAATTGGCATACGCGAAGTTGCACAGTATGCGTTTTGCCCTAGGGGCCTCACAAACCATATACTAAAATATGGTATAAGAACCACACGAGAATTAGAAAGCAGGCCTGGGACCAGTGGAATCGCTGGGGCTACTCTAAACCACCAAAGGTTAGGATGTAAGAGGCCCACAGGAGACGCGTGCAGTGACTAAACACAGCCGCGCGTTACCATTGACTTTCTATGGCAAACGAACAAGTTAAAAGTTTACAATTTAAGGACACTTCTAAATAAACTACAATGAAACTCTATTGGACTTGGACACTAGGTTGGCCAATACCCTCGAGACTACCAGAGTACTCGTGTTTCCTCACCCATGGAAGCCGGGTGCATAGGTCTCGTTTGGCGTCTGGGTTCGTCATCGATTTCAATGGAGATCTGCAAAGAAGTGCTGCAGGCGACCAGAGCAAAAGTGTCCGGGTGGATCCAAGGGTGGATCGAAGATCTGCAGAACCTGAAAGCAGATGGGACAGAGTCTGGGCCACTTGCCAGTGACCAGGGCGGCGATAGAAATAAGCCACCAGATGTCTGGTGATTTCAGGTGAGAAGGTGAAGTTTGTCTCTTCAGCCACGAGGACCAGGAGGCGTCGACGACGACCAGGAGCTGGATTCGAGCTGTCCCACGAAGGATCTAGTTGACTGCGGTGTCTGTATCAGGATTGGACCCAACAAGCCGGAGCAAACACAACCCGCGTAGGATGTCGAGATGGGCTTCGGTGCAGACCAGCAAGGTCTGAGGAACTTCTCCTTTGCAGGGAAGTTGGAACAAGCCTGGAGCAACCAGGAAAGCATGTTAGATTCAAAGAAAAGTCTTTGGGGGGCTCACTAGCCAACGGGCAAGGAACCGCGAAGACGCGTCGAGCTGAAATGCAAAAGCGGGGCCCACGGGACACTCGTGGAGTGGGGGCCTCTGAGCTTCGGTGCAAATGGTGCTAGAGTCTGGGGCTTCAAGCACCCCAATGCACAACTTCGAGATACCTCGTGAAGTAGGTGCAGCTTGCAAAATGCAGGATGTCCAGGAGTTCCGGTCCCACGTCTCTCGTGTCTGCCACGGGTCTCAGCTTTGCTGTGATCGAATGTCGGGGTCAGAGATGTCTGGAAGTCCGTGTCCTGTTTCGCAGATTCTTCTGGATCCGGCGTGAGCCTTGAAAATGCAGACCGGCAAAGTTGCTGTTTGTGCCCGTTTGAACAGGGTGGTCACTCCTTGACCACAAGGGAGATATCTTCCGTCTTCCAGTCGAAATGGAATGTCGAAGGTCCAGGATATATGTTTCAGAGTTTCGTCCAGGGTAATCTAAAGTCCTAGGGACTGGGTTCCTATACTTATACTAAGTTTAGGGGCTGGACTACCTTTAAGGCCCTTTGGGTGGACCTAGGAAGGGGGTGGTTACACCCCTTTCCCTTTGTCCAGTTTCACGCCAGAGCTGGAGCAGAGTGCCCTAGCAACCAGTTTGAACTGGGACATGCATGGAGCACCTTGTGAGCCCCAGGAAGTGTCTGGAAAGTATTCACTGAATGCTGCCCTCTCTGCCCCAATACACTAAAGCCTTTCTGGGAAGGTGCCAGCACCTCCATGGACAGGAAAGCTATTCTCCAGGCCTCCCCTGCTTGAGTTTCGTCCAGCAGCAGGAGGACAGACTCGTGTCTGTGGCAGCAGCATTCATTTTGTGATGCTGAGGCTCTGTTTTAACTTTAACCAGGTTTACCAGTAACTACATGTCTTCTCCCTCTAGAAGGGTGGAATTCTACCCCCGCCGCCAGGACTGGCGGGGGTAGTATTCCAAAGTGTTTGACACCTTACACAACATGTTTTGATAAGGTCAAACCAAAGTTAGCATTAACTGCGAGGATTATAATGCACTTAAGAGTATATGGTATGTCTATATCATAGAACAGCTATAAGGAGATGGTGCCGAAAGCTGCAGTGCGGCTCAGCTCATGCTAGGGCACCTTCGCACATAAAACCAAGCACTCTACCTCCAGGATTGTCGAGGTCTGCTTCAGGAGTGGCTTATAGGTGTATATGGAGCTTATTTTGAACTGGGTTTAACAGGGGCAGCGACCTTTTGGCAGCATTTGTACTCACCCCCCGTCACATGCTGGGCGCTGAAGAGGCCACACGGCCGAAATGCATACGCCCGCCTACCTGCCTCATATCTGCAATAAAGGAAGCTTCACATTGTTCCCCTACTGAGGCCTCTGCCTTTTCTTTGGAGGAGGGTTTTCTTGGATATTACTTACACTGCGAGCCAGCGGCGTGCTTTCAGGGGCCCCTGCACACAAGCTGGCCTGGCTATCGTTGGCGCTGGTTCTGCCTCGGCAGAATCTTTCTTTGGTCCGTGGTAGCGGAAGAGCCAGGCCCACCATCCCATGCAGGAAGAAGAGAAGCGGTGCCGGAGTCACTGTACTCCGCTCTGGGCTTGGCACACTGTTGCACTTGCCCCTGTGGACATTACACCTGACTGTGGTGGTTGTGCAGTCAGGGGACGCGAGGAGCTTCGGTGTTGTAGAGGGCAGTGCGGGTCATTGGGAGAGAGCCGCCTGAAGGATCCCTAGTTTCCGCAACTTTGCGGCCAACCTTGCCGAACTGATGCATGTTGGGACTTGCAGTTTGCTCCACCGTTTCACAGCTGCAGCAGGTGACACTGATCCCCGCCTACGGGGTGGAGCTTATTTTGAACTGGGTTTAACAGCGGCAGCGACCTTTTGGCAGCATTTGTACTCACCCCCCGTCACATGCTGGGCGCTGAAGAGGCCACACGGCCGAAATGCATACGCCCGCCTACCTGCCTCATATCTGCAATAAAGGAAGCTTCACATTGTTCCCCTACTGAGGCCTCTGCCTTTTCTTTGGAGGAGGGTTTTCTTGGATATTACTTAAACTGCGAGCCAGCGGCGTGCTTTCAGGGGCCCCTGCACACAAGCTGGCCTGGCTATCGTTGGCGCTGGTTCTGCCTCGGCAGAATCTTTCTTTGGTCCGTGGTAGCGGAAGAGCCAGGCCCACCATCCCATGCAGGAAGAAGAGAAGCGGTGCCGGAGTCACTGTACTCCGCTCTGGGCTTGGCACACTGTTGCACTTGCCCCCGTGGACATTACACCTGACTGTGGTGGTTGTGCAGTCAGGGGACGCGAGGAGCTTCGGTGTTGTAGAGGGCAGTGCGGGTCATTGGGAGAGAGCCGCCTGAAGGATCCCCAGTTTCCGCAACTTTGCGGCCAACCTTGCCGAACTGATGCATGTTGGGACTTGCAGTTTTCTCCACCGTTTCACAGCTGCAGCAGGTGACACTGATCCCCGCCTACGGGGTGGAGCTTATTTTGAACTGGGTTTAACAGGGGCAGCGACCTTTTGGCAGCATTTGTACTCACCCCCCGTCACATGCTGGGCGCTGAAGAGGCCACACGGCCGAAATGCATACGCCCGCCTACCTGCCTCATATCTGCAATAAAGGAAGCTTCACATTGTTCCCCTACTGAGGCCTCTGCCTTTTCTTTGGAGGAGGGTTTTCTTGGATATTACTTACACTGCGAGCCAGCGGCGTGCTTTCAGGGGCCCCTGCACACAAGCTGGCCTGGCTATCGTTGGCGCTGGTTCTGCCTCGGCAGAATCTTTCTTTGGTCCGTGGTAGCGGAAGAGCCAGGCCCACCATCCCATGCAGGAAGAAGAGAAGCGGTGCCGGAGTCACTGTACTCCGCTCTGGGCTTGGCACACTGTTGCACTTGCCCCCCGTGGACATTACACCTGACTGTGGTGGTTGTGCAGTCAGGGGACGCGAGGAGCTTCGGTGTTGTAGAGGGCAGTGCGGGTCATTGGGAGAGAGCCGCCTGAAGGATCCCCAGTTTCCGCAACTTTGCGGCCAACCTTGCCGAACTGATGCATGTTGGGACTTGCAGTTTTCTCCACCGTTTCACAGCTGCAGCAGGTGACACTGATCCCCGCCTACGGGGTGGAGCTTATTTTGAACTGGGTTTAACAGGGGCAGCGACCTTTTGGCAGCATTTGTACTCACCCCCCGTCACATGCTGGGCGCTGAAGAGGCCACACGGCCGAAATGCATACGCCCGCCTACCTGCCTCATATCTGCAATAAAGGAAGCTTCACATTGTTCCCCTACTGAGGCCTCTGCCTTTTCTTTGGAGGAGGGTTTTCTTGGATGTGTCTATATAGGTATATAGATATAGGTATACTATATCTAAGTAAGAGGTGATTATACCACTTTACCCAGGCTGTGTGAACAGACCTGTGGTGTTAGTTTGGAAGGCAAACCAGGGGTGGCACAATACATGCTGCAGCCCCTGGTAGGCCTAGGGTGCACCTATGCCCTGTGTACCTAGGGTACACTATACAGGGACTCACAAGGGTGACCCAGTAACCAATCTGGTATGTTCCTAAAGTACATGGTTTCAATATAGAGAGAGAACAGCTAGGCTGTGGGCCTGATTAGCAGGGCCACAGCCAGACTAAAGTAGAAAAACCAGAGAATCACAGCAAAAAGTGGGGGTAACCATAGGAAACAGACCCTACTCTCCTACTCATGGTACAAAAACAATCCTTCTGATAAAGACACCTAGCCGCATATTCCTTACCTTTTGAACTTCCATGTGTCAGGCTGTATCTGTAACATTTTTCTTTGCGGTCAACTTCACATGATTGAGTCCTGGTCGTCGTCGTCGTGAAGTCTGCGTCATCAATATAACTGCCACTATGGCGCGCTGACTGCAGTTCTTTAATTTACGTGCCAGCCAGTGCAGATCTGTAGAAGAGAGCTTAATCCCTGCCATTTTTTGACAGCCTTTTCGACAACTCCTTTTGGTGTGTATGATGTCTAGTAAGAAGACCTCTGGGTTCAAACCATGCGGCGCCTGTCACCGTGCCATGTCGGTCACAGACCACAACTTGGTGTGTCTCTGGTGTGTGGAGCGCGATCACAACAGTCGTGGTCCGATTGCTGTGCCATGACACCGAAGGCTTTATGGGAGCGGTCTTTAAAGCTGATCGCGGCCCGCGTCCATCACCACGGAAGTCGCCTCGTCTATCTCAATCCAGGTCTCGGCACCTGCCCAGTACCGCTCCAGTGAATCAAAGTCCTCTTCGTCGAAGTCAGGTAAGAGGTACCACAAAAACATGAAAAGTTGAAGCGTGCTTAAATTTCCCCATGCCCGTCTCGCGATGAGTTGAAGGGCCCTCAGCGTTCGAGGCCCGTCTCCGGCCTGACGTAGGGTTTCCCGCCAATCTTCCTGCCAGAGTGGGGGTTAGAACCGGTGGGGGCCAGTTGCTGAGTACAGCAAATGGTCTGGAGAAGCTCACAGAGGCGGCATGCCTTTGAAGCTTCCCCCTGCCCATCCTGGGGGAGGAGACCTAGCACCTCGCCCAAGATGTGCATTGTTGCAGGTCCAGGAGAGCGGGGGGGGCACTCCACCAGGGGTCCAGCAACATGTCTGCTGTGTGGCAGCCTAGGCAGCCTCTCAGTCAAGACGTGGATTGTGGTTAGGTTTCAGGGGGCATCTCTAAGATGCCCTCTGTGGTGCATTTTTCAATGAATCCCACACTGGCATCTTTAATGTGCTGAGAATTTTGATACCAAACTTGTCAGTCTTCAGTGTAGCCATTATGGTGTTGTGGAGTTCGTAATGTCGACCTCCCAGCACCAGATACTCTCAATGGCATCACTGCACTTACAGTGCCCAGGAATGGCCCTGGGTACTGTAGGTGTACAGGGCTCATGCACCTGTGCCCACACCACTGGCATAGGGCACCCAGCTAGAGGGGTGACTGATGTATGCCAGGGCAGTGGGTTTGTCTGCATGGCACACAGGGATGTGTGCCATGTCGACTCTTTGTTTAGTTCTGTACTGAGGCACTCCGCCTGCAAAGGCAGTGTGTGGGTGCCAGGGTACAGGGCCCCTAAGGGTGGCACAATAAGTGCTGCAGCCCTTAGGGGTCTTCTCTGGTAACCATGCCCTGGGTACCTAGGGTACCATTTACTAGGGGCTGACAGGTGGCCAGAGATGCCAATTGGGTTTCAGTTTCAACACAGTTTTATGGAAGGAACACAGGCCCTGGGTACCTGGTTTGCAGGAGGCCAGGGCACACTCAAAGCACATCAGCAGTCAGAAAAAAGTGGGGGCATACCATTGCAAGAAAGATGGCACTTTCTCACAAGTACTGCATCTTGTCGCCCAGTACTGAACCGCAAAAGTAATCCTAGTCGGGTTACTAGTAACTTGAATTTTCTCCATAGGAATCCATTGTGTGCTTTTCTGTGAAATTTCTTGTCTACTTTTGAAAACTTGAAATATTCTTTAAAAATCATACCAAATACTGAAACGTAATTACTTACCTGTTTTAGGCTGAGACCCCAGTGCTGGACCGAGGAGCCCAGTACTGGATTACAAAAGTAACAAGATCGTACTTTACCTGCAACCTGAATTTTCTCCCATTTGATAACATTGCCAGATTTCTGTTAAAAAGTTTCTAAGTGTGAAGTTTTAAAATAGCTTTATATTCCTGAAAAATCACTGCAATAACTAAAACGTTTTTACTAAATTGTTTTCAGCTTAGACCCCAGGACTGAATCTAGGATCCAGTCCTGGAACTACCAAATTAATCTACAAAGTAATCAACTGTGTTTTTATAGAAAAACCAATTGAGCTCAATGCTAAATTGTGTGTAGAATTGTGTTGCCTACTGCAACCCCTGTACCTATGGTGTTTACAAAGTTTATTGCCTTTCTGCAACGTATTCATCTGAGACCCATCAAATTGATAACCGCATATTTTGATACCTCTTGGTTCTAAAAATAAAACTGTATTTTTTATATAAAATCCTTTGGCCTGGAGTTCAGTCTTTGAGTGTATGAAACCCTTTGCTGACTGATTGTGTACAACAAATGCTTTACACTGTCCTCTGGTACTGCCTTACTGCTCGACCAAGCAACCGCTTTAGAGAGTAAGGTCACACCTGGCTTTACCCTCTGTTATACCTCTGGGGTTTGTGGACTCTATACACACTGTACCTTATTCTAGTCTAGTAGATATATAGAGCCACTTTCCCACAGCGACTAAGTCAAAACTCTCTTGGCCAAGGGAGCCATAGAGAGGGTTCTCTGGCCAGAATTAGGCTGTGGTTGCTATTCCAGCTATTATCTGGTCCCAAAGAAGAATGGAATCCTCTGTCCTATCCTCGTTCTCGGAGCCCTAAACTACTTCCTCAAAAATGAGAATTTCAAGATGCTCTCCCTAGCTCAGGACCTATATGCTCATGGTTTGTTATACCACAATCTTTGGAACCATTGTTTTAGGTGGTATCCCTGCCTTAAGGGATGGGAATGGGTTTTAGTCCCACTTGCACACTGTGGCCATTTATCCTTTACACGAGAAGTGGTGGAAGGGGTGTTTCACACTTGTTGGGTTGTAGTCCCATTCAAAACAGTCATTTCTCTTACAGAAGAGTGGCTTCATGGGGTCTATCCCCTTACTCAGTTTTACTCTTACAAGAGGGGTGACTAAATGGGTGTTATTCCCATTTACAGTTTGTCAAAAGGGTCCTAGTCCCATACGACTTATTGGGTGTTAGTCCCAGTTCCATGAGTTCACACTCGCTACCGCTACATATTGGTGTCTAATGGTTACTAGTCCCATGTATGCACATTGTTTGTTCACGTTACTAACCTCTACATAGCGGTGTCCAATGGGTACGAGTCCAATGTTTGCAAATTGCTATATCATGCTACCAACCTCTACATAGGGGTGTCCAAAGGGTACGAATCCCATGTATGCAAATTGTTTTTTTGCATACCGTATATTGAGGGGTATTTATGGTATATGTCACCCTGTGGCACACACATACTTTTGTTTAACCTGTGCTGCATGTTTGTTATACAGTGTATTTTTTCACCATGTGCCACATGCGTGGTCTGCCCCTAGGTCATAGTGGCTGTATAGCAGTCAATCTTCTCATCTTTCTTTCTTTCCCCTAATATATATGTATGTATATATATATATATGTATATGTGTGTATATATATGTGTATATATATATGTGTGTGTGTATGTGTATGTGTGTGTATGTGTATATGTATGTGTGTATATGTATATATGTGTATATATATATGTATATGTATATGTATGTATATATGTGTATATATGTTATGTATATATGTATGTATGTGTTATGTATATATGTATGTGTATATATGTATGTATGTGTATGTGTGTGTATATATGTGTGTGTATATATGTATATGTATGTATATATGTGTATATATGTGTGTATATGTATGTATATATGTGTGTATATGTATGTATATATGTGTGTATATGTGTGTGTGTGTATGTGTGTATATATGTATATATATGTGTATATATGTGTATGTATATATGTGTATGTGTATATGTATATGTGTGTATATGTGTATATATGTGTGTGTGTATATATATATGTTCGAGGCATGTGGGCTGCTAAATTCATATCTTAGCATTAGATCGCCGCCTAGTGTTGGGTCCGGATGATCGCACATTGTTGTCCTGGAAGAGTCTTCGAAGTATCCTGAGATAGGTGGCTCCTCCCCTGGACTACAGTGCGCATGGGCATCGGCTCCATCCCCAGATTGTTTTTTTCCGCCATTGGGTTCGGATGCGGTCTCGACTTCTCTCTGTCGGAACCGAGTAAAACTAACTTTTTAAGGCCAAAAGGCCTTGTATTTATAGCGTCGGTATTGTTTGCGCACGGTCTCGAGTTCTTCCGACTCTTGGAGTCGGATTCAGCGGAGTTTTTTCACTCTTCGGACATCGAGGCCTTCTCATCGCGACACGACCACAACTTTCCAGCATGGAGCGGAGTCCGTTTAAGTACTGTCCGCTCTGTGGGTCCAAGTACCCACATATAGACCTGCACCCGGTCTGTAACAAATGCCTTTCACCGGACCATGACGACGGCAAGTGCAAGGCTTGCGCACAATTCAGGTCTAAAAAGACTCTCAAGCTTCGGCGCGCGGTGCGCCTGGAGGCCAGACAAGCGGCCCCGGATCCAGAAAACATCTTCGGCGACCAAGAAGAAGATGAACAGGGTCATCATCTCCAAATATCCCCACCCGAAACGGAGGTCGAGGCGGATCCGGTAGACGACGACGGAGTCGCGGGTCAAGGCCTTGAATACGTCGACGAGGTAGGGGACGTCGAAGAGATTTATGGGGCCGCGGAAGATAGCTCAGGGGACGAGCTATGCCCCGAAGGTTTCGAAGATCACGATCGGGTCACGGGATCGCCAGTTGGCCTTACCCAAGACCCCGTGCCGCAAGCCACGGCCCCGCCTTCAGGCCCGGCCACGGACATACTTGCTGGGCAGGCCGGATCGAAACCGAAACTGAAACCTACGGTGTCGACTACACCTAAAATGGCCGACCCGAAAACGAAACCGAAACTTATGGACTCGAGCGTCCCTAAAATGGCGGCCGGCCCACAGAAAACTACTGCACCCGCCGCCGCATCGGCTCCGTCGACCTCCAGTCCGAAGAAGTCGGTCGATTCCACAGGGTCAAAATCGGCGCCGGAGGAGGGATCCTCTAAAAAGGGTGGTCGGCACGGATCAACTGCTGCGACACCGTCTAAGCACGCCAAGGCCAGCGGCACGGCTCCGGTTATGACTGGGACTCCGTTAGTCGGTCGCGTAGTGGAGACGGAGCCGACACAAGCGCACGGATCGACGGCTGGCACATCTGCGCATCGATCCAAGGACTCTGGGTCGGCGGCAACTGCATCGGCGTCCAAAACTCAGAAAGGCCACCATGACGTCGGATCCGAGGGGAAGGTCAAGACATCCTCGTCAGCGCCAAAAGCCACTGTAAGTGAAGCGTCCCCCATCGCCGCTTCGCTACAGAGAATCAGGGAAAAGGCCGCTGCTACGTCGGCTCCGTTGCCGTCGCCTCAGACGCCGAAGGACGCTCCGGCAAAGCCTAAGAGTAAGCTTCTCTTCCTTCTGCCGCCGAAGGAGGCTCCGAAGGCCTTTTCTACGAAATCGACGCCAAAGAAGTCGGATTCTTCTACGGCAGGGGTACCTTCAGGTCGAGAACTCGAATCAGAGGACGATTCTGAGCACTTCATCGACGCCAACACAGGCAAATTAACCCTATACAAAAGGAGGATCACTTCAGAGCCTCTGGACTCCTATGTCATCCCACTAAAGAAGAAAAGGGTTCCTCAGGACGCTTCTAACCTCATAGAGCCTATCCAGCCTCCTCCAAGAAGAAGCCCTACTCCCTCACCAGAACACTCTGAGGGTGAGGGATATGATGAAGATGACCAATACACCTTCCCCATCAATGAACCAGATGCACATCCAGATGCATATGATGACATTGGTGACCAAGGCACCCAAAGTGTGGGGCAAGACCCACAGCCTTTCAGTGCACGTGACTCCCCAACAGAGGATTCTGCAGGTTTTCATGCACTCATTGAGAGGGCAGCTGCTAATCATGATGTGGACATGCATGCTGACCCAGTGGAAGAGGACTTTCTCTTTGACACTTTTTCAGTCTCTGAAAGAACTGTGAAAACGCTGCCTATGCTCAAGGGAGTCCTCAAGCATGCAGCTGACATCTTTAAAGAACCTACCAGAGCGAGAGTGGTCAATCCACGTATCGAGAAAAAGTACAGACCAGCACCTGCAGACCCTGCATACATTCGGGGACAGTTGCCACTAGACTCTCTTGTGGTCGCAAATGCCAGAAAACGGGCCAACTCCCAGACAACGGGTGAAGCTCCTCCCCCAGACAAGGAGTCCAAAGTGCTAGAGGCAGGGGGCAAAAGAGTGGCGGCACAGGCTGCCAACTTTTGGCGTATTGCAAATACACAAGCACTCTTAGCACGTTACGATAGGGCGCATTACGACACCCTAGAGCAGATTGTACAACACCTGCCTCCGCAGTTTCAAGAGGGCACCAAACTGCTTATAGAGGAAGGGAAACTGACCTCCAACGCAGCCATCAAGTGTGCACTTGACGCCGCAGACACAGCAGCTAGGGCGATCAACACTAGCGTCATGCTGAGACGACAAGCTTGGCTCCGCATATCAGGGTTTAAACCTGATATTCAGACAACCATACTTAATCAGCCAGTCAATCCTGATAGACTGTTTGGTCCAGATGTTGACACCACCCTCGAAAAGATAAAGAAGGACACAGAAACTGCTAAGTCCATGGGGGCCCTACAATCACAACAGTTTCGTGGCAATAATTTTCGTCGCTCAGGTGCACGTGGAGTCACCAGAGGACAAATGGGTCAACAATCGCAATTCTCAAGGGGTGGAGCACAATCCTCGTGCACAAAACAGAACAAGGGAGGTTACAGAAATAACAGCAACAGAGGTCGCGGCAGAGGAAACAACAACTCCCGCTCCTCTACCCCAAGCAAACAGTGACTCTCTGTCACTGCCCCCCGACCACTTAACACCTGTCGGGGGGAGACTGCAGCAGTTCCTGCCCGTCTGGAGAAACATCACCACAGACAGGTGGGTGCGACAACTAGTCCAGTATGGTTATTGCCTAGAGTTGAAATCCAATCCACCCAACATCCCGCCAAGGCAAAGGCCTATGTCCGCAGAGCACTTGCACTTTTTGCAGCAGGAAGTAGTGGCGATGCTGCAAAAAGGCGCAATCGAGCTCGTGCCAGTGGGAGAGGAAGGCACAGGGGTATATTCCCTGTACTTCCTTATTCCAAAGAAGGACGGATCTCTCAGACCCATTCTAGACCTACGTCCCCTCAACCTGTACATACTGTCAGAACATTTCCATATGCTTACACTGCAACAGATTCTTCCCTTGTTAAACCAAGGGGACTTCTTAGCAACCTTAGATCTCAAGGATGCTTATTTCCACATTCCACTACACCCGTCCCACAGGAAATACCTCAGGTTCACTATCCAAGGCAAGCATTACCAGTTCAAGGTCCTACCCTTCGGAGTCACCACAGCCCCAAGGGTGTTTACCAAGTGTCTGGCGACAGTAGCAGCGCACCTCAGGAGGCAGAACATCCATGTCTACCCCTACCTGGACGACTGGCTCGTTCAAGCCAAGTCGGAACAACAGTGCGCCGCGGACATGTCGACTACCATTCACCTCCTTCACAATCTAGGTTTCTCGTTGAACTACCCAAAGTCGCATCTTCAGCCGGCACATGTCCGGCAGTTTCTAGGTGCGACGATCAATACCCTGACGGCCATGGCCTAACCAAACCAAGTCAGGATAGACAGCATGCAGTCTCTAATCCAGAAGTTCAGACCACAACACTCGCTTCCAGCGAGAGCGTTCATGCAGTTGATAGGCATGATGGCCTCCTGCATCTTCATAGTCCCTCACGCACGGTTACATATGCGCCCGCTCCAGGAGTGCTTAGCAAATCAGCGGACACAGGCTCAGGGAAATTTAACAGACTTAGTGTTGGTTACCAGTCGGGCATACGACTCTCTGCATTGGTGGACTCCACACAACCTTTGCAAGGGCCGACTGTTCCAAGAGCCAGTGCCGCAGATTATCCTGACAACGGACGCATCTCTCCAGGGTTGGGGAGCTCATCTGCTCACTTACACAGTGCAGGGACTATGGACGACGCAGCAACAGAAGATGCACATCAACTATCTGGAACTGATGGCAATCTTCATGGCGATCAAGTCCTTCATTGTACATCTGAGCAACAAGGTAGTGTTAGTCCGGACGGACAACATGACCGCGATGTACTACATTCAAAAGCAGGGAGGCACCCACTCGCCACAGCTGTCTCATCTGGCTCAGAGCATGTGGAAGTGGGCCATTCAAAGGAACATTTTCCTCATGGCAGAACACCTCCCGGGCAAGGACAATCAGATGGCGGATCTGCTCAGCAGATACAGCCATCAAATGCACGAGTGGGAGTTACACCCATCTGTACTCCACCCGTACTTCCAGCAGTGGGGTCATCCGGAGATAGACCTGTTTGCCACAAAAGAAAACGCAAAATGCCAACACTTTGCCGCCAGGTTCCCTCACCCACAGTCGCAGGGGAATGCGATATGGATGAACTGGTCAGGCAAATTTGCGTACGCTTTTCCACCAGCCCCTCTGATACCGCTGGTGGCAAGAAAGCTAAGGCAGCACGCGATGACTCTCATCCTGGTTGCTCCAACGTGGGCGCGCCAAGCATGGTACACCACGTTCCTCGAACTCTCAGTGGTGCCGCATCAAAGACTGCGCCTCACGCCCAGACTTTTGACGCAGAACCATGGAGAAATTCAGCATCCAGATCCGCAACAGCTCAACCTGGCGATCTGGCTCCTGAAGTCCTAGAGTTTGGATACCTTAACCTGCCTCCAGAATGCATGAACATCATTAAAGAGGCAAGGAGGCCAACTACCAGAGCATGCTATGCTGCAAAATGGAAGCGTTTTGTCATTTACTGTACAGCCAATGACATCAACCCGCTAGATGCGTCTATCCATGACATCATTTGCTATCTGCTACATCTTTACAAATGCAATCTAGCGTACGCTTCCATTCGGATACATCTATCCGCCATAGCGGCTTATCTTCAGAACAGGCAACATCTCTCTGTCTTCAGGGTGCCTGCCATTAAAGCTTTCCTTGAAGGTCTGAAACGAGTCATTCCCCCAAGAACACCACCAGCTCCGGTGTGGAACCTCAATGTGGTCCTCACCAGACTGATGGGACCACCTTTTGAGCCACTGCACTCGTGTGAACTCCAGTTCCTAACGTGGAAAGTAGCTTTCCTAATAGCTATTACGTCACTGAGGCGTGTTAGTGAGCTACAAGCGCTCACAATCCAAGAGCCATTCATTCAGATTCATCCAAATAGGGTAGTGCTACGCACTAACCCCAAATTCCTTCCGAAGGTGGTGTCACAGTTTCATCTCAACCAAACTATTGGCTTGCCGGCATTCTTTCAAAACCCACAAACGGTGGCGGAAAGAATGCTCCATACCTTAGATGTACGGAGGGCGTTGATGTACTACATAGACAGGACACAACCCTTTAGAAAGACAAAACAACTTTTTGTTGCCTTCGCACCACAACACAAAGGCAACCCTATTTCCAAAGCAGGAATAGCCAGGTGGATTGTTAAGTGCATCCAAATATGTTATCAAAAGGCCAAGCGCACTCTAACAATACCCCCAAGGGCGCACTCCACACGCAAATTGGGGGCATCCATGGCTTTCCTAGGGAACATTCCTTTAGAGGACATTTGCAGAGCAGCCACGTGGGTTACACCACATACCTTTACAAAACACTACTGTGTTGATGTGCATTCCAAGCAGCAAGCTGCTGTAGGACAGGCTGTTCTCAAGACACTCTTTCAGGTTTCTGCAGCTGGCACGGGCAACCGCCGCTGATGGAGGGACTGCTATGTATTCTATGCTAAGATATGAATTTAGCAGCCCACATGCCTCGAACTGAATATGCTACTTACCAGTATGCATCTGTTCTTGGCATGTAGGGCTGCTAACATTCATATCGCCCACCCTCCTCCCCGGTGCCTGTTGCAGCTGCAGATATACTATTGTATTCAGTCATTAGCATGGACATCCTTTACACTTTTCACTCCATCTTCTGCCACAATGGCGAAAAACAATCTGGGGATGGAGCCGATGCCCATGCGCACTGTAGTCCAGGGGAGGAGCCACCTATCTCAGGATACTTCGAAGACTCTTCCAGGACAACAATGTGCGATCATCCGGACCCAACACTAGGCGGCGATCTAATGCTAAGATATGAATGTTAGCAGCCCTACATGCCAAGAACAGATGCATACTGGTAAGTAGCATATTCAATATATGTATGTGTGTGTGTATATATATATATATATATATGTGTATATATATGTATGTGTATATGTGTATATATATATTATATATTATTTATTCATTAGTTGTTGGGTGTTCCCTGTTTCAGGTTCATTCTTTCACCCGTGGTGTTGGGGAGTTTTTTTCGGGTGTACTTCACCCATTTTACTGTTCTTTATTACATTTAATATTGGAGGAGAATGGGTGATATAATAATCAGTATATTTGTCTACGCATTTCATCTTTGCTTTTTTATTCTTCATGTATATTTTTCTTTGCATTTTCTTTCTCTTGTACTTCCTTCTATATCATCCATTTCATTTCCTCTTGTATTTATTCTTGTGTATCTTCTGTTTATTTTCTTTAATGTTCACTGTGGTTTTTATTGGTATCTATGCCGTGTTTCTTTCACTTTTGGGTTCATTTTCTTCTTGCTTTTTCTCTACTGTTATAAATTTCTTTTTCTTGGCTTTTTCTATTTTGCCGTCTCAATTGTGTTGTGGAAGAAGAGAGGATATGTAGTAACCTGTATTGTATCTGATAGACTACTAGCTGCAGATTCCTTAACGTAGAATTATCCCCAGGCGTGAGACTAGATGCGGAAACTTTCTTTTCCCAGCATCTCTGCCTGCTGGGTGGGTGGTACCGTGTGCACCCCCCCCCCCCCCTGACGTAGTCCACGACCTCGGCGAGGTCATAACAGCCCTACCCCGGCGCTCCAAAATCAGTTATTTCCTTTTCCACGTGCACCGCAGATACAGTTTGTGCTCTAGGCCTGTTTATGCCTTTCCCTTCGCTATTGCGTGTGTTTTGTGGGAACAGTTGGATCGGCGGTGCAATACCCAACGAGCAACACCTCAAAGAGGGGCTCTTTGGCGGAGATCTTTTATCCAACAGCCGTTTAGATGAAGTGTGGGTGGGGGGCCAGAAATGCGTAGACGTGTGTAAGTGGTTTAAAATAAAGCTAGGAGTACCGGGGATAACTTTATTCTGGAGGTCCCCTACTTTAGTTAAAATCAAACTAACTAGTACTCGCTGGGATACTATGCTCCCAAGTAACGAGTTACAAATTTGTGTGTGCTGTAGTTGGTCGACATGTTTCTCGCTCTGGTGCAGTAGCTAGCGATTCTTCAGGACCTACAAGTGAAACAAAGTATTCTAGTCAACTGTCTACGTAAAAGTGATTAGTATCTTATTCAGAATACATTCAAGTTTAGTATGTACACAGAAAAAATAGAGTTTCCTGCATGATACCTGTGTTGGGCTGCTTCTACCTGGATTGGGAGAAAAGGAGCAAAATCACAACAGATATTGGATAAAAACAATCAGCAGTCAAGTACATTCCTTGTGTCATGCTAGAAAGGTGCTGCTAGCATGTGGGTTCAATACTGTGTAATACGTGTACGTGCAAATCCTTAGTGAGCAACAATGTGGGCATGCTCCTGTGGACAAATGTCATATTGGTTAAAACTGTAAAAAGACCTCTGGTTTAGAGACATCCATGTTAACATTGCTGGTTAGGCAGGTTTCTGACTCACCTAAATGGTTAATTGTGCAGACCACAACAGTATCCGGCGGGTGCGACAGCGGGTAAAGTCATCCACATCTGGCTATTTGTAGGAGGGAACCATTAGTTAAAGACTAATAAAGTATGTGTTCTGTGAGCTATAGTGTCTCAAAAACTACTATGGGCAGGGGTGAGTGGCTGGTTGTAGCCCCAATTCCCATAAGTGACATCTGCAGCTCATGGTACAGGAATTTTCTAAATGTTTAAATGCCCTGCGCACGTAGCAACATCTAACTGTAGCAAGGACGATGTTGAAAGGGTGAGGCAGGGTGGCTAATATGATGTGGACATGCCGTCCGGCGTGGTCAGGGTCATGTGAAAACTATTCAGCCTCCTCAATTCCCGGTATTGTATGGTATCTGAAAGAGACACGTTAGTGATAGATTCCTTATCTTAGAATATCCCCAGGCGTCAGACTGGATCCGGAAAATTTTGCAAAGCAATACACCTGCGCGCCGGCAGGCGTCGTCCGCGGCTCCGCTTCCGTCGTCGCGTCGTTAGCGCCGGAATGACGTCCTCTGAGTACTTAGACGCCGCCCATGCGCGCTGACGTCCGTTCTTCTTTTTTCCGCGCCAGCTAGCGCAGATCCGGAGAAGCTCTACCCCTTTGTAATTTTTTGACTGAACTTTTTTGATCTTTTGATCTTTTCTATACTCGAGTCTTCGACTCTAACGGTGCCGGTAGGGATGCCCGGGTTTAAGCCCTGCTCCAAGTGCGACCGACTGATGTCGGTTACCGACCCCCATCGCCGGTGCCTCAAGTGTTTAGGCCTCGACCACGACGACCGCACCTGCTCCGACTGCCGGGCCCTGACGTCTAAAGCTAGGCGGGAGCGGTCCCGCAAGCGACTCGAGCTCCGGCAATCGGCCCCGCGCCGCTCCAGGTCCCGGTCCCACAAGAGGTCGAGGGACAGGTCGCGGGGTTGGAGTCCTCGCAGCTCTGGGAGTGGACATCGGTCGTCAGGATCCAAGTCCTCAGGTAAGAGGCATGAGCGGTCTGAGAGACGTCATCGTTCCTCCGACCCACCCCGACGCTCGCACGATGCGGCCGGGGGTTCGAGTGACACCACCCACGCAGGTCCGACGGAGTCGCAGGCGTCACCGCCTGCCCCACACCTTCGGGTCCCTGGGCATGATGCGACGCCAGAGGAGGTCGAGCGGTACCTCATGGCCATGAGGTCCCTCCCTTCTCGGCCGGGTCCCGTGGCGCCTCCGGGCCCAACGGCCCCGGCTGGAGGGCCTAGCGGGTCGGGTGCTTCGGCTCCGACGCCGTCGGGTGCTTCGGTCCCGGCGCCGCAGGCCCTCACTGGATCCGCTTCTGGATCCGGGTCGTCGCCGGTCGACCTCACGACTGCGCCGGCCCTACGGGTGTCGCCCCCGGCGACCACTATGGACGTTGTCCCCAATCCTCCCTTCGGTCCGGATCTGGCGCCGGTGCTGCGCCGCTGGGCGCCGCTTCAGACGGCCTTTGGAGATTTCTATTTCCACGAAACGGCCCCGTCTGATGACCCTGCTCTGCAGGAGATGGGTGACGAAGGTGATTGGGAGGGGTCTGTGAGCAGGACTGGACATATGAGCTTGGGGAGGCCAGTGGAATTGACACTTCGTCAGACACTGGATTTGTCTCCCCTCCCACCGTGGCTAGGGAGGAGGGTGCTGCTTACAGTGTAGTGTTGACGAGAGTGGCCAAGGCCTTAAACCTTGAGCTCCCCGTCGCGGCCGTGAGGACTAACCTCCTCACTGAGGTCCTTAAACCGCAGGCAAGCTCCAATGAGCCTCTGCTGCTGTTTAATGAGGCCTTGTGTGACGTTCTTGTGGGCACTTGGTCCAAGCCCGCCACAGGTCCGCCTGTGGATAGGAATGTGGCCAGACGCTACCGCCCGGCCCCGGGTGACCCTTGCTTTTTGTCCACCCATCCCACCCCCGAGAGCCTGGTCATCCAGGCCTCCACTTCCCAGACCGCATTCCCGACGGCTCCGCCTGATCGGGAATCCAAGAGATATAAACAATTCGGGAAGAAAGTGTTCTCGTCCCTGAGTTTGGGACTGCGATCTGTCAATACCGCATGCCTCTTGGGCCGCTACACCCACACCCTGTGGGACACGGTCGCAGAAGTGCTGCCACAATGTCCGGAGGAGGTCCGGGCTAAACTCGCCCAAGCCCTTGTGGAGGGCCGAGATGCAGCACAATATTCCATCCATTGTGGGCTGGATACCACGGACTCAGTGGGCAGGGCTATGGCAACGACGGTGGCGGTTCGACGCCACGCCTGGTTGAGGTCTGCCAACTTTTCGGCCGATGTCCAGGCCACTCTTCTGGACATGCCGTTCGATGGGCGTCCCCTCTTTGGCGACAAGGCAGACCATGGGCTTGAGCGTTTTAAGGACTCCAGGGCTACGGCCAAGTCCTTGGGCCTCTAGGCCACACGCCAACAATCGGGTGCCTTTCGCTCCTTTCGTGGCCACGGAAGGGCCGCCCCCACATGTGCTGACAGCCACGCCCCGCAGAATGTTCAACAGCGCGGTGGCGGCCGTGGAAACCGCCGTGTCGGTGGTCGGGGACAACGGCGAGGCCAGTTCACAGTTCACACCTCCCTCCGCAGCACCTGCCTCAAAACCTTCCTAGTCCGTGTTTTCAGGCCCATGTGACGCCAGTGGGGGGCAGGGTTCGCCATCACCTCTTCCACTGGCGCATTGTCACATCGGACAGGTGGGTGCTGCGAATCGTCCGAAGGGGCTACTCCCTCCTCTTCGAGGCGACCCCTCCAGCCATGCCACTGCAATTCCACCGCGTGTCGGGGGATCACTTGCAACTTCTGCAAGAGGAAGTCACGGCCCTCTTGGCCAAGGGGGCCATCAAGCGCGTTCCTGGGCCAGAAGTAGGGTGTGGTTGTTACTCCCACTACTTCCTGGTACCCAAGAAGGGCAAAGGGGGCCTACGCCCTATCTTGGACCTCCGGAACGTCAGCGGCTTCCTCCGGATGGAGAAGTTCAAGATGCTGACTTTGGCTCAGGTCTTCGCTGCCCTGGAGACTGGATGGTAGCGTTAGACTTGCAGGATGCTTATTTTCACATCCCCCCACCGGCATTACCTGCGGTTCACGGTAGGTTTGTGGGATGGACTCAATCCAAGAGGTAAGAGCAGTACGGGAAGAAAGTATTCTCATCCCTGAGTTTGGGATTGCGATCAGTCAACACCGCGTGCCTCTTGGGCAGCTACACCCACTCTCTGAGGGACACGGTTGCGGACGTGCTGCCACAATGTTCGGAGGAGGTCCGGACTAAACTCACCCAAGCCCTTGCGGAGGTTCGAGATGCGGCACGGTACTCCATCCGGTGTGGGCTCGATACCACAGACTCACTGGGCAGAGCGATGGCAACGACGGTGGCGATTCGTCGCCAAGCCTGGTTGAGGTCCGCCAACTTTTCGGCTGATGTCCAGAACACTCTTATAGACATGCCGTTTGATGGTCGTCGCCTCTTTGGCGACAGGCAGACCATGCGCTTGAGCGCTTTAAGGACTCGAGGGCTACGGCCAAGTCCTTGGGCCTCTCGGCCCCGCACCAGCCATCGGCTGCCTTTCGCTCCTTTCGTGGCCAAGGAAGGGGCGTCCCCACACGTGCAGCCAGCCACGGACCGCAGACTACCCTCCAGCACGGTGGCGTATGTGGAAACCGCCGCCGCCGGCGGTCGGGGACAACGGTGCGGCCAGTCCACACCTGCCCCTGCAGCATCCGCCTCAAAACCTTCCTAGTCCGAGCTTTCAGGCACATGTGACGCCAGTGGGGGGCAGGGTTCGCCATCACCACCACCACTGGCGCACTGTTACATCGGACAGGTGGGTGCTGCAAATCGTCCGAAGGGGCTACTCCCTCCCCTTCGAGGCAACCCGTCCAGCCATGCCACCGCAGTACCCCCGCGTGTCGGGGGATCACTTGGCACTTCTCAGAGAGGAAGTTACGGCCCTCTTGGCCAAGGGGGACATCGAGCGCGTTCCTGGGCCAGAAGTAGGGTGTGGTTGTTACTCCCACTACTTTCTGGTACCCAAGAAGGGCAAAGGGGGCTTTGGCCCTATCTTGGACCTGCGGAACGTCAACGGCTTCCTCCGGCAGGAGAAGTTCAAGATGCTGACACTAGCTCAGATCCTAGCTGCCCTGGACCCAGGAGACTGGATGGTAGCGTTGGACTTGCAGGACACCTATTTTCATATTCCGTACTGCCGGCACACCGGCGTTACCTGCGGTTCACGGTAGGCCACAAGCACTTTCAGTTTATCGTGCTCCCCTTCGGCCTTACCAGCGCCCCACAGGTGTTCACGAAAGTGATGGCGGTGGTCGCAGCTCATCTGCGCAGGTTAGGGGTACCAGTCTTCCCCTACCTCGACGACTGGTTGTTGAAGGCGGGCTCGCCCCAGACAGTAGTCAGCCACCTCCAGACTACGGCCGACCTCCTGCACTTGCTGGGGTTCTCCATCAACGTGCCGAAGTCGCACCTGTGTCCCTCTCAGAAGCTCCTCTTCATCGGAGCGGTTCTAGACTCGGCGCAGTTTCGGGTTTATCCTCCCGAACAGCGGGTTCGGGATATTCAGGCTCTGATTCCGATCTTTCAGCCTTTATCCCGAGTCTCGGTCAGGTTGACGCTGCGGCTTCTGGGGCTGAGTGTCTCCTGCATCCTTCTGGTGCATCACGCCCGGTGGCGCATGCGGGTTCTGCAGTGGGACCTGAAGTTTCAGTGGGCCCAGCATCAGGGCAACTTGTCCGATCATGTCTTGATCTCGGAGGGCACTGCAAGACAGTTGCAGTGGTGGCTCACGGACCGCGATTGGGTCAGCGGCAGATCCCTCTCCCTACCCCACCCGGAGCACGTGGTTGTGACGGACGCATCCCTCCAGGGCTGGGGAAGCCACATGGGAGAGGCGGAGATCAGAGGCCTCTGGTCTCCGGCGGAGTCCCAGCTCCATATCAACCTTTTGGAGCTGCGGGCGATTCGACTAGCACTGAAGGCATTCCTCCCCTGTCCGGGGGAGTGTAGTGCAGGTGTTCACGGACAACACCACCGCCATGTGGTACTGCAACAAAGAGGGCGGGGTGGGGTCGTGGACCCTATGCCAGGAGGCTCTGCGCCTCTGGCAGTGGCTGGAACATCAGGGCGTGACCCTGGTAGTTCAACACCTGGCAGGTTCTCTGAAATGCCAGGGCGGACGAACTCAGCCATCGGTGCATGATGGATCACGAATGGCGTCTGAACTCGGACGTGGTGCAAGGCCTCTTTTAGCAGTGGGGAGAGCCTTGGTTAGATCTATTTGCCACAGAAGAGAACGCGCAATGTCATCAGTTCTGCAGGTTGGAATTTCCAAGGTGGCACTCGCTCGGAGACGCTTTTCGTTGCGAGTGGAGTTGCGGTCTATTGTACGCCTTTCCGCCTATACCACTTCTGCCCAGAGTGCTGAAGATCAGGCGCGACCGGGCCCAGGTTATCCTTGTGGATCCGGACTGGGCACGAAGATACTGGTATCCTGAGCTACTCAGCATGTCAGTCGATCCCCCGATTCGTCTGCCTCTTCGGGAGGACCTTCTGTCGCAGCAGCAGGGGACGGTTCTCCACCCGAACCTGTCCAGTCTCCACCTACAAGCTTGGAGATTGAGCGGCGACAGTTGAGGCCATTTGACTTGCCTCCCGAAGTCTGTAATGTCATTCTGGCAGACAGGCGTCCCTCCACAAAGTCGGTATACGCCTGCAGGTGGAACATATTTGTGGCATGGTGCACAGTAAAGGCTGTGGACCCTCTCTCTGCACCCTTTTCTGAGGTTCTTCTCTTTCTTCTTTCTCTTGCCCTGCAGGGCTCTGCTCTGGGCACTATCAAGGGGTACCTTTCTGCCCTTTCCGCCTTCTTAAGGCTACCTGATCAGCCTTCCTTGTTCAAGTCCCCCATTGTAAATAGATTTTTGAAGGGCATCACACACATGTTCCCTCCTGTTCCTTTCGTAATGCCCCAGTGGGGCTAGAATCTTGTACTTACTTACCTAATGTGTGCTCCCTTTGAGCCGCTCCATAACTGTCCTCTCCGCCTTCTTACTTTGAAGACTGCTTTCCTGATTGCCATCACCTCTGCCAGGAGAGTGAGTGAGCTCCAGGCACTTTCTTCTACACCTCCTTTCCTCTCTGTCCATCCGGACAAGTTTGTGTTGCGGACAAGACCCCCTTTCCTGCCCAAGGTTGTCACGGCCTTCGACATCGGGCAGTCCATTACCTTGCCCACCTTCTTTCCGCCTCCGCATCCCTCGAAAGAGGAAGAGAGGCTCCACCGTCTGGACCCAAAACGTGCGCTCTCTTACTATCTGGATCGCACACGCCAATTCCGGGTGGATGACCAACTCTTTGTTGGTTACGTGGGCGCTAAGAAGGGAAAGGCGGTGCACAAGCGGACCATCTCGCGGTGGATCATCTTGTGTATCCAGGCATGTTACTCCTTGGCTAAGAAGGAGCCCCCTGTTGGATTGCGGGCTCATTCCACTCTGGCCACGGCGACTACCACTGCCCTGGGCCGAGGAGTGCCCTTGCAGGACATTTGCCAGGCAGCTACGTGGGCCTCGCTGCACACGTTTGCATGACACTACTGCCTGGACAGCCAAGTCCGGAGGGATGGCTTTTTTGGCCGTTCCGTCCTCCAGGACTTTCTGGTGCGATTATTGGTTCGCAGACCCTCCACCGGGGTTGGTATTGCTGGGGTATCTATTCTAAGGTAAGGAATCCATCACTAACGTGTCTCTTTCAGATGCACAAGTTACTACTTGTGTAACGATATATCTGTAAGAGACATTAGTTAGTGATAGATTCCTTACCGACCCACCCATCCTCCCCGTTCTGCGAACCGATATCTAGGGTTAAGGTCATCCCCTTTCAGGGCCCTAGTTTCATGGCACCAGTGTTGGTTCTATCATGGCTCTGCGTATCTGGCGCGGAAAAGCTGTGTATCAGAACGGATGTCAGCGCGCATGGGCGGCGTCTAAGTACTCCGACGACGTCATTCCTGCGCTAACGACGCCGACGACTGACGCGGAGCCGCGGACGAAGCCTGCCGGCGCGCAGGGGTATTGCTGTGCAAAATTTTCCGGATCCAGTCCTGACGCCTGGGGATATTCTAAGGTAAGGAATCTATCACTAACTAATGTCTCTTACAGATATATTGTTACACAAGTAGTAACTTGTGCGTCTGCCCCATTGTGATCAAAATTGCGTAGTACCAAACACTCGAATTGGCGTTCAGAATAGCATTTCAGAGAGCGCCGCATGTGATCAAGGACGCACTATATTAGAACTATCTCAAATTCAAACCCCGGATGCACAACTCTGCAAGGGTCGTGTGGCATGATGCTATGCATAAACAATATGGCTGGTAGATGTGAGACCCGCCACCCGGCGTGGTCCGGGTAATTGTAAATAATACATCAAACTCCTCATCAAGGCCCGGTGTCTCCTGGTGTCAACCCCCTTTGCGCTAGAAACATCATCAAGCCAAGTGCACGATTACACTTAGTTGCCGCATGTGTTTACGGGTGCGCTATGTCAGGAGCGCGTCTAACCCGGTTGCGGCGTGTTTCCAGTAGTATCAGTTCCCCAAAAGTTACCCAAACTCTATCGTGTTTTCAATTACTTGATATAGTATAGTCGCGTCTAGCACCTACCACTCGCCGCCGGAACCGGGTGGTGATAGTTGGTCCGGCGGCAGTGTTTAAAAAGGAAGTGTGCTGATGCCTTCGGGCTTTAAAACGTGTTCGTCTTGTGGACGCCTGATGTCGGCGAGGGACCCTCAACTCATTTTCATGTGGTGTTTGGGGGAAGATCACAGCTCCACTGATTGCGAGGCGTTCCAGCGGTTGAAGCCGAAGTCGCGGTGGGAAAGCCAGATGAAAGTTCTCTCGGCTCGCATGTCCAGGTCGGCTTTGTCACCTCGCTTAGCTTCTGCGGAAGGTTTTCTAAGCAGCCGTCACCGCCGTTGTCATCCTCCCTCTCCTGTGCCGCAAGAGCGTCGCTCCCCTGTCGGTAAGTGTTGCAGTGTGTCCCCGAGGGCTGGTTTCCGGCTTGTTGGGGGTGTGGGCTCTCCGCGGGTGATGCGGCCCGCGTATCGTCCCCCTATCCACTGTTTCCCAGGAGAGGGGGCGTAGAGAGCCCAGATGGAGACATATGCGACAGCTTTACAGTCCTTGCTGGCTTCTCCTCCTTCCCCTCCTGGGGCGTCAGCGGATCCCTTGCGCTGTGCGGGGCCTTCTGCAGCGTCGCCAGCGGCTCCAGCCCTTAGCTCCGACTGGTTCGAATCCAGGCTTGGAGGATGTGGTGCAGTTGGGGTGCGGCACTTCGGGGGTCCATCCTTCGGACCACAGCACCCTGGTTTCGCTGCAAACTCCTGCAGGCGTCTTTGTGGTGTCGCGGGCGGGCGCCGGGGCTCGGGTCGCATCCTCGAGCCCCTCTCTGGCCTTTGACAAGGTGATCCTGTCTAAGGCCGAGGTGATGCCGCTACGGCGCTGGCAGCTGCTGGCGACGCCACAGGGGTTGGCGGATCCCCCTCGTCCCATCATGGGTCGAGGCTGGTGGGGGATCCCTCGTCCCTCCCTGGGCCCCTCTTATTCCTCCGTGCAGACAGCCGCCTCGTCGGAGGTCAAGTCAGCCTTGGCGGCGCCACAGGGGTCGGCGAGGCCCTCTTGTACCCTTGTGGGTCGAGGCTGGCAGGGGTCTCCTTAACGCTCACCGGGTCCATCTCATCCGGTCACCGGCGCTGTGTGATGCGGCGGAGGCCTGTCCAACTCTCCGGTGACGCTGGACGACGACAATGCCCTGCTCCAGGTTGCGAATTCTACGGCACCGGATAGGCGTCAGGTAATGGACACGTCTTCGGACGTCCCCTCTTTACCTAAGGGTGAGCGCCTGCTGGTGTTGTCATCGTAGGAGACGGGCCACTGTGTCATGGCTTTTTCCCCCCGACGTCATCATAGTCATCATAGGCCGGCTCCTTACCGTCACTGCGGCTGCGGTTTTCGCCAGAGGAACCACAGGTCCCCCACTCCTCTGCGCCTCTTTCTCCCTTCTGGACCTGGCCCTTCCCCACTCCGATTGGCTTAGGGGATGGTCGCCTTAGCTTGAAGCCGTCACCAGCAGAGGAGCTGCTTTTCCCACCGCAGGGCCCTATGGAGGCGAGTGTGGCCTTCGCTAGCGCTGTTTCCGCGGATGTGGAAATTTTGCGCATTGGTGATCCAGCTGCTCATTTCCCTGCAGATCACCTTTTAGATGTTCTTCACCAGGGCTCTGGTGGAAGGGAGCTGCTGCTTCCCTTTGAAGGTTTGCTCCGTACTTTTCTGGTGTGGGCTTGGGGGTGCCCTGCACGAGGGATCCGGTGCCCTGCCACGAGGGATCCGGTGCCCTGCCACGAGGGATCCGGTGCCCTGCGAGATCCGGTGCCCCAATACCTTCTGCACCGGCATCTTCCAGGACCACGTGACCCGGTGTGTCTTTCCCTCCACCCCTCTGCTAGAGGACCCCTTTTGCGGACTGCCTTTACCTTCCTGCCATCGCTGTTGTCTCCACCATCACGGGGGGCCCGCTGGCTGGACTCTTGGGAGCGCAATATGTTCGCTTCGTCCAGTGTGGTTCTGCGGGCCCTTAACACTTTGTGTGTTGGCTAGAGCAACCTCTTGCTTGTGGGACTCGTCGGAGTCCCTTGGCTCTTCAGTTGCTCAGGAGGGTGCTGGTATTGATTTGCAGCACTGTGTGTTAGATGGCAGGGAGCTGGCAGAGTACATACTTTATTCCGCTCTGGACATCTCGGAGGTGCTTGGTCGGGCCATGGCTTCCTCGGTTGCCCTTCGCCGCCATGCTTGGCTTTGGGACAGTGTGTTCCCGGAAAATGTTCGGGAACGGCTGGTGGATTCCACTTCGATGGCACTCTTTTGTTCCACACCCCGGCAGACTCGTCCATCTGGAGGTTCTTGGCGGGCTGGAGCTGGAGGTTCTTGCCCACGTACGTCAGGGCGGAGTAATGCGGTACCGCCTCCCCCGACATGTAAAGATGCTGGGAAAAGAAACCTTTTCCGGATCCAATCTCGCACCTGGGGATAATTCTATGTTAAGGAATCTGCGGCTAGAATCTTCTCTACCAGATACATTGTTACCGACGGTAAGTAACTTGTACATTTATCTTGTTACTTTCTCCCTAGCTGCTTAGTCACTGTGAATCTGATGTATGGAACGTTGATGTGATGGATATGAATGGAATTTTTGGGTGCTTGAATACTTGAGTGTGACAGTTGGAGTATGGGCTGAGCAGTAGGCAGACTGCTCCTGGTGGGGCTGCATCACACAAACTCAATTTTCAATTTCAAATTTGCTTTATTCGATTTAGTGATTCAAATCATAAAAGCACACAAGATAAAAACAATTATTACAAGAAATAGTACATTTGAAAGACGTATCCTATAAATGATCATTATTAATAACCACAAAAAAAATAACGATAGAACCTTGCTGATCAAATCATTGGGCTACGGAACTTTACCACAAGTATTAGAAAGCGGTTCAGTGCATGAATAACAGTCTTCTTCCATCTGTAACAATTTGAGAAAAGTTAACTTACAAGTTCGAATCCCCCATATCCTTAAAATAGGTAATAAGTACGCCCTGCGTGGTGCCTGATAAAATTTACAAAATAGGACACAATGAATATTAGATTTATGCGAGATATCATCGCAGGGACATACAAGATTTGACGGGGACCAGTTATTACATTGTGGGAATGTGACCAATCGGAAGAAAATGCCTAACCTAAGGCGAGTAAAGAGCGAGCGGGCATAGGGGCTATTCACTAATGTTAGATATTTTTGTAGCCCTTCTTGGGAAGTAATTTGCTGGTATCTAATGATGGTATGTTTTTCTCTTTCTACATTCCACCTAGATGTTACAAGGTGGGCCAAAGCCATTTTTTTGATCGAACTTCTTGATACCTTCTCCATCGTAGTTGGTTTTGCAAAAAATTCCGGGTGGCCTAACTCCTTAAACATATTTCTCACATAGCTTAGCCATTTGATTTTTGACAGCCCATCTAAAGAAAGGCAATCCGTTATTAGTTCCCGGTTTAGTGCAGTTTCCGGGGTGAAACAAACCTTGTGCCAAAGAAGGATCGGAGAAATCCTTATGGAGTCTGTTATATGGGAAAGGCCTGTTTCTGTGTGGGACATAAACGAGGTTGTGGTTTTAGGTAACCCCAATAGGTAGGCAAGAAACTGTTTTTCACAACTTTGTATCCCCTGTGCGTGTTCAACGCCCCAGATGCCGGCGCCATAGATAGCAGTAAAGACGCACTTAGCTTTGTAAATATATATTAAGTCTTTAACTGGCTTCCCCCCCAATTTGGTGGAAAAGTTTCTCAATGCGCCAGTGGAACGCAGAAATGCTAGTTTCCTAGCGTTGACCGCTGTTTGCCAAGAGCTTCCTCTGTGAAAAAGTACCCCTAAGTAGGAGAAAGTATCTGTAATTTCAATTCTCTTATTGTCTAGGAATATGGGGCAGGGTGCCCTTTTTCTACCCTTCCCACAGACCATTATAAAAGTTTTAGAAATATTTATTCTCAGGCCGCGGAGCTTCATATAGACGTTAAATTTATCTACAGTTCTCTGTAGCCCAAGTCTGGTCCGTGACATTAATGCCGCATCGTCGGCGTATAGCAATAATGGGGTAGGAATTCCTTTAATAGTGGGGTAATCGTGCTGAAAGTCCCTAAGGTATTGCCCAATTGAATTAATGTATAAGGAGAATAGCAGGGGTGCCAGAATGCACCCCTGTCTAACGCCCCTTTTTATAGGGAAATTGTCTGAGCATTCCCCCCTAGGGCCGTACCTAACCCTTGCTCCTGCCTCTCTATAAAGTTCTTTGATATATGATAAAATATGACTGTCAATCCCCATGTCGCTAAGTGTTAGCCATAGGAATTCATGGTCTACACAGTCAAAAGCCAAACTTAAGTCTATAAATGTTCCGTTGTCCCCTTGCCTGGGCTAAAGCCGTACTGTAAGTTAGTAAAAATTTGTTTTTCCTCCCCGCAAGTTTGTATTTTATTTAAAATGATTTGGCCTGCCACCTTTGCCAGTGCATCCAACAAGGAGATTGGGCGATAGCAGGTCGGGTCTTCTCTCTTGCCCTTTTCTATAAATAGGTATAACTATAGCGTCAGACCATGAGGTTATGAAGCCTTGTTGATTCGCTTTATTTAAAACGTTGGTTATCATTGGGGCCCATAGATCTATCTCAGCCTTATAGGTATCGATAGGGACACCATCAGGGCCCAGTGCCTTGCCCGACGAACTATCCTTTATACCTTTAGTAACTTCCTCATAACTGAAGGTTATCGGTAAAGGGAAAGGAGTGAGCCGTTTGCCTACCGGAAAACTGTTATCCTTGTCTGTTAAAATGATTCCATCATCAATAGATGACGTTCTACCATACAAATGTTTAGAATGAGCTACCCATTGATCACCTGTAATTGCCATATCACTAAGATTAGCCTCTTGAGTTTGTAGGAAGGGGTGATTGACCACCTTCCAAAAAGCCCTGTTATCTTTTTTAGTCGAGGCTTCTTTCAGGGTTGCCCATACCTTATTCTTTAATGTGGCTTTTCTCATTTTTATCGTATTTTTATAAGTTTTTCTAGCTATACGAATTATATCCGGGTTTTTTGGAGTTGTCTGCAGTGTCTTTTTAAGAAGAGTTAGTGCTTTAGTGCACTCACTGTCGAACCACCTAACGGGTTTTGAAGCCCCCTTCCGATGTTCTCGTCAATAAAAGTTTGACTGTGGCTAATATTTTGGAAAAGGAATTCATTATCCTATCTGGTGCCTCATCTTGGGTCAGGCAGATCATTATATCTTTAATATTGGAAGCAGCTAATTTTTCCAAAAAACCCGGATGGATCTACTTTGTCCCATTTAATTGTATAGCCATTTGTTGAAGCTAATCTTATCTCTGGGGTATATTGGGTATTGACTTCGGCCCTGCGTGTTATTGTTTTGTCTTTAATACTAAATACTATAGGGTAATGGCCTGGCCCATTTCCCAGGTAGCCACTAACCCGGCATGGGGTGCGGAAATTAAAGTATAATCAATTATCGTATTGCTCCCTCTCCCATTAAAGGTGGGTTGAAATGGGATGCTCGGTATACAAATCTCATTTATAAAATTTAAGTTAAGATAAAAGAGTATATTATTGAGTATGGTACCGAGTGGCGTATGATTAAAATGGGTAGGACTATCTTCCCCATAATCCGATAGGCCGCACAGACCTGGTGGGTCATGAGGACAAATCGTACAATTAAAGTCTCCTACCCAAAACATAATATCACCTACCATCTGATCTTGTAGAGAGATCAGGGTCGAAAGAAGATTACTCAAGAGAGCTTCGGTCCTGTCAGGAGGTATATTATTGTAAAAATGTAATATAGTTGCTTGTTACGAAGAGCCCCATCTTAACCACAATATCTGATAATATTCAGTTGCCGTGAACCTTTTCACTTCAAAACCCCCAGTAATAGATACAAATGTACATAGACCCCCTTTGTTGTAATATGAAGTGCTTCCAGGGACCATGTTTCCTGTAGGCAAATTACACTGTGCGCAGTGACGACATCTAGCCAATGTTTTTGGTACACTTTGTCTACCAGGCCGGCCACATTCCAGGAAAGAAAACTATGAGTAAGGTCTATTTGTTTGGAAATATTTAATCGATTAGGTTCAGAAACGTTATGCTGGATCAGAAGGGGATCGTCTATGACAGGCGGATTAACCAATTGGTCTTTCTGTTTAAACGAAGGTCCGTTAGAGACAGTTGGAATCATAGGGTCCCTCTCCACTGGATCACTTCTGTGTCCACCGCTCTGATTGAAATTTGTTAACATTGCACAGCTTAATGTTTCTGGAATATGTGTCACAGTATTTCCCTGTTGTCAATCCAGATAATTTAGATCCGAAAAAACATTGTATCGATTAGTTAGAGGAAGTGGCCAGTGTGGTGCGTTAAAACCTTGCTGAATGGACAGATTCCGGGTTTTAATTGGCCCTTCTATGTTCTCGAAATGCGAGTGATTAGTGTGCCATGGTGTCCACTTCGATGGATAGGAGGGATAGAGATTAAGTTTATATAGTGTGGGCACACCTCGGGAGCCACGTGGAACAATTAGTGCCTCTGGATAAAAATAGGTCAGGGTTCGGGGCACTATGGTGCTACGTCCCTGGTTCTGATACCAGTCAACAATGTGCGGGACCACCCTTCTGTCTCTAAAATTAATAACGATTACATCCCCTGCAGTATCTTTTGGTCTTGCACCTACCCACCCAAGTCTTCTAACGAACAGTATGTCTCCATCTAAATGGGAGGGCAGTGGCCTATTTTGTCTAAGCCAGTAAATGGCCTTATTCTTTAGCTCATGATAACCTTACTTTTTTCCCCTCTCTAAGCTCTGGGACACCTGTTAGAACTAGGGCGTATGGAACTGCCTCTGGTGGCAAGTCGATGCGACAGCCTTTGGTTTTCCTGGGTTTATCAAGATGTTGGCGAATGCCTGTATCAGCAGCCTTAATGTCTGAATGTGTGGTACCAAATGTGTGAGTATTGAGTGGGAGAGAAGCTGATTCTTTGGGGCTTGTCAGAGTGGGCTGTATATGGGATTTATCAGATTTCCCCTCTTTCCCACTAAGGGTGATCTGAGCAGGTCGAGTATCTTTAGTAGGCCTGACATTCCCATTGGTCGTGTCGAAGCTAGATGAAGTAGCTTTTGTGGAAGCCTTATTTGTTAATTAGAGTCCACTGATTTTAGTGTTCGTGTTAATGGCTACCAAGCCCTTTAGGAGTTGGGAATTTAAGGTGGTTTCTACCGCTAAATCATTTATCTGATCACCCAGTCTTTTTACCCTTTCTAAGACGGGGAGGATTAGTGATCTAACTAGATGTTCTATGTCATGCATAATTAACTTAAATTCGGATGGTTGGTTCTTTAAAGGATTTTGGGTTTCCTGGGACTTTAATTTTGTGTTTAGTGGTATTAAATGGGCCTGTGATGTTTTTTTGCAGGTGTCCGTTTGGGAACTTGAGCCTAGTCTGGGTACTTTAGTTTGTCTGCCCCGATGATCGTTTCCCCCCTCTCTTCCTTTTCGTTAACTGTCTAAGTGGTTTTTGAGGGGGTGTACTCTTTTTCGTCATGGGGGTCACATTTGGAAGCTGCAACAGAGAGGCCTCCGTTGGAGAGAAGTCCAGGGAAAGATCCGAGGTAGTTGAAAGATGATTGGGACTCGTCAACGAAACGTGGGTTGGTGTTAAGGAGTTGTCCTGAAGGAGCAGGGGGATGCTAGTATCTGATGATAGAGAAATCCCTATGCTTTGAGGACTATAAATAGGGGGGGAAGGTATCTGTGTTAGTGGACCTAATGACGAGCGCTTGTTGTGTTGAAGTTCGAAAGACAAGCGTGATTCTACAACAGATATTTCATGATCCAAATTCGAAACCGCCTTTGATAAGAAAGCGTCCAAAGTACCTCTTACCATCCCCCCCCTTATGCGTTTTTCCGCCATTCCCAGGCTTTGGTGGCATTGTCCATATTCCAGGGCTTCAAGATTTAACGACAAGATAAAGGGACGGGGCCCAGCCCGGCCTCTGTCGTCGTCAGACGGCCCGCCCTTTGCCCGGGCTTAGCCCGGCGATCGCCCGCGCGCGTCCCACGATTGCGTAAACAATGTTCCTAATATAGGAGGAGGAGGGGGCGGGAAGAGGCACCAGGTGCGCAAGGTTGGTGATGAGCAGAGACCTCTGGGCCTCGCAGTCCCGCTCCCCCGATATCGCCCAACTGAAAAGCAAATGGGAAACACAACAGCAGCAGCTCCCAGGGTCGTGAATAAGGTCAGGCTCTTCAATCAGCCGCAGTACCGAACATAATGGTAGTGAAGGATTTAAAAGTGCACCAATTGAAATAATAGCAGCGTTCCACGACTACGAGCGGCACATGAACTCAATAACTTGCAACTGTAACGTAATAAATCTACCCGAAACTACATCCTGGCCATAGACTTCATTACTACACTCTTCTGGGATGGGGCGACCATCTGGGGGAAGTGGAAATCAGAGGACTCTAGTTACTGGCAGAAGCCAGGCTCCATATCACCCTGTTGGTGCTGCGAGCGATCCGATTTGCACTGAAAGCCTTTTTACCATCTATCAAGGGAAGACTAGGTCACGTCTTCACGGACAACACTACCGCCATGGGGTACTGCAAGAAACATGGCAAAGTGGGGTCCTGGACTCTTTGTCAAGCGGCCCTGCTCCTCTGGACTTGGCTGGAACAGGACATTTCCCTGGTGGTTTAACATCTGGCCGGTTCTCTGAAGACCAGAGCAGACAAACTCCGCCGAAGGTGCCTTGCGGATCACAAGTGGTGTCTCCATGTGGAGGTGGCTCAAGGTCTCTTTCAGCAGTGGGGAGAGCCTTGGTTAGATCTTTTCGCCTGTGATGGGAACGTGCAATGTCAACAGTTTTGCGCGTTAGAGTGTCCAAGGTGGCTCTTGCTCGGCGATGCTTTTCATTTCGATTGGAGCTCAGGCCTACTGTACACCATTCCTGCCCAGAGTGCTCAAGAAGATTAGGAGCGACCGGGTACAAGTTATTCTTGTGGCTCCGGATTGGGCACGAACAGTTTGGTATCCTGAGCTTCTGGATATGAGCATCGATCCTTCTATCAGGCTCCCCCTTCTGGAGGATCTTCTGTTGCAGCAGTAGTAGAAAGTCCTCCATCCGAACCTGTCCACTCTCTGCCTCCGTGCGCGGAGAATTAGCGGCAACATATGACAGCTTTTGTCCTTTCTCCTGAAAACAAATGTTGTAAATATTGTACAGAACGGTCTATTGACCCCTTATCTGCCTCCCTGGCAGATATCCTCCTGTTTATCCTTTCCTTGGTCCAGCAGGGCTCTGCTTTGGGCACTTTGAAGGGCTACCTTTCAGCCCCCTCAGCTTTTCTTTGGCTGCCAGATCAGCCTTTTTTTTTTTAAGTCCCTTCTGGTGCAGAGATTTTTGAAGGGATTAACCCACTTAGTTTCCCCTTCCTTTATGCCACAATGGGACCTTAATTTGGTCCTTACTTTCTTGATGTGCGCACCGTTTGAGCCGATGCACAACTGACCTCTACGGTTGCTCACTATCAAAAACGCTTTTTTGTTGGCATTTACCTCTGCAAGGAGGGTGAACGAACTGCAGGCACTGTCATCACAGCCTCCTTCCCTGACAGTTTTCTCAGACAAAGTGGTGCTGACAACTAGGGCATTCTTTTTGCCCAAGGTTGTAACTCCCTTTCATCTGGGACAGTCAGTTACTATGCCCACTTTCTATGCACCTCCACATCCTTCCAAGAAAGAGGAGCGTCTCCACTGCCTGGGCCCAAAAAGAGTGTGATCGTTCTATCTTGATCGCACAAAAGAGTTACAGATGAATGACCTACTCTTTGTAGGATATGTAGGAGCAAAGAAGGGGCGTGCTGTCCAAAAGAGGACCATATCACGTTGGGTTATCTTCTGCATCAAAATATGTAATGCCTTTACAAAGAAGCAGCCTCCTGAAGGCCTTAGGGCCCATTCCACCATGGCGAAAGCAGCCACCACAGCCCTCCAGTGTGGTGTTCCTATTTCTGACATCTGACAGGCGGCCAACGTGGGCTTCTCTGCACACGTTTGCCAGATGCTATTGCCTGGATTCTCAGGTTCACAAGGAGGGCCTGCTTGGCAGCTCTTACAGGATTTTCTGGTTTAAAGCTTTTCCGCAGTCCCACCTTCTGGCAAGGTATTGCTTGGGTATGTGTTCACAGGTAAGGAATCTGCTGCTAGATGTCTCTATCAGATGGACAAGTTACTTACCTTTGGTAACACCTTATCTGGTGGAGACCTGATCTAGCTGCAGATTCCTTACCCGACCCACCCATCCTCCCTGCACTTCGGAATTGTCTTTAAGTGTTAGGGCTGTTCCCCTTAAGGGCCCTAGTCTCTCTTTTTTAACACACCATTGTCAGTCACTTTATGGCTCCACGCTTCTGAAGTGGAAAATTGTGAAAAGTACGTCAGCGCGCCCGAGTGGTGGTTATATTGATGACATCACAACAATGACTAACACAACGCTGACGAACTTGCAGTGTCGACCGACGCCACTGACCGGGGCCCAGGGGTACTGCAAAGAAAAATCTTCCGGATCCAGCCCGATGCCTGGAAGTTTGAAGGTAAGGAATCTGCGGCTAGATAATGTCTCTACCAGATAAGGAGTTACTTAAGGTAAGTAACATGTCCGTTGAGCTTGGAATGGTTAAATAGGTAGAGCTTTCTTCACAGTTGAATTTTTCCCCACAATATCTTTAACTCTGTTTGACAAACATGCATTAAATTTGGCAGATGCTCTGCATGTTTAGCCTATTATTAAAGTGTTTTAATTTGTGCAGGTTTGCTAAGAGGGGCATAGTTAAATCGGAAGAGGTCATAAAATGTCTATTTGCAAATAACTGCCATTTCATGAATTTACATTACATTTGAGAGATAGCATGTTTAGTCTGCGTTGGGTATGGCAAGTTTCGAGCAAATCCATAAGACGGCGGCAAACATGAGGGTCAGAATTGTTTAATTTTTATGTTCTATATTAAATTTATCAGACTGTCATCAACGTAGGCCCAGTGCAGGAATCTTGACTGGTAGACCATAACTGACAATTCTAGAGGTAAAACTGCAACTTCTTCAGTAAGCAACATCCCTTTTGTGGAATTGTGTAAAACCACCTCCTGGATGTCTCTAAACTATCAAAAGGCACTATTGTCTGACCACTGACTGCTGGTTTGACTCCACGTAGGCTAGGCCTCTCTCAGGAACCTCTTTGTGTTGTGTATGAATTTTTTTGTTCGTTACAAAGTATTTCAAGCGAATGGCTTGCTACTCTCAGTGCTTAAGGAAAAGTTACTCTCCTAAAATCCTAGTTCTCATTTGAGGAAATATCCTCTGAAGTCATAAACCCTCCATCCTTTCCTGTGTAAAGAACAAGTAATTTATTAAATTCTAGACAATCCTAATGTTCCTTAAACACAAGTTATCTAACTGCCACTGACTGGGCATAATGAGATTCTTGTATAGTATTCTTCCTTATGGAAGAGTGTTAGCCTATAAAGATTGATTCTATATGTCCCTCTTCCTATGTGTACCTGGTTTTCTTTCAATTCTACTTTATACAAAAAGTTGCGAACGTTTATTCATGTCACAATTTTTTTCTAGTGCCCTTAAAGTATAATTAGCTGCTTTGTACAGAAAATAAAAATGATTTGGCAAAAATAACCCATGGATAGCCCATCAAAATATTATATTTTAAAACTTTTTTCTGAAGAGAAATATTCAAGATATAATTTTTTTAAGCAAATACCTTAGGATCATGCTTGTGTTAAGTACTATTTAGTGTTTGACTTTAATGACGAGTTCCCTGAAAGATAAACCGGGTTATAGGTAACCAACTATCTTCTTGTGCAGCCTCCTTCACAGCACTTTTAAGCAGGTACAGGTACAACCCCAAACATTGTCAAACACTGCATCGTTACAACCACCACCGTGACTGGTAAAAGATTGCTTGTAATAAATTATAAAGCCTGTACTAGTTGGGTGCACTTGTAGGTGATAAAACAGTATAGTATTTGGGTTCATAAGCACAGATAATTGTACATGGATGACTCAAATTCCTTAAAGTGATGACTTTATGCATTTCCAACCCTTCCTGAGGTGCTGAGTTTTCAACCAGTTCTAAAGGACAGGCAGTGAGGACTGAAAGAAAGTACATGAATTGCCATAAAGGATGTTTTTGTTTCCTAGATTGGTCCAACCGGTGTAAGCAAATTATGAAGCTTTGGAGGAAAGTCCCTGCCCCTGACAAAGCTCCATACCTGGTAAGTTATGTGTATCATCCTATGCTGCAATCTTTGCTCATTTATCTTAAGTCTGCTGCTTGTTACATCTCTGGGCTTGGAGCCTTTGAAGTGGTGGTAAGTGTGCACCATATCCCTTCAGTAGCTCTGTGCTTCATACCCTCCTCTCCGCTTTTTAAGTGCCATGTGTCTCTGTACCACGTCAATGTTACACTTTTGTGGTCAATCTCTCATCTCTGAGATTCCTTCGAGTAATGATGTGTTCATGGAACATCCCATGCGTGTCTCTGGCAGCACTGGTACATGCCCTGATTATTGTTTTTATTGTCCCACACAGCTTTTGTCATTGAAATGAAGCACAATTTGTCATGTTGATTGAGTGGATTTCACTGTGTTTTCCTCTTTTCTGTTTAACTATCTAAACTGCATGTCTGTTTTTACTGTTTATTACATTTCTCTCTCCTTTTGCAGCAAAAAGCCAAAGATAACCGGGCGGCTCAGCGTATAAACAAGGTACAGAAGGTATGTGTTTTTGATAGAGGGAGGGTTTATTGGGGATGACTGTGGAGTACTGTTATTATATCGCTCTGCAGAGTTCATTTCTATCTCTGGGAACTTTGTACCTGCACTTAGTTTGAAATTTGCCATTCGGCACTTTGCCTGCCTGTGTATTTTACAGTTATTAATCCTTGTGCTCTAGTCCTATATTAACCAGCACTGCCACTGAACTATGCATTGTCTTGGTGAACCATGCACTGTTGCTGAGCCTTGAAGTCGCTGAATCACTGTTTTTTTCTGGTTTGTGTAGCAGGCAGAAAGTCAAATCAGCAAGCAATCCAAAGTAGAAGGGATAAGGAAAGCAGAGAGGCCAACACTCCACCTGCGCATCCCTTCCCAGTCAGGCTCTCAAGGTTTCTTGCCTTCCACCCCAGAATCAAGAGGGAGCAGTTCTACTGGGCAGAGTGTCTTCTTCAACAGCAGCCCCATTACAACTCCGAACTCTGATGGATTCTTCAAGCCTTCGTCTGCCGGTACAACAGGTTCAGAGTCTCCTGGTGAGCCCTTCTTTAAGGTGCCCCCTCAGTCCCCAGTTCACGTGCCTTCGCATTGCCCCTTTGGAAATGGCTCTACATATCCCATTGAGCCTCGCTGCCAGTCTTCCCTTGTCCAGAGTCCAACCTCAGTTGGCTTCCAGAACTTCACTCCGGTTGGATCCCAGCTTGTACAGACTACACGACCCATTACTCAAACCATGGAATGCCATACAACTCCACCCGGGACACCGAGACATCAATCTGCAGCCATGGATGCATTTCTGAAACCCCGGTATTCAAGTGGATCTTTGGACAACCTGTCTGTGCCAGGAAGCCCCAATGGAAAGCCATCTCCTCTGGGGGAATGCGGGTCAAAATCATCTGAATCTTTAATGTCCCCTTCTCATTTTGGAGATCATAAAAAACAGTTTGATCTCACACTGATGCACATCAAGAAGGAGGACAGTTGCTTGCACTCAAAACATGACATTACACAAGCCATGGTACTCCAAGACACTTCTTCCAACCATCATATGTCTAACATGGAAATGAAGAACCCTGATGTCTTCAAAGCCCCTCTTACACCCAGGGTCACTCAGGTAGAGCCACACAGTCCTGCTTCAAGCCACAGAAATCAGGACATTCATGGGCAAAGTCAGGGAGCCTCACCACAGCATCTTGTGGACATTTACAGGCAATCCCCCTCTGTTCCTTACACAGATCCATACGCACAAATGCCTCTCACCCCACGGCCCCAGACTGCAGAGGCATGCTGCACACTTCCTCCTCGATCACTTCCTTCTGATCCATACACTCGTGTGCCTGCCAGCCCACAACCCCAGTCCAATTCTCAGTCTCCTCTGACCCCACGCCCATTGTCCACTGAAACTTTCTGCCAGTCACCCATTGCCCCCCGGTTCCAGTCCCCAGATCCGTATTCTAGACCACCGTCTAGGCCTCAGTCTCGAGATCCATTTGCACCTATACATAAGCCCCCAAGACCTCAGATATTGGATCCTGGCTTTAAGGCAATGCAAGTGTCTCACCCTTCAGGTGGCAGCTTCCAGCAATCCTTACCCCCACAACTGTCTGCTGAATCTCATCCCAAAGTGCAGGTTAATCCACATCAAGCTGGTTTTGCTCGTTCTCCAAGCGCTAGTGTTTTCCCCAGCCCTCAGGGGCAATTGTCTTTCACCTTTCCCCAAGGTGGCCCCGAGTCTGTAAAGACCTCTCCCTCCCACCAACCGAACTACTCCCAGTCTCACCATACTAGTACCCACTACACCCCACCTCTATCCATAGGCAAGACCCAAGTGACAAATTGTTCATCTCCTAGTTTCCATCAAACTGGAAGCCCACTCCCTGGAAGTGGTGGTGGTCCCGAGACCTATACACTCTCGCCGCTTCGACCCCCATCTGTCTTGCAGCAAGATGGACCCTACATGGCACACAACTCTGGTCAGCGTTCAGCCATCACTTCACCAGCAGACAAGCGGGACGATGTGCTGTCAGTCTCTAATCCCATGGCAGCTCCAGCTCGTGAGGGGCCTGAATTACAAGTGAATCCAGACACCACACTCTCCAACCTCAGCCAGACTGAGCTTGAGAAGCAGAGGCAGGTAAGAGTTTGAGATTGGTTTTACACTCAAATGGGGCGGTTTGCTTTGTGTTCCGCACATTCTTCTCAGGTGGTTCCTAATAAGCAGCAAAGATTGTTTTAGAGATTAAAAATATTAAGTTCTGTGAGATTTATGATGAAATTGAATGAGTTTTGCCAACGTGCAGCACCCCCTAAAGTACATACATGAAGGCGATTAGTGACAAGCAACTTTGGGGAAAGCTTCTGGGGCTTCTATCTGATAGTGACTTCTAGCCACAGATTCCTTACCTTTGAATTTCGTTGGTGTCAGACTGGATCTGGAAGATTTTTTGTGAGCAGTACCCCGGCGTGTCAGAAGGCGGCATCATTCGTGCTTCACGTGCATTGTCTGATGTGACGTCCACAGCACCTATATAGGCGCCAACTGGGCGCTCTGATGTAGGTTCTTTTCTGTCTTCGCCAGCCAGTTCTGATCTGGAGAAGTGCTACCCCATAGTCACTGTTTGACTGGGTTTTTTCAGTTTTTTTTTGAGGTTTTGTCCTCTTGGTGTGTATTGGATGTCACCTAGAAAGACAGGATTTAAGCCCTGCAGAGCCTGTCATTGGAAGATGTTTGTGACGGACCTGCACCGTGTCTGCCTATGGTGTTTATAGTGCGAACACAATCCGAACTCATGCTCGGATTGCCGCACCATGAATCCTAAGGCCTTGCTGGAGCCATCCCTCAAGCTCATGGTGGCCCTGCATGCGACTGTGAAAGTTGAGATCCTGGTAGAGGAATGTCCCCGGGCGCAGTCACAGAGTCCGAGGTCATAAGTCAAGGCACAATAAGTCATCAAAGGGGTAGCGTCAATATTCAAGGCCTGGTTCTGTGGTGGAGCCTGTGCCTGGGCTGACTCCAGGCATCCCCGATTTTCCAGGAGGCGGAGCGACCCCTGGCCATCAAAAATTTGTGAGGCCATGCGCCTCATATTTCAGCAGCTTGACACCTCTGGCATGCCTTCAGGCCTCTGGGTCAGAGGGGACCCCATCTGGTTTACATCGGCAGCCTCGGCCGACCCTCATGGATCCATTCTTGGATCTGGCCCAGCACTGGTCGTACAAACTCAACCTTCCCCAACACCTGTCCAGATACCAACGCTCCCAACAGCACCATTGTGATCCCGGACTCCGATACTCCCGACAGGAGCTTTGCCTCCTAGATTGGAGCCTGAACCCTATTCCCTTGGGCTAGGACTCTATGAAGAATGGGAGGGGTTGCTGGACCTTGGAGAATACAAGCCATATGAGGAAGACCCTTGTATGGACTGGTGTGAGGAACTTCGTGAAGCCAGTGGACAGGATACCTCTCCACATACTGGTAAGCTTTCTCCCACCAACTGTGGCTATGGAAGAGGGAGCTTTGTACGCAATGGTGGTGAAGCAGGGTGGCTGAGGTACTTGACCTTCAGTTGTCCTCGGTGGCAGTCTAGACTAACATCTTGAAAGATGCGCTGTAACCTGAACTGCCACTCCCATTCAATGATGCCCTCACTGATGTCCTTTTGAGGACTTGGTCCAAACCCAACACATGAGCGCATGTGAATAGGATGATTGTCAGCCGCCCCTGCCTGCTCCAGGGGACCCAAACTTTGTCACCCAACAACCTACCCTGGAGAGCTTGGTGGCCTAGCCTCAATATCCCATGGTGCACCACAAACCACCCCCTCCCCCGGGTAGGGAATCCTAGAGGCTGGACTTCTTGGCGAAGAATATCTTTTCTTATGCCAGCTTGTCATTGTGGTCTGTGAACACTGCATGCCTATTGGGCCATTACTCCCACACTCTGTGGGACACAGTTCTGCAAGTGCTGCCACAGGTTCCCTAGGATTGCGCTTGGGCTGTAGTCTCTCAGGCTGTTGCAGATGGGAGAGATTCAGCAAAGTTCACTATCCTCTATGGACTTGATATGACCGACTCACTGGGCACAACGGTTTCATCGACGTTGACCCTGAAGCGCCATGCCTGGTTGAGGTTGACTGGCTTTTCGGAGGATGTCCAGTCATCCCTTATGGACATGCCCTTCAATGGAACCTTGTAAGAAAGTGGCTCTGTATATACTGGACCAAAATAAGGTACAGTGTGCACAGAGTCCACAGGCCCCAGAGGCTAAAGTTAGATATAACCTTACTCTCTGAAGTGGTAGCTTGATCGAGCAGTAAGGCAGTATCAGAGGACCGTGTAAAGCATTTGTTGTACACACTCAGTCAGCAAATGGTCTCACACACTCAAGAACTGAACTCTAGGCCAATTGGTTTTTATATAAAAATACATAGTTACTTTATTTTAGAACCACTGTAGGCATCATAAATACTTTCTCAGAATGAGATGTTGCAATTAAATGCTTTAAAATAGCAGTTGACTTTTATATGCAATAGATACAGTTGTTGCAAAATGCAACACAAGTTTAAACACAAAATAACATTGAGCTCAATGGGGGTTTTTAAGTAAATGCAATAAAATCACGTTACAAATGTTTTTCTTACTCTGGGCTGGATCCTGGATTCAGCCCTGGTGCATTTCCTGAAACAGTTGAAAGAAATCGTTTTGTGCACAGGCGATTTTTAAGGAATATTTGTATGTTTTGAAGATCGACACTAAGAAGAATTTCTGGCAAAAACCAGGCAATGTATTCCTATGGGGGAAAATTGGGTTAACAGTAAATCACGGTTATAATTACTTTTTAAGTGCAGTGCTGGGCCCAAAGGTACAGCACTGTGATCTCTCCTGATTGCAGGTGAGTAATTTTGTTTTTGATGTTCGGACGATTTTTAACGAATATTTCAAATTTGTGATGTGAGAAAGTGGCTCTATATACACTGGACCAAGATACGGTACAGTGGGTATAGAGTCCACAAACCCCAGAGGTATAACGGAGGTTAACGCCAGGTGTGACCTTACTCTCTAAAGTGGTAGCTTGGTCGAGCAGTAAGGCAGTACCAGAGGACAGTGTAAAGCATTTGTTGTACCCACTCAGTCAGCAAAAAGTTTCACACACATAAAGACTGAACTCCAGGCCAATTGTTTTTAGATCAAAGATATGGTGGTTTTATTTTTAGAACCAACAGGTATCAAAATATACTGTTTTCAATATGAGAGATCTCAGATGAGTAGTTTGCAGAAAGGCAATACATTTTGTAAACACAATAGGTAGAGGGGTTGCAGTAGGCAACACAATTCTAAACACAATTTAGCATTGAGCTCAATGGGTTTTTCTATATAAATACAGCTGATTACTTTGTAGATTACTCTGGTAGTTCCAGGACTGGATCCTAGATTCAGTCCTGGGATCTAAGCTGAAAACAGAATAGTAAAAACGTTTTTGTTATTGCAGTGATTTTTAAGGAATATAAAGCTATTTTAAAAGTTCACACTTAGAAACTTTTCAATGAAAAACTGGCAATATTATCCAATGGGAGAAAATTCAGGTTGCAGTTAAAGTACGATCTCGTTACTTTTGTAATCCAGTACTGGGCTCCTAGGTCCAGCACTGGGGTCTCAACTTAAAACAGGTAAGTAATTACGTTTAAGTATTTGGTATGATTTTTAAAGAATATTTCAAGTTTTCAAAAGTAGACAGAAGAAATTTCCCAGAAAAGCACACAATGGATGACCTCTAATCATCTCAGGCTCAACACTGATAAGACGGAGGTCTTATTTTTTAATCAGAAAACTACCCTTCCTGCTATTTTGTGGTGGCCAACTGTGCTCAATCCTCCTCCTACTCCTGTCCAAACAGCTCGCAATCTGGGCTTTCAATTCGACAACGCTCTTTCCTGTAAAGCTCAAATTAATAAGGTCACGGCAGCATGTTTCGGGAAACTGCGTATGATTAGAAAGATCTTTCCGTACCTTCCTCTGGACGCCCGCAGAACTGTCATCCACGCCCTGATCACGTCACATTTGGATTATGCCAACAGTCTCTATGCCGGTGCCCCCTTGTACCAAATTGAACGTCTACAGATCGTTCAGAATGCGGCGGCGAGACTGATAGGCAACATCCCCTACCGTCAGTCGGTCGCATCCTACCGTAAGAAGCTACATTGGCTTCCTATTTCCCGTCTCATTCCGTTCAAGATGCTGACTCTTGCTTTCCGGGCCCTTAATGGGTTGGGCCCGGGATACTTGAGAAAGAGACTTGTATTATCCCTATCGGTCAGATCCTTGCGGTCGAACAACCTACGTCTCTTGACTGTTCCTCGCTTCCGCCGTTCCAGAATGGGCGGAAGAGCATTTACTGTAATGACTGCTAAACTCTGGAACAGCCTCCCTCTAGATCTTAGGTTTTCTACCTCTGAATCTCTCTTTCGTAGTAAACTGAAAACGTGGCTGTTCTCTATCTCTTAAAATGCTTTTCCTTTCCAAGTCAGCAGTCTACAGCGCCGGGACACCCCCTTTGGGGGTAGCCGTGCGCTTTAGAAGCCTCATAAATAAATAAATCAATATGGAGAAAATTCAAGTTACTAGTAAACCCGACTAGGATTACTTTTGCCTTCAGTACTGGGCTACAAGATGCAGTACTGGCTTCTCTCCTGATCACAGGTGAGTACTTCGGAATTCGGTTGTTTTTATGGGAATTTTTTAAGTTTTCAAAACTTCATACTTAGAAGATTTTTCGAGTCAAGTTAGATCCTATGTTAACCAATGAGGGGGCCTCCGGTTGGTGGCTGCTCGCTAGCAGGCCACGTGGCTGTGGGAGCTGGGCTCCTGGTCACTTGCTCAGGGCGAATGGGGAAGTAGGATAGGACACCGGGTGCACGGCCAGAGGTACTCGGGCGGGTGGGTGCAGGGTGCTTTTGAGACGTCGGGCGCTCAATGTTATTCAATGGGGAAAGTAAAAAGGTAACAAAGGCTGCAGACTCTGGGACAGTGATTCTTCAGGTGGGAACACCACTTTGAGAGGTAATTTGGGATCTTGGAGAAGAGGTATGTACCCCAAAGGCAGGCACAGAGGGCTGCAGGGAGCCGGGTGCAGGGGTGTCTTTTGGTGTCGGGAATCTTACCCTCGGCTGGTCGCGGTTGGTGGGGTCCCTGGTTCTGAGGCTGCAGGCGTCGTCTGGTTCTTCGAGGAGGGTCTTTGGGCACTGGATTTCGGGTCCCAGTCGCCGGGGGTACGTCCTCGTGGTCTTGGGTCACTCGGGCTCGGGCCGGGCTCAGCGGTTGCAGAGTGGGCAGCTCTTGCGCTTCCTGGCTGGCACCAGGGGGAGGTTGTTGTAGCATAGCCTCTGCTTATGGGAGTCCCAGTCTTTAAGAGGGTCAAGGCAGGCAAGTCCTCCGGATGTCCCAAGGTTGCTGTCCGGAGGAGCAGGTTCCAGGATCGACAGGCCGATCGGGCTGGGGCCAAGTCAGTGGGTGTTGTCCTGTTAGCAGCTGCACAGCAGGTCTTCTTCTTCTTTCTTCTTTTCTTATCGGGATCTGAGGAAGGAAGGTTCAGGGTGCCCCTAAATACTGAATTCAGGGGTGTTACAGGTAGGGCAAGGGCAGGGACCAATAGGTCCCTGTCCTGGGGTGGATACACCCCCTAGCCTGCTCCTCTCCTGTGGGAGGGGGCAGGAGCCTAGCTGTGATTAGGCAGGACTCCCCATCTTCAAGATGACCGGAGACCAGGGTCATGCTTCACCTCGCCTCTCCCACCTGAGGGGTGGGGTTGGCACAGGCTGGCACCCCCCCCTTCCTGACGTAGGGTTTCCCGCCAGTCTTCCTGCCAGAGTGAGGGTTGGAACTGGTGGGGGCCAGTTGCTGAGTACAGCAAAGGGTCTGGGGAAGCTCAGAGGCAGCATGCCTTTGAAGCTTCCCCCTGCCCATCCTTGGGGAGAAGACCTAGTACCTCCCCCAGGATGTGCATTGTTGCCGGCCCAGGAGAGCGGGGGGTTCTCCACCCAGGGGTCCAGCAACATGTCTGCTGTGTGGCAGCCTCTGCAGCCACTCAGACCAGGCGTGGGTTGTAGTTTAGGTTTTCAGGGGGCATCTCTAAGATGCCCTCTGGTGCATTTTACATTAAATCCCACACTGGCATAAGTGCGGGTTTAATGTGCTGAGAAGTGTGGTACCAAACTTGTCAGTCTTCAGTGTAGCCATTATGGTGCTGTGGAGTTCGTAATGAAAACCTCCCAGCACCATATACTCTTAATGGCATCACTGCACTTACAGTGCCCAGGAATGGCTCAGGGTACTGTAGGGGCACATGGCTCATGCACCTGTGCCCACACCACTGGCATAGGGCACCCTGCTAGAGGGGTAACTGAAGTATGCCAGGGCAGTGGGTTCTGTGGGCATGGCACTCAGGGAGGTGTGCCATGTCGACTCTGTTTAGTTCTGTACTTAGATACTCGGCCTGCAAAGGCAGTGTGTGGGTGTCAGGGTACAGGGCCCCTAAGGGTAGCACAATAAGTGCTGCAGCCCTTAGGGGTCTTCTCTGGTCACCAGACCCTGGGCACCTAGGGTACCATTTACTAGGGGCTGATAGGTGGGCAGCGATGCCAATTGGGTTTTGTTTCAATACAGCTTTAGGGAAGGAACAAAGGCCCTGGGTACCTGGTAGGCAGGAGCCCAGTGCACACTCAGTCAAAGCACATCAGCAATTCAGCAAAAAGTGGGGGCATACCATGCAAGAAAGATGGCACTTTCTCACACCAGTCCCATTAAAACATCAAGGGTCCATAGTATACTCCCTGTACTTCTTTTTTTTTTCTCAAAAAGGACAGCTCTCTCAGGCCTATACTAGACCTCCGAGAATTAAATCTACACATTCAGTCGGACCACTTTCACATGGTCACACTCCAGCAAGTGCTTCCGCTCCTTCAACAAGCCAACGTTCTGTCCACTGTGGACTTAAAGGATGCCTATTTCCATATCCCAATACTCCCTGCTCACTGTAAATAGCTCAGATTCATAGTAGCAGGCCAGCACTATCAGTTCAAGGTGCTCCCATTCGGAGTAACTATCGCACCCAGGGTTTTCACCAAGGGCCTGGCAGTAGTCGCAGCTCATCTTCGAAGACAACACATTCAGGTCTTCCCATATTTGGACGACTGGCTCATAAAAGCCAGCTCTCAAAATAGCTGTCTACAGCACACTCATAAAACAGAGCAATTGCTCCACTATCTTGGATTCACAGTAAATCTTTCCAAATCCCATCTACATCCATCCAACACACAGGCGTATCTGGGAGCCACAATAGATACACAAAAGGTGTTGGCCTATCCCAGTCCATCCAGAATTCACAACATGCAAACTTTACTCTGCTTCATCCTCAACACTCCTTGCTAGCTCAAGTGTTCATGCAGTTGCAAGGGATGATGGCGTCTTGCATTCTGATAGTCCCTTACACAAGACTCAAGATCCTTCATCTTCAGGAGTGCTTAGCACATCAGTGGAAGCAGCCTCAGGGTCTCCTATCAGATCTAGTGTTGGTGAATGGTTGCACCCATCGCTCTCTGCAATGGTGGAATACACAAAACCTTTCAATAGGGAGGCCCGTCATAGACCCGGTTCCACAGATCGTGCGAACAGCAGACTCATTGCTCACTGGTTGGATAGCTCCTCTCCAAACGCGTACAATTCAGGGCATGTGAAGCCTGCAGCAAAAGCAGCTTCACATAAATCTAGAGCTGCTAGCGATTTTTCTAGCCTCAAAGTGTTTCAAGTTCATCTAGTAGCCAACGCTTTCCTGAACCATACAGACATAACAGCAATGTACTACGTACAAAAACGGGGGGGAGGGGAGACACTACAGCTGTCACAACTAGCTCCGACCATCTGGAGATGGGCCATACGTCACAAAATGTATCTCCTCGCAGAACATCTGCCAGGAGTAAACAATCAGATTGCAGATCTGCTTAGTCGTCAAAGACAACAGATATACAAATGGTATCTCCACCCTCAAGTTCTCCTCCCATTCTTCCAAATGTGGGATTTTCCGGACATAGATCTGTTCGCCACAAACCTAATCGCAAAATGCCCAAGCTTCGCATCCATACATCCACACCCATTGTCCAAGTGCAACTGCACTATGGATGAATTGGTCAGGGATATATGCCTAAGCTTTTCCGCCTCTCCCACTCGTTCCATGAGTGGTTCGGAAGCTCAGACAGGTGTCCCAGACATTAATCCTAGTTGCTCCCGCATGGGCCCGACATCCCTGGTTCAAAATCCTGTTGAAGCTCTCAGTAGTTCCTCACTAAAAACTACACCTCACTCCCAAGCATCTCACTCAGAGCCATGGAGAGATAAGACATCCAGATTCCAGCCATCTCAACCTTGCCATCTGGCCCCTGAAATCTTAGTTTGGCTGCCTTAATCTTCCGCCAGACTTGCATGAATATTATCAAAGAGGCTAGACAACCTACCACAAGGGCATGCTATGCAGCAAAGTTGAAGCGATTTGTAAGATACTGCAATAACAATCAGATCCACTGGACACTTCAGTTCAAAATATAATTTGCTATTTACTAAATCTGCAGCGTTCCAATCTATCGTACTCTTCCATACGCTTACACCTTGCTGCAATAGCTGCGTTTCTACAGAACAGACAATATCTGTCTCTTTTTAGAGTGCCTGTCTTTAAAGCATTTATGGAGGGACTTAAAGGAATCGTTCCTTCAATACTTCCACCTGCTCCAATGTGGAATCTCAACATTGTCCTCACCAGGCGATGGGTCCACCCTTTGAGCAATTGCATAGATGTGAAATACAATTTCACTCTTGGAAAGTAGCTTTCCTCCTAGCGATCACATCTCTGAGGAGAGTGGGTGAGCTTCAGGCACTAACCATAGAAGAACCATTCTTACAAATATACCAAAACAAAGTATTTCTTCAGACCAACTCTAAATTTCTACCAAAAGTCATTTCTGCCTTTCATACCAACCAATCTGTTGAGTTGCCTGTGTTATTCCCTCAATCAGATTATTTGGCAGAACGTGGATTACACACTTTAGATGTGAAAAGAGCAATTCTTTACTATATAGAAAGGACAAAACCTTTTCTCAAAACAAAACCACTATTTGTCGCTTTTGCTCCACCACATAAAGGCAATCCTATATCAAAAACAGGCATTGTAAGGTGGATAGTCAAGTGCATTCAAATATGCAATGCAAAAGCGAAAAGAACACTTAACATTTCCCCCTAGAGCGCACTTCACATGCAAACTAGGGGCTTCTATGCCTTTCTAAAGAAATATACCCATAGATGACATCTGCAAAGCTGCAACATGGTTTATACCTTACACACTCACAAAACACTATTGTGTAGATTTGTTAGCAAGACAGCAAGCTAGTGTGGGCCAAGCACTTTTACGTGCACTATTTTAGACAACTGCAACAGCTACAGGTTAGCTTCCGCTTTAGGAGATAACTACTTTATAGTCTATGCACAGCATGTGATCTACAGCTCACATGCCTTGAATGGAAAATGCTACTTACCCAGTATGCAACTGTTCTTGGCATGTAGAGCTGTAGAGTCATATGCTCCTACCGGCCTCCCCGGGTACCTATACCTCTTGGTTACATGTTACTTAGATACATATATACATGGACATCTCTTACTAACTCAATTATCACCCTCTGCGGCAGACAATCTAGCAGTGGAGTAGATGCCCAAGCGCGCACTTCCCCAAAAGGAGGAATTACCTCCCTCGTGACTGGAAAAGACTTCTTTGAAGAAAGACAAATTGCACATCCAGACCCAACACTAGATGGCGGGCTATGCACAGCATGTGACTACAGCTCTACATGCCAAAAGAACAGATGTGTACTGGGTAAGTAGCATTTTCCTTTCTTATGCCAGCTTAGAGCTGCAGTAGGTGAATACTACATGCACCTTGTCCCGTTATACCCATACAGTGTGGGCTACGGGTGCACAAGTGCTGCCACAGGGCTTGGAGGAGGCCCGGGCAATTCTCACCCGCACTTTGGCAGAGAAGAGACGCATATAAATACACCATCAAATGTGGGCCGGATACCGCCGACTCACTGGGCAGAACGGTTTCCATGTCAGTATTCCTAAGGCGCTACGCCTGGTGGAGTACCTCTGGTTTTCTGGGGATGTCCAGTTTACCTAACTGGACATGCCCTTTGATGGGCGTCGCCTTTTCGGTGACAAGGGAAACTCTGCACTCGAGCACTTCAAGGATTCTAGGGCTACGGCTAGATCCTTGGGCCTCGCAACAATTTCTCTTCCCACTCAGTCTGCTTTTTGCCCCTTTCGTGGCTACGGAAGGGGTGCCCCACCACAGACCCAGGCTATCCACCGGTTCCCACAAGCCACCCAACCTGTGCGTGGCCGCGGACGTGGGACTCAGCGACACAGGTCTGGGTTCCAGTGGACAGGCCAGTCCACCCATAAACCCCCCACGAGTCAGCCTCCTAGTCCCACCTTTCAGGGCGGCAGAATTCGCCATCACCTTCCACAATGGCAAAACATCATGTCGGACAGGTGGGTTTTGCAGATAGTCCGAAGGGGCTGCTCTCTCCCCTTCGAGACTACCCCTCCCTCCATACCACCATCCTTCCTTCGCATGTCGGAGGATCACTTGGGCAGTCTCCGCCAGGAAGTTGCAGCTCCGCCACGAAGTTGCAGCTCTCTTGGCCAAGGGAGCTATCAAAAGGGTTTCCCTGAGCCAGAAGTAGGTTGTGGTTGCTACTCCCACTGCTTTCTGATCCCCAAAAAGGGCAAAGGCCTGCGTCCTATCTTAGACCCCAGTGCCCACAACCCCTTCCTCAGGAAGGAGAAGTTCAAGATGCTCACGTTGGCTCAGGTTCTTTTTGTCCTCTACCCCTGAGACTGGATGGTAGTGTTGGACTTGCAGGACGCATATTTCCATGTCCCTGTCTCTCCAGCCCACAAGCGTTACCTACTGTTTACGGTAGGCCACAAGCATTTTCAGTTGTGCTCCCCTTTGGCCTTATCAGCACCCCTCGGGTGCTCATGAAAGTGATGGAGGTGATCGCAGCTCATCTGCGCAGATCAGGGGTTCCACTCCTCCCCTATCTCGACGTTTGGCTGTTGAAGGCGGGCTTGCCCCAGGCTGTCGTGTCTCACCTCCTGCTCTCACTGAGGTTAACTATCAACGTGCCGAAGTCACACCTGACTCCCTCTCAGAAGCTCCTTTTCATCGGAGTAGTTGTGGATACAGCGCAATTTCTGGCTTATCCTCCCTAGCAGCGAGTCCGGGATGTTCTGGCTAGGATACCGATGTTTCAGCCTTTATCCCGGATTTCAGTGAGATTGACTGAGGCTGCTTGGCCTCATGCATCCTGCTGGTGGATCATGCCAGGTGGCATATGCGGCCGCTGCAGTGGGACCTGAAGTTCCAGTGTCGCAGCATCATGAAAATCTTTCTGATTTTGTGCAAATCCTGGAGGGGACTGGATTGCAGTGGTGGCTCAAGAACCAGGATTGGGTCAGCGGCAGATCCTTCTCCTTTCCCGGACCAGAGTTGACAGTAGTGACGGATGAGTCACTCCTGGGATAGGGCAGCCACCTGGGAGAGGCGGAGATCAGGGGTCTCTTCACATCAACCTTTTGGAGCTCCAGGCGATCCGTCTTGCACTGAAGGCTTTCCCTCCTTCTGTTAAAGGAAGAGTAGTGCAGGTGTTCACAGACACCACCACCACCATGTGGTACTGCAACAAACATTGCTGGGTGGGGTCGAGGATCCTATGTCAGAAGACCCTTCGTCTTTGGACATAGATGGAACATCAGGGCATATCCCTGGTGGTTCAACACCTGGCAGGTTCTCTGAAAGCCAGGGCGGACAAACTCTGCCATCGGTGCATGATGGATCACGACTGGCGTCTTCACTCAGAGGTGGTGCAAGGTCTCTCAGCAGTGGGAAGAACCTTGGTTAGATCTGTTCGCCGCCAAAGAGAATGCGCAGTGTCAGCAGTTCTGCTCGTTGGAATTTCCATGGCGGTACTTGCTCGGCAATGCTTTTTGTCTAATTTTCATGGAATTGCTGCCTCCTGTACGCCTTTCCGCCTGTACCACTTCTGTCCAGAGTGCTAAAGATGAAGCGCGACAGGGCCCAAGTCATTCTTGTGGCTCCGGACTGGGCAAAAAGAGCCTGGTACCCCGAGCTCTTGATCATGGCCTTTGATCCTCCGATGAAACTGCCTCTTTGGGAGGATCTTCTGTCGCAGAAGCAGGGGACGGTCCTCCACCCGAACCTGTCCAGCCTCTACCACCTTGCGTGGAGATTGAGCGGCGACAGTTGACCGCTTTTGAAATTCCGCCTGAAGTTTGTAAAGTCATCTTGGCAGCCAGGCATCCCTCCACGAAAACGGTATACACCAGTAGATGGAACAAATTTGTGGCATGGTGCATAGCAAAGGCTGTGGGTCGCCTCTCTGCCCTTCTTTCTGAGGTCCTCTTGTTTATCCTTTCTTTAGCCCAGCAGGGCTCTGCCTTGGGCACCCTTAAAGGCTACCTCTTGGCCATATATGCCTTTCTTTGCCTTCCTGATCAGCCTTCTCTTTTCAAGTCCCCTATTGTACATAGATTCCTTAAGGGCATTACTCATCTCTTTCCTCCTTCTCCTTTCGTAATGCTCCAATGTGACTTGAGTCTTGTCCTTACTTTCCTTATGTGCGCTCCCTTCGAGCAACTACATAACTGCCCTTTCTGTAGTAGGGGGTCTCTGTGTATAGTCATAATCTAGTGAATAGTCCAGCCCATGTGCGTGGACCCTGGAGCAATCAAAAATAATCTCTTAAGCTGTCTTCATTGCAGCCCTGCATAGACACTTAAGAGAAAATTAAGACAAATAATGCAGCTTAACATATAAAAGGCTACAAAGGCCACCCCTTCATCTAAACAGTGAAAAGGATAGCCTACCATGTCCGGTTTAACACTATTTTACCAAGTGTTCGAGGCATGTGGGCTGCTAAATTCATATCTTAGCATTAGATCGCCGCCTAGTGTTGGGCTCGGATGATTGCACATTGTTGTCCTGGAAGAGTCTTCGAAGTATCCTGAGATAGGTGGCTCCTCCCCTGGACTACAGTGCGCATGGGCATCGGCTCCATCCCCAGATTGTTTTTTTCCGCCATTGGGTTCGGATGTGGTCTCGACGTCTTACTGTCGGAACCAAGTAAAACTATCTTTTACCGGCCAAAAGGCCTCGATTTTCTTGCGTCGGTATTGTCTGCGCTCGGTCTCGAGTCTTCCGTCTCTTGAAGCCGGAATAAGCGGAGTTTTCTTCGCTTTCTAAACTTTGAGGCCTTCTCATCGCGACACGACAGCGAGCCTTTACGGACATGGAGCGGAGCCCGTTCAAGTACTGCCCGCTCTGTGGGTCCAAGTACCCACACATCGATCTACACCCTGTGTGTAACAAGTGCCTTTCACCGGACCACGACGACGGCAAGTGCAAGGCCTGTGCACAGTTCCGCTCCAAGAAAACTCTCAAGCTTCGGTGCGCTTGGAAGCTAGGCAAGCGGCCCCAGATCCGGAGAACATCTTCGGCGACCCGGAAGAAGAGGTCCAGGGTCACCTTCTACAAATCTCCCCATCACAGACGGAGGTCGAGGCGGATCCGGGAGACGACGACGGAGTCGCGGGTCAGGTCCTCGAATACGTCGAAGAGGTAGGAGACGACGATGAGATTTATGGGGCCGCGGCGGATAGCTCTGCGGACGAGCTCTGCCCCGAAGGTTTCGAGGATACCGACCGGGACACGGGATCGCCTGTCGGCCTTACCCAGGACCCGTTGCCGCAAGCCACAGCCCCGCCTTCGGGCCCGGCTACGGACTCACTTGCTGGGCACGATGTTTCGAAACCGAAACTGAAACCGTCGGGGTCGTCAACACCTAAAATGGCCGACCCGAAATCGAAACTGAAACCAAAGGACTCGAGTGTCCCTAAGATGGCTGCCGTGCCTGTGAAGAAGTCGGTGCCCGTCACCCCGTCGGCTCCGTCGACCTCCGGTCCGCAGAAGCCGAGGAAGTCTGTCGATTCCGATGCTCCGAAATCGAAGCCGACGCCCGAGGAAGGGGCCCCCAAGAAAGATGGTCGGCACGGATCAGCGGCTCCGGCGCCGTCCAAGCCCGCCAAGGTCGGCTCCAAAGAGGCTACGCCCAAGAAGTCTGCGCCCCGGCCTCAAGATTCGGAGGAGCCGAAGACGGTTTCCGCGCCCAAACCGCACAAGGCCCGCGAGGACGTCGGATCCGAGGGACCGCTCAAAGCATCCTTGTCGGCGACGAAACCCACTGGCAGTGTACCGTCCCCCATTGCGGAGTCACTGCAGAGAATCAGGGAGAAAGCCTTTGCTCCATCGGCTCCGATGCCATCACCGCAGCCGCAAAAAGACGCTCCGGCTAAGCCTTCTGGGAAACTCCTTTTTCTCTTGCCACCTAAGGAGGCGCCGAAAGCGTTTTCGACGAAATCGGCTCCGAAACAGGGTTCCTCGCTGCCTGACCCTCTTCCACGTCGTGTACTCGAATCGGAAGACGATTCAGAGCATTTCATCGATGCTGCCACCGGCAAGCTGACACTCTATAAACGGAAGATCACTTCGGAGCCGGTGGACCCCTACGTCATCCCGTTGAAAAAGAAGAGGGTGCCCCTTGACGCCTCAGGCCTCACGGAACCGATTCAGCCTCCTCCAAGACGGAGCCCTACTCCCTCCCCAGAACACTCTGTGGGTGAGGAATATGATGAGGATGAACAGTACAATTTCCCTGTCGATGAACCTGATGTACAACCAGATTCTTACGACGACACTGGTGACCAGAACACCCAAGGTGTGGGCCAAGACCCGCAGACCTTTAATGCACGTGCATCCCCGACTGAGGACTCAGCAGGATTTCATGCACTAATTGAACGGGCGGCAGCCAATCATGATGTGGACATGCATGCCGACCCGGTTGAGGAAGACTTCCTTTTTGACACCTTTGCCATATCTGAAAGGACAGTAAAGACACTTCCTATGCTGAAAGGTGTTCTCAAACATGCTGGGGACATTTTTAAGGAGCCTACAAGGGCGAGAGTGGTCAACCCTCGCATTGAAAAGAAGTACAGGCCTGCGCCTGCGGACCCCGTCTACATCCGGGGACAATTGCCACTGGACTCTCTTGTGGTTGCCAATGCCAGGAAACGTGCCAACTCCCAGACAACGGGTGAAGCTCCTCCCCCGGATAAGGAGTCCAAAGTGCTTGAGGCAGGAGGCAAAAGAGTGGCTGCACAGGCGGCAAACTTTTGGCGCATCGCAAATACACAGGCGCTCCTGGCGCGTTATGATAGGGCGCACTACGACACCCTAGAACAGGTTATACAACACCTGCCCCCACAGTTCCAAGAAGGCACCAAAATGCTTATTGAGGAAGGAAAGCTAATATCAAACGCAGCCATCAAGTGTGCACTTGACGCTGCGGACACAGCTGCTAGGGCTATCAACACTAGCGTTATGCTGAGAAGACAAGCCTGGCTACGCATCTCAGGGTTTAAGCAGGATATTCAAACAACAATTCTGAATCAGCCAGTCAATCCTGATAGTCTGTTTGGTCCGGATGTTGACACCACCCTAGAGAAAATAAAGAAGGACACGGAAACTGCTAAGTCTATGGGGGCCCTGCAGTCCCAACAGTTTCGTGGCAGCAATTTTCGTCGCTCAGGTGCACGTGGAGTCACCAGAGGACAGATGGGGCAACAATCCCAGTTCTCCAAAGGTGGAACGCAATCCTCGTTCACTAAACAGAACAAGGGAGGTTATAGGAATAACAGCAACAGAGGTCGCGGCAGAGGAAACAACAGCTCCCGCACCTCTACTCCAAGCAAACAGTGACTTTCTGTCACTGCCCCCCGACCACATAACACCTGTCGGGGGGAGACTGCAGCAGTTCCTGCCCGTCTGGAGAAACATCACCACAGACAGGTGGGTGCGACAACTAATCCAGTATGGTTATTGCCTAGAGCTGACGTCCACTCCACCCAACATCCCACCGAGGCAAAGGCCTATGTCCGCAGAGCACTTGCACTTATTGCAGCAGGAAGTGGTGGCGATGCTGCAAAAAGGCGCAATCGAGCTCGTGCCGGTGGGGGAGGAAGGCACAGGGGTATATTCCCTGTACTTCCTTATTCCAAAGAAGGACGGTTCTCTCAGGCCCATTCTCGATCTACGTCCCCTCAACCTGTACATACTGTCAGAGCATTTCCATATGCTTACACTACAGCAGATTCTTCCCTTGCTAAACCAGGGAGACTTCTTAGCGACCTTAGATCTCAAGGATGCTTATTTCCACATTCCACTACACCCGTCACACAGGAAATACCTCAGGTTCACTATTCAAGGCAGGCACTACCAGTTCAAAGTCCTACCCTTCGGAGTCACTACGGCCCCGAGGGTGTTCACAAAGTGTCTAGCGACAGTGGCGGCGCACCTCAGGAGGCAGAATATCCATGTCTACCCCTACCTAGACGACTGGCTCGTACAAGCCAAGTCAGAGCAACAGTGCGCCGCAGACATGTCGACTACAATTCACCTTCTTCACGATCTGGGTTTCTCCCTAAATTACCCAAAATCGCATCTTCAGCCGGCACATGTCCGGCAGTTCCTGGGTGCTACGATCAACACCCTGACAGCCATGGCTCAGCCAAACCAAGTCAGAATCGACAGCATTCAGTCACTGATCCAACGATTCCGACCAAGACACTCCCTGCCTGCGAGAGTGTTCATGCAGTTGATCGGCATGATGGCCTCCTGCATCTTCATAGTCCCTCACGCACGGTTACATATGCGCCCGCTCCAGGAGTGCTTAGCGAATCAGTGGACACAGGCTCGTGGGCAATTGACAGACCTAGTGTTGGTTACCAGTCGGGCATACGACTCTCTGCATTGGTGGACTCCACACAACCTTTGCAAGGGCCGACTGTTCCACGAGCCCGTGCCGCAGATTGTCCTGACGACGGACGCATCTCTCCAGGGCTGGGGAGCACATGTGCTCACTTACACAGTGCAGGGACTATGGACGACGCAGCAACAGAAGATGCACATCAACTATCTGGAACTGATGGCAATCTTCATGGCGCTCAAGTCCTTCATTGTACATATGAGCAACAAGGTCGTGCTAGTCCGGACGGACAACATGACCGCGATGTACTACATTCAGAAACAGGGGGGCACCCACTCGCCACAGCTGTCTCATCTGGCTCAGAGCATGTGGAAGTGGGCCATTCAGAGGAACATTTTCCTCATGGCAGAACACCTCCCGGGCAAGGACAATCAGATGGCGGATCTGCTCAGCAGATACAGCCATCAGATGCACGAGTGGGAGATACACCCTTCGGTTCTCCACCCGTTCTTCCAGCAGTGGGGTCATCCGGAGATAGACCTGTTCGCAACAAAGGAGAACGCAAAATGCCGACTCTTTGCCGCCAGGTTCCCTCACCCACAGTCGCAGGGGAATGCGATATGGATGAACTGGTCAGGCAAATTTGCATACGCTTTTCCGCCAGCCCCTCTAATACCGCTGGTCGCAAGAAAGCTAAGGCAGCACTCCATGACTCTCGTCCTGGTTGCTCCAACGTGGGCACGACAAGCTTGGTACACCACGTTCCTCGAACTCTCAGTGGTGCCGCATCAAAGACTGCGCCTCACGCCCAGCCTTTTGACGCAGAACCATGGAGACATTCAGCATCCAGATCCACGACAGCTCAACCTGGCGATCTGGCTCCTGAAGTCCTAGGGTTTGGATACCTTAACCTACCTCCAGAATGCATGAGTATCATCAAGGAGGCGAGGAAACCAACTACTAGAGCATGCTATGCTGCTAAGTGGAAGCGTTTTGTCATCTACTGTACGTCCAATGACATCAACCCACTAGATGCATCTATTCCCAACATCATCTGCTATCTGTTACATCTCTACAAGTGCAATCTGGCGTACACTTCCATTAGGATACATCTCTCAGCCATAGCGGCTTATCTTCAGAACAGGCAGCACCTCTCTGTCTTCAGAGTGCCCGCCATTAAAGCCTTCCTTGAAGGTCTGAAGAGAGTCATTCCCCCAAGAACGCCACCAGCTCCGGTGTGGAACCTCAACGTCGTTCTCACCAGACTGATGGGGCCACCATTTGAGCCACTGCACTCGTGTGAGCTCCAATTCCTTACGTGGAAAGTGGCCTTTCTGATAGCTATTACGTCTCTGAGGCGTGTCAGTGAGCTGCAAGCGCTCACCATACAAGAGCCGTTCATTCAAATTCACCCAAATAGGGTAGTGCTACGCACTAACCCTAAATTCCTTCCTAAGGTGGTGTCACAGTTTCATCTTAACCAGACTATCGACTTACCAGCATTCTTTCAAAACCCGCAAACGGTGGCGGAAAGAATGCTTCATACCTTAGATGTACGGAGGGCGTTGATGTACTACATAGACAGAACACAACCCTTTAGAAAGACAAAACAACTCTTTGTTGCCTTCGCACCACAACACAAAGGCAACCCAATTTCTAAAGCAGGGATAGCCAGGTGGATTGTTAAGTGCATCCAGATATGTTATCAGAAAGCCAAGCGCACTTTAACAATACCCCCCAGAGCGCACTCCACACGCAAACTGGGGGCATCCATGGCTTTCCTAGGGAACATTCCTTTAGAGGATATTTGCAGAGCAGCCACGTGGGTCACACCACATACCTTCACAAAACACTACTGTGTTGATGTGCATTCCAAGCAGCAAGCAGCTGTAGGACAGGCTGTTCTCAAGACACTTTTTCAGGTTTCTGCAGCTGGCACGGGCAACCGCCGCTGATGGAGGGACTGCTATGTATTCTATGCTAAGATATGAATTTAGCAGCCCACATGCCTCGAACTGAATATGCTACTTACCAGTATGCATCTGTTCTTGGCATGTAGGGCTGCTAACATTCATATCGCCCGCCCTCCTCCCCGGTGCCTGTCGCAGCTGCAGATATACTATTGTATTTATTCATTAGCATGGACATCCTTTACACTTTCACTCCATCTCCTGCCACAATGGCGAAAAACAATCTGGGGATGGAGCCGATGCCCATGCGCACTGTAGTCCAGGGGAGGAGCCACCTATCTCAGGATACTTCGAAGACTCTTCCAGGACAACAATGTGCAATCATCCGAGCCCAACACTAGGCGGCGATCTAATGCTAAGATATGAATGTTAGCAGCCCTACATGCCAAGAACAGATGCATACTGGTAAGTAGCATATTCATTTCCTCACAGGGAAAACTCCCCTTCACCAAAATCCTTGAAATGATAGAGGAAGGGTTGGACAGACAAGCCCCCATAGGCTGCCATTATGTGTCTTGAAAAAGGATACTGTGCCTTTAAGGAACTCTCCAGAGGCCCTCGGTATCCCAGAATGCGCAGCCAAAGTCCTTTTACTTTCAGTTCTTTTTTCCAGCTCCTGCTAGCAGGACCCTGGTGCATTGAGCTCTCCCTTTTTGGGTGTTTTTTCAATTTTTTGGCACTTTTCAAGTGTTTGGAGTGTTTCACTCGACGTCTGACTGCGGCTTCTTCCTTTTGCTGTGGTTTTTGGCCAGTTTTGGCCACTCTCCTGTCGAATATGCCTGCCTTGTCGACAAGTGCTCTGAGTGTTCCAGGAAGAAGGCTAAATCGGACGCTCAGTGTGTATCCTCTGTCTACCATCCTCTCATGTCCCTGAAGACTGTGAGATCTCCAGATCCTTCTCCAAGAGGACCCTGAGGGACAGAGAGAAAATCCGTCTCCAAGGCTTGGAGGGAAGGAGACATCCGGACCATGGTGGGTCTGGGCATGGAGGGACTTCGTCCTCTGCCCATGCTTCGGCCTCACGGGGGCTCCCCATTCAAGATAAGGCCAGGAAAAGGCACAGATCTCCGTCGACGTCGATAGCCTCGACGTCGGCGTCGAGAGAGATGACCACCATATGCTCCCCGTCGTCCCAGGGCTCTGGGGCGAAGCGGCGTCTCCGTTCGACGTCGAGGGGACCGACGTTGAGACCTCGGGCGCGGTCGACGTCGAGGACTGCATAGTCGTCAAGACACCGTCGATGTCGAGAAGGGTCCAAGAGGCACTGGCGCTCGCCGTCGAGGCGACACCTCCGTTTACAGTCGAGGAGATAAGAGTCTACGTCAAGGAGACGAGAGTCGACGTCGAGGGATGTATCGACTTCGAGGTGGTTGACGTCGAAAAAGAGGTAGTCGTCACAAAGGGAAAGATCGACGTCTAGGAGGCGGTCGAGGGCCAGGACAGTGTCTTCGGCCTCAGTTGTCAGCCTGTCCTTTGCATCCCAGAGCCCACGGTCGCGGCGGCGCCGGTGCTTGGCTGCTAAGAGGTCGGCCACGAGGACTCCATCGTCAAGGCCTGCGCAGAAGAAAAAGAGGAGAGTGGTAAGGACTTCGAACTCTGAATATTTGCAGACCTACTCGCCTTCTAGACCCAGGACGCCTACGCCTCCTCCATTGCCTAAGGAGACTCCTCGTCCTCCTACTCCTCCTCCTCCAATTCCCCTCATCAACCTCCTCCTCCTCCTCCACTGCGGCCTACTCCGCGGTCTCTATTTCTGCCACGCCTCCCGTCACCACCCACGAGGCCTCCACAACCTATGGTTCCGGTTCTGCCTCCGCAGCTTCCGCCTCCTGTACGGCCAGTGGATCGCCCGAGGCCCAGGAGATCGAGGTCACGGTCCAGGCGGAGACACCGGTCAAGGAGTGACACGGTCCGGGCACCATCACCGGAGGGACAGGTCAAGGTCCCGGCATACGGATTCTTCCAGTGCCAGGGATTACTCGCCCACCTTATCGGATTCCCCCCGTATGAGTGTGTTACCGGTCGATGACATTGTGTCTTTTCAAGAGGTGTTATTGAGAGGGGCAGCGAAGCTGGGGATTACGGTAACGGTTCCCACACCTTCTACATCAGTGATTTTCGAGACCCTACACAAGCGGCAGTTGTCTCGACCCTTGTTGCCCTTGGTGCCAGGGCTGGAGGAACTGGCGATGGAGTTCTTCTTGACTCCGGCGTCAACGAAATCCGCTCCTTCAGGGCTGTTGAAAAAGTACAGGGCCCCAAACTCCGATCCGGCGTTCCTTCGATCGGAGCCAATGCCGGATTCGGTGATCGTCACTGCGGCCAGGAAGCAGCACGCTACTGCCCCGTCTTCTACGGTGCCTTCGGATAAGGAGACCTCTCTTGGGTCGGTATGACCGGTCTTCGTGGGAGTCCCTGCAGCAGTTTCTGGAGCACCTTCCGAGGGACAGGAGGGAAGACTTCCAAGAAATCATCAATGAGGGCATTATGGTATCCAATCAGGTTATCAGCTCAGCTGCAGATTCCTCTCTCTTTGCGGCTCATGGATACTGCCATGGGATTAATCTGAGACGCCATGCCTGGTTGCGTTTGACATCACTGAAACCAGAGGCGCAGCAGCGAGTCGCCAACTTGCCGTATTCTGGGGCGACGCTCTTTGGTAAACATGCGGATGAGGAGATGGCCCGCATGAAAGCTGAAGCAGAAACCCTGACGGCTGTCGGGTTAGAAAATCCAAAAGAGCAGAAGACCTTCCGTCCCTTCCAGAGACGTTTTGGTGCCCAGGGAAGAGGGCAAGGTCGTCAAGCTGGCAAGCAGCACCAGCAGCAGCACCAGCAGCAGTACCAGCGGCGGCCATTCCAGAAGCGCCGGAGGGGCAGAGGCGGTCAACAGTCCTCCTCGACGCCGAAAGGCCCGGCCGGGTCTAGGCCCTGAGGGGTTACTTCCTCCTCGTCCGTTACCCGCTCAGGTGGGGGCGAAGCATACAACATTACTTGGCAGAGTAAAGAAAAATGACTCCGGACAAGTGGGTGCTGAATATTATTTGCAATGGATACAGTCTTAGTTTCATCAGCCCGCCTCCAACTATTCCACCGGTTTGCTCGCAGTTCCAACTGCGCGAGCTTCAGGTGGAGGCGGATACCATGTTAAGACAAGCATTTACAATGCAATAGGTCTCGCAGCATTAAAGTTTGAGCTATTGGCATTGTATATTACAATGTGTTGCATTAATTTGTTATCAAACTCTGAATTGTTTTATAAAGATTGATTGCAAACTGTCAAATGTTGCTGAATAGTAAGCAACGTTGTGAATAATATTGTTTGCTAGTCATCCTTGGGTACCAGAGTACTTCACTTGAGGCAGAGGTATTATCTTTAGACTACAGGTGCCGGTGCCGCTTGAGCTAGAAACAGGGCCAGCCACTCACTACTCTGCACTCACTACTCACTACTCTGCACTCACTACTCACTACTCTGCACTCACTACTCACTACTCTACTCACTACTCTACTCACTACTCACCACTCACTACTCTACTCACTACTCTGCACTCACTACTCTGCACTCACTACTCTGCACTCACTACTCTGCACTCACTTCTCTGCACTCACTACTCTGCACTCACTTCTCTGCACTCACTACTCTGCACTCACTACTCTGCACTCACTACTCTGCACTCACTACTCTGCACACTCACTACTCTGCACACTCACTACTCTGCACACTCACTACTCTGCACACTCACTACTCTGCACACTCACTACTCTGCACACTCACTACTCTGCACACTCACTACTCTGCACTCACTACTCTGCACTCACTTACTACTTTTTAGTTCCATCTTTAGTGCCCTTTAGTATTCGGTGGTTCCGTGCAACAAGGGTAAGAACACCGCCTTCATTCTTTGAGTCAGGCTAGCCTTAAAACTTCAAGAGCCTGAGCTCCTAACATATCTTCACTAAAGGGTCGGGTCTGGTATATCACAAGCTGAGGGGTCCGTTTTCTAGAGGTACGCGTGGTGGCTTGGGTACGATTTGCGAGGGGCAACGTTTTATTAACTTACGAGAGTAGCGTCACCAAGTTTTAAAATGTTAATACCCACAGGGCGAGACGTTTCTACTCCTTCACGCCGACAACTCTTTGGTACCCCGGGAGTGTCAACTAGAGCTCAATTCTGTTTTTCGTGAGAAGTCCTGCCTCCTCGTGCTTCTGTCAGTCAGGCCCTCGAGCGCGCTCTCGTTTCTCCTCCCTCCTCCCGCAAGCTCGGCCCCTGCCTCCCACCGCTTTCCCTCGGCAAGCCGCTCGGTGGCGCCCCCCTGCAGTCGGTGGAAGCGCACTGCAGCTGCCCCACTCCGAGCGCCTCTCGATGTGAGCCTCCCGGCGGAGCTCGCTCGCTCTCCCGGTTACATTTCCGTAGGATCTGTTCCTTTACATCTGAGCGCGCATCCGGCTCGGCGCCGCTGGAAAGGTAAAGCCGCAGCCGGAGCTTGGGAGGGAGCTGGGCTGGTGTTCGGGGAGCAAGGATAGACGAGGGATTGCCCCAGGGGTGGAGGCGGGAAAAGAGGACACACGCAATGTAAATAAATCCACTTACCGTCATCTGCAATTTCACGAAGCACTTGATGTGTGTATGCGCATGCGTGTGTGCTTCACAGGAGACAGCGCCTGGCCGCAGCGCTCGTTCGCGTGCGCGTGTCACTTTCAAATCGCCTCTAAGGCGATGCGCGCGGCCAGGACTGTCTCCTGGGAAGCACACATGCCGACAAAAGGGGCTCGGCGGAGACGCGCTTCGCGCGGCTAGCCGAGACCTAAAAAAGGGCGATAGAAGACGTCCCTTTGTCTCAAAGGGGAAAGGGTCTTTACTCTCGGTTCTTCCTCGTGCGCAAGAAGGACAAGAACGAGTTCAGGCCCATTCTGGATTTGAGCCAAGCAAACAAATGGACTTGCAGGGAAAAGCTTTGCATGCTGTCTTTGCACCAGATTTATCCTCATCTGCAAAGGGGAGACTGGCTTTGCGCAATAGATCTGCAAGATGTGTACTTCCATGTGCCCATTGCACGGAAACACCGGAAGTTCCTGCGATTTCTAGTCGTCACCAATCACTATCAGTACACCGTACTACCGTTTGGACTGAAGTCTGCACCCAGGACATTTTCATAATGCATGGCAGTGGCGGAGGCTCACCTGAGAAAGAACAAGGTGTTTTTCTACCCGTACCTGGACGACTGGTTGATCAAAGCCTCCACCTTCCAGGAAGCGCAACTGCACTTCAACAGGACGGCCGTTCTGTTGAACCAGCTGGGGTTGCACATAAACATGTCCAAGTCTGTTCCGACGCCTGTCCAGTGCCTGCACTACTTGGGAGCCTCCATCAATACTCTTTCAGCAAGTGTGTCTCCTTCGGAGGAGAGACGCTTATCGATCCTTCGGAAGGCTCAGGCTCTCATAGCTGTTCCATCTACAACAGCGAGGACGGTGTCTTCTCTACTGGGGTCAATGGCCACTAGCATCTTCCTCACGCCACACGCACGTCTACATATGAGGCCGTTGCAGGAATGTCTGGAGGATCAGTGGGACCAGAAGCGGGGAGCTGGAATGACAGGATCAAGCTGTCCCTCCACGCTCAACAGTCCCTGAGATGGTGGTGCTCCGCAGAGAATCTCCCCAAGGGGGTTCCGTTCCACAAGGACATTCCCATTCAGACTGTCGTCACGGATGCTTCTCTCCGCGGCTGGGGAGCGCATTCAGACTATCTACAGATCCATGGAACGTGGTCCCTGGCAGAATCCACGTATCACATTAATTTCCTGGAACTCAGAGCTGTTCACTTGGCACTGAAGGCCTTTCATCCGTCCTTCCAGACCAACTCCTTGCTCTTGCAGACGGACAATACGACTACAATGTATTACCTCAACAAGCAAGGGGGCTCGAGATCACGCACTCTGTCACAGGAAGCGCAGGCGATCTGGCACTGGCTACTAGCCAGAGGACTGACGATAACGGCTACCCATCTGCCAGGTGTGCAGAATGCTCAGGCGAACGCACTCAGCAGACTGGTGCAAGAAAACCACAAGTGGGTTCTAAACGACGAAGTGCTAGGAGGCATCTTCGACAGGTGGGGCACTCCGGACGTAGATCTGTTCGCCAACGCCAAAAACAGAAAATGCCGAGACTTCGCCTCCAGGTATTACCAACCGGGGACCCTGGGGAATGCGCTATGGATCAGCTGGTTGAACAGCTTTCTGTACGCTTTTCCACCCATTCCCTTGATTCCGGCGGTGCTCATGAAGCTGTCTCAATCCAGAGTACGGATGATCCTCATTGCTCCGGAGTGGCCCCGACAGTGGTGGTTCACGGACCTGCTTCACCGGTCTTTCCTACCTCACATGCGGTTGCCTTGTCGGCCGGACCTTCTCACGAAGTTCGGGGGGCAGATGGTGCACCCCAACCTCTCATCGCTGAGTTTGGCGGCATGGCTCCTGAGATAGTGCAATATGGACACTTGAATCTCCCTGAGGATTGCATGCCTATACTTAGGGAAGCTAAGAGACCCTCCACTAGGACTTCCTATGCCTACACGTGGAAGCGGTTCTGCATCTGGTGCACTTCCAAGCAATATGATCCGACAACTTGCAAGGAAGACATTTGGCTCAGCCAGGCCTTAATTTTCATTCTATTAATGTTCATCTTACAGCATTGACTGCGTATAGGAACTGCCCTTCACAGACATCCTTCTTCCAGATCCCTGTGATTAAAGATTTTTTGGAAGGATTGAACAAAGTGTTTCCTCCTGTTCGGCATCCTTCGCCATCATGGGAGCTGAATGTGGTGCTGTCCAGGTTGATGAAGGAGCCTTTTGAACCCATCCATAAGGCTTCTCTGCAGCACTTGTCATGGAAGGCGGCCTTCCTTTTGGCCATTACATCGGCCCGCAGGGTGAGTGAAATTCAGGCATTGTGTTGCCAAGAACCTTATACTGTATTTCATGCTGCTAAGGTTGTGATGCGTACTCACCCGAAGTTCCTTCCTAAGGTGATTTCTGATTTCCATGTCAATCAGACCATAACTTTACCTACGTTTTTCCAGAATCCTTCCACTCCAGCGTAAAGGTCTCCATTCCCTGGATGTCAGAAGGGTGTTGAAATTCTACTTGGATAGGACCAAGGACATTCGTAGGTCAGACCAATTGTTGTTCAATTATAGGTCGGTCAGGACTGGTCTTGACACCTCTAAACAGTCCATCTCTAGCTGGATTGTGTCCTGTATTCAGTTATATTACCAGAAGGCTAACAAGACCTTAGGGGGTAAGCCTAAGGCTCATTCTACCAGAGGCAAAGCAGCTACAACAGCTTTGCTTCATAATGTTCTCATTGCAGAGATCTGCAGGGCTGCCACTTGGAAGTAAGGTCCATACCTTTGCTAAGCATTACTGTCTGGACTCTGATGCCAGAGCGGATGCTCAGGTTGGGCAGGCTACGTTGAGAAATCTGTTTGCACATTAGTGGTGTTATCTTTTTCCTCCACCGCCGGATTGGTTGTTGGGATGGGCTTGCCATTCTATTCACTAGATTGACTATACACAGAGATCCCCTACTACAGAAGGAGTAGTTTCTTACCTGTAATTCCAGTTCTGTAGTAGGGGTATCTCTGTTATAGTCATAAGCGCCAGCCCTCCTCCCCGGTGGAGAAAATGGAACTGTACTGTATGCTACAGGCCTTGCTTTATACACCTTCAAAAAGAACTGAAAGTAAAAGGACTTTGGCTGTGCATTCTGGGATTCCGAGGGTCTCTGGAGAGTTCCTTAAAGGCACGGTATCCCTTTTCAAGACACAATAGCAGCCTATGGGGGCTTGTCTGTCCAACCCTTCCTCTCTATCATTTCAAGGATTTTTGTGAAGGGGAGTTTTCCCTGTGAGGAAAACTTTGTAAAATAGTGTTAAACTGGACATGGTGGGCTATCCTTTTCACTGTTTAGATGAAGGGGTGGCCTTTGTAGCCTTTTATATGTTAAGCTGCATTATTTGTCTTAATTTTCTCTTAAGTGTCTATGCAGGGCTGCAATGAAGACAGCTTAAGAGATTATTTTTGATTGCTCCAGGGTCCACGCACATGGGCTGGACTATTCACTAGATTATGACTATAACAGAGATACCCCTACTACAGAACTGGAGTTACAGGTAAGAAACTACTCCTTTCGACTTACGTTGAAGACTGCCTTCCTGCTTGCCATCACCTCTGTTCGCAGGGTGAGTGAGCTTCAGGCTCTATCCTCAAAGCCTCCTTTTATTGCAGTCTATCTGGGCAAAGTGATCCTTCGCACTAGGCCTTCTTTTCTACCCAAAATGGTTACCTCTTTCCACATAAGTCAGACCATCACTTTGCCCACCTTCTTCCCGCCTCCGCACCCTTCCAAAGAGGAGGAGAGACTCCACATCACCTTCTGGACCCAGATAGTGTGCTTTACTTCCTTGACCGCACTAAAGATTTCTGGGTGGGCGATGAACTCCGATTTGGCTATGTGGTCGCCAAGAAAGGTCGGGCCGTACAAAAGCGCACCATCTCTCGATGAGTTGTTCTATGCATTAAAATCTGCTATTCATTGGCGGAAAAAGAACCTCCCATGGGACAGCACGCCCATTCTACCAGGGCGACGGCAGCCTGTACTGCTTTGGGATGTGGCCTTCTGCTCATTGACATCTGCCAGGCGGCCACATGGGCGTCCTTGCCCACGTTCACAAAACATTATTGCTTAGATAGCCAAGATCGGAGAAACAGCTTTTATGGCCATTCTGTTTATCAGGACTTTCTGGTGTGAACTTGGTTCGCAGACCCACCTCCAGGGCTGGCATTGCTTAGGTATCTATTCTAAGGTAAGGAATCTATAACTAATGGTCTCCTTAAGATGAACAAGATACCTATCTTTGGTTGCAATGTATTTGTAAGAGACGTGTATAAGATCCCTTACCGCCCCCACCCATCCTCCCCGTTCTGCAAACTGACTTCTAGGGATAGGGACAAATTTCAGGGCCCTAGTTTTGTGCACCTATAGTCAGTGTCTTGCATGGCTCTGCGCTTCTGGTGCAGAAAGTAGTTTCAGAACTGACGTCAGTAGGCAGGGGCGGAGTCTAAGACTTTGCAACGTCATCCTGGCGACCACGACGGACACGGAGCGGACCGCGCAGCGGTACTGCTGAGAGAATAATTCTCTGGATCCAGAGTGACACCAAGGGGTAAGGCTAAGGTAATGTGAAGTAGTGTGGCTCACTGGTTAGAGGCGGCAGACCCGAGAGCAGAGGACGGCCCGGGACCAGGGTTCGATTCCCGGCGCGGCAGGTTTCTGGACCAGGGTCAGCGGACTCGATAATTCTCTCGCCTCGGTGCCCACTCTGATCAGCGATCACACTCGGCAACTCTGGGCATTAGCTTGCCTCATCTTCACTAACGGCCCCACCAGACCGCCGGGGATGCCTGGTCTCACCCTGGAGATACCCATTAAGGGACCATCTCTCAGGGAAGCCAGGAAGGGTTTCGCAGCGGTCGAAGCGCCTTGGGACCCTACGGGTAAGTAGTGCGCTATATAAATGCCTATACATTTACATTACATTTACAAGGTAAGGAATCTATACCTAAAATGTGTCTCTTACAGATACATTGTTACTGAAGATAAATAACTTAGTACCCTGGTTGGCTGGGTCCCCCCCATCTGCAGGATGGCAGTGAATGACTTGTGCTTCGCCTCACCTTCACCTCACCTCCACCACCTGAGGGGTGGGATTTGCAAAGGTGAGCACACCTCTCCTCCTAACTTTGTTTTCCCAACAATTCTCCCGCCGAAAGTGGTTGCTGGGAGCAGCAAATGGCTGGGGTAGCTCACAAAGGCAGCAAGCCATTGAAGCTACCCCTTTGTGAACCCTGCCCTTTGTGAACCCTGCCCATCCTGGGGGAGGAGGAGTGGCACCTCAACCCAGGATGTGCTTTGTTTCAGGATCTCTGAGAAGCATGCTAGAAACATGTCTGGTGGTGGCAGCTCCTAGAGCTGCAACTCAGCCAGGACTCGAGTTAGGTCGTTTTTCAGGTGGCATCTCTAAGATGCCCGCTAAGTGCATTTTGCATTAAATTCCACACTGGCATCAGTGTGGGTTTAATGGGCTGAGAAGTTTGATACTAAACTTCCCAGTTTTCAGAAAAGCCATTATGGTGCTAGGGAGTTCATAATGACAAACTCCCAGACCATATACTCTTTATGGTATTAATGCACTATTAATGTCTAAGAATTGGTCTAGACACTGTAGGGGTACAGGGCTCATGCACCTATACCCTCACCGCTGGTAAAGAGCACCCAGCTAGAGGGTTTGCTGACCTACGCCAGGGCAGTGGGTTGTGTGCGTGGCACACAGGGATGTATGCCATGTCGACTCTTCACTTAGCTCTGCACCAAATCACGCAGCCTGCAGAGTGTGTGTGTTGTGTGTGTGGTGTGTGGTGTGTTGTGTGTTGTGTGTGTGTGTAAAAAGGTACATGGCCTCTTAAGGGTGGCACAATAAGTGCTGCAGCCCTTAGAAGCCTTCCCTGGCCACAGCACCCTTGGTACCTATGGTATCTCTTATAAGGGACTTAAATGTAGCTAGAGAGTTGCCAACTCCACAGCACCATAATGGCTTTACTGAATTCTGGGAAGTTTGGTAGAAAACCTCTCAGCATAGTAAACCCACACTGATGCCAGTGTTGGATTTATTATTCCATGCACTCAGGGCATTTTAGAGATGCCCCCTGAAACAAGACCAGCCTCTGGTAGGTTCCCTGACTGGTACACACCAGCGTGCCACCTTGAGACATGCTGCTCAACCCCTGGGGTGGGAGCCTTCGCTCCCTGGGTCCAGAAACCAAGCCTTTACTGGGTGGAGGTGGTCACACCTCCCCCAGGTCAGGAAGAGCCATCTGTGGCAGGGGAGCTTCATAGGCCTTGCCGCCTTTGTAAAGCCCCCCGCCTCTCCTACTATCAGGAGCAAGCCCCCTTCCTGCCTGACCCCCTTTTCAGTGGGAGGACATGTAGGACAAATTAGCACAGCCCAGTAGGTGTGCCCACCTCTGCCAAACCCACCACTCAGGTGGGGTAGGCAAGGTGGAGCCCACAGTGCCCGCCATCTTGCAGATGGCAGGCACTCTAATCAGTGTTAGGGACTGTGCCCACTCCCCTACGTGGGGTGAGCACACCAAGGATGTAGTCACACTAAGTCACAACCCCCCCCTAAATGTAGAATTTAGGGGGCAGCCCTACACCAATAAGACAGATTCCTGCAATTTACGAAGGAGGAAAGAAGACACCCAGCAGAGGAGATTACCGAGACTAACTGACTTGGCCCCAGCCCTACTGGCCCATCTGCTGTTTCGAGAGATCCTGCTCCAAAAATCGCCTGGTCCTCCACTCCGCGACCTCCAGAACCCCTGAGAGGCCTGACTGCCTTAAACAAAGACCGGATGTGAGAACGTGGCTCTATATATACTGGACTAGAATGAAGTACAGTGTGTATAGAGTCCACCAACCCCAGAGGTATAACAGAGGTTAAAGTCAGAACTGACCTTACTCGCCAAAGTGGTAGCTTGGTCGAGCAGTAAGGCAGTACCAGAGGACAGTGTAAAGCATTTGTTGTACACAGTCAGCAAAAGGTTTCACACACACTCAAGGACTGAACTGCAGGCCAATTGTTTTTATATCCACAGATATAGGTGTTTTATTTTTAGAACCAACAGTTATAAAAATATACTTTTCTTGTTATGAGTTCTCTCATGTAATTACTTTGCAAAGGAGCAATAAAGTTTGTGCACACATTAATAAAGTATTGACAGTAAGCAACACAATCTTAAAACACACTATAGCATTGAGCTCAATGGGTTTTCCACATGTAAGTACAGTTGACTACTATATAGATTACTTTAGTAGTCCCAGGACTAGATCCTAGATTCAGTCCTGAGGTCTAAGCTGAAACCAGATAAGCAAAAACGTTTTAGTTGCTGTAGTGAATTTTCAGGAATATAAAGCTGTTTTAAAAGTTCACACTTAGAAACTTTTCAATGTAAATCTTACAATGTTATTCAATGGGAGAACATTCAGGTTGCAGGTAAAGTACGATCGCGTTACTTTAGTAACCTAGCACTGGTCTCCTAGGGCCAGCACTGGGGTCTTAACTCAAAACAGGTAGGTAATTGCGTTTCAGTTTTTTGTGTATTTTTAAAGAATATTTCAAGTTTTCAAAAGAAGACACTTTGGAGAAATTTCATAGAAAAGCAGACAATCGGTTCCTAAGGAGAAAATACAGATTACTAGTAAACCCGGTAATAAGGATTACTTTTGCGGTTCAGTACTGGGCTGACCGGTACAGTACTGGCTTCTCCCCTGATCACAGGTGAGTACTTCGGAATTCGGCTGATTTTATATGAATATTTTCAGTTTTCAAAACTCCACACTTTGTAAATTTTCGAGTCAAAATTGGTCAATGTTATCCAATGGCAGGTAAGTGAGTTACCGGTTTCCAGGTGAGTACTTGGTTGGTGAAGTTATGGTTCTGGGCAAACACTCAGGGGTCCCCCAGGGTCAGGTAAGTACAGTAGGTTCAGCCCCAGCAGCACACGGCCGGCGGGTGCAGAGGTAGTTAGGCCCAATGATATCCAATGAGGGAAAGGGGGCCTTCGGTTGGTGGCTGCTGGCTAGCAGGCCACGCCGCTGTGGGAGCAGGGCTCCTGATCACTTGCTCAAGGAAAAGGGGGAAGTAGGATAGGACAAAGGTGGCACAGCCAGCGGCACTCGGGCGGCTGGGTGCAGGATGCTTTTGAGCCGTCGGGCGCTCAATGTTATCCAATGGGAAAAGGCAAAAAGGAACAAAGGCTGCAGGCTCAGGGACGGAGACTCTCCAGGGGCGACCAGCACTTCGAGAGGTAAGTTGGGATGTTGGAGCACAGGTAGGTACCCCAAAGGGAGGCACAGGGGGCTGTAGGGTGCCGGGTGCTGGGGTGTCTTTGGGTGTCAGAAAAGCTTACCTTCAGCTGGTCGCGGTTGGGGTGGCCCCTGGTTCTGAGTCTGCAGGCGTCTGCTGGTTCATCAAGGAGGGTCTTTGGGCACTGGACTTCGGGTCCCAAGAGCTGGGGGTACGTCCTCGTGGTCTTGGCTCGGTTGGGCCCGGCCCGGGCTCGGCGGGTGCAAAGTGGGCTGTTCCGGAGCTTCCTAGCTGGCACCAGGGGGGATTGTTGCAGCAGAGCCTCTGCTGATGGTAGTCCCAATCTTCAAGAGGGTCAAGGCAGGCAGGTCCTCTGGGTGTTCCAAGGTTGCTGTCCGCAGTAGTTGCCGGATTTTAGGCAGGAGCAGGTTCTAGGATCAACAGGCCGGTAGGGCTGGGGCCAAGTCAGTTGTTGTTGTCCTGTTGTTAGCAGCTACACGGCGGGTCTTCTTCTTTATCTTCTTTCTGGTATCGGAATCCGAGGAAGGAAGGTTCAGGGAGCCCCTAAATACTAAATTTAGGGGAGTTACAGGTAGGGCAAGGACAGGGACCAATATTTCCCTGTCCTGGGGTGAGTACACCCTCTAGCCTGCTCATCTCCTGTGGGTGGGGGGCAGGAGCCTAGCTGGGATTGGGCAGGGCTCCCTATCTTCAAGATGGCCGGAGCCCGGGGTCGTGCTTCACCTCGCCTCTTCCACCTGAGGGGTGGAGTTGGCAAAGGTTGGCACCCCCCCTTCCTGACGTAGGTTTTCCTGCCAGTCTTCCCGCCAGAGTGGGGGGCAGGACTGGTGGGGGCTGGTTGCTGGGTACAGCAAATGGTCTGGAGAAGCTCACAGAGGCGGCATGCCTTTGAAGCTTCCCCCTGCCCATCCTGGGGGAGGAGACCTAGCACCTCGCCCAGGATGTGCATTGTTGCAGGCCCAGGAGAGTGGGGGTTCTCCTATCCAGTGGTCCAGCAGCATGTCTGGTGTGTGGCAGCATCTGCAGCCCCTCAGCCAGACGTGGATTGTAGGTTAGGGTTTCAGAGGGCATTTCTAAGATGCCCTCTGGTGAATTTTACATTAAATCCCACACTGACATCAGTGCGGGTTTAATGTGCTGAGAAGTTTGAGACCAAACTAGTCCGTCTTCAGTGTAGCCATTATGGTGCTGTGGAGTTCGTAATGACAAACTGAAGAAAACCTTACGCAGTGTAAGGTTGAAATCTCGAGTCCATCAAACGCGATGGAGTTTCGCTGTGGGATTAATCACTAGTAGATCAATGAGTATCTTGCAAGGTGATATGATTTATTGTAAACTTGTGTTCAAGTCATATTCCGTCATATGATGAGAATTTCATTGTTGATACATGATGAATTCAGAGTGAATCATATCAATGTAGAAAAGTAGAATTATCCAACAAACCAGTTCCGTTACAATAGTCTTAAATGCGTCCCCAATGCATTTTGAGCAGAAATCCTTCGTCAGGGGGAATTTCTACAAGGAAAACAAAAATAACAGGATATGTATCGCAGGACAGGAGCACAAAGGTGTCAGATGGTATCAAGGTATAAAAGTAAGCAACAAAGTGATAACGTGCAAAGTTTGCGCGGTGAACATAAACCCAAGGAAAATACTGGCGAAATCAAGTAGTGGGTGTGAAAGTACAAAAAGAACAAAAAAGTGAGTGGACATACTTATTTTAAACAAAAAATACCAACTGGCGTGGAAGAACTGGCACGAAAACGCGAGAAACAACACGGGCGAGTTAGTGAATAAATCCATGCCAAGTTAATCAAAATGCTGGGTGCAAAATAAACATGAGTATGTGGACAGAGGATCTGTCTAACAGTGCTCAACAACGTAGGCGTCCAAGTACTCCGACGTCATCACGGCGCCCACGACGCAGGACGCGGAGCCGCAGACGACTCCTACCGATGCGCAAGGGTACTGCTACGCAAAAATTTCCAGATCCAGTCTGACGCCTGGGGATATTCTAAGGTAAAGAATCTATCACTAACTAATGTCTCTTACAGATATATCGTTACACAAGTAGTAACTTGTGCGTCATGACCGAAAACAAATACCAATCGTGTTATGGATCTTACCGGTAGTGATGTTAGTAACAGGCTTCTCTGAGTGAGTACGACTGTGGAACGGCATAGGAAGTGACGCCGGAAACGCAAACGGTGTTATACGTGTGCAGCGGGGGGAAAAAGGAAGACATGGAAAGGGACATACTAAGCAACATAGAAAGACGACTGCGAGCGGCGGTAGCTCGCAGAACACAATCGGAATAATAAAATTACACCGTTTCGGGGAAGGGGATTGACAGGGTGTGACTGAATAAGAATAAGAATGTAATGCCTAAAAGATGAAATATGAAAAATAAAATGTACGAAACATATCGAAAATTGGTGATGAGGCGGGTTAAAAGTGAATGAAGAATCTGGGGAGGAAAGATGAAGGAAGAAAAGGAGAAAGAATAAATAGAAGGATAATAAAGATAAAAAACACTGTGTGCAGGTGGTGGTGGGAAATGTGCATGGATGCAGGGTGAGAGGGGTAACAGTACCTGAGTAGAAGAGAATGTATTCCTCATGGAACTGATGCAGTTCACCCTCCATCACAGCTATTTCAAATGCATGGACAAATTTTACATTCAGTTATCAGGCATGGCAATGGGCAACTGTGCCGCGTCGTCATATGCAAACCTCTTCATGCACCAATTTAAATCAGACCACATCACGTCCAACCCGGAATGACAAAATCATTTAATCAGTTACCATCGTTATATCGACGATATTTTCCTAATGTGGAGAGGTTCAGAGTTACAGCTTGTTGCAGCTATTAACCATCTCAACTCTGACACCAGGATCTGATTCACACATACCAACAGCCAAACTCAAATATCATTCTTGGACGTCAACATCAGGATTCAGGATAACACACTTCAAACCTCCATTTACACTAAGCCAACTGATCGCAATAACTATTTACACTTCAACAGCTTTCACCAGATGAGCCTCAAAAAACATCTTCCATACTCTCAATTGTTGAGAGCCAAACGTATTGCATCCACAGCAGAACTATTGAAAGCCGACAGTACCGTCATCAAGAACAAATTTCACCACAGAGGTTATCCCACCAGTATCTTTCAATCGGCAGAGAACCGAGCAAAAATCAAAGACCGTTCTCAGTTACTGACACCTAAACCGCCTCTACAGTCAACTGATACCCGCTCATGCTTTGTTAATAAATATTCCACTACCAGGACTAAAATTAAAGCTTCTGTCATAAAACACTGGCAACTGTTTCAATTGGTACCAGATTTCAATAACCTTTTTCGGACGGCCCCGATTTTTGCATACCAACACACCAAAAATATTCAACAGATGCTTAAACCCCGCAAGACCACCACAGACAGTGTATAATGGAACTATACCATGCCACAATTGCGGCAATTGTAACAGCATAATTAAAGGGACCACCATTCATCACCCCACACACGGTACACCCATCAACCTTAAGGTCAACGCCACATGTGATACCACCAACGTGGTTTATCTTCTCAAATGCCCATGTGACTTCCCTTACGTGGGCAAGACTGAAAGAAAAGTCTAAATCCGACTGACGGAACACCGGAGCAACATCCGGACCAGAAACTTAAAATCCTGCGTAGCTTCTCATTTCATCAGCCACTCACATAACATGAGCCAACTTCGGTTCTTGATTTTGGAGGTCGTGAGCAAAGTAGCAGGCAGAGATAACAAGAAGTTTCTTTTGCAAAGAGAACTTTACTGGATGCACAAATTTAACTCCATACATCCGAAGGGACTAAATGAGAGACTTGAATACAGTTGTTACCTTTGAATGACAGTTGTCATCTTCGCATGATTATAGTACTCGCAACCTCCGCTTAGGCTTTGTGACCCCCGTTCACTTTTCAGAGTTCACTTTTCAGTGTTCCTATTCTTGTTTAATATCTCATTTCCTCTGCTTAAATTTTCTTTTTTCTTTTCACCAGATGTATTTTTTCTACTCTCCACATGTTCATTCAGGTTCTCCAGTATACACCTTTTGGCTTCCCACTTTTTTGGTCTCTTACCTTTCCATGTACCAGTTCATTTTACACCGGCCTGTCACTGTCTCTGTATGTTCCTACCCTTTCAGGTGCTATCTTTACGACCCTTTTACATGTTCCCCCAGGCACCTGTTTTTTCTTCGCCTGCCGTTCCACTTGTAACCCGCCTTTCCCTTTCCCCCAAGCCATCGCATCTAGTTACGTTCTTTCTTCTATGTCCTGTTTTCTTGATCAGGCTTCTCTGAATTCTTTCTTTTCTACTCAGGTACTGTTACCCCTCTCACCCTGCATCCATGCACATTTCCCACCACCACCTGCACACAGTGTTTTTTATCTTTATTATCCTTCTATTTATTCTTTCACCTTTTTTTATCTTTCCTTCCAGATTCTTCGTTCACTTTTGTCCCGCCTCATCCCCAATTTTCGATATGTTTCGTATATTTCATTTTTTATATTTCATCTTTTAGGCATTACATTCTTATTCTTATTCAGTCACACCCTGTCAATCCCCTTCCCCGACACTGTGTAATTGTATTATTCCGATTTTGATCTGCGAGCTACTGCCGCTCGCAGTCCTTTCTATGTTCCTTAGTATGTCCCTTTCTATGTCTTCCTTTTTTTCCCCGCTGCACACGTATAACACCGTTTGCGTTTCCGGCGTCACTTCCTATGCCGTTCCACAGTCGTACTCTCTCAGAGAAGCCGGTTACTAACATCACTACCGGTAAGATCCATAACACACTTGGTATTCGTTTTCAGTCATGATGGCGGACCTCATCACATCCTCGCGTGATATCTCGTATCACCTCGTTTTCCATTGCTAGCCCACAGTCTTGGTATTTACGTTGTTGAGCACTGTTAGACAGATCCTCTGTCCGTCCACATACTCATGTTTATTTTGCACCCAGCATTTTGATTAACTTGGCATGGATTTATTCACTAGCTCGCCCGTGTTGTTTCTCTCGTTTTCGCGCCAGTTCTTCCACGCCAGTTGGTATTTTTTGTTTAAAATAAGCATGTCCACTCATTTTTTTGTTCTTTTTGTACTTTCACACCCACTGCTTGATTTTGCCCGTATTTTCCTTGGGTTTATGTTCACCGCGCAAACTTTGCACGTTATACTTCGTTGGCGTTTGTTGCTTACTTTTATACCTTAATACCATCTGACACCTTTGTGCTCCTGTCCTGCGATACATATCCTGTTATTTTTGTTTTCCTTGTAGAAATTCCCCCTGAGGAAGAGCTTCCGCTCGAAATGCATTGGGGACGCATTTACGACTATTGTAACGGAACTGTTTTGTTGAATAATTCTACTTTTCTACATTGATATGATTCACTCTGAATTCATCATGTATTAACAATGAAATTCCCATCATATGACGGAATATGATTTGAACACAAGTTTACAATAAATCAAAACACCTTACAATTTACTCATTGATCTACTAGTGATTAATCCCACAGCGAAAGTCCATCGCGTTTGGTGGACTCGAGATTTCAACCTTACACTGCGTAAGGTTTTCTTCAGTTTGTCATTAGCCTAGCACCTCTAGGCCAGAAGGTGCTCATCTCGACGTCCCATATCCTAACTTCCTACTTATAACCTAGATTACTCTACGATTATCGCGGAGTGCTTCGCTTCTTTTGTTCTGAGTTCGTAATGACGACCTCCCATCACCTATATACTCTTAATGGAATCGCTGCACGTACAGTGTCCAGGAATGGCCCTGGGTACTGTAGGGGCACAGGGCTCATGCACCTGTGCCCACACCTCTGGCATATGGCACCCAACTAAAGGGGTGACTGAAGTATGCCAGGGCAGTGGGTTCTGTAGGCATGGCACACAGGGATGTGTGCCATGTCGACTCTGGTTTTAGTTCTGGACTTAGGCACTCAGCCTGCAAAGGCAGTGTGTGGATGCCAGGGTACAGGGCTCCCTGGGGGTGGCACAATAAGTGCTGCAGCCCTCAGGGGTCTTCTTTGGTCACCAATGCCCTGGGTACCTAGGGTACCAACTACTAGGGGCTGACCGGTGGCCATAGATGCCAATTGGGTTTTGTTTCAGTACAGTTTTAGGGAAGGAACACAGGCCCTGGGTACCTGGTTGGCAGGAGCCCAGGGCACACTGTCAAAGCACATCAGCAATTCTGAAAAAAGGGGGGCATACCAAGGCAAGAAAGATGGCACTTTCTCACACCGGATCTCCTTTAAACAGCAGCTCAGTTCAAAAGAATCACCAAAGAAAGACAACAAGCTTGCTGAGGACAAAGAAACCACACGCTTACTGGCAGAGTCTGAGTGGCCCACCGGTCCCAGCAAGGACTCCAGATTCAGAGTCCACCGTGGGTTGACCCCTCCGGGACTCCCTGACGTCGCCTCCAGCCACTGCACGGAGACACTTCCCCTGCGCGCCCCCTCCCCCCCCCCCCCCCCCCCCCCCCAATCCAAACACATCAGCTCCAATTGAAAACAGGGCACCCAATGCCAAATCAGCACTCTGCACCCAGCTGCCCCGGTGCTGGTGTGGGTGCACCTTGTGTGCTAACTCGGATCCCCCCTTTGCCCTGAGCTAAAGCTCTAGTAGCTTTGCTCCCACATCCAAGGGGCCTGCTCGTGAGCAGCCACCAATTGGAGGCCCCCTATCCCCCATTGGATAATATTAGGCCTCAGCACTGCACCAGGCCGCCCTTGTGCCGCCGAGGGTGCTTTGAGAGTGCATCCTTGACCCAGGGGGGGCCTTTTTCTAACCCCTGAAAACCAATTCCCAAAACAAAGTACTTACTGTTAAACCAATAACTTCATGGTCGAGGCATGTGAGCTTTAGATCACATGCGTTGCATACTCCTGCCATCTAATGTTGGGTCCAGATGATCGCAGTTTGTTTTTCTTCAAAGAAGTATTTACAGTCACGAGGTAGGTGACTCCGCCTTTCGCTGATAGTACGCAGGGGCATCAACTCCATTGCTAGATTGTTTTTTTCCCGCCAACGGGTACGGACTTTAATTTCTGCAGTCCAGTTCGACACTGTTTATTCAGTTTCCCTCAGTGCGCAAGACACCCTCAATGGTTTTGTTTTCGATTGTGTAATCTCATTCTCCACTTCTTATATTTACTTAACTCTTTTGATAAGGTAGCTCGTGGAAGGCTGTCTGGCCAACCCGTTTCTGCTTCGCAGCCGATGGAACGGACTCCATTCAAATTCTGCCCCGGTGCCACGTGAAGTATCCGCGCACCGACTCACACGAAGTTTGCAACCCGTGCTAGTCTCCGGAGCACAGAGAACAGGACTGCAACGCTTTACAGTCGAAAAAGACGCTTCACGGCCATTGAGCTCGACGTTGCAACATGCAGAGCCTACACGCAAGTTCCATTCTGGACCTCTTCAGAAGAAGATTCAGAACAAAAGGCCGAAGACTCCATGGTAGCTAAGGAAGAACAAGATCCCGCAAGGGCAGCGTACCTTGAGTACAGAGCCTCCCTTGCCCCAAAGTCCACCTGAACCCAAGAAGGCGGCTCGCGTCCAACCCCTGCATCTGGGCTACGATCGGCACCGAGAACATGGTTACGACGCCCCGCCCTCTGGCTCGGCCCCGAAACACAGCCAAACGCCTTCCGACTCAGAACAGAGCCGTTTGAAAATGGGCTTTGTGTCGAATCCTTCGGGATGGAAGTCGAAGACTGGCTCCGGCCCACCCCCTTTGACACCAAAAACGCTTTCGGATCCGAAATCCTCGGCATCCAAACCCCATCACCCAAAACACCGGCACCAAAACTTTTGGCACTGAAACAAAGGGACATGCCGATTCCATCTAAAGCGCAACATTTCGATACTCAGCCTGCCAAACCGGACCTGAAACAAAGGGAGTTATATATCACCCAACTACTGGACGTATATCACCACAAAAGTGACAATTAAAAGAAAACCTGAGACGGAAGAGGCCTACCACATTCCTTTAAAAAAGAATGCCTGTACTAATCCTTCTCCTCATCCCCTTCCATCTCCTCCTCCTCCTCCTCCTTCTCCTCAGCCTTTAATGATTTCACCTGAGCTCACCACCCCTTACACTTGAAGATAAGGATGGGGATGGGGATGGGGCTGGTGACAATGAACCAATACTTCCAGAGCCCTGAGCAGATTATAATATCAATTGCCCCACAGGGAATGATCCTGACCTGTACCCTATGAAGCCCCCTCCACCGCATGACAGTGTAGGTTACATAGAGCTGCTGGGTAGAGCTGCTACCATGAGATTCAGCTGCATAAAGAATCCCTGGAAGAAGATTTCCTCTTTGAAGCCCTTAGCAGCGCCCAAAGATCATCACACACACTTCCCATGCTCAAGGGTATGATCCGGCACGTGGACGATCTCTTTAGTGACCCTGTCAGTGCCCGTATCCTTACCACTAGGGTAGATAAGCAGTGTAAGCCAGCACCATCTGATCCAGCCTACATAAAGGGACGCATGCAAAAGGGCCAATTCTCAAACAAGAGATGCTCCACCCCAGATAAAGAATCTAAGCTTCTTGACACTCCTGGGAAAAAGAGTAGCGTCTCAGGCTGCAAACTACTAGCGCATCTCCAATACACAAGCTCCGCTAGCTAGGTATGACAGGGCGCATTGGTATGATATGAAGCAGTTGCTCCAGTTTCTGCCTGATGAGCAGAAGTCTAAAGAGCAAGACCTAGTGCGGGCGGGAGGGACAGCTCATTTCAAATATTTTCAATCAGGTGCCAGCTAGATGCTGCAGACACTTCAGCTGTCAACACCAGTGTCCTTTTAAGAAGGCATGCCTGGCTATGTATTTCAGGATTCAAACAAGAGGTTCATAGTTCTATCCTGAACACACCCTTCAATAAGGAACACCTCTTTGGCCCTGTGGTAGATTCCTCATTGGAGAAAATGAAAAAGGACACACAAGTAGTCAAATTCATGGGAGCCCTTCAATTAACACTAGGACGTGGTTCCTGTTGGCGCTACTTCTTCCGTGGAGTATCTAAAAATGCCTCCTCAGACACTACCGCCTGCACATACAAAGGCAACAATCAACCCTCTGCCTCTAAAGGTTACTTCAGAGGCGGTTACAGAGGCTACAATGACAGAGATAGAAGCTCAAATACATGCTCCCCCCCTCCAACACCAAACAGTGACTTACCTACACTTCCCCCCGATCATTTAACAACTGTCAGGCCATCTTTCACATTTCCTACTAGTCTAGGAGTCCATAACTACAGACAAATGAGTACTGGAAATTATCTGTTCTGGTTATTGCCTGGCGTTCACCAACAATCCTCCAAACATTCCCCCAAGGTGTCACAAACTCTCACTGAATCATTTACACCTCCTCAAACTAGAGGTTCAGTCTCTCCTTCTAAAAAGTGCTTTAGACCCCATACTACTACAATACCACGGGTCAGGCGTATACTCCTTTTACTTTCTGATGCCCAAAAAGGACTCAGACAAAACTTGGTTTTCGATGCAACTAAATCTTTACATACAGTCAGACTCCTTTCACATTGTAACACTTCAACAAGTACTACCACTTCTGCAACAGGGTGACTTTCTTCTGTCTACTCTAGACTTAAAGGACGCATATTTTTATATTCCAATACATCCCTCATCACCAATTTCTCAGATTTGAGGTAGCGGGTCAGCATTAGAGTTCCTGTTACTCCCGTTTGGAGTCACCACTGCTCCCAGAGTCTTCACATAGTGTCTTGCAGAAGTAGCTGCTCACTTGAGAAGACAACACATTAATGTCTTCCCCTACTTGGATGACTGGCTCATCAAAGCCAGTACATATTCAAAATGTCTCCAACAAACTCACAGAACACTAGTTACTACCATCAACTGAGGTTTACAGTCCATGTGCTAAAATCACATCTCCAACCTTCCAATACTTAAAATTACATAGGAGCCACTTCAGATATACAAAAGACTCTGGTCTTTCCCAACGCAGCCAGAATTCGCAACATTCGGGCTCTAGTTCTCCAGTTCAATCCAATCACTTGCTTTCAGCTCGAGTGTATATGCAATTACTTGGAATGATGTCATCTTGCATCATGATCGTTCCCATGCCAGGCTTCACATGCGCCCCCTACAAGAATGCTTAGCGAGTCAGTGGAACCAATCCTGTTTTTTTCTAACCGATCTAGTGTTGGTAAGCGGTCGTACTCCTCTCTCTCTACAGTGGTGGAACACACAAAATATATCAGCCTTTCATAGATCTAGTTCCACAGACCATGCAAACAGCGGATGCATCCCTCACTGTATGGGGAGCTCATCTTTAGCACCACACAGTGCATGGCCTGTGGAGCCGACAGCAAAAGTCACTCCACATCAACCATCTGGAGCTGCTAGCAGTCTTTCTAGCGCTCAAGTAATTTCAAACTCACCTGGTTGGCAAAGCTGTCTTGGTTTGTACCAACAACATTACAGCTATGTACTACATACAAAAATTGGGGGGGGGGGGGGGGGGGCACACACTCTCTCCAGCTCTCTCACTTGGCCCAAGACATCTGGAGATAGTCCATTCTCCACAAAATCGATCTTCTAGCGGAACACCTTCCAGGAGTGAACAATCAGATTGCCGATCTCCTCAGCCGACTGAGGCAGCAAATACGCAAATGGGAACTTCACCCTTGGGTACTCTTCCCATACTTTCAAAGTTGGGGAGTCCCACCGATAGATTTGTTTGCCACACACCAAAACGCAAAATGCCCGAACTTCGCCTCCAGGCACCCACACTCGCTCTCCAAAGGCAATGCACTATGGATGAGCTGGTCAGGGATATTTGTCTACGCTTTTCTGCCTCTGCCACTCATTCCAGTGGTTTGGAAGCTCAGACAAACATCCCTCACACTGATCCTAGTATCTCACACATGAGCCCGTCATCCATGGTTCACAACCCTGATGGAGCAGTCTCTAGTCCTGCATCAAAAGCTGCATCTAACATCCAGTCTCCTCACACAGAGCATGGAGTAATCAGACACCCAGATCCCAAACAACTGAACCTCGCAATCTGGTTCCTCAAGTCATAGTTTGGTTATCTGAATCTTCCACCAGACTGTATGAACATCATGAGGTAGGCCAGAAGGCCTACTACAAGAGCCTGTTACGCAGCTAAATGGAAATGTTTTGTTTATTGCAATAACAACATCAATCCTCTTGATGCTTCAACACAAAACATCATGTTCAAGGCATATGAGCTGCAGATTACACACTGTGCATAGATGGCCACCTAGTGTTGGGCCCAGATGTTTGCAGTTTGTTTTTGTTCTAGAAAGTCTTTGGAAGTCACAGGATAGGTGACTCCTCCTTTGGATCATACTACGCATGGGCATCGGCTCCATCCCCAGATTGGTTTTTTTCTGCCACCGGGCTCGGATGTGTTTCCAGCACTCCGTGTTGGAACCGATTTTCTTCGGCGCGCAATCCTCACCAGCTTCGACGGTATTGTTTCGAACACGTTTCCAGTCGACGCTACTCTTCAACTCTGAAGTTTTCGATTCCGGTCTTCGACGAAGGCCTTCGGGCCTACCTAGGCCTCAACTTCCAGCTCATGGAAAGGACGCCATTTAAAAAGTGTCCTCTATGTAGGTTGAATTTTCCCCACACAGACCTACATGAGGTGTGTAACCTTTGCCTCTCACCGGAGCACGAGGCCAAAGACTGGTCCGCTTGTGCCTCTTTCCGCTCCGAGAAGACGATCCGGGACCGAAGAGCTAGGAGAACAATGGCTCGTTCATCAGCTCCGATTCCGGACGACATCTTCCAAGAGGGCGTCGACGTCCCAGAACAGCAGCATGGCGTCGACCGCAACTCCAAGGCCGAAAATTCGGAAGTCGAGGACATCACTCCGGCACAAAGGATCGTAAGTAAGACCGTCGACCCCGACCCTTCCTCGACACATTCAAACAAGCATTTACAATGCAACGGTTTCGCCTTTGGAAAAGTTAGAGCTATTGGCATTGTAAATGACACAATTTGTATTTATGTGTTGGTTTTGAAAACAGATAAATAAATGGCATTGTCATTTACATTGCCAATAGCTTAATCTCTCGCAAATGTGAGACCTATTGTACCCTACGGACGAGCTCAGCAGACAGCAATTACTACCACACACACACACACACACACCCAAAACCAGCCACACACACACACCCAGAGCCAGCCACACACACACACACCCAAAGCCAGCCACACACACACACACACCCAGAGCCAGCCACACACACACACACCCAGAGCCAGCCACACACACACACCCAGAGCCACACACACCCACCCAGAGCCACACACACCCAGAGCCACACACACTCAGAGCCACACACACTCAGAGCCACACACCCAGAGCCACACACACACATACCCAGAGTCACACACCCAGAGCCACACACACCCAGAGCCACACACACACACACACCCAGAGCCACACACACACACACACCCAGAGCCACACACACACACCCAGAGCCACACACACACACCCAGAGCCACACACACACACACACCCAGAGCCACACACACACACCCAGAGCCACACACCCAGAGCCACACACACCCAGAGCCACACACACACACCCAGAGCCACACACACACACCCAGAGCCACACACACACACACCCAGAGCCACACACACACCCAGAGCGCCACACACACACCCAGAGCACCACACACACACCCAGAGCGCCACACACACACCCAGAGCGCCACACACACACCCAGAGCGCCACACACACACACCCAGAGCGCCACACACACACACCCAGAGCCACACACACACACCCAGAGCCACACACACACACCCAGAGCCACACACACACACCCAGAGAGACACACACACCCAGAGAGACACACACACCCAGAGACACACACACACACACACCCAGAGCCACACACACACACTCAGAGCCACACACACCCAGAGCCACACACACACCCAGAGCCACACACCCACACCCAGAGCCACACACACACACCCAGAGCCACACACACACACCCAGAGCCGCACACACACACCCAGAGCCGCACACACACACCCAGAGCCACACACACACACCCAGAGCCACACACACACACCCAGAGCCACACACACACACCCAGAGCCGCACACACACCCAGAGCCGCACACACACCCAGAGCCGCACACACACCCAGAGCCGCACACACACCCAGAGCCGCACACACACCCAGAGCCGCACACACACCCAGAGCCCCACACACACCCAGAGCCCCACACACACCCAGAGCCACACACACCCAGAGCCACACACACCCAGAGCCACACACACCCAGAGCCACACACACCCAGAGCCACACACACCCAGAGCCACACACACCCAGAGCCACACACACCCAGAGCCACACACACCCAGAGCCACACACACCCAGAGCCACACACACCCAGAGCCACACACACCCAGAGCCACACACACCCAGAGCCACACACACCCAGAGCCACACACACCCAGAGCCACACACACACACCCAGAGCCACACACACACACCCAGAGCCACACACACACACCCAGAGCCACACACACACACCCAGAGCCACACACACACACCCAGAGCCACACACACACACCCAGAGCCACACACACACACCCAGAGCCACACACACACACCCAGAGCCACACACACCCAGAGCCACACACACACACCCAGAGCCACACACACCCAGAGCCACACACACCCAGAGCCACACACACCCAGAGCCACACACACCCAGAGCCACACACACCCAGAGCCACACACACCCAGAGCCACACACACCCAGAGCCACACACACCCAGAGCCACACACACCCAGAGCCACACACACCCAGAGCCACACACACCCAGAGCCACACACACACACCCACCCAGAGCCACACACACACACACACACCCACCCAGAGCCACACACACACACACACACACACACACACACCCAGAGCCACACACACACACACACACACACACACACACACACACACACCCAGAGCCACACACACACACACACACACACACACACACACCCAGAGCCACACACACACACACACACCCAGAGCCACACACACACACACACACCCAGAGCCACACACACACACACACACCCAGAGCCACACACACACACCCACCCAGAGCCACACGCACACTCAGGAGAGCAAGCACAGCGAGAGGGGCAGGGAAGCAAGCACAGCGAGAGGGGCAGGGAAGCAAGCACAGCGAGGGGGCAGGGGAACCAGGGGGCGGGGGAGCAAGCACAGCCAGGGGGCGGGGAAGCAAGCACAAGCAGGGGGCAGGGTAGCAAGCACAGCCAGGGGGCAGGGAAGCAAGCACAGCCAGGGGACAGGGAAGCAAGCACAGCCAGGGGGCGGTAAATGCATTACCGATCTTGTGATGTAAGCCACTGTGATGCTCAGCATGTTAAAAGCCTGTCAGACATCAAGAATGGCTGCATTTGAGAACCCCCGTCTCAAATCTAAAGGTGATCAGACACTGACTGTCCACACGTACCATGTTTTTGTAACTTAAGAAGCGTCACAGATGCATGCAATTCTGTTGCCAGATAAGGGCCATTCAGTGCATTGAGTTTATCAGTTTTCTCCCGCTGCAATAACGGAGGCCTAATTAAAATTTCAAATTAGCCATGAGGGCCCTTGCGCAGAGGATACCTATGGAGGGTTCAACACCCACTTGTGCGGATATTCACCCAAAAAAATTACGTTTCTTTCACATCTATGATTTTTGGCTTCTGCAAATTATTTCTACATTTTATGCTTCTATGCACCTCAATCACCCGGGGAAAAACTTCTTTGCTGCACCAATTCTCCATCCTAAGCCTTAAAGCTGCATTACCCATTTTCCTGTATACTTGTGCGATCTGAAAGGGTGTAAGTTTACCTTGCCAAAGCCTTGGGCCTATGTAACCAGGCCAGACACCTGAGGTCACCGTGCCTGCGCCTAGGAGTGAACAGGCTTCATAGCAACTGATATTGGAGGCATCCTTAAACACAAGACTCCTTTGTCTGGAATCCTCTACCCCTCCACTAGCGCCAAGGGAAAATTCCAGCGATTTCGCAGAAACAATCTACGGAAGCCACCATGCTCCGGAGAGGTCATATTCAAATGACTACAGTTCTAGTGGTCAAGCAGAAAAAAACCTATAAATAAAATAATACAAGAGGAGGGGTCAGATCGGCAGGTGAACGCGCACTAAACCTTCAACAACACAGAGGGAATCCTCAATAGCACGAGGACAGAGGGAATAAGTACAACACCGAGAGCAGATCGGGTGCGGACCACAGAGGGAACCATCCCCAGCAACGCGGGGAAATGAACAGCAGCATCGATTAACCCATAAACAGCACCGAGGTCAGGCGATCAGAGCAGCACTGGTGGACCACAGACGTCATCAATGAGGGGCGTGGAGGAGTCAGGGTCCACTGTGAGAACTCTCAGAACGGAAATCAAAGTAGATCTCTCTGCCCGCAGGCAGGCCACAGGCACACTCACTCGGGTCTGCACTTAGGGCAGGAGGCAGGAAGGGTTCAGCGAGGACAGAGAGTCGTCCACATCTTGGCTGCCGAGACCAGCTCTATGCGTCCGGATCCGAGTCTCTGTTTTTGAACGCCGTTCTTGCGTACGCTGGGAGTCGCTGCAACACCCTCGGGATCGGCGTAATGTGGAAGCCAAGCTGGACTTTAGACACCCCCTTCATGCACATGTACTGAACTCCTGCTGGAATGCAAGTAATCCCACCCCGCCCCCTCCTGCCTCTCCACTCCATGGATTTGTGTAGCTGTTCCCCCTGTGGATTCGCTGAGTCAAATCTCATAAAACAGAGTTGCTTGCACTCTACCTACTGCTGGCAAATACCCAGCGCGGAGTCGGGGGCACGCGCTCCTCTCAGCCAACTGAGGCCACAGTCACCAAATTACGGTCACTGAAAAGACACAAGGTTCACCAAACTCACCTTTCCCCCAAATGCCGGACATTGAACATATTTTTAAACGTACCCAGGGCAAACCATGAATGAACTAGTTAGCATCTAGGCATCCTTTGCACAACGAAAAATAAAAACTCCGTCCTCCAAATATCAAAACAAGCCAAAGTGCCGTGACAGGGGGAGGGGGGGGGCGGGAACGGGCACATGAACACTGGTGAGGGGGTGGGGCTTGATTCAAAATAAAGGAAGGCTTGAGTTGGTTGTAAAAAAACCAGCAGAGAGCTTTTAAAAAAACAACGGCGAGCGGGGTTTAAAAATGAAATAACAGATCAGGCAAGGCGGGATGGGTTTAAAAGGGGGTATTTAAAAAAGAAAAATCAACAACAGAGGAGGAGTGTAGGGTGAAGGAGAGGGGGGTGAAAGTCTAGCGAGAGACGGGCCACGGAGTCGAACTGGCACACGGACAGCGGGAGGGGGGGCGGGAACGGGCACACGGACAGCGGGGGGGGAGGGGGGGCAAGGGAAACTAATAAAGACAAACAGAAAGCAATACATTGAAGAAAGGCGAGAGAAGAAAACAAATGAAATGAAAATACCATGGACGGGGGAGCGGAACACAGGAGGTGCTGGAGGACACCAAGGCTCATGGCGTTTGGGCACAGAGAGGGAGACCACACCTCCGGCATCATGGAGACATCCTTGGGGGCTGCCGAAGCCAAACAAGAAAAAAGGGTCCGAGCTGCGCAGCTTCCCAAGTAAGCTACTGCCCGGCCGCCATCTTCGGAGGAATGGAAAAAAAAAACCTTGGAGGAAAAAAAAAAAACGCCCACCGCCGCAATGACGTTCTACAAGGGGCGGAGAGGGAAAAAATCGCCAGAACGCCCACGAATCGCCTCGCACAATGACGGACATATCTCTGTTCCAATGGCTAGCCTCCATTTATGGTGCTAGCCAATGGAACAGAGAGGCGGGACAAAGGCCCCATACTGTAAACAAAAGTTTTCGCCTGCGCGAACGCTGCTGCGCAGCGGATCGCCAAGCGAAACCTAAAAAGGCTTCGGTCACACCCTCGCCCTCTGGCGCACACTGAGACACTGCTTCTTCTGCCACACCTTAGAGCTCGGCTAAGAAGCCCACTAAGCCTTCCAGCGACTCGGGCCCGAGTCAGCCTGCCCACAGTGCAGACGCACATCTACCGGCACCGAAAAAGACACCATTGTCGGCCTCCACGTCGGCATCGAAACAGTCTGCACCGAAGCCTAGTGTTAGCTCTTCGAAAAAATCATCGGATCCAAAAAACCCATCTGAGCCGAAAAAATCATCGGAACTGAGAAAATCATCGGAGCCGAAAAAGGCACATACTTCCCCGGCTAAAGACACTGCCAAACAACAAGCTTCAAAGCTAAAAGAAGCTCACAGCTCGGTGCCAAGAAAGCCCTCCGCATCAAAGGATCTGCCTCCCGTACCAAAGGATCTGCCTCCCGCAGAGGACTTATTTCATCTAGACCCTGCACAAAAGACTCTGGTTAAGGATCCAACCACTGGTTGACTAACTTAGTAAAAAAAAAAAAACGACCACTGGACACACCTACCCCTGCTTCTCATCCAAAAGAAGACATTGCTACCTCTCCTCTAAGGATCCCTTCTCCTCCTCCTCCTCCACATATACCATCACCGCCTCCTCCCCTACACCAGCACTCCCCTACACCTTCTCTCATACCAGATGATGACAACAGGGATGATAGCTCTGATGACACAGGGGGTGGTGCAGATAGTGAGCCACCAGATGAGTCTATTCCTCCGGGCTCACCTGACCCTTGGAATGATTATAATACCCCAGACGTCACTCAAGACGACATATATCCCTCTAGGCCTTCCAGAAGACACTATGGGATTTAATCAGCTAGTGCACAGGGCTGCACAATACCATGGGGTTGACCTACCTACTGACCCTGTAGAAGACTTCCAAAATGGATACCTTTGATAATGCACAAAGGTCCTCGTCAATTTTACCCATGCTTAGGGGAGTTAAGCATGCTCCAGAAGTCTTCAAAGACCCAGTTAGAACTCGGGTCATCAACCCACGAATAGAGAAAAAATATAAAGCTGCCCCTTCAGATCCAGCATATATTAAAGGCCCAGCACCATTAGACTCTCTTGTGGTCTCTAATGCACGCAAAAGAGCAAATTCACAAACCTCAGGTGAAGCTCCCCCACCAGATAAAGAGTTTAAGCTCTTTGACGCATCCGGTAAAAGAACTGCGTCTCAGACAGCGAATATGTGGTGTATTGCCAATACACAGGCATTATTGGCAAGATACGACAGGGCACATTACAATGAATTAGAATCACTAATGCAGCACCTCCCCACACCTCTATTCGTTGTGCACTAGATGCAGCAGACACTGCCTCCAGAGCAATTAATACCAGTTTTCTGTTGCGGAGACACGCATGGCTTCGCATTTCAGGGTTCAAACCTGAGGTCCAAAGTGCCATACTTAACCAGCCCTTTGATGAGCAACACTTATTCGGACCTAATGTAGACGTATCCCTTGAAAAGAAGAAAAGGGATACCGATACAGCCAAATCTATGGGAGCCTTGCAGTCGCCGGCTCCCAGACGATCATTTTGCCGATCATCTTACAGGGGCGCCACCAGGGGATACTCTTCAGACACACCCTCTACTTCTTACAAAGCCCCCACACAATCCACCAATAGTAGGGGGTACCAAAGAGGCGGTTACAGAGGTAACAACAATAAGGGTGGAGGTAAACTCGCTCTGCCTCTACCCCTGCCCAGTGACTTCCCTCCCCATCCCCCACCGCATTCCACACCTGTCGGGGGAAGGCTACAACAATACTCGTCAGCCTGGAGAAACATCACATCAGACAGATGGGTGCTACAAATAATTCAGTCAGGTTACTGTCTCGAACTAACATCTACCTCCCCAAACATGCCACCCAAACAGCGTCCAATGTCCCAAGAACATTTGATACTGCTCAGACAGGAGGTTATATCCCTCCTGCAGAAAAATGCAATAGAAATAGTTCCACTGCATCAGCAAAACAAAGGAGTGTACGCCCTGTATTTTTTTAATTGCAAAGGATGGATCTCTGAGGCCTCTTCTAGACCTCAGACCCCTAAACCTATACATACAATCGGACCACTTTCATATGGTCACACTCCAGCAGGTGTAATGAAAGAGAGTGACCCTTAGTACCGCTAGGGATCTGGGTGAATTCACAGTATAAACAAAAGGTGTTCCCACGGTGTAATACTATATCTTCAGAATTTCACAAGAGAGGTCTCCCACTAAGTCTCAATCTTGCACACTGTATTCAACATCACAGTCCTACTCCCAGGACCAAGTAGATACTCCCCATCTAATCAGAGGTAGAACCCCGAAAAAGGAGAAACATGTATTTCAACAGTATAAAATGTAACCTGACAATGTCAATTGCATTTACAATCCTTTTTTTTTTTTGTAACTACTATTCACTTTTTATTCATAAAAACAAACACAGCGAAATCATTTTATCTTATACGTATTCAGCATTGATCCCACATTTACAAAAAAAAACTTTACGTAATCAATTTACACAGTAAGTTTAAAACATTCAGATTGTATAACCACAATAAATTGAATCTCAATGTTTTTTTTAAAAAAAAGTAGACTCATTTCGGTGGATCTGGCTTTATGTGCACCACCTTCCTCAGGACCAGATTAAAATCACAGAATGTTCTGTAAATAAAAATTAAAACTTTTAATCACTAATAAATTATCATAGCTATTGCATCCATATACATGCTTTATGTACGTTGTCAGAGTTAAATAAACCTTATTTATAAGTACCATCTTGGTGCATGTAGCGGTGCTCATACATTCATACACACACACCACCGCTTCAACTCATAACCATACTCTGCTCAAGTGGCAGGTGCAACCTTACATATTATAAATAGTATGTTCGAGGCATGTGGGCTGCTGAATTTATATCTATGCATAGATCGCCGCCTAGTGTTGGGTCCGGATGATTGCACATTGTTGTCCTGGAAGAGTCTTCGAAGTATCACGAGATAGGTGGCTCCCCCCCTGGACTACAGTGCGCATGGGCATCCTCTCCATGCTCAGATTGTTTTTTTCCGCCATTGGGTTTGGATGTACTTTCTTAGCTCAAGTTCGGAATATATATAAATACTCTTTCTCAAGGCCAAAAGGCCTTCGGGGCGTCAGTATTGTCTTTCGTTCGGTGCCTTATACTTGTTTCCAGTTCTTCGAACAGGACGTCGAAGGCCGATTGCCTTTCGACACCAAAGGCCCCATCAACGATGGGACGGAGTCCGTTCAAGCGTTGCCCCGTTTGCTACTCGAAATACCCTCACATCGATGTGCACCCGGTGTGCAATAAATGTCTCACCGGACCACGACGAGGCCAGCTGTATGGCCTGTTCAAAATTCAGATTGAAGAAAACTCTTCGTCTTCGGCGCGCTGCACGACAGTCGGCGCGGGAGTCGGCACCCGATCCAGAAAACATCTTCGGGGGTGACGACGAGGAGGGTGTACGAGAAGAGGATCCTGCTCAGTACTCGGATCCCACATCGGAGCAAGACTCCAACTACAATGAGGACGAGGAAGAACTCTACGTCCATGATGAAGACATCGTCGAGGTAGGAGACGACTCACAACCTCTCGGAGCCGTCGACGACGACTCAAGCGAGGAGCCAGGCCCAACCGCAGTAGCGGGGCCCCATACAGACTCTTCCACGGCTCAGGTCGAGGCATCGCCGGAAGGCCTTAGCCAAGATCTTCATCCACGTTCTCTAGTCCCGCTTCAAGGCCCGACTAAGAACATTTCTAATGAGCCAACGGTCGATCCGCCACAATCAGTGGAGAAACCGAAACATAAAGACACTAAATCGAAACCGAAAGTGGTGAAAACAACCATCGGCTCGACGACTTCGGAACCTACCAAGTCGAAACGTGTGCTCGACCCCTCGGGGTCGACAGGGGGGCGGTGACCCGAAGATCGGAGCGACGAAGCCCGTGTCTACAGTTAAACACGTCACGCTCAAGTCGACGTCCGGCTCCAAAGATGGCGACTCTTTCGAAGGACTCAAGGCACAAAAAGCCGTCGATCCGAAGATTCAGAAGCCGCAGTTGGTCAAGGCCTTCGAGCCGAAATCCAAACTCGGCCCAAAGGAACAGACCTCGTCGAAGCACACAAGCGTACCTGCGGCGCAGCAACTGCTCGATTCGACAAAGAGCCACAAGCACACGGACCTGTCGGAGTCGGTCGGATCAAAGGCGAAGTCTTCAAAGCTAGTCGGTCCATCACCGATGCTTACGGCGCTGATAAAATACGGACTGCCCCCGACGGCACGGCCTAAAACTGTCCAACTCCCAAAGGGTACCGACTCATCCAAGTCACCATCGGTAGATGCAACCACTCAGCCTAGGACCGAAGACGTTCTGTTCCTTCCACCGTCCTACGACGAACAGTCGAAATTATACATCGACTCCGAATCAGGTCGACTCACCGTTTATAAACGAAAAATCAGGCCTGAAACTCCTATGGAGTCTTACAGGATACCACTAAAGAAAAAGAGGGACTCTACTGCCTCTCCTACCCTTTTTGAACCCATACAGCCATATGGGCAAGACTATAACTACTCTCCCACACCTGTCACTCAGGATGTGGAGGAAGGGGACAATGAGGACCAGTTTAACTATCCCATTGACACAGATCAGGATGAGTCCCAGCCATGGGCTGACACTGTTGACCCTGATGAACCACACACCACCCCTCACACTCAGTCATATGCGGTCAAAACTTCGCCTACTGAAGATACTGCTGCGTTTAACGCACTAATTGAAAGGGCAGCCCTTAACCATGATGTCGACATGCACGCTGACCCTGTGGAGGAAGACTTTCTCTTTGATACGTTCTCAACATCAGAAAGATCTGTAAAAACTCTGCCTATGCTCAAGGGTGTGCTCAAACATGCTAGCAACATTTTTAAAGAGCCCACTAAAGCGAGGGTGGTGAACCCCAGAATTGAAAGGAAGTACCGGCCTGCGCCAGTGGACCTTACGTATATCAAGGGCCAACTCCCCTTGGACTCCTTAGTGGTGGCTAATGCTCGTAAAAGAGCAAACTCTCAAACAACTGGAGATGCTCCTCCTCCGGACAAAGAATCCAAGATCTTAGAAGCTTCTGGGAAACGTGTAGCGGCTCAAGCAGCTAATATTTGGAGGATCTCAAATACACAAGCCCTGTTAGCAAGATATGACAGGGCCCAACCCACTATGCCACGTTAGAGCAGCTACTGCAACACCTGCCAGATGCTTATAAGGAGGGAGCAGAAATGCTTATACGAGAAGGGACGTTGATCTCCAACGCGTCCATTAAGTGTGCGTTAGATGCAGCTGACACAGCGGCTATGGCCATAAATACTAGCGTAATGCTCAGACGGCATGCCTGGCTCCGCATCTCTGGTTTCAAGTCGGAAATCCAAACTACTCTACTTCCAGTTAACCCTGACTTCCTGTTTGGTCCTGAGGTAGACACCACTCTAGAAAAGATTAAGAAAGACACTGAAACTGCAAAATCTATGGGAGCTCTGCAGTCTCAACAGTTCAGGGGCGGTTCCTTTCGTCGCTCCGGTAACAGGGGAGCTTCTAGAGGACAAGCGTCGCAACAAGCCCAATACACCAAGGGTGGCACACAATCCACCTATAACTAGAACAATAGGGGTGGATACCGTGGGAACAGCACCAACGGCAGAGGACGTGGAAATAATAATGCCAGATCCTCCGCCACTAACAAACAGTGACGTCTTGTCACTGCCCCCCGACCATACAACACCGGTCGGGGGAAGACTTCAGCAGTTCCTGCCGGTCTGGGAAAGCATTACCACGGACAGGTGGGTGAGACAACTTATACATCACGGCTATTGTCTGGAATTAACCTCCACTCCACCTAACATACCCCCAAGGCACCGTCCTATGTCCGCAGAGCACATGCACTTATTGCAGCAAGAAGTCATCTCCATGCTGCAAAAAGGGCCATAGAACTCGTGCCTTTAGAACAACAGGGTACAGGGGTGTATTCACTGTACTTCTTAATCCCAAAAAAAAGACGGGTCTCTCAGGCCCATTCTAGACCTCAGACCCTTAAACCAATACATCCTATCAGAACACTTTCACATGCTCACTTTACAGCAAGTTCTGCCACTGCTCAGTCGGAGATTTCCTAGCAACCCTAGATCTGAAGGATGCCTATTTCCACATTCCCATTCACCCCAGTCACAGGAAATATCTCAGGTTCACCATCAACAACCAGCATTACCAGTTCAAGGTCCTGCCTTTCGGGGTCACTACTGCCCCCAGAGTGTTTACAAAATGCTTAGCGACAGTGGCCCCGCATCTTCGGAGACAACACATCCATGTCTATCCGTATCTAGACGACTGGCTTGTCCAGGCAAAATCGGCCCAGCGGTGTGCCAGCCACATGTCCCGCACAATTCACCTCCTACACAGTCTAGGATTTTCACTGAATTACCCGAAGTCTCATCTTCAACCCGCCCCTGTACAACAGTACCTAGGCGCAGAAATAAACACTCTCACTGCCACAGTGCAACCGAACTCAGCGAGAGTCAACAGCATGCAGGTGCTGATTCAAAAATTCAGCCCACAACTCTCACTCCCAGCGCAAGTGTTCATGCAACTAATAGGCATGATGGCCTCCTGCATCTTTATAGTCCCTCAGGCGAGGCTACACATGCGTCCGCTTCAGGAATGCTTGGCACGCCAATGGAACCAGGCTCAGTGACAGCTGAAAGACCTAGTGTTGGTGACTGGTCGTGCATACAACTCTCTGCATTGGTGGAACACACAAAACCTTTGCAGGGGACGACCGTTCCAGGAGCCTGTACCACAGGTGGTGCTAACAGCGGACGCATCTCTCCTGGGCTGGGGAGCTCATGGCCTCCATTATACTGTGCAGGGACTGTGGTCCACACAGCAGAAACGGTTGCACATCAACCTCCTGGAATTGATGGCAATCTTCATGGCGATGAAGGCATTCAAGTTGCATCTCTGCAACAAAGTCGTGCTTATCCAGACGGATAACATGACTGCAATGTATTACATTCAAAAGCAGGGAGGGACACACTCTCCACAATTGTCACACCTAGCACAGTGCATGTGGAAGTGGGCCATTCAAAGGAACATGTTCCTCATGGCGGAACACCTCCCAGGCAGGGACAACCAGATGGCGGACCTGCTCAGCATACACAGCCATCAGATGCACGAGTGGGAGATGCATCCCTCAGTGCTCCGACCATATTTCCAGCAGTAGGGTCATCCAGAGATAGACCTCTTCGCCACACAAGAAAACGCAAAATGCCACACCTTCGCCGCCAGGTTCCCACACCCGCAGTCTCAGGGCAATGCGATATGGATGAACTGGTCGAACAGATTTGCGTACGCTTTTCCTCCGGCACCACTCATACCGTTGGTGGCGCGCAAACGGAGGCAGCACTCCATGACACTCATCCTGGTTGCTCCAACGTGGGCGAGGCAAGCATGGTACACCACGTTCCTAGAACTTTCAGTGGTGCCCCACCAGCGACTAAAACTCACACCCAGTCTCCTCACTCAGAGCCATGGAGACATTCAGCACCCAGATCCGCAACAGTTGAGCCTTGCAATATGGTTCCTGAGGTCATAGTTTGGCTACCTAAACCTGCCCCCTGACTGTATGGACATCATCAAGGAGGCTAGACGACCTACCACCAGGGCATGCTATGCGGCGAAATGGAAGCGTTTTGTCATCTATTGTTCCAATAATGACATTATTCCGCTGGATGCTTCCACGCAAAACATATGTTATTTGCTGCACCTATACAGATGCAATCTAGCGTATAGTTCCATCAGGATACATTTGGCGGCAATGGCCGCTTATCTTCAAAATAGACAGCACCTCTCCCTTTTCAGAGTGCCAGCCATTAAAGCTTTTATGGAGGGACTCAAAAGGGTCATTCCTCCAAGACACCCGCCTTCGCCTGTCTGGCACCTCAACATAGTCCTCACCAGGCTCATGGGTCCACCATTTGAACCTCTTCACTCTTGTGAGATACAATTTCTCACATGGAAAGTGGCTTTTCTGGTGGCGATCACGTCGCTCAGACGAGTTAGTGAGCTGCAAGCCCTCACTATTCAAAAGCCTTTCATTCAAATTCATGCTAATAGGGTAGTGCTGCGTACCAACCCTAAATTTATGCCCAAGGTGGTGTCACAGTTCCACATTAACCAAACAATTGAACTACCAGTATTCTTCCCAAATCCTGATTCAGTAGCAGACAGAGCACTACACACACTAGATGTTAAAAAGGTTCTCCTGTATTACATAGACAGAACTAAAGATTTCAGGAAAACTAAACAACTGTTTGTTGCCTTCTCTCCACAGCACAAGGGCAACCCGATTTCAAAATCAGGTATAGCCAGATGGATTGTTAAGTGCATACAGATCTGTTATCAAAAGGCTAAACGCACATTAACAGTTCCCCCAAGAGCGCATTCCACACGCAAGTTAGGGGCATCCATGGCTTTCCTAGGTAACATTCTAGAGGATATATGTAGAGCAGCCACATGGACTACCATACACACATTCACCAAACACTACTGCGTGGATGTACACTCCAAACAGCAAGCTGCTGTAGGTCAAGCTGTTCTCAGAACTCTTTTTCAGACTGCTGCAGCTGGCACGAGCAACCGCCGCTAGGGAGGGTACTACTATTTATTCTATGCATAGATATAAATTCAGCAGCCCACATGCCTCGAACCGAATATGCTACTTACCAGTATGCATCTGTTTTTGGCATGTAGGGCTGCTGACATTTATATCGGCCACCCTCCTCCCCTGTGCCTGTCGCAGCTGTAGCACTCAGAATTATTCTCAAGCTTGGTCATCACTTACTGTATCATACTCCATCTCTGCCACAATGGCGAAAAACAATCTGAGCATGGAGAGGATGCCCATGCGCACTGTAGTCCAGGGGAGGAGCCACCTATCTCGTGATACTTCGAAGACTCTTCCAGGACAACAATGTGCAATCATTCGGGCCCAACACTAGGTGGCGATCTATGCATAGATATAAATGTCAGCAGCCCTACATGCCAAGAACAGATGCATACTGGTAAGTAGCATATTCCTTCTTTACTATCTCTTTTGCACAGCACTCCTTCATTCAAGTTTCTCAATATGTCCCTTCTTCGTTCCTTTCAAGAAATGATGTATCTTCCCAGTTTATATTCTCGGGACACCTGGCTTGAATTTACAGGCTTTTGTGTTTCTGGAAGGAAAGGGATCTGTTTTATATATATGTTTTTCCTGCGATTTTTGTATGTTCTCAATCGACCTCCTTAAACCCATGGTCATCTGCACTTACCCTATTATTGTTTAAATTCGCTTGCCGGTCTGATGAGAAATCTAGCATATAAATCCTTTAGCACTCTTTTAATGCAGTTGCCTAATATCACGAGGGAAAGAAGGGGCCAACCAATAGAGCCCATTCTAGTAGTCGTGGCGACGAGTTATATTGTTAAGAAAGGGAAAAAGGACATTACCTCTCTCCAAACATTATCCTGTTGGTTAACAGTACTTGATTTGACGAAAAACAAATTCTGCAGCACACTTGTAGGAAAAATAAAGTTAAGGCGATGTCTCAATGGACATAAGATACAAAGTTCAAGGGCGAAGAAGTTGTCCACCAAATTAAAGAATCTTCTTTTATTGTTCGTACATGAGCCAGCCGACACGTGTTTCGTCGCCAGAAACCACACTGTTTCTGCGACTCCTCAGGGCTGGGGAGGATACAAAATAACGGATGGAGTATACAATGATACAGCATGAAACAAGTTGTAATGGTGACTGTATATGGTGTGGAGTTGTGAGGTGAGTAATAGAAGTGAGAAGTTTAATATTCACATTTCTAGTGTGGATGCACACAATACCACCTAATCACCGAATGAGAGTAAGCGAGTACAGTGTAGTAGAATAGGTGGATCGGCAGTGCCTACAAAAGTGATGTCTAACACAGTTCTATAAGTTGCATATAAAAACGTAACTAACGGTGACGCACCAAGAAGAAAAAAGTGAGTTGGGTACAATAAATGGGGAAGTGAGTGGGGTTTCAGCTCACAAATAGAGAACGGGGTGTGCATCCTACCTGTAGGAGAGAGGTGTAAGAACAGCAGGTCTGTAATGCCAGGAAGGACAAAATAGGGGAGAAAAAAAAAATATATGTACCGTCACAGGGTGTTCTGACGTAGATCAGAGTTGTGATCAAATTACGTAAGAACGGGTGTCCCGGGCAGGGGCACGTACAATGAAAGGAAAAAGAATGGAAAGAATTCTCACCGCGGTGCCGGTGATAATTCCGACCCGGCTCCGCTCGAGACCGGGTATTGTTGAAAACACGGATTTCGTAAAATGGAGAGATGTTTATCGCGCAGTGCTGTGATAGTCCTGTGGACAGGGAAAAACGTCTCATAAGTGGTAGACCTAAGTGAGTATCACAAAGTGAGCACCTTTCTTGGAAGTGTCTAGGAGAAACTGGGTATATTGCTCACCTTAGTTGGAAGACCTGGTTTCTCGAAGTGTGCGTATTGAGGCTGAACCGGACCTCCGTGTCTTCAGAGTTTAAGGCAAGAGGCCTTATAGGACAGTAGGTCCCTGTAGGGATCCAAATTCATCAAAAAAGGGACAATCCACAAAGAGGCCGAAATGGAGGAATCCGAGTAGAAAGGGGGACAAAAAGATAGAGCAATTAGCGTGAAGATCCTTGTATCAGGAACTCCCTAGGGCACTGGTGACAGAAAATAAATCAATTAATTCGTCAACCCCGATATAGGTGTCACTCTAAAAGACGGTCGGTTGAAAGTAGTGGATTAAATGTAAAAACGCCCAAATAAAAAACGCCCAAATAAAATCTAACGGTCACAGGCTATTACTAATATCTGATGCACAGTCAAACAATATCAAAGACATGCCTCCGAGGCTCACGTTAATAAAGCGAGTTCGCTTACACGGAGGCGTTCGTGTCTCTCTTTAAAATACAAGACCCTTTTGCCCAAAAGGGGGCGGCTTTGCTCTGCATTCTAAAGTTAAGAAAGCATTCTTAGTGGGTTAAGACATTAAAAGGAAACCCTGAATGTAGCTGTCAAGGAGCATTCGCTCCAAAAGCGTAACTTACCCGAAGTGCGGGGATGCTTCGGCCGTGACTCTTTCGAGTCTGTGTTTCTGTTCCGGGTGCGGTCACGTGTCCCCGCACCCGGAAGTGAATTTATAGCCTTCTGCCTGTCAGGTCCCGGATGTTGGTGACTAGAGCGCCGGCTCTGGTTATCCAACATAATAATCGTGCGCGCAACTGAAATAACTAAAAACCGATATAGTAGCGGGACCGAGATCAGGAATATCAGATCAAGAATTTGTGTAAATAAAAGTAATTATTGATTGTATAATCAATCCTGGGGAAAGAAAAAAGGGTGCATATCTTAACGCATGCAAAGTGTTCAAAGCAACAAGTAAAAAACTGTGACTATTATTAAGAACAGTCTAGAGAGATTCACATATCGTGGCAGAGCAGGTAATCAAAATCATTAAATGTGATGGTGCTGGATGACACTCACGTGACATTATATATAGAGGGTGCACCATCATAGGGCAAAACCGCACAATACAAATTGGGATTATACTAGATGGAATTCTCGTGACATATATATACAGGATGCATTGGTAATAGATCCACATACTTAGTGATTCACATTTCTCCTCCTTTGTGTAAAGTCTTTTCTAAATGCAGTGTGGAGCGGAGAGTTTGAGGGAGCATCCCCTCAGCAATAATGCATGAATAAGTGGGCCCTCATGTAAGTCTCGAAGGGAGTGTAGGGATTGATTAGACATTTGGTTGAGATGTTTAGTCACAGCTCACCTACGGTGAGATGAATTGCAGGAATTCAGTACCTGGAATGGTTAAGTGAGATAATGCTTGATTCAAGGGGATATAATCTCATATAAGAGATAAATTACTTTTAATCACCCAAGAAATATTGCATCTCGTGATCAAAATTTAATCCGTGGTCGACGCTCCGTAAGCGGAGAATCCACGTGGCTTCTAAGCGTCTAAGTCTGAGTTCCCGGTTACCACCCCTTATTCCTAGAGGTACAGTGTCTATCCCATAGAAGGATACCGTTTTGTCAAGGTTCTGGTCCGAGCATGCAGCCGCATGCAAGGCCACGGGATATCTTGGATCTTGTTTCTGAATAGCCCTAATGTGCTCTGCTATTCTGTCTTTCAGAGGACGGATGGTACTGCCCACATACATTTTCTTGCAAGCACATTCAATAATGTAAACTACAAAACATGTAGTGCAGTTAATGTTCGTTCTGATGTTGAATTTGGTTCCTTTTGTGTCGTAAAATTCTTTAGTCTTGTGTTTTGCCCAACGGCACATGGAACAAAATCCACATTTGTAAAATCCAGTGTTTCGTACTGTGAGCCAAATGTTAGTTGTTGAGTCTCTTGGGATGGTAGGACTTAGTCTGTTACGTAGCGTTCTTCCCCTTCTGTATGTGATCAGAGGGTATTCACCTATGTATTCCTGAATGCTTTTATCACCTTTTAGAATACCCCAATGTCTGACTAGACTTCTGCGTAGTGTTCTGTTTTGACTGGTGTAATCCGTAATCAAACGGATCTTGGATGTGTCAGATTCTTTATCAGTCCGTTTTGTCATTAGTGTATCCCCTCTTTTGATGTTTTTCACACGAGTGGTCGCTTTTTGTAGTAGCTCATCTGTGTACCCTCTTCTTTGGAAGCGGGTGGTCATTTCCCTTAGATTGAGCATGAAGTCCTTGTCATCACTGCAATTTCTGCGTGCTCTTAGGAATTCACCATAAGGAATGGTGTTGATTTGGTGTGGTGGATGGGCGCTGTCTGCACGTAGGGTTGAATTACAGGCCGTGCTTTTTCTGAAAAGTCTGCTATTGATTTTGTTGTTAGCAATGTAAATCTCAAGGTCCAGAAATTCTACTCTGTCTCGACTAGACACAATAGTAAAGCTCATATCCCACGTGTTATGATTCAAGTAAGCATGGAAGTCATTCAAATGTTCTTGTGTGCCTGACCAGATTAAAAAACAGTCATCAATGTATCTTCCCCAAAAAACTATTGAGTCTACAAAAGAAACACCCTTAGGACCCCAAATCAGGTCCTTCTCCAATGCCCCCATGAAGAGATTGGCAAAGGAAGGGGAAAACTTAGAACCCATGGCAACACCTCTTGTTTGTTTATACCATGAGTTGTTGAACATAAAGACATTGTTCTTGAGGATGAGTTCCATCATTGCAATCAACATGTTCGTGTGTTGCCACATGGTGGCCGGTCGATTGTGTAGGACTTTGGTGATCGTCTCCAACCCTAATTCTGGTTTGATGCTTGTGTATAGTGACACCACATCCATAGTGACTAGAATGTTACCTTGTTGCCACTGTAGATCAGAAAGAAGGCTCAATGTGTTTTGTGTCCTGGATATAGGAGGGAAGATTGCGTACTAAGGGTCCTAAAAATAGGTCGACATATTCTGATAGTTTTTCAGTAGGGCCCCCTATGCCGGAGATGATAGGTCTGCCAGGGGGGAAAGGGAGGTTTTTGTGAACTTTAGGCAGTGTGTAAAGCCATGGGTGCGAAGGTTTGAAAACTTTTAGATCCCAGATCGGAGTTTCTTTCTGTAGTCTTCTACGCTTCCCCCTCCTACCCCTCCGCCGCACATCACCACTTTGAGGAGAGTCACTCATCCCCAATATGAATCGAGATAAAGCTGCTGAAGAACTTTTCGATAATCTTGCCAAGGGCATGTCTACTTATAGAGCAACTACTGAGTTTGAACCAGGTGTCCTTACTATAAATGACATTCATACTACCCAGCTTCTTCTCTCTTTAACGGAGAGGCTGATAAGGGCGGAAATATAGTGGTTATGAACAAAAAAGACTACAATGATGAAATTCTTAGCCAGTTACAAGACATCTCATGCTATGAACCTCTGAACCACAACCCGATTGCCTCCCTGACTACCCTGATCAACAAATCTTTACTAAAATGGAAAGAGGAGGGTCTTCTAAATGAGGACGAATACCTTTATCTAAAAGTTTTCAAACCTTCGCACCCATGGCTTTACACACTGCCCAAAGTTCACAAAAACCTCCCTTTCCCCCCTGGCAGACCTATCATCTCCGGCATAGGGGGCCCTACTGAAAAACTATCAGAATATGTCGACCTATTTTTAGGACCCTTAGTACGCAATCTTCCCTCCTATATCCAGGACACAAAACACATTCTGAGCCTTCTTTCTGATCTACAGTGGCAACAAGGTAACATTCTAGTCACTATGGATGTGGTGTCACTATACACAAGCATCAAACCAGAATTAGGGTTGGAGACGATCACCAAAGTCCTACACAATCGACCGGCCACCATGTGGCAACACACGAACATGTTGATTGCAATGATGGAACTCATCCTCAAGAACAATGTCTTTATGTTCAACAACTCATGGTATAAACAAACAAGAGGTGTTGCCATGGGTTCTAAGTTTTCCCCTTCCTTTGCCAATCTCTTCATGGGGGCATTGGAGAAGGACCTGATTTGGGGTCCTAAGGGTGTTTCTTTTGTAGACTCAATAGTTTTTTGGGGAAGATACATTGATGACTGTTTTTTAATCTGGTCAGGCACACAAGAACATTTGAATGACTTCCATGCTTACTTGAATCATAACACGTGGGATATGAGCTTTACTATTGTGTCTAGTCGAGACAGAGTAGAATTTCTGGACCTTGAGATTTACATTGCTAACAACAAAATCAATAGCAGACTTTTCAGAAAAAGCACGGCCTGTAATTCAACCCTACGTGCAGACAGCGCCCATCCACCACACCAAATCAACACCATTCCTTATGGTGAATTCCTAAGAGCACGCAGAAATTGCAGTGATGACAAGGACTTCATGCTCAATCTAAGGGAAATGACCACCCGCTTCCAAAGAAGAGGGTACACAGATGAGCTACTACAAAAAGCGACCACTCGTGTGAAAAACATCAAAAGAGGGGATACACTAATGACAAAACGGACTGATAAAGAATCTGACACATCCAAGATCCGTTTGATTACGGATTACACCAGTCAAAACAGAACACTACGCAGAAGTCTAGTCAGACATTGGGGTATTCTAAAAGGTGATAAAAGCATTCAGGAATACATAGGTGAATACCCTCTGATCACATACAGAAGGGGAAGAACGCTACGTAACAGACTAAGTCCTACCATCCCAAGAGACTCAACAACTAACATTTGGCTCACAGTACGAAACACTGGATTTTACAAATGTGGATTTTGTTCCATGTGCCGTTGGGCAAAACACAAGACTAAAGAATTTTACGACACAAAAGGAACCAAATTCAACATCAGAACGAACATTAACTGCACTACACGTTTTGTAGTTTACATTATTGAATGTGCTTGCAAGAAAATGTATGTGGGCAGTACCATCCGTCCTCTGAAAGACAGAATAGCAGAGCACATTAGGGCTATTCAGAAACAAGATCCAAGATATCCCGTGGCCTTGCATGCGGCTGCATGCTCGGACCAGAACCTTGACAAAACGGTATCCTTCTATGGGATAGACACTGTACCTCTAGGAATAAGGGGTGGTAACCGGGAACTCAGACTTAGACGCTTAGAAGCCACGTGGATTCTCCGCTTACGGAGCGTCGACCACGGATTAAATTTTGATCACGAGATGCAATATTTCTTGGGTGATTAAAAGTAATTTATCTCTTATATGAGATTATATCCCCTTGAATCAAGCATTATCTCACTTAACCATTCCAGGTACTGAATTCCTGCAATTCATCTCACCGTAGGTGAGCTGTGACTAGACATCTCAACCAAATGTCTAATCAATCCCTACACTCCCTTTGAGACTTACATGAGGGCCCACTTATTCATGCATTATTGCTGAGGGGATGCTCCCTCAAACTCTCCGCTCCACACTGCATTTAGAAAAGACTTTACACAAAGGAGGAGAAATGTGAATCACTAAGTATGTGGATCTATTACCAATGCATCCTGTATATATATGTCACGAGAATTCCATCTAGTATAATCCCAATTTGTATTGTGCGGTTTTGCCCTATGATGGTGCACCCTCTATATATAATGTCACGTGAGTGTCATCCAGCACCATCACATTTAATGATTTTGATTACCTGCTCTGCCACGATATGTGAATCTCTCTAGACTGTTCTTAATAATAGTCACAGTTTTTTACTTGTTGCTTTGAACACTTTGCATGCGTTAAGATATGCACCCTTTTTTCTTTCCCCAGGATTGATTATACAATCAATAATTACTTTTATTTACACAAATTCTTGATCTGATATTCCTGATCTCGGTCCCGCTACTATATCGGTTTTTAGTTATTTCAGTTGCGCGCACGATTATTATGTTGGATAACCAGAGCCGGCGCTCTAGTCACCAACATCCGGGACCTGACAGGCAGAAGGCTATAAATTCACTTCCGGGTGCGGGGACACGTGACCGCACCCGGAACAGAAACACAGACTCGAAAGAGTCACGGCCGAAGCATCCCCGCACTTCGGGTAAGTTACGCTTTTGGAGCGAATGCTCCTTGACAGCTACATTCAGGGTTTCCTTTTAATGTCTTAACCCACTAAGAATGCTTTCTTAACTTTAGAATGCAGAGCAAAGCCGCCCCCTTTTGGGCAAAAGGGTCTTGTATTTTAAAGAGAGACACGAACGCCTCCGTGTAAGCGAACTCGCTTTATTAACGTGAGCCTCGGAGGCATGTCTTTGATATTGTTTGACTGTGCATCAGATATTAGTAATAGCCTGTGACCGTTAGATTTTATTTGGGCGTTTTTTATTTGGGCGTTTTTACATTTAATCCACTACTTTCAACCGACCGTCTTTTAGAGTGACACCTATATCGGGGTTGACGAATTAATTGATTTATTTTCTGTCACCAGTGCCCTAGGGAGTTCCTGATACAAGGATCTTCACGCTAATTGCTCTATCTTTTTGTCCCCCTTTCTACTCGGATTCCTCCATTTCGGCCTCTTTGTGGATTGTCCCTTTTTTGATGAATTTGGATCCCTACAGGGACCTACTGTCCTATAAGGCCTCTTGCCTTAAACTCTGAAGACACGGAGGTCCGGTTCAGCCTCAATACGCACACTTCGAGAAACCAGGTCTTCCAACTAAGGTGAGCAATATACCCAGTTTCTCCTAGACACTTCCAAGAAAGGTGCTCACTTTGTGATACTCACTTAGGTCTACCACTTATGAGACGTTTTTCCCTGTCCACAGGACTATCACAGCACTGCGCGATAAACATCTCTCCATTTTACGAAATCCGTGTTTTCAACAATACCCGGTCTCGAGCGGAGCCGGGTCGGAATTATCACCGGCACCGCGGTGAGAATTCTTTCCATTCTTTTTCCTTTCATTGTACGTGCCCCTGCCCGGGACACCCGTTCTTACGTAATTTGATCACAACTCTGATCTACGTCAGAACACCCTGTGACGGTACATATATATTTTTTTTCTCTTTTTTCCTCCCCCCCCCCCTATTTTTTCCTTCCTGGCATTACAGACCTGCTGTTCTTACACCTCTCTCCTACAGGTAGGATGCACACCCCGTTCTCTATTTGTGAGCTGAAACCCCACTCACTTCCCCATTTATTGTACCCAACTCACTTTTTTCTTCTTGGTGCGTCACCGTTAGTTACGTTTTTATATGCAACTTATAGAACTGTGTTAGACATCACTTTTGTAGGCACTGCCGATCCACCTATTCTACTACACTGTACTCGCTTACTCTCATTCGGTGATTAGGTGGTATTGTGTGCATCCACACTAGAAATGTGAATATTAAACTTCTCACTTCTATTACTCACCTCACAACTCCACACCATATACAGTCACCATTACAACTTGTTTCATGCTGTATCATTGTATACTCCATCCGTTATTTTGTATCCTCCCCAGCCCTGAGGAGTCGCAGAAACAGTGTGGTTTCTGGCGACGAAACACGTGTCGGCTGGCTCATGTACGAACAATAAAAGAAGATTCTTTAATTTGGTGGACAACTTCTTCGCCCTTGAACTTTGTATCTTATGTCCATTGAGACATCGCCTTAACTTTATTTTTCCTACAAGTGTGCTGCAGAATTTGTTTTTCGTGTACTTGGTGTGTCCCAAAAACACATCGTGAGGGGTTACAGGGCTTTGCCTCTCTTCTGCATGCACCTTTTTGCCTTCAAACATCCAACTGTGCGCCATCCTAGCAGTGCGCCCTTTTAGTGCCTCACACCTGAAACCCTGCTTTTTTCTGTTTAAGTACTTGATTTGACCACTGTGTTTGAAGAGTTTTATTAATTTCATCAATCAGGATTTATCAATTCTCCTGAGAATCTGAGTATATGTGGATAAGACCAAATATCCCTTTATATCACACTCCAGCAGGTCCTTCCACTCCTTTTACAAAACTACTTCCTTGCCACTATAGATCTCAAGGACGCCTACTTCCACATTCCTATCCACACAGCGCACAGAAAATATCTCAGATGTGTACTAGACGGTCAGCACTACCAATTCAAAGTACTCCCATTCGGAGTCACAACAGCACCAAGGGTGTTTACCAAATGCCTAGCGTTAGTAGCAACACACTTAAGAAGACAGCATATTCACGTCTTCCCATATTTAGATGACTGGCTCATAAAGGCCAGCTCATACAACCAGTGTGTACAACACACTCACGCCACAATTCAACTACTCCACGACTTGGGATTCACAGTAAATCATACCAAGTCACATCTGCAACTGTCCCATGTACAACAATACCTCTGGGCTACAATAAACACCGAATTAGCACTAGCCTATCCTTCTCCAGCCAGGATAACAAGTGTACAAACTCTCCTAACAAAATTCAAACAGCAACACACTCTTCCAGCTCGAGTGTTCATGCAGCTCATAGGAATGATGGCATCTTGCATATTCATAGTACCTCACGCAAGACTGCAAATGCGTCCACTTCAAGAGTGCTTAACACGTCAATGGAACCAGGCTCACGGTCAATTAACAGCTCTAGTGTTGGTAGACAGTCGGACTCATCGCTCTCTGCAATGGTGGAGCACCAAAAACCTTTCAAAAGGCCGACCGTTCCTAGAGCCAGTTCCTCAAATAGTCATAACAGCGGACGCATCGTTCTCCTGCTGGGGAGCTCACCTACTGCATCACACCATGCAAGGCAGGTGGACATCACAACAAAAGTCACTCCACATCAACCACCTGGAGTTACTAGCTGTATTTCTAGCCCTAAAAGCATTCCAAAAGCAAGTATCAGGCAAAGCTGTCTTAGTCCGCACAGACAATATGACAGCCATGTACTACATAAACAAACAAGGGGGAACACACTCTCTACAGCTCTCTGTTAGCGCAGCAGATATGGAGATGGGCTACACCACTAAAGATCTTTCTCTTAGCCCAACATGTTCCAGGAGTACAAAACACCATAGCAGATCTGCTAAGTTGACAAAATCAGCAGATACACGAATGGGAACTTCATCCACAAGTTCTTCAACCATTCTTTCAACTGTGGGGGCAACCTCAGATAGACCTCTTCGCTACCCACGAAAACACAAAATGCCCAAACTTTGCCGCCAGATATCCACACCCGCTGTCCAAAGGCAATGCGATATGGATGAACTGGTCCGGAAAATTTGCGTACGCTTTTCCGCCCCTCCCACTACTTCCGTTAGTGGTACGCAAACTACAGCAACATTCCCTAAGACTCATTCTAGTTGCTCCAACTTGGGCCAGACAACCGTGGTACACCTCGCTGCTCCAACTTTCTGTGGTACTACACCAGAAACTATGCCTATCTCCACACTTATTAACGCAGAACCATGGAGAGATCAGACACCTGGACCCAGCTCAGCTCAACCTAGCGATCTGGCTCCTGAAGTCATGGAGTTTGGTTACCTTAACCTCCCTCCAGACTGTAGGAACGTTATTAAAGAAGCTAGATGTCCCACCATTAGAGCCTGTTATGCGGCTAAGTGGAAATGGTTTGTAATATACTGTCAAAACAACCACATCAATCCTTTAGATGTGTCTATTCAACACATCATAGGATACCTATTATGCCTTCAATAGTGTAATTTAGCGTACGCGTCTATCAGACTGCACCTTGCTGCCATTGTAGCATACTTACAAAATAGACAACATCTATCTCTTTTTAGAGTGCCTGCCATAAAAGCTTTTATGGAAGGACTCAACAGAATAATCCCTCCCAGAACACCACCTTCACCGGTGTGGAACTTAAACATTGTTCTCACACGGTTAATGGGACCTCCCTTTGACGCGTTACATAAATGTGAATTGCAATTCCTAACTTGGAAAGTAGCTTTCCTAGTAGCTATTACTTCTCTCAGAAGTTAGTAAACTACAGCATTCATCATTCAAGAACACTTTCTGCAAATGCACCATAATAAAGTAGTTCTCCGTACTAATCATAAATTCCTTCCAAAAGTCATTTCACCCTTCCATCTAAATCAGTCTGTTGAGCTGGCCATATTTTTCTCGCAGCCACAAAAAGTAGCAGAAAGAGCTCTTCACACCTTAGATGTCAAAAGAGCATTGCTTTACTACATTGAAAGGACACAAACTTTTCGTAAAACTAAACAACTTTTTTTGTCTTTTTCCCCACCACATAAAGGTAACCCCATATCAAAATCTGGGATAGCTAGGTGGATTGTCAAATGCATACAAATCTGTTACCACAAAGCTAAACGTACGTTATCTATTCCTCCTAAAGCCCATTCTACAAGGAAAATAGGGGCTTCAATGGCATTTTTAGGGAACATTCCCCTAGACGACATATGCAAAGCAGCTACATGGTCTACACTGCACACATTCACAAAACACTATTGTGTAGATGTGCAAACTAAACAAGCTACTGTGGGCCAAGCTGTACTAAAAACTCTGTTTCAAACCACTGCAACAGATACTGGTGGTCACCGCTAAAGGTGGGTACTGCTATACAATCTATGCACAGTGTGTAATCTGCAGCTCATATGCCTCGAATGGAAAATGCTACTTACCAGTATGCATCTGTTCTTGGCATGTAGAGCTCCAGAGTTACACATGCCTACCCGGCTACCTTAATCTGTTCCAGTATTATCTTAATTAGATACAAATTACATGGACATCATTACTTTTCTTGTAAAACTCCATCACTTCCCGAATGGCGAAAAACAATCTGGGGATGGAGCGGATGCCCATGCGCAGTATGATCCAAAGGAGGAGTCACCTATCCTGTGACTTCCAAAGACTTTCTAGAACAAAAACAAACTGCAAACATCCGGGCCCAACCCTAGGTGGCCATCTATGCACAGTGTGTAACTCTGCAGCTCTACATGCCAAGAACAGATGCATAGTGGTAAGTAGCATTTTCCTTGCCATTTGTTACACTTGCAGCAGTCAGGATTGGCTTACACTTCCATCCGGCTACATCTGGCTGCAATAGCTTTATATCTACAAAATAGGCAACATTTTGCGCTTTTCAAAGTGCCCGTAATTAAAGCTTTCATGGAAGGACTTCGCTAAGGGGACGCTGCTAATTCTCTCACCTTGTCGGGAGCACTGCCCTTTGTGTTGCTGTTGGGGAGGCGCTGAGCACCAGGACCACTGCCTGCCTTCCCGCAGCTGTTGCTTTGCCTGCCACGGACCTGCTTCTACCGCCATCACTCGCGAAGCCCGCGGCTGATAGAGGCTGGGCTGGGCCAGGCCAGCCCTCTAACTTCTCACAAACAGACTGGGACTAAAGCATAGCAAAAGTAAGCCGGCGACAATTACTACCTTTCGACACTGGGTGGATAAGCTGATTACTTGGTCTGCAAATTTTCTTCGTGCTGTATGCACATTACAGTCTATAATCTACAGTCTAGTGGCTTTAGCTGGGTGGGGGGTTTGCTTACGATCGTGTTTTCTCTTTAAGAATACACCTGGCACTATGAGTAAAACTACACTTAAGGGGGCCACTGGGGCAGGGGCAAGGGTTGTGGGGACTCTAGATGCCTTCCTCCCACGGGCAGAATCCGTGTTAATGAAGGAGATTGAGCTCACAGAGAGGAGGCTCTCATTAGACCCACTTAACCCGCTTGTAAACCCTGTATCCGCGCCGGAGCTAACTGCAGTGATACAAGCATGCCCTATAACTCAGCGTGTGATAATATCCACCCCGCAGCAGGGCTCTCTACAACTTACACAGACGGCTAACACACCCTGTTCATCCCCATCTACCTATCCTCCTTTCACACGCACTAGAAAGTCAAGGGCTACACAAGCTTTTAGAGGGAGAGATCAACCCATGAAAAGGAAAGCATGCAGTGCACCTAAAGGAAGCCACCAGAATTCAAAACAGGCGAGGAATAAAAATCCTGCTTATGGGTTGGGGGCACAAACAGAAATAGCGGTGGACCCGGAAAACAACAACAGGGTTAAGGGTGGTAATAATCATCCTGTACCTACATCAGGACAAAGCTCCTCTAGCGACAATCTCGATTTTTTTAATTTGCTGGAGGAAAGGCTTTTAGTACTAATTAATCCAGTCCTGGTGAAACTTGAAGCAATTGACCGTATATTAAGCAAATTAGAACACTTATCTAAAGAATACCCCATCCCTACCAGGATTTAACCCTCCGATGAACAAGCGGTCAATGAGCGGAGCGCTGGTGTTTCTAGAACCTCCACTATAGGTTCTACACGCCCACTATTGATACCTATGGCAGCCCAACCGGACCATCAAACATGTGTATTGACCCTAGAGCCAGGTTAGTGCCACAGGGCCCCACAGGGAGATTACAGGGAGTGGGAAATCATATGCCCCGGGAAGTGTTTCTTCATCTTCCTCCGGAGGCAAGTCCCTATACTATCATCCTAGCAAATGTCCCGAAACTCCCAGATCGAGAAGAGGAGCATTGGTCTTCCCTTAAAAATAAGGCACTCCACTTCCTAAACGGGAAAACAGGGCTTGAGGATCATCTTTTTAAGGAGTTTAAAATGGTGAGAAGGGTTGCATGGGTCGGTCAATCTCGAAAGGGTATGGCAGGAGACTGTGTTGTGCTAAGTTTTAGGGCCCCGGAAATGGTGGGTCACATTCTGGAGCAGGCGGATACGTTCAGGACTAGTACTGAGGGCATCAATGTTCTACCGCTGGGTTATTTCTATCGACCATGTATCCTTCATAGGGGTAACGTAGGAAGACAATACACAAGTCACAAAGGACTTACAAATGGTCTGACTCCGGACTCAAGTGCTTCAACCAGCGGCAAACTCTTCGGAGCCCTTGCTGCCTTTTAATGATGCACTGTCTGACGTTCTTTTGGGCACTTGGTCCAGGTCCATTACAGGGGCTCCTGTGGATAGGAACGTGGCCTGACGCCATCGCCCTGCTCCGGGCTACCCCCTTTTTCTCTCCCAACACTTCACCCCTGAGAGCTTGGTTGTCCAAGCCTCTGCATCGCAGAGCTCATTCCCTTCCACACCTCCGTATAGAGAAACCAAGAAGCTGGAGCAGCGTGGCAAGAAGCTGTTTTCGTCTGCCAGCTTAGGATTGCGGTCGGTGTACACCGCATGCCTCTTGGGCCGTTATTCCCACTCTGTGTGAGACTCGGTAGCGCAGGTACTGCCCAATTGTCCGGAGGATGCCCAGACAGTACTTGCCCAAGCAATTGCAGCTGGGAGGGACGCAGCTAGGTTCACCATCTGTTGTGGACTTGTACCACCGAACAGGGCTATTTCCACGACGGTGGCACTTTGGCGCCATGCCTGGCTGAGAACTGGCTTTTCGGGGGATGTCCAGAACACCTTGATGGACATGCCCTTTGATGGCATTCTCCCTTTTGGCAACAAAGCGTATTGTGCGTTGGAGCGGTTCAAGGACTCACAGGCTACGGCCAAGTCCTTAGGCCTCTCTGCCACTCGGCCTCCTCCGCCTTCTGCTTTTCGCTCCTTTCGTGGCCACGGAAGGGGTTCCCCAACACGTTCATTCCAGAGCCACAGGCCAGTGCAGCAACGACCTCCGCGCGGCCAAGGACGTTGGAACCGCCAAAGCAGTTCTGGGGGCCAGCGGCCTGGTCAGTCCACCTCCATCCCCGCAGCATCCACTTCAAATCCTTTCTAGTCTGACCTTTGAGGCCCATCAAACGCCATTGGGCGGCAGAATACACCATCATCTCCCCCGCTGGCGCAACACACTTCGGACAGGTGGGTGCTGCATATAGTCTGAAGTGGCTACTCCCTCCCCTTCTGCCATGCCATCTTGGTACGACCGCATGTCGGGGGACCATCTTGCGCTTCTTCAGCAGGAAGTCACAGCCCTCTTGGCCAAGGGGGCCATTGAGCGTGTTCCTGGGCCAGAAGTAGGTCTTGGTTGCTATTCCCACTACTTTCTGGTCCCCAAGAAGGACAAGGGCCTGCGTCCTATCTTGGATTTCAGGGACGTCAATGGCTTCCCCTGGAAGGAGAAGTTCAAGATGTTGACGCTTGCTCAGATCTTGTCTGCTCTCGACCCTGGTGACTGGATGGTAGCGTTGGACTTGCAGGACGCTTATTTCCACATCCCCATCCTGCCGGCCCACTGTATTTGCGGTTCACGGTAGGCCACGAGCATTTTCAGTTTACCATACTCCCCTTCGCCTTACCAGCACCCCTCGGGTGTTCACGGAAGTGATGGCGGTGGTCGCAGCTCATCTATGCTGATCGGGGGTTCCAGTCTTTCCCTATCTCAACGAATGAATTGTTGAAGGCGGACTTGCCCCACGCAGTCGTCTTCCCACCTCCAGACTACGGCCGGCCGACCTGCATTTGCTGGGGTTTTCCATCAACGTGCCGAAGTCTCACCTGATTCCCTCCCAGAAGCTCCTCTTCATCTGAGAGGTTCTGGATTCGGTGCAGTTTTGGGTTTATCTTCCCGAGCAGCGAGTCCGGGATATTCAAGGCTATGATTCTGATCTTTCAGCCTCTATCCCTGGTTTCGGTCAGAATGATCCTTCGGCTACTGGGCCTGATGGCCTCCTGCATCCTGCTGGTGGATCATGCCAGATGGCATATGCAGGCTCTGCAGTGGGACCTGAAGTTCCAGTGGGCACAGCATCAAGGCAATCTTTCCGATCACGTCCAGATCTCAGAGGGCACTGCACAACAATTGCAGTGGTGGCTCACGAATTAGGATTGGGTCAATGGCAGATCCCTCTCCCTTCCCCAACCGAAGTACACAGTGGTTGGTGATGAAATACTCCCTCCTGGGATAGGGCGGCCACATGGGAGAGGCGGAGATCAGAGGCCTCTCGTCTCCGACTGAGTCCTGACTCCATATCAACCTTTTGTAGCTTCGGGAGATCCAATTTGCACTGAAGGCATTCCTTCCCTCTGTCATGGGGAGAGTGGTTCAGGTGTTCAGACACCACCACCTCCATGTGGTACTGCAACAAACATGGCGGGGTGGGGTCGTGGACCCTGTGTCAGGAGGCTCTGCGCCTCTGGACATGGCTGGAACATAAAGGCATTTCCTTGGTGGTTCAACATCTGTCAGGTTCTCTGAACGCCAGGGCGGAAGAACTCAGCCACCGGTGCATGATGGATCTCAAATGGCGTCTGAACTCTGACGTGGCGCAAGGACGTGCAATGTCATCAGTTCTGAGCATAGAAATATACAAGGCGGCACTCGCTAGGCGACACTTTAAGTAGCGAGTTGAGTTGCGGTCTACTATACACCTTTCTGCCTATACTACTTCTAACCAGAGTGCTGAAGAAGATCAAGCGCTACCGGTCCCAAGTCATTCTTGTGGCTCCGGATGGGCTCGAAGAGTATGGTATCCCGAGCTACTCAGCATGACGATCGATCCCCCGCTCCGCCTGCCTCTTCGGGAGGATCTTCTGTCGCAGCAGCAGGGGAGGGTTCTCCACCCGAACATCTCCAGCCTCCGCCTCCTTGCGTGGGGATTGTGCTGCGGCAGTTGACGTCTTTTGACCTGCCTCCCGAAGTTCGTGATGTCATTTTGGCAGCCAGGTGTCTCTCCATTAAAACGGTACACAACTGCAGGTGGAATACATTTGTGGCATGGTGCACAGCAAAGTCTTTGGATCCCCTTTCTGCCCCTCTATCAGAGGTCCTCCTCTTTCTACTTTCTTTGGCCCAGCAGGGCTCTGCTCTGGGCACTATCAAGGGCTATCTCTCTGCTATTTCAGCATTTTTACGGCTTCCAGATCAACTTTCCCTTTTCAAGTCCCCTGTTGTAAATAGATTCTTAAAAGGCATTACTCCTCTTTTCCCTCCTGTTCCTTTGATAATGCCTCAGTGGGACTTGAACCTAGTTCTGACTTATCTGATGTGAGCTCCCTTTGAGCCACCTAACAACTGTTCTCTTCGTCTTCTTTAAATATTGCTTTCCTGGTGGCCATCACCTCTGCCAGAAGAGTGAGTCAGTTCCAGGCTGTTTCTTCTAAGCCTCCATTTCTCTCAGTCCATCCGGACAAAGTTGTTCTGCGGACTCGTCCATCTTTTCTGCCAAAGGTTGTCACTACCTTTCACATTGGGCAGACCAGCTTCTTTCCATCTCCTTATCCCTCAAAATAAGAAGAGGCTCCACCGTCTGGACCATACACGTGCACTCTTTCTATCTGATCCACACACAACATTTCCGGGTGTATGACCAGCTCTTTGTTGGCTATATGGGCTCCAATAAAGGTCTGGCCATGAACAAGCAGACTATCTCTCGGTGTGTTGTTCTGTGCATTAAGGCTTGTTATTCTTTGGCTAAAAAGGAGCCTCCGGTGGGGCAACGCGCCCATTCTACCAGGGCGACTGCAGCCACTACTGCTTTGGGGCCGGGAGTTCCCTTGCATGACATCTGTCAGGCAGCTACGTGGGCATCACTGCACACGTTTACCAAGCATTACTGCCTGGACAGCCAAGTCCGGAGAGACGGCTTCTTTGGCCGTTCTGTTCTCCAGGACTTTCTCGTGTGATCTTGGTTTGCAGACCAACCACCGGGGTTGGTATTGCTGGGGTATCTATTCTAAGGTAATGAATTTATTACTACGTGTTTATTTCAGATGCACAAGTTACTTACTTCAGTAACTATATATCTGTAAGAAGCATTATAGTGATAGATTCCTTACCGCCCCACCCATCCTCCCTGTTCTGCGAACTGATTTTTACGTTTAAGGTCATCCCTTTAAGGGCCTTAGTTTCATGGCACCAGTGGTCAGTTTTTTGCTTGGCTCAGCTTTCCTGGGGCGTAAAGTTGTGTACAGAACTGACATCAGCGGGCGTGTCTAAGTAGCTCCAGCGACATCATCCTGGCGCCAGCGACGCACGCGGAGCCGCACAACGACACCTACCAACACGCAGAGGTACTGCTGACGAAAAACTTTCTGGGTCTAGTCTGACACCTGGGGGTAATTCTAAGGCAAGAAATCTATTACTACTAATGTCTCTTACAGATATATCGTTACCGAAGGTAAGTAACTTGTGCTACAGGGGCTGTGGTCGGTCAATCACAAACGTCTCCACATCCGCTACCTGAAACTTCTGGCTGTGTTCCTAGCACTCAAAGCTTTTCTCACCCAACTTGTAGGCAAGACTGTCATCGTTTGCACGGACAACATAACAGCAATGTACTACCTACAGAAACCGGTAGGGGGACACACTCTCCACTATTTGGAATTGGGCGATTCCCCACAAAATCTTATCTCCTAGCAGAACACCTTCCAGGAGCAGACAATCCAATTGCAGACCTGCTCAGCAGACACAGGCAGCAAGTAGACGAGTGGGAACTTCCTACCTAAGTTCTTCTTCCCTACTTTCAACAAGCATTTGCAATGCAATAGGTCTCGCAGTTAGGAGAGTTTCAGCTATTGGCATTGTAAATAACAATGCCTTTTATTTATGTTTTTAGAAAAAAGGCATTATTTGCAATGTCAATAGCTCAAACTCGCGTAAATGCAAGACCTATTGCATTGCAAATGCTTGTTAATGAATGTTTCATGTCAGAAAGAATCAAGAGCATTATGAGGTTACAAAAGTCTGCGATTTGCAAAGTTTTAGGCTTGGGACCATAAAGAGGCAAGTTACAATATTCTTTAACATACACATAGAGTGGGATTTGGCTTCACTTCATGCTATTGGCTGTTTAATGTACATTTTCATCTTCTTGAAAGAGCGTCCATGGGAATTCAAGAGTTACTATTTTCGATCTGAAAAGTACACTCAATCACCATGCTGTTTGGAATACTCAATTCTTTATCTCCTGTATGCATTCTATACAGAGAGCAATCTTTTTAGCTTTTTCCAAGCGGTAGTTAAGCCAGTAGGGACGGCTTTAATTAGATAAACATTACTTAGGCATGCAACAAATGCACACTACATTTGTGAATACATGTGCTTACATATGTTGGCACATGAAAGCCAGAACGGGCTTTACCAATGCAAGTTGCATTTAGTGTGAACAGTTTTTGAGTCTACCCTGATCGGGGAATTTATCCGACCCTCTGGGTTTTCAGGAGAATTATCTTTATTCTCGATTATGTGTGGATGAGTGTGATTGGGGTCGGGGATCACCAGCCGCACATAAATACACGTTGATTCCTAGATGGGCACTGCTACAACCCCAATGTCCGTGTGCTACCTAGCAGCACCGCCAGGACTTTCGGGATGTTTAGCCTGAGGAATTAAGTAAAATCCGAGGTTTCCAAGAGCATTCTACTGAAGATTGTTCATAGCCTTTCCTTTTGGCTTCTTCCGACTTTATATCCAAGCGAGTGCTGGGAATTGCAGGCTGCCCCTGTAAAATGGCTCCCAGTGGCTCCGTTAATAACCCCTACCTTTTTAAAAAAATGTTTTTATTGTTGCATTGTAGTACTCACATTTATATTTATCAGCTGTCGTCATTATAGCTTCAACATTCAGCCACAATCACCAGTGTCGCAACTTACATTTTCTGTTTTTATAGCTATTAACTAACAATGTCACTGATTGGATACTTGGCATCGATTATAACAATCCTCATTATATTATTCTTGAGCTAAGCATTAGTATAGGCTGAACATTCTATGTAGTGTATAATCTGCAGCCCCGCCCGGTGATCTTACAGTGTTTGTAGCTTTCCCATTTTCTGCACCATTCCCTCTCCCCTTCAACCCCTATTCCTCGTCGTCATCCTCCCTCGAGCTATCCATGTCTTCTTCCTCCGGCAGAGGCTCGCATAGATCCCCCCTATATGTATTCCAGGGTAGCCATATTTTATTCCATTTACGTGGATTAGCCCTTTGCTTATACACCGCCCTCTCTGTCACCATTGTTATGTCCATGTTCTTGCACCATTGGGCCAGGGTAGGCGTGTCTGCTGCACCCCATTTTTGCGCTATGTCACGTTTTGCCAACATCATGCCGATCACCGCCCATCTCCTCCCATAGGTCGTCAGATCATTCGGGCCCCATATATTTAGTAAACAAACCTTGGGGTCAGGTGTGATGGGTAGTTGTAAAGTTTGAGCCATAGTGCGTGTTATTCTCCGCCAGTAAACCATGATGTTAGGGCAATCCCAAAGAGTGTGGAACAGTGTCCCCTGTGCTCCGCATTGCCGCAGGCAGTGCGGGTTGTCAGCTCTATGTATTTTGTGAAGCAAGGTACGTGTGTAGTAGACGACTCGGTGCAGTATTTTAAACTGCACCAGTCTAAATCTCGCCGATATGCCGGCCTCCCTGGGCGATGCCAGTGCGGCATTCCAACCTTCCTCATCTAACTCCCCAAGCTCCTCTTCCCAAGTGTTTTTTTGTTTCTGTAATGGGTCAGGCAAGTTATTTATTAGCCCGAAAGTTGAGCAGAAACTTGTCTAAAGAATCGCGCTGGGACGACCGCCGGTGTATTTTCCAGGACATAGAGGAAACGGGGCAGTGCCATCATCTTGAATAGCGCTGCCCTGCCTAGTAATGTCAAGGGGAGGGTCTTCCAGTGTCGCACGTCTGATTTCAGTCTCTCGAGCAGTGGACGCAGATTCAGGTCCTGGAAGGTATCATGTTCTCGTGTAATATGGATCCCCAAATATCTGAAGGAGACGTCCTCCATTATCAATGGACAGTCTGTGCTCAGAACCGGCGGTGTGCCGTGTAGCATGTAGAGCACCGATTTGGCCCAGTTTATTTTATAACCCGACGCCGTCCCATGCCTCTCACACAGTGCCAGTAGTGTTGGTAGACCCACCTGTAAATCCATCAGGTAGATTAACATGTCATCCGCATACAATGACACCCTGTCTTCCCATCCATCACTCCACTGCACTCCTCGTAGTAGCCGGGTAGTCCTAATAACAGTAGCCAAGGGTTCCAGGACCAGGGCGAATAGCAGCGGCGAGAGCGGGCAGCCTTGTCTCGTGCCTCTCTTCAATGATATTTCTCTGGAGAGACGGCCATTGGTCGTCACTCGCGCCACCGGGTTTTGGTATAGTAGTTTGACCCAAGCTATAAATTTCGGGCCGAAGCCCATGTGTTCCAGTACTGCAAATAAATAGCGCCATTCTACCAGGTCAAACGCCATCTTAGCGTCCAGTGAGAGGATCGCCGCCGGTTCCGTTAACAGTGGCGCCCGTGCCATCACCCCATGCAGCCGCCTGAGGTTCATTGCCGTGCTTCTACGCGGCATAAACCCTGACTGGTCAGGGTGTATTAGAAGCCCCAGATGTGGCAGTAATCTATTGGCCAGTAATTTTGCCAGGATTTTGTTCTCGGCGTTTAGTAGGGAAATTGGGCGGTATGAGCCGCAATTCTCAGGCGGTTTGCCTGGCTTTGGTATCGTCACTATAGTTGCCGCTCGTTGTTCAGGCGGTAGTTGTCCCCGTTCCAGACTATCCTGAAACATATTGAGTAGGGGTGTGGAGAGCGTTTCGGACATTATCTTATACCATTCTATCGGTATACCATTGGGACCTAAAGCTTTCCCTGGGTGCAAGGCTGCTATAGCCGCGTGAATCTCCTCAGTGGTCAAATCTACTTCTAGTTCATCTACTTTGGCCTGCGATAGGGTGCGGGTGGGTATCCCTACGAGAGACGTCTCCGCCATCTCCCGAGTAACCTCGGTTTCAGGGGTGTAAACTGCCTGAAAGTGGTCCGCCAGAAGTTCGACTATCAGAGAAGGGTGGGTCTGTAATGTACCCGTGCGATCCTTCAATTGTAGTATGGCCCTTTGTCCGTCTCTCTTCCTGTCTAGCCAGGCGAGGAGTCTGCCTGCCTTGTCGCCCATATCGTATATCCTCTGTTTAGTGGTCGTTAAACTATCCATCACCCTGCTGCGCAGATGGTCAGTGTGACGCTGCTGGCACAAATGGAGTGTGTGTCGTGTGTCTGCTGTCGGGTCCGCCTCATGGTCAGTACTGGCCTTGCCCAATTCGTTCTCTAGATCTAAAAGTTCTTGTTGTTGTGTACGTTTGTGTTTCGTGATCACAGAGATGGCCTGCCCCCGAAGAACCGTTTTATAGGCCTCCCATAAAGTGGTGGGAGACTCCACTGATCCCTCGTTTTCGGTAAAGTAGGACCTCGTACCCTCCCTTAGTGTTTTGGCTATCAGTGGGACTTTAAGGTACCCTGAGTATATCGGGAAAATTCGTGTTCTTGTCTTTTCAGGGTTTGAGATAACCAGTGTTAACGGTGAATGGTCTGAAACTCCCCTATGTCTAATTTGTACATCATTAATAGTGAGGAGGCCGTGTCCTAGTGTTAGAAAATAGTCAATTCGTGATAGGCTGTCATGGACCGCCGAGTGATAGGTATACTGTTGCACCTCCGGATGAAAGTGCCTCCAAAGGTCCACCAGACCTTGTGCCTCCAGGAAGCCATGCAGGCGGGAAGGCCCAGGGTTGTGTGTTCGTATCGGGAACCTATCTTGTGTGTTGTGAGCCACAGCGTTAAAGTCCCCTCCCAAGACCAGATCTCCCTCAGGCAGTTCCAACAGAAATGTTCCCAATTCAGGGAGAGCAACTGCGTGCAGTGCCGGTGGAATATAGACCGAGACAACATTCAGCGGCCTCCCTTCCCATTGACCATGTACGGCCGCGAAGCGACCCTGTGTGTCTGTTTTTGTGGATCGAACAATGAACCCCGAGGCACGGTGCATGAGGATTCCAGTACCATGGGATCCCCTAGTGAACTCCGCGTGGGTGATCATACGGTAGCCTTTCCTGTCTAGGGCTCTTGTAGCTGTGCCCGTTAGGTGTGTTTCTTGCAATAGAACCAAGGCTGGACTAAGGCGTCGTATACTCTGTAGTACCAATCCCCGCTTGACTTTGTCCCCCAATCCCCGTACGTTCCATGACATAATGCCTAACTGAGATATTCGCCTCGATCCCGTGTCCTCCCTCTCCTGCTCAACTCGTGTCGTTCCTGCCATGGGCTCCGTGTGTGAGTGCATCATCGTGTCGCCCCGACTGAGCTCGATTGTTTTGCCTAGTACCTGCTATGTGGTATGAGTATGCCATGTATTTCCAATCCCCATCAGTGTAACCATCTTGAGAACATAAAACCCCCCCCTCCCCAACTACCCCCCACCCTGCCCCCCTGCTCAACGGACTTAGAACTGCCCGCCCCCCCAACTCAGCAGAGTGCCTGATCCCTTCCCAAAACATAGTACTTGCACGCTGGGGTGAAGGACCCTCCGGAGTCCGTGGCCCCCTTCCTCAGTCCCTGAGGTCCTCCGCCCAGTGTCCATGGCGACACGCCCGGTCAGCGGTGCAGTCGGTCTGTAACTGTAGTCGTGAGAAGTCATTGTTCTTCCGTGTCTTCTGTTTCCGGAATGTCGTGCAGAGGTGAGCCGTGGTCCGTGTCTCCTCCGGATGCTTGGGAGCTCGGACGTGAGTCCCCGTTGTTTTGCATACTTGTCCTGTTAGAACGGCGCGGGCGGGTCGTTGATCTCCATCCCTCCAGCCAATCCTGTGCTGTCTCTGGTGAGTCAAAGAACTTTATTGTCCGCTACTATCCTGAGCTTAGCTGGGAAGAGCATTGAATAAGGAATTTCTCTGGCCCTGAGTTCTTTCTTCACTTCGAAAAATGTTCTCCTCCTTCGTGCAACTTCCGCCGTATAATCCGGGAAAAATGCCAGCGTAGAGTTGAGAATTCGAACTGGTGGGGAGTTCCTAGCCGCTTGCAGGATCGCATCCCTGTCTCTAAAATTGAAGAGGCGAGCGATGATCGGCCTTGGGTTAGCTCCCTGTTTCGGGCGGCCTCCGGGAACCCGGTGCGCCCTTTCTACCGTGAAAAAGGCCGAGAGTCCTTTTGGTCGCAGGTGTTGCTTGACGAGTTCTTCTACTTACAGGTCCATAGCTCTGGTGCCTTCCGATTCCGGAACCCCGATTATACGTATGTTATTTCCTCTTGAGCGCCCTTCTTGATCATCCAGCTTGTCGCGCAGGGCCTTATTCTCCTTTGTGATCCGTTCCATGCTTATTTGTAGTTCCGAGACATCCTCCACCAAAGATTTGGTTACTACTTCCATTGATTGCACTTTCTCTGACATTTTATGGAAGTCCGCTCTTATGAGTGTGATTTCAGTCGATATTGATCCCACCGTTACCTGCACCTGAGCGAGGGCCTTCATGACATCATCTATGGTCGCCTTTTTGCCTACCGCCGCCTCCATTGTCTTGCCCGGTGGTGTTTTTGGATCTTGCGAAGAGGAGGGAGCTCTGTCATAAGCATATTTTTCCAGCCGGGCTTGTGCGGCTCCGCCTTTTGTGCCTTTACCAGCCATCCCGGTGTTTACTCTCGACTTGGTATTCAAGAGTGTGGTTTTACCCCCATGTGCAAAGTCGCTGATGGTGCAGGGGCCAAAGGGAAGTTACCTCTGTGTCGACCCCTCCGGCGTCGTGTGGGTCGATTTCGTATTGCCGCTGCCTCGTTGAACCAGTGGTGTGCGCGATCCTCGCTGCTTGCTGGCAATATGGGGGGTATGCTGTGGGTATCGGAGCAACAGCGTTCGGAGTTCCGTTGCGCCCTTCCAGCCTCAGACCCCCGTTGCGTGCACTCCGAATCGGCACTTTCTTCTCTGTCCCCCAATGGCGGGTGTAGCCAGAGGCACGATCTGTCTGGGCGCTAGTGTCGCGTTTGTTATAACGGCGATGCCACCATGAGGCCAGCCAGGTGAAGCTGTGCGTCGCTTCTTCCCTATGCCGAGTTGAGGCGCAGCCGTGTGCACACCCTCGTCCCGGTGTTCAAATCGTGTCTCCACGGTGACCCCCCGCACCCGACGGGACACGGGGCTCCGTGGTGTCAGGTCCGCACCCAGGAGATAGTGCGTTTCGTGTAGTGCTTGGGGTGTGTCAATCGCCAGTTCTGCTGTTCTAGCGTTCGCGTCTTCGCCGTCTGCTAGACGTGCCTACTTCAACCCCTCTCCCCCCCCTGGGAGGCTGTTGTCCATGTGATGGGTCTCTTTGCTCTTGGGGGCGGCGGGGATGCACAAAGGCCCGCGCTGCTGGCAATCTGTTTAAGTCCTCGGACCTCACCGTGTTCGGTGCACAAGATGGTGTCCTTGGCTCCTGCGTCTGCCTAGGTATCTCCGCCTCGATCGCCTGGTCGGGTGAGCTGTGCGAGTTTCGGAGTCTCGTCGAGTCTCTGCCTGCAGCCCCCGGTCCTCTGCACCCGGGAAACTCCGATCTGTTGTCGGTTCCGCCTCGCCGTTATCTTCCCAGTCTCGTTTCCGAGCGGGCACTTCCGGCGGCGCCTCTCCCCAGTTGGTGCACTTCCTGCCCGATCTCTACTGCAATTGACGCCCCGGCTCCAGCCTGTACCAACGGCCCGGACTGGTCACGTTGGGAAATGCCTTTCTCACCGTCGGATTCAGGATCCGCTGGTCTCCGCTTGTGCCGCCCGGTCCTGGGCTTCAGTACCCTTCCAGAGTCAATGGGTGTTGTACGGATTACTGGTCGGATTTCTAAGGAGGCCGCTTCAACCACGGAGCTCGCCTTCTACGCTGCCGCCATCGTTGGCTGCTGGCCACGCCCCCAATAACCCCTACCTTTGATGTCAGCAGTAGCGCCGGGTCAGGAGGTGAACGCCAATCAAGAGGGATCACAGACAGCGTTAATAAGCCGACCATGTGGGATGCTGTGGTGATCGTTGTTGAAGCGTGCGGATATAAAGAGTGTGTACAGCTTACTAGGGCTGCGCAGGATGGGTGACAATGTCAGCACTGAAAGGAATGCTGGTAGAAATTTGGAGACCAGGACCTGCCACTGAATTTTACAATATCCAAATGAAAATAAATGTTCAACAGATTGCAAATTGCGCTTGTGGTCTACAGCCTCTCTGAACATGGCTCAAGGGGTAGGATGCTCACGCGCGGTCGGAAAGTAAAAGGGATTCAAAACAGCAATTCTGCAGTCCGGACTGAAAGAGAGAACCAGGAGAGGTTGTTGTGTATGTTGTGCAGATGGGAGATGCGCAGAATGATTCCAATAATGTAAACCGGTTCTAAGAATGAAATTGTTCAGAACCTCCATTGGTACGGCAAGAAAATATGCATATTTGGGGAACCGTGGCAAAAGAGACACACAAGGTTAAATACCTTCACTTGTTTAATGAAACTGAGCTCAGGAACACTGATGCCTCAGCAGGATTGGGAAGTAAAACATTAATTAGCAGTCGGTAAGGCATATGTTCACTGCTGAAGCGGTTTCTTGAAGCAGATAACAGATTCTGGCACTCAACACTTCGGCACTCGTTATACTAAGAATGAAAGGCAGAGGGCAGCGAGTGATAACAAGCGCACAGTGGGAGCTTTTGAGGTAGAGGAGACACACATCGCCTGTTCGTGCGCGCCCATGGTTTGTCTCCCTTCGCTCACCAAAGCCACAACAATAGAGTCTCGCCAAGCGAAGCAGCGCATGCGCTGGGTTCGCTAGGCAAGACCTAAAAATGGGGATTTCCACTGATAAATCTGTTTGCCATAGTACACAACGCAAAATGCCCAAACTTCTCATCCAGGTCCCCACACCGTGCATCCAAAGGCAATGCTGTATGGATGAATTGGTCAGGGATATTTGCTTACTCTTTTCCGCCTCTCCCACTAATTCCATTACTTGTTCGGAAGCTCAGACAAACGTCCCTTACACTGATCTTATAAGCCCCCACAGGGGCTCGTCCGTGTTGGTACACCACCCTTATAGAACTCTCGGTGGTTCCACAGCAAAAGCTACATCTCACAACCCCGTCTCCTCATTCAGAGCCATGGAGAAATCACACATCCAAATCCCAGAGAACTCAACGTAGCGATTTGGCTCCTGAAGTCATATAGTTTGGTAATTTACAACTACCACCAGACTGTATGAATATTCTCAAAGAGGCTAGAAAGCCTACTAATAGAGCATGTTCTGCAGCAAAATGAAAACGGTTTGTTGTCTATTTTACCCTTTTCAACCTTTACCTTGAACCACTTGCCGAAGTACTTCGCACAGAGAATATCTCCAGATAGGCCAGAATACAACTCAAACTGGCTTGCATCACACACAAAGCTTTGTACTCAAACTCTCCTGCTTACCTTGCACAGAAACTTGTGGGGTCCGGTGGAAGCAGAAACTCCCGTTCCTCCAGAGACCTTTTACTCCAACCTGGGCTTTCTCTGGATCCGATCCAAGAATCCCTTCTCTGGCACGTTTCAAAAAGGAGGCCAAAACCTTCCTTGTGGGTAAATTTCTCCCCTAAATGCTGCCTCCTACCAATATACATACCTTGACCAATACATAGACCTTGATCAAATACGGACTAGCGCCTCCCTTCAGAATACCGACCTACCTCTTCAAGAAACCTGAGGACTTATCTGGAGTTACTTGTATGTAAACTGTTCATACATGTCCGCTACCCTATTGTGATGCCTTGCCTATTGTACACTGCTATGTTACCCTGTAAAGCGCTCTGATACCCTTGGGTCAAGTTCACGCTCTATAAAACAATAAAATAAAATAAAAATACAATTGTAAAATGTATCCAAACATGCTATGTTAAAGCAAAGAGAACGTTGTTAGTAACCCCCGAGAATGCATTCTACTTGCAAAATAGGAACTACTATGGCCTTCTTGGGAAATAAACCCCTAGCTGATATTTGTGAGACAGCAACATAGTCTACACCGCAGACATTCACCCAAAACTATTGTGTAAATGTGTAAGCGAGGCAACAAGCTAATGTAGGCCAAACGGTACCTAAAACGCTTTTCAAACTACTACAACCACTACAGGTTAGCCTCCGCTTTGGGAGTTTACTGCTATAGTCTATGCAAAGCACGTCGTCTACAGCTCACATTCCTTGAACGGATAATGATAATGTTACTTACCCAGTAAGCATCTGTTCTTGGCATGTAGAGCTGTAGATTCACATGCGTCCACCCACCTCCCCGGTGTCCTGCATTTGTAGTTCTTAATTCCCATTCATACGCATGGACATCTCTATTCTACACACACTAACTCCATTCTCAACCTCTGCAGGAAAATAATCTAACAATGAAGTCTATGCCCATGCACACTATCACCGAAAAGAGGAGTCACCTACCACGTGACTGGAAAGACTTCTTCCAACAAAAACAACTTGCAAACTTCCGGACCCAATACTAGATGGCAAGAGTATGCAAAGCATGTGAATCTACAGCTCTACATGCCAAGAACAGATGCTTACTGGGTAAGTACCATTATCCTTTTTCTACATTGGCCACCAGTTTTTCTTGTGTCTCGTTTATTGACTGTGTGTAAAACAAATGCTTAACATTACCCACTGATAAGCCTAAACTACTCGCCTGCACTACCACAAAAGAGAGCACTTTGGTATTATTAATGTAAGCCCTGTAAGCCAATAAAGGTCACCTGGACTTTCTACATAGTATACCTAATTTTCGTACTCTACATAAAAAAAAAACAGCTCCCTACATACCCTATTACCCTCCTCATCGCCCCCAGGGTCCAGAACCCTGGAATGATTGACACAGAACCGCCAGCGAACACAGACCTAAACCCTTACCCTGGAAAGCCTTCATTCAAATCCGTACATATGAGACCAGTTACCTCCTGATTCTCTTTTTGTGCATACAGCTAAAAAATGTTCTAACACACGAAACACAGGTGGTCCCCCCCCCCCCCCCACAAAACCTGGAAAGCAAGAAAATGATGCAGGGGCAAAAGGGTAGCAGCACAGTCTGCTACACATTGGTCCGTTGCCAACTCCATCGGCCTACTATCTTACTAAGACCGAGCCTATTGGGATGAGAGGTGGACCTTTTTCAACATCACCCAGAGCAGTACCGCAAGAAGGAACAGGAATTTGTGGGAGTGAGGGATTTATCTCGAACACCAACATCCATGTGCGTTGGATGCCGCTTACATAGCCACTTGAGGTATTAATACCAGCACCCTCTATTGTTGCCATGCGTGGCTGTGTGTGGTTGGTTTTAAACTAGAGGTCCAACAACACCTCTTTAATGTATACTTCAATGGCCACCATTTCTTCGTACCTCAGGTCGAGATGCTAGAAAAAAATCACGAAAGGCACTGGCATGGCCAAAGCACTGGGTGCCCTACAGACACCACCTCCGCCGAATGTAGGAACCTGACTTTTTGTGGTAGCACTAATTTAATGGCACAACTTACAAGTACAGATTATCCTTATTGTTTAAATTAATAATTCCAATGTCTCCATTTGTGGTAGTGTGGTCGAAGCTTAGGCTGATCAGAGGGTAGTGTTAAGCATTTATCTGAAAGAAACAGGTTAGTATTAGATTCCTTACCTTAGAATATCCCCAGGCGTCAGTCTGGATCCGGAAACTTTTGCGTAGCAGTACCCCTGCGCGTCGGTAGGCGTCGTCTGCAGGCGTCCCCTGCGGCTCCGCGTCGTCGGCGTCGTGCGCCGTGATGACGTCGCTGGAGTATATAGACGCCGCCTCCGCGCGCTGACGTCAGTTCTTCTTTTTTCCGCGCCAGTTAGCGCAGATCCGAAGAGCAGTACTCCGGTCTTTTGACCAAGTTTTTTGTTAACTTCTTTACGGTGCCGGTAGGATGCCCGGTTTCAAGAGTTGTGACGAGTGCGACCGCATGATGTCGGTCACCGACCACCATCGACTCTGCCTCCGGTGTCTGGGCGCGGACCACGACGTGGAGTCCTGCGTCGACTGTCGGGCCTTGACTGGAAAAGCTAGGCGGGAGCGGTCCCGCAAGCTTCTCGAACTCCGGTTGTCGGCCCCGCGTCGAGAGCGGTCCCGGTCCGGTCGGAGGTCGAGGGAGCGGTCGAGGGAGCGGTCGCGGAGCCGCCATGGGCGCTCCGGGAGTCGCCACCATTCCTCCGGCTCGTCAGGTAAGCACAAGAAGTCGGGGCGTCGCCATCGCACCCCCGACTCCCCCCGACGCCCGCGTGCTGCGGCCGGGGGCTCGGGTGACCCCACCCCCGCGGTCCCGCATGGGTCGCCGACGCCGTCTGCCCCACACCTGTCGGTCCCTGGGGAAGGCGCGTCGCGTGAGGAGATCGAGGCCTTCCTCATTGCTATGAGGGCGAGGTCTTCTCCGGCGGGGCCTTCGGCGCCTGCGGGCCCGTCGGTCCCGTCTGGGGGCCCGAGCGGTTCGGGTGCTCCTGCCCCGGCGCCGCCGGTGGCTCCGGCCCCGGCGCCGCTGGTTCCCTCTGGTTCGTCGCCGGCTGGTCTCCCGGCCTCTCCGGCGTCGGTTCCTGTGGGCCAGCCCATGGTACCGCCCCCGCGTGGTGCAGCGACTCCGCCGTCGGCTCCGGCCGGCGTCGGGTCCCCGGCACCGACGCCGCGCGGCGCCACCCCCCTTTCCTCCCCGACTCCGGACTCGGAGCCGGACCGGCGTCGGCCGACGCCGGACCCGACGCCGATGGGGCCTGTTGACCCCGATGTCTATATCGTCGACCCAGAATATGGGTATGACGAGGAGGAGTATGGAGAGGGTTGGGAGGGGTCTGAGGACCCTCTATCCCGTGCCTGCCAGTACGATGTGGACTGGGTAGGTGATCTGGGTGATGCCAGTGGCCTGGACGAGTCGCCCAACCCTGGGTTTGTCTCTCCGTCCCCTGTGGCGTCCGAGGCGGGTGCTGCCTATTCGGTGGTCCTGATGAGGGCTGCCAAGGCCTTACACCTTGAGCTCCCCGTCGCGAAGGTCAAACCGAATATCCTGACGGAAGTTTTTAAACCGCAGTCATGCCCCCAGGAGCCTCTGCTGCCGTTTAATGAGGCCCTGACGGATGTCCTTCTGGGCACCTGGTCCAGGCCCGCCTCTGGTGCGCCGGTTGACCGGAACGTTGCCAGGCGTCACCGTCCCTGCGCGGACGACCCTGCCTTCCTGTCCACCCATCCCTCCCCGGAGAGTCTGGTGATCCAGGCCTCCACTTCGCAGTCCGCATTTCCGTCGGCTCCGCCCGACCGGGAATCAAAGAGGTACGACCAATTCGGAAAGAAAGTGTTTTCCTCTTTGAGTGCTGGGCTGCGGTCTTGTAACACCGCGTGCCTCTTGGGCCGCTACACCCACTCCCTGTGGGATACGGTCGAGGAGTGTTTGCCGCAATGCCCCCAGGAAGTGCGGGACAAGCTCACCCGGGCCTTTGTTGAAGGCCGGGATGCGGCGCGGTACTCGATCCGTTGTGGTCTGGACACCACGGACTCACTGGGACGGGCCATGTCCACTACGGTGGCGATTCGTCGCCATGCCTGGCTGAGATCTGCCAACTTCTCACCAGACGTCCAAAATACGCTTATGGACATGCCATTTGATGGCAGTCGCCTATTTGGTGACAAAGCGGACCACGCGCTGGAGCGCTTCAAGGACTCCAGGGTCACGGCCAAGTCCTTGGGTCTCTCGACCCAGACCCAGCGCCAGCAGACGGGTTCGTTTCGGCCCTTTCGTGGCCAAGGGAGAGGAGGTCCCACACGTGCTGCCAGCCACGCGGCGCAGAGCGCTCCCCAGCGCGGTGGCGCCCGTGGTTTCCGCCGTGGTGGCGGTAGAGGCCAGCGTCGTGGTCAGTCCACGCCTCCCTCCGCTGCGGCATCCAAGCCTTCCTAGTCCGAGCTTTCGGGCTCACGTGACGCCAGTGGGTGGCAGGGTTCGCCATCACCACTCCCGCTGGCGCGCGATAACATCGGACAGGTGGGTGCTGCAGCTTGTCCGAAGGGGCTATGCCCTCCCCTTCGAGTCCACTCCTCCAGCCATGCCACCGCAGAACCACCGTGTGTCGGGGGACCACTTGACACTTCTGCAGGAGGAAGTTACGGCCCTCTTGGCCAAGGGGGCCATCGAGCGCGTTCCTGGGCCAGAAGTAGGGTGTGGTTGCTACTCCCACTACTTTCTGGTACCCAAGAAGGACAAGGGAGGCCTGCGTCCTATCTTGGATCTACGGAACGTCAACGGCTTCCTCCGGAAGGAGAAGTTCAAGATGTTGACTTTGGCTCAGGTCTTGGCTGCTCTAGACCCACACGACTGGATGGTAGCGTTGGACTTGCAGGATGCGTACTTTCACATCCCCGTCCTGCCGGCCCACCGGCGTTACCTGCGGTTCACGGTAGGCCACGAGCATTTTCAGTTTATCGTGCTCCCATTCGGCCTTACCAGCGCCCCACGGGTGTTCACGAAAGTGATGGCGGTGGTCGCAGCTCATCTGCGCCGGTTAGGGGTTTCAGTCTTCCCCTACCTCGACGACTGGCTGTTGAAGGCGGGCTCGCCCCAGACAGTCGTCCACCACCTTCAGATGACGGCAGACCTCCTGCACGAGTTGGGGTTTTCCATCAATGTGCCGAAATCACACCTGTGTCCCTCTCAAAAGCTCCTTTTCATCGGAGCGGTTCTCGACTCGGCGCAGTTTCGGGTTTATCCCCCGGAACGGCGGGTCCGGGATATTCAGGCTCTGATTCCCATCTTTCAGCCGTTATCCCGGGTTTCGGTCAGGTTGACGCTGCGGCTTCTGGGGCTGATGGCCTCCTGCATCCTTCTGGTGCATCACGCCAGATGGCGGATGCGGGCTCTGCAGTGGGACCTGAAGTTTCAGTGGGCCCAGCATCAGGGCAACCTATCCGACCATGTCCTGATCTCGGAGGGCACTGCGAGACAGTTGCAGTGGTGGCTTACAGACCGCGATTGGGTCAGGGGCAGATCCCTCTCCCTTCCCCAGCCGGAGCACGTGGTTGTGACGGACGCGTCCCTCCAAGGCTGGGGTGGCCACTTGGGAGAGGCGGAGATCAGAGGCCTCTGGTCTCCGGCGGAGTCCCGGCTCCATATCAACATGTTGGAGCTGCGGGCGATTCGCCTGGCACTGAAGGCATTCCTCCCCTTTGTCAACGGGAGTGTAGTGCAGGTGTTCACGGACAACACCACCGCCATGTGGTACTGCAACAAACAGGGCGGTGTGGGGTCGTGGACCCTTTGCCAAGAGGCTCTGCGCCTCTGGCAATGGCTGGAACGTCAGGGCGTGACTCTGACGGTTCAACACCTGGCAGGTTCTCTGAACGCCAGGGCGGACGAACTCAGCCGTCGGTGCTCGGTGGATCACGAATGGCGTCTGAACTCGGATGTGGCGAGAGGCCTCTTTCAGCAATGGGGAGAGCCTTGGTTAGATCTATTCGCCACAGAAGAGAACGCGCAATGTCATCAGTTCTGCGCGTTGGAGTTTCCAAGACGGCACTCGCTCGGCGACGCCTTTCGGCGCGAGTGGAGTTGCGGTCTGTTGTACGCCTTTCCGCCTATACCACTTCTGCCCAGAGTGCTGAAGAAGATCAGGCGCGACCGGGCCCAAGTTATCCTTGTGGCTCCGGACTGGGCTCGAAGGTACTGGTATCCCGAGCTACTCAGCATGACAGTCGGTCCCTCGATCCGCCTGCCCCTTCAGGAGGACCTTCTGTCGCAGCAGCAGGGGACGGTCCTCCACCCGAACCTGTCCAGTCTCCACCTCCATGCGTGGAGATTGAGCGGCGACAGTTGAGGCCATTTGACTTGCCTCCTGAAGTCTGTGATGTCATTCTGGCAGCCAGGCGTCCCTCCACAAAGTCGGTATACGCCTGCCGGTGGAACAGATTTGTGGCATGGTGCACAGCAAAGGCTGTGGATCCCCTTTCTGCCCCTCTATCTGAGGTTCTCCTCTTCCTCCTTTCCCTTGCCCAGCAGGGCTCTGCTCTGGGCACTATCAAGGGCTATCTTTCTGCCCTTTCCGCCTTCTTGAGGCTACCTGATCAGCCATCTTTGTTCAAGTCCCCTATTGTGTTAAGATTCTTAAAGGGCATCACGCACATGTATCCTCCAGCTCCGTTCGTGATGCCTCAGTGGGACTTGAACCTGGTTTTGACTTTCCTGATGTGCGCTCCCTTTGAGCCCCTTCATTCCTGTCCTCTCCGTCTTCTCGCCTTAAAGACGGCCTTCCTGGTAGCCATCACCTCTGCCAGGAGAGTGAGTGAGCTCCAGGCTCTTTCTGTTCAACCTCCTTTCTTGTCTGTTCATCCTGATAAGGTGGTTCTTCGGACCAGACCTTCTTTCCTGCCCAAGGTAGTCTCTGCTTTTCACATTGGGCAGTCCATCACCTTGCCCTCCTTCTTCCCGCCTCCGCATCCTTCAAAGGATGAAGAGCGGCTCCATCGTCTGGACCCAAAACGTGCGCTTTCATTCTATATGGCTCGCACACGCCAGTTCCGGGTGGATGACCAACTGTTTGTTGGCTACGTGGGTGAGAAGAAGGGAAGGGCGGTACAGAAGCGGACCATCTCTCGGTGGGTCGTCCTGTGCATCAAAGCATGCTACTCTTTGGCTCGGAAGGAGCCTCCTGTTGGGCTGAGGGCCCATTCCACTCGGGCCACGGCGGCTACTACTGCCCTGGGCCGGGGAGTCCCTTTGCAGGACATTTGCCAGGCGGCCACGTGGGCCTCGCTGCACACCTTTGCGAGGCACTACTGCCTGGACAGTCAAGTCCGGAGGGATGGCTTCTTTGGCCGTTCGGTCCTCCAGGACTTTCTGGTGTAGGTTGTATTGGTTCGCAGACCCACCACCGGGGTTGGTATTGCTGGGGTATCTATTCTAAGGTAAGGAATCTAATACTAACCTGTTTCTTTCAGATGAACAAGTTACTTACCTTCGGTAACGATATATCTGTAAGAAACAGTAGTTAGTATTAGATTCCTTACCGCCCCGCCCATCCTCCCCGTTCTGCGAACTGATACCTAGGGTTAGGGACATCCCTTTCAGGGCCCTAGTTTCAAATGGCACCAGTGTTGGTTCTCACATGGCTCTGCGTGTTCTGGCGCGGAAAAGCTGTGTGCAAAGAACTGACGTCAGCGCGCGGAGGCGGCGTCTATATACTCCAGCGACGTCATCACGGCGCACGACGCCGACGACGCGGAGCCGCAGGGGACGCCTGCAGACGACGCCTACCGACGCGCAGGGGTACTGCTACGCAAAAGTTTCCGGATCCAGACTGACGCCTGGGGATATTCTAAGGTAAGGAATCTAATACTAACTACTGTTTCTTACAGATATATCGTTACCGAAGGTAAGTAACTTGTTCGTTGTGTATACACACACAGACACACACAATGAGACACATACACGCACAATGAGACAAGCACACAATGAAACACACACACACAGTGAGACGCACACAATGAGACACACTCAAAGAAATTGGAGACCAATTTAGAAAAATAGCAGATTTTTATATATTTTTAGACACCAAGATCATCGGACTTGGGTAAGTACATTCAGAGTTATAGATTTTTTGTAGAAATAGAAAAATACAGGGGAATAACGATTTTGAGGTATGAGCATCGAAAGTGGTAATGTTTTCCTATCGGAGAAACATACACTTGTGAGCGGTTCTTGAGGGGGCTTTTCGGAATTAAGTGCTTTGGGGCCAAGGTCCAAGAAAGCACCAGCTGTTCGTTTTTTCCTGCCCTGGTGAGTCCAGCTGCAGAAGTGCTGGTTGCACTGTTCGCCTCAAGCGCTACATGGTAAAGTCAATGTCAAAAGTGCCTGAAAAAGAAAGGCTGAATGGAACCCAAAGAGGAGCTCTGCTCTGAAGGGTCTCTAGAGCACAGGGACACACCTGGTTTACGTTAGGCTAGAGGGGGGGTGGTACGTACAGCAGTGTTTTGTCCGGCGGGTCGCTTGAATTAGAGGCTCAACGACCTGAAGGAGAGAAAACGGAACAGCAGGTCCACTGTGGATGAAAATCTTGTGGATCCCAAAGTCCCTCAATGGCAGGTCAGTATTGGCATCGGTGGTGTCCGGACTGGACACGCAAAAATCCTTGGTAGCTGCAAGGCCGCCAGTACCCAGGGTATTGCTGCATAGAGATTTCGGGAGGGGTCAGTGGCTCGAGACTGAGAGCAAGGGGGTTGGCCTCCTGACAACCTTTTCCTAGTGAGTTGCTCCCTCGGTGGGCCAGATGGTCTGCAAGGCAAGTATCTGGTCGATGCAGTCATTCCTGCAGAGGGATGACTCCTCCACCCCAAGGGAGCTGCTGCTTGGTTGTTGGAAAGTGCCTCTTTTGACATTGTTATCCCACAACTTTTTGCTTGGAACATGATGTGGGTTTGATTGAAAGTGCACAGGGTCCCTGACAACGAGGTTTCCTGTGCCAGAGTTGTAGGTAGTTGGTTCTGTATATACTATACCAAAATGAGGTACAGAGTAAATAGAGTCCAGTGGAACCTCAAAGGTAGGCAGAGGTAAAAGTAGATAGCACTCTAGTGGTAGTGTGGGCGAGCAGTAAGGCTTTGTCAGATGGCAGTGTTAAGCATTTGTTGTACACACCATCAGCAAATGATGTCACACACTCAAAGACTGAACTCGGACCAATTTGTTTGTATCAAAAAATTACGTTATTTTATCTCTAGAACACCATCAGCAAATGATGTCACACACTCAAAGACTGAACTCGGACCAATTTGTTTGTATCAAAAAATTACGTTATTTTATCTCTAGAACCAAGCCGGGCACAGATAAGTGAAAAAAATGCTTTGCAATGTATTATGCAATGTTTACAAGTGAATGCAAGTTCAAATGCAGTTGTTTGAAATACAGGTAAGTCAAGGTATTGACATTAGTGTACAGATTACTTTTTTGTTGCTTTTTAGATTACTTTGTAAGTTACTTTTTCTACTCACTGTGATATGCCTAGATATCACACTGGGACATTTCCTAGAGGAAAGGTCAGTAAAATCAGTTTTGCTCAATTGTAATTTTTCAGATTTCCATACAAATCACTCCACACTGGATTCCTGGGGAGAGAAATGCAGTTATTTGTAACCAGGTAAGTACTCAGTCTTGGGGTTTGAGTTTCTGGGGTTAGAACAAGTGTACCTCCAGGGTCGAGGATGCACTCTCTAAACACCCTCAGCAGCATTAGCGCAGCTGATTGCAGAGTGCTGAGGCCCAATGTTATCCAATGGGGGATAGGGGGCCTCTGGTTGGTGGCTGCTTACGAGCAGGCCACTGGGTTTTGGGAGCAAAGCTCCTGGTGTTAGCCTCAGGGCAAAGGGGTATCCTGTTGAACACACAAAGTGCACCCGCAGCGTTGTAGGGGTGGCTGGGTGTAGGGGGCTGGTTTGGTTTGATTTCAATGGGGATTCTCCGGTTTCAACAAAGACTGCAGGCTCGGGGTGAAGATCTTCTGGAGGTGACTACCGGTCAGAGAGGTAAGTTGGGATGCTGAGACACTGTCGGTTGGGCCACCCATGGCCGTGGGACTTAGGGTGCAGGAGTGAATTTAGGCTTCATGTTTTTCTTACCCTCTGCAGTCCGGGGGATCCTCCAGAAAGAGGCTGCAGGCTTTGCTGGGAGGTTCGAGGAAGGTCAGACCACCAGATCTCGGGTCAGAATAGTAGGGGGAGACCGCCTCGTGATGTTAGGCCACTCGAACCCGGCCGTGGGCGACTGGTGCAGCTTGCGGATTCGGCCAGAGTCTGTGGGTGAACAAATCTGGTGTACACGGGAGACAAAGTCCTTTCTTTGGAAGGCAGGGCAGGCCATCGGGGTACTTGAGTTTGCTGGCTGCAGGACACACTGGTGTTATGCTTCTGCAGGTTCGAGGTGGGGACATGCCAGTAGGGCTGGGGCCAAGTCAGTGGGATCCTTCCTCCTCTTAGCTTCAGCACGGCTATTCTGGCCTTCTTCTTTTCTTCTTGGTCGTTTCTTGTCTGTGGAAGCAAGGTTCGGTGGTGCCCCTAAATACCATATTTAGGGGCCTTACAGTTAAGTAAAGGTTGGGACCAAGGGGTCCCTTCCTTGGGGTGAGTACACCCCCTATTATGACATCCTCCAGTGGGAGGGGGGCATATGCCTCACTCTGGTTCGCTGGGTCCCCCCATCTGCAGGTTGGCAGGGACTGAGAGTTGTGATTCACCTTGTTTCCCCCATCTGAGTGGCGGGGTTGACAAAGGTGGTTCTCCCGCCCAAAGTTGGGGTCAGATCCGGTGAGGACCAGTTGCTGGAAGCAGCAAAAGGCCTGGGGAAGCTCACAAAGGCGGCAAGCCTTTGAAACTTCCCCTTCATGGACCCTGCCCATCCTGGGGGAAGAGGCTTGGCACCTCCTTCCAAGATGTGCATTGTTTCAGACCCCCCGAGAGCAGCAGGCTCTCGACCCAGGGGTCCACAAACCTGTCTGGCGGTGGCAGCTGGTCAGCAGCCACTCAGCCTGGACACTAGTGTTAGGTCATTTTTCAGGGGGCATCTTTAAGATGCCCTCTGTGTGCATTTTTCATTAAATCCCACACTGTCTGGCACAGTGTTGGTTTAATGTGCTGAGAAGTTTATAGCGAACTTCCCAGTTTTCAGTAAAGCTATGGTACTGTGGAGTTTGTAATGACAAGCTCCCCAGCACCATATGTTCGTATTGGCATTACTGCTCTTACAATGTCTAAAGATTGGCTTAGACACTGTATGGGTACGGGCTCATACACCTGTACCCTAACCACTGGTATAGTGCACCCAGCTAGAGGGTGGCTGTTCTGTGCCAGGGCAGTGGGTTGTAGGCATGGCACACAGGGATGTGTGCCATGTAGACTCTTCACTTTGTTATGCACCAAAACCCCCAGCCTTCAAAGGCAGTGTGTGTTTAAATGTATTGGGCCTCTAAGGGTGGCACAATAAGTGCTGCAGCCCTCAGAGGCCTTCCCTGGTCACAATGCCCTGGGTACCTGTGGTACCATTGACCAGGGGCTGACCTGTGGCAAGAGAGTGCTGATTGGGTTTTGTTTTTAATGCAGTTTTAGGGAAAGAACATAGGCCTTGGCTACCTGTTTGGCAGTACAACAGCAGTTCAGCAAACAGTGGGCACAACCATGCAAAAAGATGGGACTTTCTTACAAGAGTTCCTTCCCTAAAACTGCGCCACTAATGGCACAACATCGGATCCCCAGTATGTTCCTAGTAAATGGAACCCCTGGTACCTAGGGCATTGGGACTAAAGAGGTTCCCCTAGGGACCCCTCACCAAGGCCATGCTAACTGCCACAGCAGACTACATGCCTTGGTGCAGACAAAAACGACAAAGTCGACAAGGCACGCTGCCTGTGTGCCACATTAAACCGGTACTACCTAATGTATGAGAAAGTCACCTCTCTAGCAAACGTTACAAAGCCCTAAGACAGGGTGCACTATATCTCAGATGTGGGCTTATCTGAATAAGCAGATATTGCCCTAAAATCTTTACGTCTATTCTTAATATTGTAAGTGCTAGAGAAGCCTTGGAAAGTACATGGGCTGCAAACTTGACAACTTGAGTTCCCCAGCACCATGATGGCTTCACTGAACCTAGGAGTATTGGTACCAAACAACTCTTTTTAATAACCCCACACTTATGCCAGTGTTGGATTTATCTGAGAGACAATTAGTTACGGATTCCTCATCTTAGAATTACCCCCAGGTATAAGACTGGATCTGGATAACTTTTCTTCAGCAGTACCCCTGCGCGTTGGAAAGTGGCGTTGGTCGACCCCGCGTTTGTCGTTGGCATCGTGGTCACCGGAATGATGTCACAGTATCTACTTAGACGCTGCCCCTGCACGCTGACATCAGTTCTTTTTTTTTTTCACGCCAGCCAGCGCAGATCCGGAGAGAGCGGTACCTCGAGTGACATTTTTACTCTCTTTTTGTGACTGTCGACATCTTTTTGAGTCGTTCGACTCCTGGTGCATGTAAGGATGTCCCGTCCTCAAACCGACTTCAAGGCTTGCGACTCCTGTCGCAAATTGATGTCGGTTATGGACCTGCACCTTGTATGCCATTGCTGTTTGGAGCGCGACCACGACCTGAAGTCGTACTCCGACTGTCGCTCGAGGTCCCGGTCGAGCGGGAGGTCGTGAGACGTCACGGAGCCATCACCACCACTCATTGTCGAAGTCTTGGTCTTCGTGTAAGTCTGAGCACAAAAAGAAGGCGAAGAAGCATTGTCGCTCTTCGCTTTCTCCCAGTCTGTTGGCTGATGCAGTGCAGGTTGTGGAAGGTAGTCATCCGGCTCTGCCCGCGGATCCTGCTGGGTTGATCATGAGCTTATTCCCTCCTTTTCCGGGAGCCGGTGACGCCTGTCCAACTTCGTAGCTTTTACGAAGCCCTCCACTCGATCTTTGAGCAGCCAGACTCCGTGGGCGCGTCTTCAGGCACACCGGAATCGGCTGGGGGCTCTAGGCCTTCGATGCTGGTGGCTTCGGCTCTGGCCGTAGGACCCCAGGTTCTAGAACGGTGCCGGTTGACCTCATGACCCCTCCGGTGCTGAATCCAGTGGTGACACCTCCGCCTCCTTCGATGCTGGTTGTGTCCCAGCAGACGTCGACCCCAGCCTCCCCCTCGATGTGGACACAGAGCCGTACCGGCGTCTGGACCGACTCCCGGATTGGCGCTGACTGGTACTTTTGTTCCACTGTTCTCCCCTGGTGTTCCCTATCTCCCTGAGTGGCTACCAGAGGAGGGTGAGGAGGACTGGGAGGGGTCTGTGAACCCTCTAACAGACCAGTTAGAAGATCAGGAGAGAAGAGTTGGGTGAGGCCAGTGTCTGGACACTTCCCCAGACCTTGGCATGCTATCTCCCCCTACTGTGGCTACGGAGGAGGGTGCATCATACGCAGTGGTGTTGCATAGGGTGGCTGAGGCCTTAAACCTTGAGCTTCCTACAGTGGCGGTCAGGAGACAGAGACAGCAACTGAATATGATCATTACTGCTATACCCAGGAATGACAATACTTTCCATCCCCAGGCAGATATAATACTCCAGAGCCAACCGGACCATGTCCAGGTGCCTGGATTCTGGTGTAACTGATGGGCAATTTTATGAAGTCTGGTTATAGCTGAATAAACAGACGGTGCGTTATTAGGAATGAAAATGCAGCAACTAGATCCGATGACTCTACAAGCTCCTCCCCTATCGGCCAGTATGACGTCAAGGACGAGACGATTTTGAAGCACGACAAATCTCATAGCAGATTGCTCTTCAGTTAAGTTACCTAGAGCGGAAGTAGTCTCATTCACTACTGCTTCAAGGGTTCTGGTTAGCCTACGTATTAATTTACTATTCTGGACAGGACCTATGAAGAAAAAGAAACCTTTATTGAAGTCTTGATACTGTTCTAAGGCAGTTTCAGTTTGATCGACAATTGGGGACTCGATCTCCCTTCTATGTCTAACGTGTACTAGATGTGTGTTTCTGTGATAATCAGATGGGGCTAGAAAAACTGGTGGCAGTAGGAAGGCAATGTAACATGTTCCATCCCAATCTAGGGGCAGACGAACATATGCGGTCTGACCACATACAAAATAAGAATGACGTGAGGCTTTGAAAATAGATTTCCCACTGTCACTATACTCGACCATAGTAGTACAATCACTATGTCCTACATGTGCGGAACCATTCTTTCTGACACATAATTCGCCTTTCACTGGTAGAACTGAAATAGCAGGCAAATCTGGAGTAGTTTCGGACTGAACATTCAAAACCATGAAATTCGAGGAATAATTTCCTAGATCATACACTTCATTTTCTAGATCTAACCCTGTTCTATGAAAAAGACCTTCCTTGTCTGGGAAACATGTTCTATTCAGAAGGGACATATCATTTGAGGATGACGTTAACGTGGACCATGCTCCACACGAACCATTATGTGAAAACGGATAAGGAAAGAGTGGCAGAACTCCCTTCGGTGTCTGGAAAGGGGGGAGTCGACCACACACCCAACAATTAGTGGCATTGCTGGTCTGGTGTGAATAGTGTAACATACGGATAAATGTATTATTGCGCATGGCAAGACGATAGGATAACTCGTGAGGAGGCAGGTCACTAAAAGTGTGCTCTACTGTAACATTAGAAAACATATGTACATGTGAATATAAATGTAAGGCATAACTTATGCAAGTAACCATAAGACTCAGAAATATCATGAAATACAGAGTAACAATGCATCTACTTCGAAGATTCTTTTGATAAAGTATTCTCTTAGAGTTTTGACTAACTCTCTCACTGTACGGGTCTATCTCATACATGTCAGGAACCTGTCTAACCGTTTCACCCGAGAGGGACTTAGACAATTAAACTGGCTGACTTACTAGACCGTAGCTTATCTTTATACTCCTGCTGCGGAGTTTTCTCTAACAGGGGAAGTTTAGATTCAGTGTCTGGGCAGTCCTTGAGAACTGGGCAGTCCTTGAAAAAAGTCTTTGGAGAGAGTCCATGAAATCTCTTTACATGACTGGAGTGCAACCACCCTTTTCTTCCTTCAATCTTGACGGCGGTCCTTGTTGTTAGTAGTACAAGTCGGGGCTCCTTCCAGCGGGGCTCCAGCGGACTTGAACGATCAAAGTTACGAATCAAAACGAAGTCGCCTGGTATGACCTCATGCGGTTTCACTTCGGTGTTGTCTGGAAAAGCGGCGGCAACCTGTGAACGACAAGAGTGTAGTGCAGACATCAAGGAGGCAAGGTAATCTGTCAGCATATTACTGTAAACATCTGTAATTGTACGTGGTCTAGGTGTACCCCACATGTTTGGGGGACGACCGAACACTACCTCGTAAGGGGACAGACCTGAACGGGAGTGTGCGACCATTCTCATATAGAAAAGAGCGACTGGCAGTGCTACTATCCAATCTACGCCTTTCTCTGCGCATACTTTGGCAATGCGGATTTTCAGAGTCTGATTATGTCTCTCTACGAGACCGGCTGCTTCAGGATGTCGTACACAATGGAATTTCCACTGGTACCCTAACAGAAGGGATACTTGTTTCATAAGCTCGGATGAAAATGGCTGGCCGTTATCTGAATACACAACCCTAGGTAATCCATAGCGGGGGAAAAACTCACGAACCAACTGCCTGGCAGTGGTCGCAGCTGTGTAATCTGGGACTGGATATGCTTCTGTCCATCTGGACAAAGCGCATACAACTACGAGGACATACTTGAAACCTCGACATCGCTCCATCTGAATATAATCCATCTGGAGGACTTCAAAAGGGTGGTCAGGAGGATGGAATCCACCTTGTTCCACCGGGACACTTTTACCTGGATTGAACTGACAACAGATCATGCAGGTACGCACTTTCTGTTTGGCTGCTGCTCGTAAATGCTTGTTGAACCAGAGGTTCTGAATACTGTCTAACATGGCTTTTTCTCCTAAGTGTGCTGGACTATGTGCGGTGTTAATAATGACTTGAACCATAGAGTCGGGGAGAAACCATGTGGCTTTTCCCTTCGTCAACCATCCTTGATCTGTCTGGACCCCTCCTTTTTCAGACCATTTCTTGATTTCGTCTGGGGTAGCATGTAACTGTATATCTAGTGTTCGAGGCATGTGGGCTGCTAAATTCATATCTTAGCTTTAGATCGCCGCCTAGTGTTGGGTCCGGATGATCGCACATTGTTGTCCTGGAAGAGTCTTCGAAGTATCCTGAGATAGGTGGCTCCTCCCCTGGACTACAGTGCGCATGGGCATCGGCTCCATCCCCAGATTGTTTTTTTCCGCCATTGGGTTCGGATGCGGTCTCGACGTCTCTGTCGGAACCAAGAAAAACTAACTTTAAACGGCCAAAAGGCCTTGTAATCTTTGCGTCGGTATTGTTTGCGTGCGGTCTCGAGTTCTTCCGTCTCTTGGAGTCGAACTCACCGGAGTGCTTACGCTCTTCAGACATCGGGGCCTTCTCATCGCGACACGACTGCAACTTTACAGCATGGAGCGGAGTCCGTTTCAGCTCTGTCCGCTCTGTGGGTCCAAATACCCACATATAGATCTACACCCGGTCTGTAACAAATGCCTTTCGCCAGACCATGACGACGGCAACTGCAGGGCCTGCGCGAAGTTCAGGTCCAAGAAAACACTCAAGATTCGGCGCGCGGTGCGCCTTGAAGCCAGACAAGCGGCCCCAGATCCAGAAAACATCTTCGGCGACCAAGAAGATGAGGACCAGAGCCATCATCTTCAAATCTCCCCGCCCGAGACGGAGGTCGAGGCAGATCCGGAACACGACGACGGAGTCGGGGGTCAAGGCCTTGAATACGTCGACGAGGTAGGGGACGTCGAAGAGATTTGTGGGGCCGCGGAAGATAGCTCAGGGGACGAGCTATGCCCCGAAGGTTACGAAGATCATGATCGGGTCACGGGATCGCCTATCGGCCTTACCCAAGACCCCGTACCGCAAGCCACGGCCCCGCCTTCAGGCCCGGCCACTGACATACTTGCTGCGCAGCCCGTATCGAAACCGAAACCTACGGTCTCGACTACACCTAAAATGGCCGACCCGAAAACGAAACCGAAACTTTTGGACTCGAGCGTCCCTAAGATGGCGGCCGTACCACCAAAAGCTACTAAACCCGCTGCTTCATCGACTCCGTCGGCCTCCGGTCCACAGAAGTCGAAGAAATCTGTCGATTCCACAGTGTCGAAGTCGGCGCCAGAGGAGGGTACCTCTAAAAAGGGTGGTCGGCACGGGTCAACCGCTGCAACCCCGTCAAAGCACGCCAAAGCCAGCGACTCGGCTCCGGTTCCGACTGGGACTTCGTTAGTCGGACGCGTGGTGGAGACGGAATCGACACAAGCACACGGACCGAAGGCTGGCACATCTGCGCATCGGTCCAAGGACTCTGGGTCGGCGGCTAAGCCATCATCGTCCAAGCCTCAGAAGGGCCAACAAGACGTCGGATCCGAGGGCAAGGTCAAGCCCACCTAGTCGGCGCCAAAGGACACTGTAAGTGAAGCGTCCCCCATCGCCTCTTCACTACAGAGAATCCGGGAGAAGGCCTCTGCTACGTCGGCTCCGATGCCATCGCCACAGAAGCCGATAGACATTCCGGTGAAGCCGGCGGGTAAACTTCTCTTCCTTCTGCCGCCAAAAGAGGCGCCGAAGGCCTTTTCTACGAAATCGACGCCAAAGAAGTCGGATTCTTCAACGGCAGGAGCACTTTCCAGTCGGTTACTCGACTCAGAAGAGGATTCTGAGCGTTTTATCGACGCAGACACAGGCAAATTGACCCTGTACAAGAGGAGGATCACTTCACAGCCAGTGGACTCCTATGTCATCCCCCTAAAGAAGAAAAGGTATCCTCAGGACGCTTCAGGCCTCATGGAACCTATCCAGCCTCCTCCAAGAAGGAGCCCTACTCCTTCCCCAGAACACTCTGAGGCAGAGGGATATGATGAGGATGACCAATACACTTTCCCCATCAATGAACCGGATGCACAGCCAGATTCATATGATGACGTTGGTGACCAAGGCACCCAAAATGTGGGGCAGGACCCACAGCTTTTCAGTGCACGTGCATCCCCAACAGAAGATTCTGCAGGTTTTCATGCACTCATTGAGAGGGCAGCTGCTAATCATGATGTGGACATGCATGCTGACCCGGTAGAAGAAGACTTTCTATTTGACACTTTTTCAGTCTCTGAAAGGACAGTAAAGACACTGCCTATGCTCAAAGGGGTCCTCAAGCATGCAGCGGACATCTTTAAAGAACCTACTAGGGCGAGAGTGGTCAATCCACGCATTGAAAAAAAGTACAGACCGGCACCTGCAGACCCTGCATACATTCGGGGTCAGTTGCCGCTTGACTCCCTGGTGGTCGCAAATGCCCGCAAGAGGGCCAACTCCCAAACAACGGGTGAAGCTCCTCCCCCGGATAAGGAGTCCAAAGTGCTAGAGGCAGGGGGCAAAAGAGTAGCTGCACAGGCTGCCAATTTTTGGCGTATTGCAAATACACAGGCACTCTTGGCACGGTATGATAGGGCGCATTACGACACCCTAGAGCAAGTTTTACAACACCTGCCTCCGCAGTTTCAAGAGGGCACCAAACTGCTTCTAGAGGAGGGTAAACTGATCTCCAACGCAGCCATAAAGTGTGCACTTGATGCCGCGGACACAGCCGCTAGGGCCATTAACACTAGCCTCATGCTGAGACGACAGGCGTGGCTCCGCATATCGGGGTTTAAACCTGACATTCAGACGACCATACTTAATCAGCCAGTCAATCCTGATAGCCTGTTTGGTCCAGATGTTGACACTACCCTAGAAAAAATTAAAAAAGACACCGAAACTGCTAAGTCAATGGGGGCCCTCCAATCACAACAGTTTCGTGGAAATAATTTTCGTCGCTCAGGTGCGCGTGGAGTCACCAGAGGACAGATGGGTCAACAAGCACAATTCTCTAAAGGTGGAGCACAATCCTCGTTCACCAAACAGAACAAGGGAGGTTACCGAGGAAACAGCAACAGGGGACGTGGCAGAGGAAACAACAACTCCCGCTCCTCTACCCCAAGCAAACAGTGACTCTCTGTCGCTGCCCCCCGACCACTTAACACCTGTCGGGGGGAGACTACAGCAGTTCCTGCCCGTCTGGAGAAACATCACCACAGACAGGTGGGTGCGACAACTAGTCCAGTACGGTTATTGTCTAGAGTTAAAATCCACTCCACCCAACATTCCACCAAGGCAAAGGCCTATGTCCGCAGAGCACTTGCACTTATTGCAGCAGGAAGTAGTGGCGATGCTGCAAAAAGGCGCAATCGAGCTCGTGCCAGTGGAGGAGGAAGGCACGGGGGTATATTCCCTGTACTTCCTTATTCCAAAGAAGGACGATCTCTCAGACCCATTCTAGATCTACGTCCCCTCAACCTGTATATACTGTCAGAACATTTCCACATGCTTACACTGCAACAGATTCTTCCCTTGTTAAACCAAGGGGACTTCTTGGCAACCTTAGATCTCAAGGATGCTTATTTCCACATTCCACTGCACCCGTCCCACAGGAAATACCTCAGGTTCACTATCCACGGCAGGCATTACCAGTTCAAGGTCCTACCCTTCGGAGTCACCACAGCCCCAAGGGTGTTTACCAAGTGTCTGGCGACAGTAGCAGCGCACCTCAGGAGGCAGAACATCCATGTCTACCCCTACCTGGACGACTGGCTCGTTCAAGCCAAGTCGGAACAACAGTGCGCCGCAGACATGTCGGCTACCATTCACCTCCTTCACGATCTAGGTTTCTCGTTGAACTACCCGAAGTCGCACCTTCAGCCGGCACATGTCCGGCAGTTTCTAGGTGCGACGATCAATACCCTGACGGCCATGGCTCAACCAAACCAAGTCAGGATAGACAGCATGCAGTCTCTGATCCAGAAGTTCAGACCACAACACTCACTTCCAGCGAGAGTGTTCATGCAGCTGATAGGCATGATGGCCTCCTGCATCTTCATAGTCCCTCACGCACGGTTACATATGCACCCGCTCCAGGAGTGCCTAGCAAATCAGTGGACACAGGCTCAGGGACAATTGACAGACCTAGTGTTGGTTACCAGTCGGGCATACGACTCTCTGCATTGGTGGACTCCACACAACCTTTGCAAGGGCCGACTGTTCCAGGAGCCAGTGCCACAGATTATCCTGACAACGGACGCATCTCTCCAGGGATGGGGAGCTCATCTGCTCACTTACACAGTGCAGGGACTATGGACGACGCAGCAACAGAAGATGCACATCAACTATCTGGAACTGATGGCAATCTTCATGGCGCTCAAGTCCTTCATTGTACATCTGTGCAACAAGGTAGTGTTAGTCCGGACGGACAATATGACCGCGATGTACTACATTCAAAAGCAGGGGGGCACCCACTCGCCACAGCTGTCTCATCTGGCTCAGGGCATGTGGCGGTGGGCCATTCAGAGGAACATCTTCCTCATGGCAGAACACCTCCCGGGCAAGGACAATCAAATGGCGGATCTGTTCAGCAGATACAGCCATCAAATGCACGAGTGGGAGTTACACCCATCTGTACTCCACCCGTACTTCCAGCAGTGGGGTCATCCGGAGATAGACCTGTTTGCCACAAAAGAAAACGCAAAATGCCAACACTTTGCCGCCAGGTTCCCTCACCCACAGTCGCAGGGGAATGCGATATGGATGAACTGGTCAGGCAAATTTGCGTACGCTTTTCCGCCAGCCCCTCTGATACCGCTGGTGGCAAGAAAGCTAAGGCAGCATGCGATGACTCTCATCCTGGTTGCTCCAACGTGGGCGCGCCAAGCATGGTACACCACGTTCCTCGAACCCTCAGTGGTGCCGCATCAAAGACTGCGCCTCACGCCCAGACTTTTGACGCAGAACCATGGAGAAATTCAGCATCCAGATCCGCAACAGCTCAACCTGGCGATCTGGCTCCTGAAGTCCTAGAGTTTGGATACCTTAACCTACCTCCAGAATGCATGAACATCATCAAGAAGGCAAGGAAGCCAACTACCAGAGCATGCTATGCTGCAAAATGGAAGCGTTTTGTCATTTACTGTACTGCCAATGACATCAACCCGCTAGATGCATCTATCCCTAACATCATTTGCTATCTGCTACATCTTTACAAGTGCAATCTAGCGTTCACTTCTATTCGGATACATCTATCCGCCATCGCAGCTTATCTTCGGAATAGGCAGCACCTCTCTGTCTTCAAGGTGCCTGCCATTAAAGCTTTCCTTGAAGGTCTGAAACGAGTCATTCCCCCAAGAACACCGCCAGCTCCGGTGTGGAACCTCAATGTGGTCCTCACCAGACTGATGGGACCACCATTTGAGCCACTGCACTCGTGTGAACTCCAGTTCCTCACGTGGAAAGTAGCTTTCCTGATTGCTATTACGTCACTGAGGCGTGTTAGTGAGCTACAAGCGCTCACAATCCAAGAGCCATTCATTCAGATTCATCCAAATAGGGTAGTGCTACGTACTAACCCCAAATTCCTTCCGAAGGTGGTGTCACAGTTTCATCTCAACCAAACTATTGACTTGCCGGCATTCTTCCAAAACCCACAGACGGTGGCAGAAAGAATGCTCCATACGTTAGACGTACGGAGGGCGTTGATGTACTACATAGACAGGACACAACACTTTAGGAAAACAAAACAACTTTTTGTTGCCTTCTCACCACAACACAAAGGCAACCCTATTTCCAAAGCAGGAATAGCCAGGTGGATTGTTAAGTGCATCCAAATATGTTATCAAAAGGCCAAGCGCACTTTAACGATACCCCCAAGGGCGCACTCCACACACAAATTGGGGGCATCCATGGCTTTCCTAGGGAACATTCCTTTAGAGGATATTTGCAGAGCAGCCACGTGGGTTACACCACATACCTTTACAAAACACTACTGTGTTGATGTGCATTCCAAGCAGCAAGCTGCTGTAGGACAGGCTGTTCTCAAGACACTTTTTCAGGTTTCTGCAGCTGGCACGGGCAACCGCCGCTAATGGAGGGACTGCTATGTATTCTATGCTAAGATATGAATTTAGCAGCCCACATGCCTCGAACTGAATATGCTACTTACCAGTATGCATCTGTTCTTGGCATGTAGGGCTGCTAACATTCATATCGCCCACCCTCCTCCCCGGTGCCTGTCGCAGCTGCAGATATACTATTGTATTCAATCATTAGCATGGACATCCTTTACACTTTTCACTCCATCTTCTGCCACAATGGCGAAAAACAATCTGGGGATGGAGCCGATGCCCATGCGCACTGTAGTCCAGGGGAGGAGCCACCTATCTCAGGATACTTCGAAGACTCTTCCAGGACAACAATGTGCGATCATCCGGACCCAACACTAGGCGGCGATCTAATGCTAAGATATGAATGTTAGCAGCCCTACATGCCAAGAACAGATGCATACTGGTAAGTAGCATATTCAACGTCTTGTGTAGGGTCCTTAACTGTCATACAAGTAGTCTGATCGGGAATGTCTGTCTGTGTCGTGTCAACTGGAATGTCTGGAGTCTGAGCTGTAAGCTTGGCTGTTCGATCTGCTAGGTCGTTACCCTGGGAAATGATGTCAGTGACTTTCGTATGTGCCTTGCACTTCATGATAGCGATAGCTGTCGGTAAATGTATTGCATCTAACAGAGCTTGAATGAGGGGGCCATGCTGAATCTTGGTTCCATGAGAAGTCATAAAACCTCTTTCTTGCCAGAGCACTCCAAAGTCGTGTACGACTCCGAATGCATAACGTGAATCTGTGTATATATTTACTTTCAGGTTCTTGGCTCGTATACAGGCTTGGGTCAGAGCGACGAGCTCTGCTGCTTGAGCAGACAGGGTGTCAATACGATGTGTTTCTATAACTTCGGTGTCAGTAGTCACTGCATACGCGGCTACTAGTTCTCCTGTACTTGTTCTCATACATGAACCATCCACATAAAGTGTCAGGTCGGGATTAGGTAATGCAATGTCTGTCAAGTCTTGTCTTGGTTTTGTCATGGTGTTAACAACTTCCACACAGTCATGTGTGGCAGGATTTGAAGTAACTGACGGTAACAGTGTAGCTGGATTTAAAATGTTGCAGCGTCTGATTTCTATGTGTGGCTGAAACAGTGTCAGTTCATAACCTGTTAAATGTGCAATTGTCAAGTGCTGAGTCTGTGTTCGGTTTAAAAGAACTTCCACGGAGTGTGGAACTTGTACTGTCAGGGAATGTCCTAATACTATGGAATCACTTTGTCTGATAGCTAGAGCTGTGGCTGCAACTGACTTGAGGCACGCAGGCAGAGCCTGGGCCACCGGATCTAATGTGCTAGAAAAATAAGCACAGGGCTTGTATTGTCCTGCTTGATCTTGTGTGAGAACAGATAATGCAGTACCATCACGTTCAGTAACAAAAAGTGTAAAAGGCTTACTGTAGTTTGGTGTTGCTAGAACAGGTGCTTGGCATAAGGCTTTCTTTAACTCATTGAAAACAAGTGTGTGTTCTTGGGTCCAAGGGAGGACAGTCGATACGGCTGCCTCCTGTGTCGTTAACTGTATCAGTGGCTTAGCTAGAAATGCGTACTGAGGAATCCATTGTCTGCAATAAGAAGTGAGGCCGATAAAAGCTCGTACCTCCTTCTGAGTCTTGGGCTGTGGAAGATGTGCTATTAACTGGATACGGTCAGGTGTCAACTGCCTACCCCTCTTGGACAGTAAGTGTCCTAGGTAGACCACTTGCTGGACACAGAATTGCAATTTGGACGGGGACACCTTGTGCCCCATCTCGGCCAGGAAATACAAGACTATAAGTGACGCACGTTCGCAGTCACGTTCAGAACGGGCTGTGATCAATAGATCGACATACTGGAGCAGAGCAGTATCAGTTGGCATGTGAATATCGTCTAGTTGTCTTTTAAGTGCTTGACTGTAAATACTAGGACTTTCTGTGAAGCCTTGAGGAGCTCGTGTGAATTTATAGCTTCTTCCATTTAAACAGAATCCGAAAAGGAATTTCTGGATGAATGGGGACACTAAAGAATGCGTTCTTGAGATCGATAACAGTGAAGAACGTAGCTTCAGAATCAATGGCTGTCAATAGGGAAGAAATATCTGGGACCACTGGGTACTGGGGTATGATACATTTATTAAGTTCTCGAAGGTCAATCACTAATCGATAAACTGGAGGTGCATTGGGATCAGTACGTTTCAGAAGCAGAATGATAGGAGAATTACATACATTGGAGTCAGTTTCTACAACTACTCCTTGAGCAATGAGCTCGTCAATAATTTTGGATAAGGCTGCTACAGCCTCAGATGGTAATTTGTACTGTCGGATTCGTGGTAATACAACACCTTTCTTCAGGGTAACACGATGGGGTGTGATGTGCATACAACCTTCATCAGTTGGACCTTGCGCCCATAAATGCTGCGGTACATTCAATAATCGTGGATCAAAATCACGTAATACATAATGACCTTTAAAATCTCGCAGAAACAGTCGCACCCCTTCTGGGGAGCAGCATATAACTGCTCCTAATTCTTTCAGAGTCTTTATACCAAGTAAGTTCTCTGGATAGGATTTCGTTAGTAACAAGTCTGTAGTTCGGGACAATGGACCAACTTCTAGAGTAACTGGTTTCGATATTTCATTAACAATAGGCTTTCCTGAAAATCCAAGGGAAACATTTCTAGAGCCTGAGAGCGGAGCCCCTGGAACCTCGTCATGACTGATGGTAGTCCTACTTGCCCCTGTATCAATCAGAAACTTTCTGTCTTTCCCTAATACTTGACTATGCACATAGGGACCCTCTTGATCTACAGGTATCTCGATGAGAGGCAAGCCAACCTCCCTCTCTAGGCTGTTTCATGAATACGGCTGATAATCTGGATACTCTGACTGTGCATACTGATACATCTGCTGTGTAACGTGTTGCGTCGCAGCTATAGGCTGCGGTACTGTAACTGTCTGTGGTGCATTCTGCGGTTGGGAAGTCTGTGAAACTTGTTCTTGTCTAGGCGGACGTGGTCTCTCTTTTGTCTTACCAGTAGCTATGTTGTGTTTCAGAACTGCACATTCGTTTATATAATGACCTGGCTGTTTACAGTAATTGCATGTCCCTTTAACGGGAGTTGCAGGGTGACTGGCTTGATTCGTACCCCTCTTCTGACTGTCTTGTGGAACGGACTGTGCAACTAGTACTTTCATTTTCGTGTCTTTCATACGTCTCCTTTCATGTTCCTGCTCCTCCTTAATTCTGTTCTGGTGATACTGGAGCATCTGGAGCATTTGTGACGGAGTATTAGCTTGCCAGGTACTTTCGACTTTCAGTACTCGATTTTTAACTTGTGGACTTGAATTCTCGACTAGCTTGGTAACAAAAAGATGTGGATACGATTCACTACTTGTTTTCAGACCACTATTAATAATGAAACATTTCTCAAATCTAGAATAAAAATCACTAGTGTCTTCATCTTGTTTCTGTTTGCAGGCTGAGATGGCATCCCAGTCTTCCTTTTTCGTGGCTAGTAATCTTGGCAAGACTTGTATCAGTAATTCGGGCAATGCTTTAGCTTTATCCCCAAGACCGGTACCTGGAACTCGTGTATTATCTTCAGTCTCTAATGCGGTCCAATCTATCTTTTTCTCTCCCACCTCCCATTCTTTTTCTTTGAGTTTTTCATATATGCCCGCAGGCAACAGGACCTTTAACATTTTAATGATATCGGGATACGTGTATTCTCCCATACGGAGCATGTCCTTTAATTCACGGTGGAACCCTGCTGGATCTTTATCGTGACAGGGTATTAACTTTTTCATTTCCAGAAGTTCTATTTTCGTGATAGGGGTGTAAACAAACACTCGTTCTAGACCACCCCCCTCTCCCTTAACTGGATGTACTTCTCGTAACGGATTCTGTCTGTCTATGTAGAATGATTTTCTTACTGGAGGTGGGACAGGAACAAAATGCGGATTCAGGAACGTTCTGTATTTGTGGCGCTGTTCTAGTATGACACTAATTAAATCGGTACCTAGACCTTTCCATCTGTTTAAGAGTAACTCGTTCAGTACATCATGTAAAGGACCTGGATCAGAATGCTGACCCTCATACAATGTAATGAGGTGTTGGATCATATACGTACCCACCAGACGCTGCTCGGCTGGGGGCAGTTTCAGAAACATTTGGGCCACTATTTCATCTGGAAACATGGTGGAATCACTAGTCCATCGTACTGCTGATCAGGCTAGTTCTTGTTCATGCATGGTACTAAGCTCGCTATAACCTATTCGTGATTTCAGAATTTGGTCGGTGGCCTGGAATACTTGTTCAAGAGAACACTGTTCTGGTACGGGAGGAGGAAAAACTTTCTTGTAATCTAGACGTGAATGTCGGTCGGAAAGTCTAGTTCTACCTACATACGCTATTCTGGAGGGATTCTCGCTGTCTACCTCTTCACTGGAAGAGTCATTCTCTTTCTCGGTTGCTCTTTTTGCTTCCTCTTTCCGGTGTATACTTATAATTTCTTTACGAATTTTCTTGTACATACTTTCTATACTACCTAGTGTCTTGTGTTTTCCCTCGGCTATATTGTCACTCCACCTAGTCAGGCCTTTCATCTCGTCTTGATCTTTATCAGGATAATCTTGTTCTCTTATTAAACAGTTAATCAAGAACTGTAAAATCATATTTTGAATCTCGGCCTTCCTTTGTGCCATAGCTTCGTGAACACTTCCTGGATTCTCTCCTGTACGGACAAAACGATATATTCTGTCTAGATGTTCCTTCATATCGGGCAGGGTGACCAAAAAGTTGGCAACCCGTCTTAATCGTACTGAATATAATACCATGTGATCTTCGCCTGGGACTGGATCATATATACAGTCGGTAAGAAGTCTCTTGAGGTCTGCGTATGTAGCCACTTTTGGCGTACGCTGTAACGCTGCGTCTCGCGGCGTCAGTCGTCTTACTTGAGGCGGGGTGATAGGAGCACCTCCCCCCGCACCTCCTGAACTGGAATCGTCAGTTAATACTGTACGTGTTGGCAGAGTGACTGGAAAAACGGGTACATTTAATGTGGGCTGGTCCGGGGGCACGGGCACATTAACAGAGTCCGCGGGACCAGTGGCTGGAGGAACAGGAATTACATTATTTACAGGATGCTGAGCGTGAGCAGGCGGAATACGATTTGCATATTCTGGGACTGTGTCGTCCAAGTAGGACGAAAGAAAAATTTCAGCTGCAGTCGGTTTATGACGTAGCTTAATCGGGACCAATGGTGGCGGTAAATTACAGGGTGCTTCCGGGATTGCTCTCGGCAAGCCCTCGGCAAGAAGAGGATACATACCTTTAATAAGGGCATTTCTCTGCCTATCGGACTGTTCTGCTCTAACTCGTTCACCTTCTTCAATTAATTCCCTTTCTTGGGCTTTTTCTGCGGATTCCCTACTTAACTCGGCTTTTCTGAATTCTTTTTCGGTTCTTTTATGAGATTCTTTGCGCCATAACTCGATGGCATCTTTCTGGGATTGTCTGGCTTTCTTTTTCCATAATGCTTCTTCTACTCGCATGATGCACTCGGCATCCCATGTACCTGATACAGGCCATCTATATTTCTCTTCAAGATCCTTCGTGTAATCCACCCATAAGTCTAGATATAATATGGCATTTAAACCATGCTTGTGATACATAAAATGTCCAGGACTGTCCCTAGGAGGGACAGGAACTGATTCTTCGAGTAACCCTTTTCTGGTTCTGATCTGACGTAATTTCGAGAACAGAGGCATGGCTGAATTATACTTGCGAACACAATACACAATAATCACAGTAATGAAATGGCAAACAAATCACTCATACCACGACATAGAAATACATTAAATAACAGTTCGAACAGAATACTACCTGATACACTGAAAACATAACACTTGAATTTCTCGAGCACGGACTTACTAGAATTACTGGATGCACTGCTAAAACAGTACAGAACATACCGGTCTCATAAAGAGACACGTCATACCGTATCCACCTAGATGGACACGTCGGACTGGATCTGTGTACCCAAACCCATCGGACCAGGAACAAACTAATGAACCTGTCTAGATACTTCCCCCGCAACGGTACTCACCGGGAAGCAGAAACTGGAAGGCCTCGGACTGGACTGGACTGCTACGACGTCGGACGGACTACGAACTTCGGACTTCAGGAACAGGTGGGCCTCCGGATACCTCGGACCTTGCTCTCTCGGCTTGGGCTCTGGTCGGGACGAACCGCATTCCACACCGCCTCGTCTGGATGCCGGACCGCAGTTTCCGTCTCCTCCGTGGGCCTGAGGGAGACTTGAAGCAGAAATATCTGCACGTGCACGGTAGACTTCCGTCACGGCTGTAGAAGGGTCAGGGGGCCTGCGTTACATTGCCGGCGCGTGGGGAAAGGGCACGTCCCTGTTCGGGCGCCATTATGTGGTAAATAAATAATTAATTACCGGTACTATTTTTGAATACATTAATAAAACAGATAGCTCAATAAATAAGAGGCAAGATCCGATGTATCTGAGTCGAACGGGCTTTATTCAGGCATAAGGGAAGGGACAGGATCAGAACAGCCTGAAATAGAATGGCAAGGAAGGCAGCTGCAACGTTTCATCAACAGTACAAGGTATATATAGTAAAACATCGCAATTACATTACATACAGTAGGCGTAACTGGTGACAAGCGTAAGATAAGAACACATGGGCGTGAAAAGAAGGCGTGCACGTAGACATGTGATGAGAACGTCACAGAAGTGTCATAAAGTGGGTGGAAACATGGAAGGGGCTACCTGAGCAGCTGGAACCTATAACCTAGTGGTGCGCGCAAACGGGCCATGACGTGTTACCGGGGAGAACTGGGGGCTATGACTTCTGCACTAGATGAGGAGACGAAAGTCTGCGATGTCAGGACGACATGAACCTATAGCATATCTGCTATCTGGTGTTTGGAGTACATGTTGATAGAATCTAAAAGTTATCAGGGCAAAGGCTACTTGACACTAAGGCGGGAGCATGCATATATTCTACATGTATTGCGTGTGCTATGAATCTTCCATGAATATTAATACAGTAATTCTCTTGCATGGAGACAGAAAGACTAGACTATAACTGAAGCTGTTTATGCGGTTCAGTAGCTGAGGAATGTGAAGACGGAGAGCTGAACTGATAACTAGAGGCATAACATATTCTTGGCAGACAGGCAGGCAGAGCCAGGCCGGGCACCGCGCTGCGCGGCAGGAAGTAAGTGAAGGGTCAGGGATGCAGGTGGGGGCTGCATCGCTCCTCGGAGTGGGTTCAGGAGACTGGAGCTTGAATCTGGTGTCCGGGCCCTTTGAGGCCTAGTAACGGGGACAATTCAATAGAATAACGTGCACAATGTAAAACGTTGGCAACATAGGCCTAATACTCGTTGCTTTCACAGGAACTGGAAACTGGCATACTAGAGTTGGACACAACTATAATTGCGTCTTTAATCGATCATAGGGGGATATATGTATATCGATCATGTACATATAACATAGGATGGGGAACACGTAGGCACACATGGCAAGGCAAAATTCAATTTTCCTCACTCCTACAGGAAGTTACGACTCTCTTGGCCAAGGGAGTCATCGAGTGAGTTCCTTCCCCAGAAGTAGGTTGTGGTTGTTATTCCCACAACTTTCTGGTGCCCAAGCTGGACAAGGGCCTGCGTCCTATCTTGGATCTCAGGAACATCAACCTCTTCCTCCGGAAGGAGAAGTTCAACATTTTGACACTGGGTCAGGTCCTGTCTGCCCTTGGCCCTGGAGACTGGATGGTAGCGTTGGAGTTGCAGGCGCTTATTTTCAAATCCCCGTCCTGCCGGCCCATCGGCGTTACCTATGGTTCACGGTGGCCACAAGCACTTTCAGTTTACTGGTCTCCCATTTGGCCTTACCAGCGCCCCTCGGGTGTTCACGAAAGTGATGGCAGTGGTTGCAGCTCATCTGCGCAGATCGAGGGTTCCAGTCTTCCTCTATCTCGACGACTGGCTGTTGAAGCCGGGCTCACCCCAGGCTGTTGTGTCCACCTCCAGACTACGGCCAACCTCCTGCTTTCGCTGGGGTTTACCATCAACGTGCCGAAGTCACACCTGATTCCCTCTCAGAAGCTCCTTTTCATCGGAGCAGTTCTGGACACACTGCAGTTTTGGGCTTATCCTCCCGAGCAGCCAGTCCGGGATATTCGGCTATGATTCCAATCTTTCAGCCTCTATCCCGGGTTTCGGTCAGAATGACCCTGGGGCTACTTGGCCTCCTGCATCCTGCTGGTGGACAATGCCTGGTGGCATATGCGGGCTGTGCTGTGGGACCTGATGTTCCAGTGGGCACAGCATATGGGGAATCTCTCAGATTGCGTCCTGATCTCGGAGGGCACTGCTCATCAATTGCAGTGGTGGTTAACGAACCAAGATTGGGTCAGAGGTTGGTCCCTCTCCCTTCCCCAGTCAGTGTTCACAGTAGTGACAGATGCATCACTTCTAGGGTGGGGCGGCCACATGGGAGAGGCGGAGATCAGAGGCCTCTGGTCCCCGGCAGAGTCCGGGCTCCACATCAACCTTCTGGCGATCCGTCTTGGACTGAAGACATTCCTTCCTTCTGTCAGAGTGAGAGTAGTGCAGGTGTTCATTTGAACACCACCGCCATGTGGTACTGCAACAAACAGGTCGGATGGGGTTGTGGACCCTATTTCAGGAGGCACTTTGTCACTGGAAGTGGCTGGAACATCAGGGCATGTCCCTGGTGGTTCAACACCTGGCAGGTTCTCTGAACGCCAAGGCAGACAAGCTCAGTTGCCAGTGCTTGATATATCCCGAATGGCGTCTTTACTCTGAGGTGGTGCAAGGTCTCTTTCAGTGGGGGGGAGATCCTTGGTTAGATCTATTCGCCACCGAAGAGAACGTGCCTTGTCAGCAGTCTGCGCCTGGAATTTCCAAGGCGACACTCGCTTTTCGTCGTGAGTGGAGTTGCGGTCTTCTTTCCGCCTATACAACTTCTACCCAGAGTGCTGAAGAAGATCAAGCTCGTACCTCAGGCAAAATAAGATATGTCAGTAAAGGGAACAAAACACCCAATTATTTGTACAGAGGGAGTCGGTCAAGGATACATCCTAGCCCGCTTCTGTTTTTAATGTTCACAAATGGGTTGGAGGTTTTCTTATTAAGTAAGGAACTTGATTTTCCCAAAATTGGCAATAAAACTGTCCCACTTTTATCTTATGCAGATGACATGGTTTTATTAGCAAGGACATCTATGAGTTTGCAGAAATCTCTTGATGCTTTTACCGATTTTATGACTACACTTGATTTTAAAGTTATTTTTTTTAAATCCTATACAATGATATGCAGACCTAAGACAAAAACTTTTACTGTGCAGGGAAAGATTGAAAAGGTTAGTAATTTTTCATACTTTCGCAATCTTTTAAATAGCCAGTTATGATAGGAACCACTTTTTACCTTAAGAGCACAGTAGACAAGTTGGGCGATGGATGAACTATTCCGTTTTGCTTGTAAATTGGGACATAAACCTGTGAAGGAGCTAATTACCTGTTATAGAGCCAAATGTCTCTATTGCCACGTATGAAGCTGGAGTCTGGGGCTATGCTAAAAGCCAACAACTTGTAGTAATCGAAAATAAATTTATTAAAAGGTTACTGATGCTCCTGAAAAGCACTCCTACCCTATTTTGCTACACAGATCTTGGCCTAGAATTTATAGGAGATTGTATAGGCAGTGCCCCTTTGCTCCTATGGGCCAACGTGATGTTATTAAAGACTGCCAACATTAGACAATGTTATAAAGATTCCATGGTTTGTTTCAATATTTAAGGGGGAAATACCATTTGATTGGTCTGGAATACTTTTTTTAAAAACCCTGAAGGAATTCCCCTGAATGCCAAAGGTATTATGAAGGAGGCATACTGTTCCAGGGGTAGTAGGCGTATTAGTTACCAACATGACGATATCTGAGACCCCAGTATGCCTCCTGCCCCTGCACATTTGGATCTATCTTTTTCGATTAAGACTCAGATTCTATTTTATCTCACCAGGTTCCCTTTATGCACTGTGCACTTTTTGCTGCCATTTCCTTGCTAAGGAGGGTGGTCAAACAGGCTTATATTGTCTCCGTTCAAAGCACTATGCACTTTATATTATTTTGCACATTGTATAAATCAGAAAAAACTAGATTTCTTCTCCCATTACTAAGGAATGCTCGCCTTTGCTTGTGTATTGATGGTTTTAATTGTTTACAGTCTTCGGCTCTGTCTGAAATCTGTAATGCAGTAGCTAATTGCATAAGTGGATCTATAGCGATAAGAAAGCATCATGAGTAATATTTCCATATAGACTAACTTTTTTGTGTAAATCTTGTATGTACTATATTTTGATCTCTTTAATCTGTAAATCTTTTTATTTTTCTCTGAGCCGAGATAGTGATTCTTGACTTGCCCTTAAAAATGGTCTAGTGTGCAGCACAATATATTTAGGTTGGTTGTAGTAGTGAAGTATGTGGGGAGAAGGAGATGTAATGATCCATCCTTATGTATTCTGTTTAATTTCGGCCAGATAGACTCTGCGTACACCCAGATTGCTCTGCCAAAGTTCATCTGAAAGCGTGCTTATAATATTTAGCTTTTCTCATCTAATACGTGGTACTATTGGGTACGCAAGCAAGTTGATAACACTTTCAGTCCTATACTTCCAGACCCTTTCCAGCATGTTTTCAGTCTGACGAGGTTGATTGCTCTGTTGGAGTAGTCATGTTTGTGCCTTCACTAGGTAGCTGGACTACACTTGATGGTTCATTTGACGGCGTTGCATGCATTTTCAGACAATGGACCGTTGGAGTCTGGTCACTATATCCACAGTATTGAATTATGGAGCAGCTGTACAATCCTTGATAAGAAAGTTGGAGTAGTGAAGTCTCATGACTTTCAGCACATCCTAAGACTGGAAGCTTGGAGTCTTGGGATCACGTCTGCATCCTATTGCTGCCCATCTAGGTGCAGCGTGTGCCTGGCTCATTGTCTGTTCTGATTTTGCCACTTTTTAAACAAATTATTCAAATAACATTGCTGTATTGTTAATCAAAACAACTTTTATGCTTCCAACTCCTGCAAATTGCATTTTACAACATTTGAGTAGCAGCTAAGACCACACTGGTGCTTCAGGGTTAATATGGGCAACTACTTCCTGCAAGAGTTACCTGTCATGGCCTGAAATGTAGTTGCTGTTGGCTGTCATTTGAATCACTCTCCTTAGGTGGTGCGTGACATCTCCTGTAGCTAGCGCCCCGCTAGGTTTTATTGATCATTTTGTCCGTCAATTTAAAATACGCTGACTGACTAAATTATGTGAGACTGCAATAGCAACTCCTCATGGACAATGTTCATGTAAGGTCACTAACGACATTCAAGTGTGTTACGGATTTGCCCCTGCTTGTACTTTTAAGTATACTTTAACATTTTTATTTTACCTCTCCACTCCATCACTTTTCGTCACTTACAGCGTCAGAGACTTCGAGAGCTTCTCATCCGTCAACAGATTCAGAGAAATACTCTTCGTCAAGAGAAGGAGGCTGCTGCAGCAGCAGCAAATTCCTCCCAGTCTGCATGGAGTGTCGACAACAGCAATCAGACCTTTGACCAGATGGGCCGAGGTGTATCGCCTTATCTATTGGCGCAGGTTTGTGTTTCATTGGACACAGTCTAATGATTAGATCGGGTAGAACATTGCTGCTCCACCTTTTGTTTTGCTCCTCTATCATTGAAGTAATGCATGTGTAGGGTTTTGTGCAAGTGGGTTTGGTAAGGGATGAGGGGCTCTCTTTCCATCAGAATCAGTTTTTAGAACGTTGTGATTATTTTGCATTAATTATGGAGCATGATTCAGGGCAATTTCTCAACTGACACATTACTCATTCCAAATACTTGTTTTGTTTCCCTTTAGGACAAAGCTGGGCTTGTGACTCCCACCTCCACTACTGGCAAGGGTCCTTCCTTGTCCCAAACTGGATTTGCACATGATGACAGATTGTCCAGGCCGCCTCCTTCAGCGACCCCATCGAGTGTGGACGCTGTCAGCAGGTGCACATTTGCTCTCTGTATGTAGTTTTGTGGGAAGTTAGCCCATTGTAGAAGCAAAGGCATTGTGTTTTGTAATGCAATCCTGATGAGGGCGAAGCGGTTAAGAAGACGAAGAGAAACGCTTTAATGTATTTTTATGGACTCGCTAATAAACCACACAAGAGAGGATATGGTAGCCAAGAAACAGAATAAGAAAGGCTACAACGGTCCAGTATCCATGCCTATTTCCAGCTCCTCGTATGTGGTTATGCTTCTTTAGGAAATTGAATTACGCAATGATGTTGTAAGACTTCACCAGGTAATGTCATAATCTCGATCAGTCCAGTTTGGTGTCTTTAACAAGCTCTTTAACTTAGTCCTGGGTAGTTATGGTAAAGAGCAGTCGGGCTTAGTCATAGGAGTAAGTGTAAAGCATTTAAAAGTATCAGAACAAAAGGTAAGTAAGAAACGTGATACCGAAGTCCAATTTATAAAAATAGAATGTATTTTTATATTAACCTTTTGCCAAAACAGCAAAAATAAATTGAAAGAAACATGAAGGTATAATTGTAAAAGTAAATACTTTTAAGTTACAATAAATCTTTGTATTAGCTGTTGCGGTTCCTGAGCCAACGCTTGCACAACTACCAGTCCTGGAGGTCAGACCATATCCCTTTAGCGGTTCCTTGGTCCCGGTTACTCGGAGCACTTGACACTTATAGCGGGGGGGGCAGCATTGTGTGTTGGGTGACAATTGCTGCAGATAGACCTGAAAGACTACCTTTCTATTAAATGTTATCTTAAATCTGAGCTGAGCAATGGGTTGGGTTTAATATAGCGATTAATTAGATACATTAGAGTAATATCTTTGGTGGTCCCAAATGGAATTTAGCACTTAGTGCGGTGGAACTCTGTTAGCCAATGGGACCCCCTGGCCTTGCTACAGTGAAAACAAAAATGTTGTGTTTTCACCGTCAGTTTAAGCTTAAAAGGAATATGCCTTTCATTTTTATACTGAACACCCTGCCTGGTAGGCAACCAAGGCCTTTCCTCTGGGTAACTTACTAATATTAAAAAGGAAGGATTTAACATTGACACAGGGTTTATCTTGCCTTGTCAAGTTGGCAGGTTTAACCTTGACAAGGCTGCAGTGGTAGACCTGGATTCACGTTGTCACGGACAGCAGTAGTGGCAGAGTAGAGTGCTGCAGTCCACTGGTGGCTTTCAACTTACTAGCCCTGGGTACCTCTTGTTCCATATTCTAGGGACTTATAAGTAGATTAATGAGCCAATTTGGTATTAGCCAATTGTACATGTGCTTTATGCGGTGTTTGGTTCAGGAGAAGGGGGTGCGGGAGGGCAAGGGTTGGATCAGAGCCGAAATACCGGGGCTGCAGCCCCTCAAGCTCTCACAAACACTTTAGCCATCATCCTGTGTTCCAGTTCTGACTCAGTAGCAATAATCTGCCTCAATCCGAGAAAATGGAAGATCTGATAGACTACTAGCCGCAGATTCCTTAACGTAGAATTATCCCCAGGCGTGAGAAGAGACTGGATCCGGAAAATTGTTCTTTTGCCAGCATCTCTGCTTGTCGGGGCAGCACCGCGTGACTCCGCCCTGACGTCTGCGGGTGTGGCGTCAGCGATGTCACATAAGCCCCACCCCAGCGCGCGGACATCAGTTTTTTCCTTTTCCGCGTGCAACGCAGATCCGGTTTGTGCTCTGGGCCTGTTTGGGCCTTTCCTTTCACTATTGTGTAGTGACTTGTGGGAACAGTGTGCGGATGCCTTCGGGCTTTAAAACGTGTTCATCTTGTGGGCGCCTGATGTCGGCGACGGACCCTCACCTCATTTGCATGTGGTTTTTGGGGGAAGATCATGGCTCCACTGACTGCGAGGCGTGCCAACGGTTGAAGCCAAAGTCGCAGTGGGAACGCCGGATTAAGCTTCTCTCTGCTCGCATGTCCAGGTCAGCTTTGTTACCTCGATCAGGGTCTGCAGAAGGTTTTCGAAGCGGTAGTCATCACAGTCGCCCTCATCCCTCACCTGTGCCGCAAGAGCGTTGCTCACCTGTCAGTATGTGTTGCAGTTTGTCCCCGAGTGCTGGTTTCCGGCCTGTTGGGGGCGTCGGCTCTCCGCTTGTGATGCGGGCCGCATATCGTCCCCCGGTGAGGGGGCATAGAGAGCCCATATGGAGGCATATGCAGTGGCTCTGCTGGCCTCGCTGGCTCCTCCTCCTCCTTCCCCTCCTGGGATATCACCGTCACTGCGGCCGAAGTTTTCGCCAGAGGATCCACAGGTCTCCCATTCCTCTGCGCTTCTTTCTCCCTTCAGGACCTGGCCTTTCCCCACTCAGATTGGCTATGGGGATGGCCGCCTTAGCTTGCAGCCGTCGCTGACAGAGGAGCTGCTTTCCCCACCGCAGGGCCCCACGGAGGCGGGTGCGGCCTTCGCTCACGCTGTTTTCACGGCTGTGGGAATTCTGCGCATGGGTGATCTGGCTGCTCATTTTCCCGTGGATCATCTTTTGAAGGTTCTTCACCAGGGCTCTGGTGAAAGGAACCTTCTGCTTCCCTTTGAGGGTTTGCTCTGTTCTTCTCTGATGGGAGCTTGGGGGTGCCCACCACGGGGATCCGGTGCCCCAACACCTTCTGCACCAGCACCTTCCAGGACCGCGTGACCTGGTGTGCCTTTCCCTCCACCCCTCTGCCAGAGGGCCCCTTTTGCGGACCGCCTTTCCCTCCCTTCCGTCGCTATTGTCTCCACCATCACGGGAGGCCCGTTGGCTGGATTCTTGGGGGCGCAATATGTTCGCTTCGACCAGTGAGGCTCTGCGGGCCCTTAACACCTTGTGTGTTGGCGACGGCCACCTCTTGCTTGTGGAACTCGGTGGAGTCCTTTGGATCTGCAGCTTCTCAGGAGGGTGCTCGTGTTGACTTGCGGCACCTCGCTTTAGATGGCCTGGAGCTGGAGGCGTTTGTTCTTCGCTCCACTCTGGACATTTCGAAGGTGCTTGCTCGTGCCATGGCGTCTTCGGTTGCCCTTCGCCGCCATGCTTGGCTCTGGGACAGTGTGTTCCCGGAAAATGTTCGGGAACGGCTGGTGGATCTTCCCTTCGATGGCACTCTGTTGATCCATGCGCCGGCAGACTCTGCCATCCAGAGGTCCTTGGCGGGGCTGCTTCCTCCTTCTCCTCCTCCTTCCCCTCCCCTCCGTGATCTGTAGGTTGCTCTGGTTCTTGGGCGCTGTTCTTTCATTGCAGCGGGTCACCCCAGTTGTGTTATCTGTGTGTTTCATGTGCCTACGAGTCCTCTTTCATTGGGACTGTGGCTCTGTTGGCTGCTGGCGGCCCCTTTTTTTGCTGTCTTTTTGCTTGGATTATCTGTACCAGATTGGCCCTGAGATTAGGCCTTCTGTCGTTTACTCTTGGCTGCTTGACAAGCCTTCCCGCTGTTCTATTTGTTGTCCTCTGCTGCGTAAGTTTCTTCCTAAGAGGGTTCCCATGTCTTGGGACATACATACCCCGGGTGGGGTAGCGGTAGCTGTTATATAGCTTGTTCTGTGCTTGGGAGTTGTGGTCGCCTTTGGGTCTCTGCTCTCCCTGGCGTTTAAGTACGTTGCAGGTGCATTTCCCTTCTAGGTGGTCGAAATGCCTTTGGCGGCGCCTCGGGGTACACTTCTCTCGGGTCGCTGTGCTGGTAGCCTGGTCTGCCCTGCCGTCTGTGGCCTGGCGTCATCGCTCCTGTTAAACTTATTTTTGTGTTGTGTGAACGGACCCCTTCCTGAGGTGTGTTTGCGGCCTTCTTTGCCTTCTGGCTCTCTATCTTGGGAGCTGAGATGGATTTCTGTTCCTCCCTCTTTCAGGCGCAACCTGCCCAGTCTTCCGTGGTGTCCCCGGGCTGCTCTTTCTGCTTCCGCCTGCTTCATTGCTGTAGGCGCTGTTCTGTCTGGTCTATTGACTTCTACCTGTGGTGGGATCAGCTGCCCTCTTCGCAGGATGTGTTCCTGTTGAGGGGGGACTTGCCCTTTTTCAGCCCTGTCTCCTTGGCGCCTCTGGGTGGATCTTCTTCCTAGTCTTGGCCCTGGATTGAGGTTTTTGTTGCCTGATGTAGGCTTGGGGTGCTTCGGCCTCCTCTTGCCTTGCTCTTGTTTCCTCTGCGGAGTGTGAACGGGTTTCCTCTTCCTTTCTTCTTTCCGCATCCCCCTTGGGATCGGTGGTGTTCTGAATGTAGTGGTCCCACTTCCTCGCCCTGTCCGTCGGATTCGTCCCCTATGGGACCCTCTGTTATGTCCAGACTGGTGGGGCCCTCTCGCAGACCCTCCTCCCCTGTGGGTATGGCTACGGTATCTATTCTACGTTAAGGAATCTGCGGCTAGTAGTCTATCAGATGTACAAGTTACTTACCTTTGGTAACGATGTATCTGGTAGAGAAGATTCTAGCCGCAGATTCCTTCACGACCCACCCTTCCTCCCCATTCTGCGAGAGCCTTTAGCTTGCTCTTCCGCACTCGCCTGCCTCTGGGTACCGTGTCTTTTGCGAGTGGCATCTTTCACTCCTCCCTAGCGGGATGCTTGTTGGGGGGTTTGCATCCATTCCTTCTTTCTGGTACGGAACTGGCAGGTTCATGGGGGATCTTGCGCCCCTACTCTCGTGCTTCCAGTGGGGTGCCTTCTACTTTTTCCTTGTTTGGAGTTTCTAGCTCATGGGCAGTCCTCCAAGTTGGTCTCCTGGCTGGGCCTCCGCCTTGGCTCCTTTCAGGGGACGCGACTCACCCTAGTGGTGTTGTCTTGGGATGAATTGTCGTTGCTCCTCTGTCTTTCCCCGTTAATGGACTCTGGTTGCAGGCTTCTTCGTCTGCTAGACAGTTTTTCATATGCTTTTCCAATTTCCAGGGGACTGTTGTATTGTTTGCGGGGTTATTTTGCAGCGGCTGTGACTGCTATTCCCTTCTATTACTTTTGGTGCCATGGTGCCTGGCACGTTCCTGAATGGGCTTTTCCCCTCCATTCGCTTCCTTCCTTTTTGTTTGTCTGCTGTTTCGCACACTGTTCCCATATTCTCACAGTTTTTGGTTTGTGATGGCTCCGCATTGTGGCACGGAAAAGTTCTCAGAAGAAAACTGGTGTCAGTGCACCGGGGTGGGACTTATGTGACCTCGCTGACGTCCCGCCCACTGACGATGTCCGGGTGGAGTCACGCGGTGCTGCCCCCGGCGCTCAGAGACGCTGAGAAAAGAAAACATTTCCGGATCCAGTCTCGCGCCTGGGGATAATTCTACGTTAAGGAATCTGCGGCTAGAATCGTCTCTACCAGATGCATCGTTACCAAAGGTAAGTAACTTGTACTTCGAGGCATGTGAGCTGTAGATGCATGCTATGCATAGAACGCCATCTGGTGTTGGGCCCGGATGTTAGCTCTTTGTTTATATTCGAAGAATTCTTTCCAGTCACAAGGTGACTGACTCCTCCTTTCGATGATCGTGCGCATAGGCATAGACTCAATTGTTAGATTGCTTTTTTCTGACATTGGGTTCAGACGTGAGTTGCTGTGCTCCGGTTCAACACTGTTCCTAGGTTCCCCTCAGTGCGCAATCCACTACCCTCGACAGTATTGTTTCTCGATTGCGTATTCCTGCCTTGCGTATCAAAACTATTAAACAACACCGCTCGGAAAACCTAGTGTGATGCCCTTGGGCCTAGCCGCTTTGACCGAATTTGCAGGAGATGGAACGCGCTCCATTCCACTTCTGCCCTGGGTGCCACTCCAAGTACCCCCACACAGATCTTCACGACGTGTGCAATTTGTGTTTATCGCCTGAACACAACGGAGACAACTGCGAAGCCTGCCGATCCTTCTGATCGAAAAAGACGCTCTGTGACCGTTGGGCTCGACGTCACGAGATGTATCCACAAAAAGACTACAAGGACTCCAATCCAGACCTGTACAGAGAAGATGTTGACCAAGAGATCCTCGAAGCACATGATGCTGAGGCAGAAGAGGAACAACAAATTGACGTATCAGAGGAAGACTCCGACATCGAGGAAGTCATCACACCCGGTCTGCATACCCTGAGTAAAGATACTCCTCTGCCCCCAAAAGTACCATTTAAAAAGGCTCCGGTCCCTCCTCCGTCTTCGGGTCAAGGTCAGCACCGAGATAAAGTTTCCAACGCCCTGCCTTCGGGCTAGACACCGAGTCGACCTTCTTCAGGGCCCGAAACCAAGATTTCGGCACCGAAACATAAGCCAACTGATCCCTGCAAACGTTAGGCACCAAAACACACTTCTGATCCAAAATCACCGAAGCCAAAATCCTCTGCACCAAAATCCTCTGCTTCAAAAACTTCGACACCAAAATCTTCGACGTCGAAAATTTAGGCCCAAGGGAAAAGTCGGTTCCATCTCCATTCAAGGAGCTTTGCTTGGACTTTCCACACGCTAACACGGACGTCAAACAAAAGGAACTGGTTATTAACCCAAAAACAGGACACCTTTCTGCAAAACTTCCACAGAAAAGAAAAACAGAAGTTGAGGAATCATACCATATCCCTCTAAAGAGAAAGAATATGGGGACTAATACTTCTCCTCCAGCTCTTTCCCCTTCCTCGCCTCCTCCAACTATTGACCCTAACCTTATATCAGCCACAAATTCCCCTCAGCCACAATCTTCACTTCAGCAGGCTGATGGAGATCGGGATCTAGATGATGACGCACACGGGGATGTACCACAAGATTATGCTTCAGACCCCTTGGTAGATTTTAACACGGATCCTAATAACCATAATGATCTAGATCTATACCCATCTAGGCCTTCTCCTCCAGATGACAATGCGGGGTTTTTCATAATTGCTTAATAGAGCTGCACAGTATCAATGGAGTGCAACTCCATCAGGAGCCTCTTGATGAAGATTTCCTATTTGAGACTAAGTGCATCACAAAAAACTACACATACCCTGCCTGTGCTCATGGGTATGTTAAAACATGCAGATGAGGTGTTCAAAGATCCAGTGTGTGCTAGGATACTCACACCTAGAGTGGACAAAAAATAAAAGGCGGCTCCTACAGACCCCATTTTTATTAGAGGTCAGATTCCGCTAGATTAGTTAGTGGTTTCAAATACAGTGAAACAAGCAAATTCGAAGTAAACGGGAGACAATCTGCCTCCCGACAAGGAATCTAAATTAGTATATGCCTCAGGCAAGAGGGTAGCAACACAAGCAGCCAATCATTGGCATATAGCTAACACACAAGCACTCTTGGCAAGATATGACAGAGCTCCTTATGATGAGCTAGAGCAGCTGATGCAATATCTGCCTGATGAACATAAGTCCAAGGCTCATGACCTCATTCAGGAAGGGAAACTTAGGTTCAAGGCTTATGAGCTGCAGATCACATACTTTGCATTAGATCGCCAACTGGTGTTGGGCTTGGATGCTTGCACCTTGTTGTTGTCTTGGAAGAAGTCTTTGTAGTCACGATCTAGGTGATTCCTCCCTTGGACGATAGTGTGCATGGGCATTGACTCCATCCTTAGATTGTTTTTTCCCGCCATTGGGTTCGTATGCAACTTTTGTGCACTGGTTCGAAACGTTATCTTCAAACTTTTTCGACACGCAGAACTTTCTCAAACTCTTCGGATTGACTTTGAACATCGAAATCTTCGCGCCTTTTATTTGCTCGATTCCAGTCGTCGACGCGGGCCGCTGGGCCTATCAACGCCGTTAAGGCTTACGGCTTATGGAAAGGAAGCTGTTCAAAAAATGCCCCCAGTGTGGGGCAAAGTTCCCACACAGTGACCATCATAAGGTCTGTAACCTGTGCCATTTGCCAGAACACGACGCGTCCAGCTGCCAAGCCTGCGCCTCTTTTCGATCGAAGAAAACTATTCAAGATCGTCTGGCTCGACGACACATCATGGCGCAGAGATCAGCTCCGGAACCAGTGGACATCTTCGAGGAAGGCCCAGATGTCCCAGAAGAAGATTCTTAAGATCTGGAAATTGTGTCAGAGGCAGAAGACTCTGACGACCCCATCACTTCTGATCAACGAGTGAGTACTACTGCCCCTGCCCCAACCCCACTGCCAAAACAGAAGGCACTGGTCAAGACTTCGTCTGGCCCCAGTCGCGACCGAAAGCACTCTTCAGAAGCCCCTCCTCCGGGCCCGGCTCCGAAGAAGAAAGACAAGCCTTCCGGTAGCTCGGGAACGAGCAAACCGCATGTAATAGTCCCACCGGCACCTTCGGTACCGAAGCCAAAAGAACACTTGGCTCCAAAGTCTGCTCCGACTCCTATGCCGAAAGACATACCGGCCCTAACACCTCAAGGCCCATGGATAAACCGGCTTCGAACATTTCCAAGCCTAAAGATCACACTTTGGCTCCAAAACCCAAGCCTTTGGAACCGAAAAACAAGCAAAGGATTCTACCACGCCTCCTAAGGCCAAAGAGCACAAAACTCAGCCCCGCTCAGAACCGAAAAGGACGGCGCCGAAAGAGGTTATCGAGGAAGAGGAACTTTTTTATCCGGATCCTGTCAATCCCAAACAGAAAAAGAGCTACATTAATCCTAAAACAGGACATGTCACAGCTGTGCCATGCATGAAGAGTAAGTTAGACACAGCAAACACCCCTCCAGTGCCTGTGAAGGAGGACTCTGTTACTTCACCTATGCCTCCTTCTCCTGTCCTTCCTTCTAATCCCCTTCCTCTCCCTAAACCGGTTACACCACCTCTACCTGTAACTTCTACACCACAAGATGATGATGATGATGATGACTTAGGGGTAGGGGGAGACCCTAATGACCCATTCACGGATCCAAACAACCCACCACAAGACGACTGGGATTTCAACTACCCAATATATCCACCACACCTCCCAAGCCTCCTACCATACCAAACAAAACCATCTCCCCCAGACAATATTGGTTTTGGACAACTAATCAATGGGGCGGCTGTTTTTCATGGTGTGCACATGCACTCAGACACAAAAGAGGAGTATTTCCTTCTAGATACATTTGAACAGTCCCAAAAACTGTACAAATATTACCAATGATTAAAGGGGTCATTAAGCATGCCCCTGACATATTCAAAGATCCTGTACGAGCCAAGATTCTTTATCCTAGAATCGATAAAAAAAAAATACACCTGCCCCCGACGACCCTGCGTACATCAAAGGACAGCTGCCTTTAGATTCACTAGTAGTTTCGAACACTAGAAAGCGCGCTAACTCACAAACCTCCAGGGATGCACCACCTCTGAATAAAGAATCTAATTTACTTGATGCATCTGGCAAAAGGGTAGCTGAGCAGGCGGCCAATCACTGGTGCATAGCCAACACTCAAGCACTGCTGGCTAAATATGATAGGGACCACTATGACCAGCTGGAAACCCTATTACAGCATTTGCCTGACCAACACAAAACTCAAGCAAATGATCTAATTCAAGAGGGCAAACTAATAACAAACGCCTCAACGAAATGTGCCCTTAATGCAGCAGACACTGCCTCTAGGTCCATTAATACTAGTGTACTACTCAGACAGCATGCCTGGCTACGCTTTTCAGGCTTTAAGCAAGAGGTCCAGACAACCATTGTAAATCAGCCGTTCAATCAAGAACAACTTTTTGGACCAGCTGTGGACACAGCTCTTGAAAAGATGAAAAAAGACAGAGACTGCCAAGTCCATGGGAGCACTGCAGTCTCCACACCCATGTGGCTCCTTTCGTCGCTCCTTTTATAGAGTAACCTCCAAAAACGTGGGTACAGACACCTCATCTTCGTTTAAAAACACCACCCAAACATCCCCCAACAGAGGATATTTTAGGGGAGGTTAGAGAAGCAATTACAAAGGGAGAGGCCGAGGTAACAATAGCACTCACTCCTCCCCTGCTGCTAAACAGTGACGTCCGTCTGCTCCCCCAGACCATTCCACTCCAGTCGGGGGAAGATTATTACAGTTCCTACCTGTCTGGAACTCCATCACAACAGACAAGTGGGTAAGACAAATTATCCAATATGGTTACTGCCTGGAACATACAGCTACCCCCCCCCCCCCGCCCCCCCTCCAACATACCACCCAAGCAGCGTCCAATGTCCCTAGAACATCTTACACTTTTTTTTTATTTCAAATCATTTTTATTGAAATATATAAAACAAGCAAACAAATAAAGAAACAAAATGACAGGGGAACTAATTACAATAGTACAGCAAATATTAAAACAGCATCTATATACCCATATAAGAAAGTTGTTACATGATAAGGTTAACAACAATGACCATAATATTCATGTTAACAAATAAAATAATAATAATAAGACAATAATAACCGTTGTAATAATACATGCTCAAGTTCTAAGAAGGGCATTCACGGCGGATATTACTCGCAATAGTATACAGGTGACCAAGCAAAAACATACTTCACATTAGGATTGACAGTGGTACGTTACAATAGAGGAGTACAGAAGGCCTTACAATCTGAGGCAAAAATGAAGGTGTTCATGGGGGGTCATAAGATGAATTGGAGGCGTCAAGGAATTTCCACAGTTTCTTGTGGGCTTTACCCCAAGGGGAGGTATGGAGGGATTAGTTGTCTGCTCCTCTTAGGGAGGAAAGCCATTCCTGCCACTCTCTAAAAGATACTTCACTAACGTTTTTCCATTTACTCAGGAGACCTTTACATGCTAAAGTGAGCATAAGGTCTAATAAGTAGCGATCCTGCAAGTCTTTGATCCTAGGAGCCAATACTCCTAGTAGAATATAGGAAAATTATCTTGGAGGGAGGATGTTAAAGGTCTTATTTATGTATTTGTTGTTAATATCCCAATATGATTGTAAATTCGGACAAAAAAAGAGCATTTGGGCCAAGCTGCCAACGTGGGATTTACAATTCCAGCATGTGGGGCTATCGCTGAGCTTAAGTTTAAAAATGTTCTCGGGTGAAAATATGTCCTATTTATTAACATTAGTTTGGTTTGTGAAAGTATGGGTGATATTTTGTTCAAGAATGTTGTCAAATTAATTTTCTCCCACTCAAATGGGATGTTACTGGAGTTAAGTTCAGATTCCCATTTCGCTTCACATTTTTTTGCTATTTGCGGGGATTGGGAGAAAGAAGTTTGTATATCTGAGACACTGTGTCCAGATTTTACTAGCTGGGACCTCTTGGGGACTATCGAGGGGTCACAGGGTTTGATGGAGCGCAGTGTGAGAAGAGATTTTAGTTTTAGGAATTTGTAAAAATCTAGCGGTGCAAGTTAGTAACGGTTCTGAAGGTCGGAAAAAGGCAACGGTAAGGTGCCTTTGTAGAGATTTTTTACTAGATTTATTCCATTTTTAGACCAGTGTTCCCAATATAGTGTCCTCCCATCTATCTTTAGGCTCGGGTTATGCCATAAGGAGGTCAGCTTGGACTTGTTGATTTTATTTTTGGAGAATATGTCCAGACGCAACAGGGCTCTTTTAGTGTTAAGCAAAATATATTTTGAGTGGGGGAAAAGCGGAAACATCCACTGTTAATAGAGCAGTTAGAGGCATGCCGTTTGTGAGTGACATTTCTATGTCCAACCAGACTGGAGTATAGTCTGTTTGGGGGATTATCCAGTTGGAACCTTGTTTACAAAGATATGCCGTTTGGTAGTTCCTAAAGTTCGGGAGACCCAGTCCACCTTTATCTTTGGATAATTGGAGTTTATTCAATGATATCCTGGGTTTCTTGCCTTGCCATAGGAACATGTTAAAGAGTTTATAGATTTTATTCAAGAAATCATTTGATAGTATAATTGGAAGCATGCTGGCTAAGTAGTTGACAAGGGGGGTGATCTTCATTTTTAATGTCTCATCCCTACCCCACTAGGACAAGACTTTTGGGGACCAGCCATCAAACAGAGTAGAGATTTTCTTATAGAGGGAGTTCTTGTTGGTTTTTAAGGTGGTGATGAGATCTTTTTCGAAATCCAGGCCCAGGTACTTGAAGCATTTAGGTTGCCACAGAATAATTTCTTTACTGCCATGGTTGTTCAAAAGTTTTACTTCGGTCTTGTCCTTATTTAATTTATACCCAGAAACATTTGCAAAATCTCCTATTGAGGACATTAGAGCCGGTATGGCAGACTCCGCATTTTCAGAAACCACTGAAACATCATCAGCGTAGGCTGTGATTTTGACTGTGCAATCATCAAAACAAATCCCTGTGATCTGATTGTTATCCTAAGATGGTAGAAAAAGGGTTTGATTGCAAGTAGAAATAGAGAGGGGGAAATGGGGCAGCCTTGTCTAGTTCCCTGTTCCAGCTTGAAGGAGGACGATAGGCAGCCACCCGCTTGAACTTTGGCCGAGGGATTGTGATAAAGTGCCATTACCATACGCGTAAACTTCTCTCCCAAGTTGAATTTGCCTAAAGCCGCGTCCAAATAGGACCAGTCTACTTTATCGAAGGCCTTTTCCGCGTCCAAGGTAATAGCAACTGTTGGGGAGTCAGTAAGTTTGGCCTTCTCCAAAACATGAGACTTGATGCGTGTATTGTCACTAGGAAGTCTGTTCTTTAGGAATCCGACTTGTGAGGGGTTGATGAGTTTTGATTAAAAAATTTTCGTTTAGCAAGGATCATAGCTTATATTTTGCAATCTAGGTTAATTAGGGATATTAGTCTGCAATTTTTTGGAAGTATTGGTCTTTCCCTTCTTTGGGGATTACTGCTATAATGGCTTCTGCAGGCGTCACATTCACTTGACCAGAGGTACAGAATTCGTGGTATAAATTTAGTAGAGGGAGGGTTAGGACTGATGAAAAGCATTGGTAAAACTTTGCATTAAACCCATCAGGACCGGGGGCTTTCCCAAGATTTAGGGTCTTAATTGCGATATCTATTTCAGAGGCAGTGATCGGGTTGTTGAGCTCTGCTTGCTCTTGGTCTGTCAGTACGGAAAGCATGCATTTGTCTAGGTAGTCACGTTTCTTAGTGCCGTCAAGATCTTGATTTCTGCTGTCTATGGTGCTTTAGAAGTCTTTAAAAATGTCTGCAATTTTGTCTGGTCGGAGTGAACTAGCCCTGCCCGATCTGTATTATTCTGAATTGTGTTTTTCTGCAGTTTAAACTTACTCCCTATAATGTCCCTCGTAAGTATGCCCTTGTTGAAAGCACTCCTACTCCCCTTGTTGGGGATGGATCCAGCATTTTTTGCCCTGGAGTCTCAGAGACTCTTTTGAGAGTCCACACTGACAAGGGAGTCACACATAGTGGAGGATTGGGATTGATCCCCTTACAACTGGGAACCGTCTTCTACCCTGCTGGAAGTCGGTCACTGTGTTCACGCTGGGTTTTCTACCCCCTCCTCTTCCCTCCTTCATTCTTCTAAGTGTGCCCATGAACAAAGCACTCCTCTCCCCTTGTTAGGGAGGGATCCAGCATTTATGCCCTGAAGTCTCAGAGACCCCGCTGACAGAGTCCACTGCGACAAGGGAATCAAACATAATGGAAGACTGGAAATGATCCCTTTTCCCTGGGGAGCCGTCTCCCACCCAGTCGGACATCAGACACAGTTACTTCCTTGTCTCCTCACTGTCTACTACCCCCTCCCCCAACTCTTCCCTCCTTCAGTCTTTGCTTGCCTCCCCTATTCCTTTCCTCTCTCCCCTGAATCTCTCTCCCCTGCCTGCTTTGTTTATCCTTGTGCCTATGCTCCGCATGATCTCCCTCCCCATCTCCCTTTTACATTACCCCCTTACCCTTCTACACGCCATGAATCCAACGGATGTAACTTGTAATTGGTGTACCTTCTGTAACAATGTGTAACTTGTAACCTATGTAACTCTCCTCGTGTAAAGCGCTCTGATACCTCTGGGTCTAGCCAGCGCTATATAAAACTCAAGTAAATAAAAAAGTTAAAAAAATAAATAAGTACGAAGCAAGGCTCTTCCCTGCCTTATTTGATTCGCATAATTTGGTGTTTTTTTTGTTTAACCATATCTGAAAGAAACAGGTTAGTATTAGATTCCTTACCTTAGAATACCCCCAGGCGTCAGACTGGATCCGGAAACTTTTGCGTAGCAGTACCCTTTCGCGTCGGTAGGCATCGTCTGCAGCTCCGCGTCAGTCGTTGGCGCCGGGATGACGTTGCCGCAGTACTTAGACGCCGCCCTCGTGCGCTGACGCCAGCTCCTCTTTTTCCGCGCCAGCAAGCAACGATCCGGGAACAGTGGTACCCTTTAGTCATTTTTTGACTAACCTTTTTGATCTTTTTGATCCTATTTTTCGAAGTCGAACGACTCCGACGGTGCCGGTAGGGATGCCCGGGTTTAAACCCTGCGTTGACTGCAACCGACTGATGTCGGTTACCGACCCCCATTGCCGGTGTCTTCATTGCCTGAGGCCCGACCACGATGACAAGTCGTGCCCCGACTGCCGGGCCTTGACGTCGAAGGCTAGGTGGGAGCGGTCCTGCAAGTGCCTCGAGCTCCGGCAGTCGGCCCTGGGCCGTTCGAGGTTCCGGTCCGGAAGGAGGTCGAGGGACCGCTCGCGGAGCCGGAGTCATCACGGCTCGGAGGGTCGACACCACTTCTCGAGCTCCAAGTCCTCAGGTAAGAGACACAAGAAGTCGAAGAGACGACCGCTCATCCGACTCCCCCCGGCGCTCACGTGACGCAGCCGGGGGTTCGGGTGACACCACCCACGCGGATCGGCAGGCGTCGTGGCCTGCTCCATACCCTTCGGTCCCTGGGCAGAACGCGACGCCGGAGGAGATTGAAGCCTTCCTCTCGGCCATGAGGTTGCTTAGTCCTCCGTTGGGTTCCGCGGCGCCTTCGGGCCCAGCGGCCCCGACTGGGAGCCCAAGCGGGCCGGGTGCTTCAGCCCCGGCGCCGTCGGCGACTTAGGTCCCGACGCCGCAGGGCTCTGACGGATCTGGGCCCGGATCCGGGTCGTCGCCGGTCGACCTTAAGATGGCGCTGGCTGCTAGGAGTTCGCCCCCGGCGCCGACCACGGCAGACGCCGTCCCCAATCCCCCCCTCGATCCGGGTCCGGCGTCGCTCGACGCCGCTTTTAACGCCGATGGGAGATTTTTACTTCTATGATCCTGCCCCATCATTTGACCCTGCATACCAGGAGATGGGTGGCGAGGAGGATTGGGAGGGGTCTGAAGACCCTCTGGCACGGGAGTGCCAGTCTTATCAGGACTGGACAGGTGAGCCTGGGGACGCCAGTGGTCTGGACACTTCGCCAGACACTGGTTTTGTCTCCCCTCCTACCGTGGCTATGGAGGAGGGGCCAGCCTATAGTGTGGTGTTGACGCGGGCGGCCAAGGCCTTATCCCTTGAGCTCCCTGTCGCGACCGTCAGGACTAACCTCCTCACGGAGGTCCTTAAACAGCAAGCAAGCTCTTCGGAGCCTCTGTTGCCGTTTAATGAGGCCCTTGTCTGACGTTCTTCTGGGCACCTGGTCCAGGACCGCTACAGGTCCTCCTATAGATAGGAATGTGGCCAGACTCGCCTGGCTCCGGGCGACCCTTGCTTCCTGTCCACCCACCCCACCCCCGAGAGCCTGGTCATACAGGCCTCTAACTCCCAGACCGCATTCCCGACGGCTCCCCCCTGATCGGGAATCCAAGAGGCACGAACAATATGGCAAGAAGATGTTCTCCTCCCTGAGTTTGGGGTTGCGGTCAGTCAACACCGTGTACCTCTTGGGCCGTTATACCCACTCTCTGTGGTACACGGTCGCGGACGTGCTGCCACAATGTCCGGAGGAGACCCGGACTAAACTCGCCCAGGCCCTTTCGGAGGGTCGAGATGCGGCACGGGACTCCATCAGATGTGGACTGGATACCACGGACTCGCTGGGTAGAGCGATGGCAATGACGGTGGCGATTAGACGCCACGCCTGGCTGAGGTCCGCCAACTTTTTGGCTGATGTCCAAAACACCCTATGGACATGCCGTTTGATGGCCGTCACCTCTTTGGCGACAAGGCGGACAGTGCGCTTGAGCGCTTTAAGGACTCCAGGGCTACGGCCAAGTCCTTGGGCCTGTCAGCCCGTGCCAGCAATCTGCTGCCTTTTGCCCCTTTTGTGGCCAAGGAAGGGGCGGCCCCACACGTCCTGCCAGCCAAGGTCCGCAGACTAACATCCAGCGCGGTGGCGGACGTGGTAACCGCCGTGGTGGGGGCCGGGGACCATGGCGCGGCCAGTCCACATCCACCACCGCAGCATCCGCCTCAAAGCCTTCCTAGTCCGAGCTTTCAGGCCCACGAGACGCCAGTGGGGTGCAGGGTTCGCCATCACCTCCTCCACTGGCGCGACATCACATCGGACAGGTGGGTGCTGCAAATCGTCCGAAGGGGCTACTCCCTCCCCTTCGAGGCGACCCCTCCAGCCATGTCGCCGCAATACCACCGCGTGTCGGGGGATCACTTGCAAATTCTGCAAGAGGAAGTTACGGCCCTCTTGGCCAAGGGGGCCATCGAGCACGTTCCTGGGCCAGAAGTAGGGTGTGGTTGTTACTCCCACTACTTTCTGGTTCCCAAGAAGGGCAAAGGGGGCCTACGCCCTATCTTGGACCTGCGAACGTCAACGGCTTCCTCCGGAAGGAGAGGTCCAAGATGCTGACACTGGCTCAGGTCTTAGCTGCCCTGGACCCAGGAGACTGGATGGTAGCGTTGGACTTGCACAATGCTTATTTCCACATCCCCGTCCTGCCGGCGCTACCTGCGGTTCACGGTAGGCCACAAGCACTTTCAGTTTACCGTGCTCCCCTTTGGCCTTACCAGCACCCCACGGGTGTTCACGAAAGTGATGGCGGTGGTCGCAGCTCATCTGCGCAGGTTATGGGTGTCAGTCTTCCCCTACCTCGACGACTGGTTGTTGAAGGCGGGCTCGCCCCAGACAGTCGTCAACCACCTCCAGACTACGGCGACCTCCTGCACCTGCTGGGGTTCTCTATCAATGTGCCGAAGTCGCACCTGTGTCCCTCTCAAAAGCTCCTCTTCATCGGAGCAGTTCTAGACTCTGCGCAGTTTCGGGTTTATCCTCCCGAACAGCGGGTTCTGGATATTCAGGCTCTGATTCCGATCTTACAGCCTTTATCCCGAGTCTCGGTCAGGTTGACGCTGCAGCTTCTGGGGTTGATGGCCTCTTGCATCCTTCTGGTGCATCACGCAATCACCTGCAATGCCAACCATAGGGAATCCAGTTCAAATCTCAGATCCCAATATTTTTGGCCTACTGGATACGGATGACGTATCAAAAATAGATAATGGCGCCTCAAAAACAGCTCAAATAAATCACCAAATAAATCATGACCCATCCTTATATATTACGGGTGAACTACCTAAATTATCTGTTTTGCAACTCCATATTATTTTCTGGAACATAGCAGGACTTTCTTCGAAACTTCATGACGAGAAATGGTTTGAGCTAGCGAGGAAGTATAATATAATTTGTATTCAAGAAACTTGGCTGAAGTCCCCAATCCACTTAGTGGGTTACAAGACATATTTTTCAGCGGCTATAGCATCAAGTTCGGGAAGATCTAAGGGTGGTCTAATAACATATATATCGAATACATTGGCCTTAGAGGAAATAGTTCCAATAAAGATGGGAACAAATTACCAGATTCTGATGTTGCAAGTAACCAAGCGGTCTATTTACATTTTAGTAAATTTTTATAACAATTTGAATTCAACTGACATAATGGATGTATTAAATCAGGTTTCCTTTTTATTGCAAGAACTACGATTAAAATATATGAAAAATTCGATTGCATTAATTTGGGGCGGTGATTTTAATTTAAATCTGTGCAAAAACAGTTCTACTAATAACTGTGGTATTTATGAAGATGAGGAGAATAGCCTAACGCATTTTACCCATACAATTATGGGTAATCAAATGAACGAGGTTCTGCTTGAAATGGAGCTAGGATTTGCAAACGAACTAGCGACCCCGTCAGTTTTATTTACACCAACATTTAATGGGAGAGGATTAAAAAGCTTAATAGATTTCATCCTAGTTTCATTTAGCATAGCACCGACTATTTATACCTTCGAAACTATCACTAACGCATTGAGTGATCATTTCCCCATTAGTCTTGTCCTGTCTGTGCCTACAAATACGGAAGAGATAAAGTATTTGAATTTACTTGACCAGCAAGCCTTAAATTTAGACAGATTAAATGGTTTCACATTAAAATGGGCTAAAATTGATCAGGAAGCTACAACGATTAAAATAGTTAAGCAAACCTTGCCCTCTACTGAAAATTGCCTCGACCCCGAGGCCACATCGGAAGAAATACTGTCAAGTTAGTGTTATTGTGCAAAACATAGAGAAAGAGTTAACCCGAAAGCAGACAAATAGTAGAAAGACTAAAAATGGCTGGTTTAACTCTAAATGTACAAAAACTTACTCACTATTAAAAAAGGCCCCAAGCGAGAAAAATCGGGACAAGGAAGTGAAGTGAAGTGAAGTGAAGGGGTTTTATAAAGCGCGACTGCTGCCCGAAGGCGTCCAAGCGCTAGTAGAGGAAAAGGAGTTGAGGGGAGGGAGGAGGAAACACGGAAGAGATCAATAGACTTAGGAAGGTATATGCACTAGCTCTAAAATCTCGGAAAAGGGAGATAAGAGACGATTTAGGAGTCAACTTCATAAAAGGACAGTTTAACTTTCTGGTGAATAGTTAGATCCCCTTTTCTCTATGAAACAACTGAAACTCCCAAGATAGATGTAGCCATAGACGCCAAAACATGGGTGAATCACTTTTCAAATATATTTGCTCTGGAAAAGGAACAGGGAACATAACAAGAACAAAGTGAGGAAATGGCACAGACTTTGAGGCAAGTAGAATATCCAATTTGTTTAAACTTTACACATAATGAGGTAGCAAACGCGATAAAAGCATCAAAATCGGGGAAAGCACCGGGGCCCGATGGGGTCCCAGTTGATTTCTTCAAGCACAGCTTAGATCTATGGTCCCCGATCCTTACCAGAGTGCTTATAGCCGCCAAAGAGGTTGGATTATTAGAATCCTCGTCTACCTCAATACTAGTCCCAATATATAAGAAGGGCGATAGAAATAGTCCATCGTGTTACCGGCCGATTTCACTCCTGGACTCGCTTGGAAAGGTGGCTGGTCGCATCCTCCTTGAACGACTCCAGGAATGGACAATGGACCGGAAAATAATCTCGGATTTGCAATACGGGTTTCGGGAGGGACTAGGGACAGTTGACCAGGCCCTGAATTTAACTCTTCTCACAGGAAAATATGTCCAAGCAAAGGCGGGTTTCCTACACTTGGTATATGTGGATTTGACCGCAGCTTTTTACTGCGTCAGCCATTCAAAACTGTGGTCAATCATTTTAGAACTGGGAGTAGATCTCTCATTGGTGAACTTTTTAAGAGAACTGTATACAGGAGCCACAGCGCGAGTTAGGTATGGCACAAAAGGAGAGCTAACAGAACCCTTTCGGGTAGAGAGGGGGGTCAGACAAGGTTGTGTTCTGGCCCCCTTCCTATTCACTCTCTACACAAATGGGCTCGAGGTGGCAATGCTTGAAGGAAGCAAAGATCTGCCCACAATAGGATGTCGTCAAATTCCAGCGTTATTATATGCCGATGACGCAGTAATTCTTGCCAGAACTCCTTTACAGCTGCAGCGGGTCCTAGATAAATATTGCACGTTCATGACCAGCCTGAATCTTAAAGTGAACATAAAAAAGACCTTTGTGATGCATGCCAGCTCATGACCAAGGAAATTTAAACTCATATTTGTTAACAATGTTCCGTTAGAACACACAACAACCTACCCCTATTTAGGGATCTTAATTGATAACAAGTCCAAATGGTCAGAGGCCGTCAACTCAAAAAAATTGTTATTCCTGAGGGCTACCACGGCATTAGTAGCATTTGCACAGAAATTGGGAAAGAGATCTCCATTAGAAATGTTAAAAATCTATCAGGCAAAATGTACAAGCGTGGCAACCTATGGCTCAGGGGTCTGGGGATATGCAAATGTTGACCAGCTACAGAAAGTAGAAAATACTTTCCTAGGGTACTTACTCGCAGTTCCTAAGAGTACCACAACATATGGATGCCATCTTGAATTGGGGTTGGATTATCTATCGGACATAGTAAAAATACAAATAATCATGTTATGGCGCCGGATCTGGTCCACGGATCAATGCGAGCTAACAAGATCACTCGTACAGGATTGCATGTCTTTAGACAACATGGAAAAGTTTAAATGGTTGGCATACGTCAAAGCATTCTTTGTTGATCTAGGGCTTGACCGATTTTTTACCGAGCCAAAAACTATAGCTGAGATCCCGAGAAAAGAACTAAAAAAGGCATGCTTAACACATTTGGGCCAGCTGCGACTTGCAAACGAAATAGGGAAATCTTCGGTGCAACATCTTCTACTAGCTCAGACTACTTTTAGCATTCAACCATACCTTTTGTATAATTTAAACCAGTACGAAAAATTCCTGTTGACTCGGTTTAGGTTCAATATATTTCACCGACTGATATCTTTTCCAATGCAGAATGACTGGTCTACGACCTTAACCACCTGTCCCTGTGATACCATCTCTGCACAATCGCACAATCCTCTATTCATGTTTTATTTTTTTGTAAATGTTATATTACACCTCGTAGGCGGTGGATTGTTCCTCTAATGAGAGTATTGGGTATACGAGGGTGTCGCCCAGCTTTTCTGGTGCTCCAGTACCTAGAAAATGAATTACATGCAAAAAGTATAGCCTGTTTTCTTAAATTTTGTATAAAGCATCTCTGTTAAATACCTGCACAAAGCTATTTGCACAGACATTTTTACCTTTTGATGAAATCGTAATATTAGATACCTTGCATTTTACCTGTTAAAGAACTCGCTAAATCGCCTTATACTTTTAATGAACTGAAATGTGTGAATAATGTATTTTTATGTACTTTTATGTTTTTTTTTTTTATAAATTATGGAAACCGAATAAAGTTGAAATTGAATTGAATTGGTGCATCGCGACCATAGGCCTCTGGTCTCAGGTGGAGTCCCGGCTCCATATCAACCTTCTGGAGCTGCGGGCGATCCGACTTGCACTGAAGGCATTCCTCCCCTCTATTCGGGGGAGTGTAGTGCAGGTGTTCACGGACAACACCACCGCCATGTGGTACTGCAACAAACAGGGCCGGGTGGGGTCGTGGACCCTATGCCAGGAGGCTCTGCGCCTCTGGCAATGGCTGAACATCAGGGTGTGACCCTGGTGGTTCAACACCTGGCAGGTTCCCTGAACGCTAGGGCGGACTAACTCAGCCATCGCTGCATGATGGATCACGAATGGCGTATGAACTCGGATGTGGCGCAAGGCCTCTTTCAGCAGTGGGGAGAGCCTTGGTTAGATCTATTCGCCACAGAAGAGAACGCGCAATGTCATCAGTTCTGTTCGTTGGAATTTCCAAGGCGGCACTCGCTCTGAGACGCTTTTCGTCGCGGGTGGAGTTGCGGTCTGTTGTACGCCTTTCTGCCTATACCACTTCTACCCAGAGTGCTGAAAAAGATCAGGCGCAACCGGGCCCAAGTCATCGTTGTGGCTCCGGACTGGGCACGGAGGTTCTGGTATCCCGAGCTACCCAGCATGTCTGTCAATCCCCCGATTCGTCTGCCCCTTCAGGAGGACCTTCTGTCGCAGCAGCAGGTGACCGTCCTCCACCCGAACCTGTCCAGTCTCCACTTACATGCGTGGAGATTGAGCGGTGGCAGTTGAGGACATTTGACTTGCCTCCCGAAGTCTGTGATGTCATTCTGGCAGCCAGGCGTCCCTCTACAAAATCGGTATACGCCTGCAGGTGGAACAAGTTTGTGGCATGGTGCACAGCAAAGGCTGTGGATCCCCTTTCTGCCCCTCTTTCAGAGGTTCTCCTCTTTCTTCTTTCTCTTGCCCAGCAGGGCTCTGCTCTGGGCACTCTGAAGGGCTACCTCTCAGCCATTTCCGCCTTCTTAAAGCTACCTGATCAGCCCTCTTTGTTCAAGTCCCCAGTTGTAAATAGGTTTTTGAAGGGCATTACCCAAATGTTTCCTCCAGTTCCTTTCGTGATACCTCAGTGGGACTTTAACCTTATTCGAACTTATCTGATGTGCGCTCCCTTTGAGCCACTTCATAACTGTCCTCTTCGCCTTCTTACTCAGAAGACCGCCTTCCTGGTTGCCATCACCTCTGCCAGGAGAGTGAGTGAGCTCCAGGCCCTTTCTTCTAAAACTCCTTTCCTTTCAGTCCATCCGGACAAAGTTGTGTTGCGGACGCGACCCTCTTTCCTGCCCAAGGTAGTCACAGCCTTCCACATCGGGCACTCCATCACTTTGCCTACCTTCTTTCCGCCTCCGCATCCCTCGAAAGCGGAAGAGAGGCTCCACCGTCTGGACCCAAAACGTGCGCTCTCATTCTATCTGGATCGCACTCGCCAGTTCCGGGTGGATGACCAACTCTTTGTTGGTTACGTGGTCGCTAAGAAGGGACGGGCGGTGCACAAAGGAACCATTTCTCGATGGGTCGTCTTGTGCATCAAGGCTTGTTACTCTTTGGCTCGAAATGAGCCTCCTGTGGGGCTTTGTGTCCATTCCACATGGGCCACGGCGGCTACTACTGCCCTGGGCCGGGGAGTCCCCTTGCAGGACATCTGTCAGGCAGCTACGTGGGACTCGCTGCACACGTTCGCAAGACACTACTGCCTGGACAGCCAAGTCCGGAGATGGCTTTTTCTGCCGTTCCGTTCTCCAGGACTTTCTGGTGTGATCATGGGTTCGCAGACCCACCACCGGGGTTGGTATTGCTGGGGTATCTATTCTAAGGTAAGGAATCTAATACTGACCTGTTTCTTTCAGATGCACAAGTTACTTACCTTCGGTAACGATATATCTGTAAGAAACAGTAGTTAGTATTAGATTCCTTACCGCCCTACCCATCCTCCCTGTTCTGCCAACCGATATCTAGGGTTAAGGTCATCCCCTTTCAGGGCCCTAGTTTTTATGGCACCAGTGTTGGTTTTTATCATGGGTCTGCGTTTTCTGGCGTGGAAAAGCTGTGTATAAGAACTGACGTCAGCGCGCGAGGGCGGCTTCTAAGTACTCCGGTGACGTCATCCCGGCGCCGACGACAGACGCGGAGCCGCAGGCGACGCCTACCGACGCGCAAGTGTACTGCTACGCAAAAGTTTCCGGATCCAGTCTGACGCCTGGGGATATCCTAAGGTAAGGAATCTATCACTAACTAATGTCTCTTACAGATATATCGTTACACAAGTAGTAACTTTTGCTTTAGTGACATAGAATTCTTTATTGTTCTTGGACATTTATGATGAAATCCACCTCCCTTTAGTATCTGGCGTGCTAGTCAGTATGTCGATATTGGATTTCCTTGCCACTAAAGTCAGGACCCCATTCTTTTCCCAAGGGCGTCGGATCCGGCAACATCACCGTAGGATTTGCTTCTAAGTGAATTAAATTGCTTTGAATCAATTTTGGTCTCTTGAAGAACAATATCCCCCTTTTGTTTATGAAGATAGTCGAGTATCTTCTTCCGCTTATTCGGATGGTTGATGCCTTTCACATTCAGTTAGATTATCTTAAAGCTTTTAAGTACCAAAGCACTTGAAGTAGCTAGCGTTGTCATGAGTAGGTTGTATACTTGAAATCTCGGTCATGGGCAATGCCATTAAGAAGGTAAGAAAGGCACCTGTCTAGATCAAAGTACATCATTGTTTGCATTAACTTCTTAGTATCTCTCATGTCTTTTATAACTATACACTGTTCATGGGTAGTCATACTAGATTCACCTTATGAGGCTGCAGTTAAAAAAGAAAATTGGACACTTGAGCAGAGGAAACAATGGCATGAAATATGGACAAAATAACACACAATGAGAAGTAAGAAAAGAAAAATAAGGTTCAAAACCCCACCCACATCTCAAACCCTCCTACCCCACCCTGAAAGTATGCAACAGGCATGGCGACAAGGGGAGATGACTCTACTCCCAAGGGAAGTCGCTAATCACATCCTGAACGCATGGATCCAGTGCCTGAACAGAGCATAATGAGTTTCAACAGTGTTAATCAAAAACTGAATAAGGAATGTTCGGATGAAGTTAGAACGTACATGAGGCAAAACCGTAGGAATGCAGCATCGAAGAATCCCTAGCAATTTGCGCTTATGAAAACATACTGCATACATATGAAAACATACTCAATTGAACAGTAACCCAACCCAGAGTATTAGCCTGAATACTTGCCTTCATGAGCACCGTGTAGAACCTACATTATCTCATAGTTGCTACAATAGTTGCAGTAGATCAATTTTATTATATACGAGTAGCATAACACTACATAAGAAAAGTTCTTAAGCTACCTACTAGTTTGAGTGAATGATGGAAAACTTAACTGGACAACTTTGTGTCAAACCTTAACAGGGATAAAGAACCAGGGATTACCTGAATCTCTGAGATCAGAAACAGTACTGGCTATGGATGACTCTAAATGTTCTGACTATATAGAAGCCTCCTGAAGTGGCGGGGTCAACAGACCTACAGATATCTCCAAGTGATAGAACGTCAAGTTAAATAAGGTGCCTAAGAGCCTACCTTGGAGTGACTCGGTCTCGCTTTGTCCATGGAGTTGTCATCTGGGCCATCGAGGAATCTTGTTAGATGTTGAGGGTCTGTGAAAAAGTGAGGAGAACCGTGGATCATCACACATAATCTAGCCGGACCTGCAAAGCCAAATTGGTAGTTCAAAGAACACAGTCTAGGGCGGATTGCTAGGAACCCTTTTCTAGTGTCCACCGTTTCTTTGCTGTAATCCTGAGAGATATAGATTCGGTTGTTTTTCCACAGGATATGGTTATTCTTGCGCATAAAGGTCAGGATCTGTTCCACATGCTGATAGCGGAGAGGTTTGCAAATGATTGGCCTAGGTACTGTCTGATGTGGTGTAATTCTGGTTGGGACCTGATGGGCCCTATCAAATTCCAAAAGTTTGCTAAAGGATAAGTTAGTTGCCTGTGTGAACCATGTTTCCAGGAAGGAGATGCATGATCCAGAGGAATCCTCCTCCCCCTCTGGAATTCCCAACATTCTATGTTCCCTCTTCTGTTGCTATCTTGGAGCTCCGACAGCCGTTTTTTTAGGTCTCGCACCTGGCGATTACAGCGCGAACGCGCTGTCTCGCCTGCGAGGCCTATAGTCACCGGCTCTGCTTCCCAGGAGACAGGAGATGGGCACGCGCAGCATGCCGAAATCGGATCAGGTCGCGCGCGTGAACACGCGCTCCGATTCCGGCATGCTGTTCACACTCACAATGGATCAGACAGACGCGCTGGATCAGACAGACGCGCACGCTCAGACAGACACGCACGCTCAGACAGACACACGCGCACGCTCAGACAGACACGCGCGCGCGCTCAGACAGACACACGCACGCGCTCAGACAGACACACGCGCGCGCTCAGACAGACACACGCGCGCGCTCTCAGACAGACACACGCGCGCGCTCTCAGACAGACACACACGCGCGCGCTCTCAGACAGACACACGCGCGCGCGCTCAGACAGACACACGCGCGCGCGCTCAGACAGACACACGCACGCTCAGACAGACACACGCGCGCACGCTCAGACAGACACACGCGCGCGCGCTCAGACAGACACACGCGCGCGCGCTCAGACAGACACACGCGCGCGCGCTCAGACAGACACACGCGCGCGCGCTCAGACAGACACACACGCGCGCGCGCTCAGACAGACACACACACGCGCGCGCTCAGACAGACACACGCGCGCGCGCTCAGACAGACACACGCGCGCGCGCTCAGACAGACACACGCGCGCGCGCTCAGACAGACACACGCGCGCGCGCTCAGACAGACACACGCGCGCGCGCTCAGACAGACACACGCGCGCGCGCTCAGACAGACACACGCGCGCGCTCAGACAGACACACGCGCGCGCGCTCAGACAGACACGCGCGCTCAGACAGACACGCGCGCGCGCTCAGACAGACACGCGCGCACGCTCAGACAGACACGCGCGCACGCTCAGACAGACACGCGCGCACGCTCAGACAGACACGCGCGCACGCTCAGACAGACACGCGCGCACGCTCAGACAGACGCGCGCACGCTCAGACAGACACGCGCGCACGCTCAGACAGACGCGCGCACGCTCTGACAGACGCGCGCACGCTCAGACAGACGCGCGCACGCTCAGACAGACGCGCGCACGCTCTGACAGACGCGTGCACGCTCTGACAGACGCGTGCACGCTCTGACAGACGCGCGCACGCTCAGACAGACGCGCGCACGCTCAGACAGACGCGCGCACGCTCAGACAGACGCGCGCGCTCAGACAGACGCGCGCGCACTAAGACAGACGCGCGCGCGCACTAAGACAAACACGCGCGCGCGCACTAAGACAAACACGCGCGCGCGCACTAAGACAAACGCGCGCGCGCTCACTAAGACAAACGCGCGCGCGCACTAAGACAGACGCGCGCGCGCTCACTAAGACAGACGCGCGCGCGCTCACTAAGACAGACGCGCGCGCGCTCAGACAGACGCGCGCGCGCGCTCAGACAGACGCGCGCGCGCGCTCAGACAGACGCGCGCGCGCTCAGACAGACGCGCGCGCGCACTAAGACAAACACGCGCGCGCGCACTAAGACAAACACGCGCGCGCGCACTAAGACAAACACGCGCGCGCGCACTAAGACAAACACGCGCGCGCGCACTAAGACAAACGCGCGCGCGCACTAAGACAAACGCGCACGCGCACTAAGACAGACACGCGCGCGCGCACTAAGACAGACACGCGCGCGCGCACTAAGACAGACACGCGCGCGCGCACTAAGACAGACACGCGCGCGCGCACTAAGACAGACGCGCGCGCGCTCACTAAGACAGACGCGCGCTCAGACAGACGCGCGCTCAGACAGACGCGCGCTCAGACAGACGCGCGCTCAGACAGACGCGCGCTCAGACAGACGCGCGCTCAGACAGACGCGCGCTCAGACAGACGCGCGCTCAGACAGACGCGCGCACGCTCAGACAGACACGCGCACGCTCAGACAGACGCGCGCACGCTCAGACAGACACGCGCACGCTCAGACAGACACGCGCACGCTCAGACAGACACGCGCTCGGACAGACACGCGCTCGGACAGACGCGCGCTCGGACAGACGCACGCACACGCGCACATGCACACGCACGCACATGCACACGCACGCACATGCACACGCACGCACGCACACACACAGGCACACACAGGCACACACAGGCACACACAGGCACACACAGGCACACACAGGCACACACAGGCACACACAGACACACACAGGCACACACAGGCGCACACAGGCACACACAGGCGCACACAGGCGCACACAGGCGCACACAGGCGCACACAGACACACACAGGCGCACACAGGCGCACACGCACACACGCACACGCACACACACCCACTCACCGGGCTCTTTCCGCTCCAGGCTCTGTCACTCCGCCGCATCACCTTGCACATGCTCTCTGCGAGAGGGCTCCATGCCTCCATCACACGGGCTACAACACGCGGGGCTCCCTCAGCTCACGGGAGCCCCGGACACTGCCCCGCGCTCCATGCCGCAGGCAAAGTTGGCCGCATGCATGCGCAGTGTGTAAGGACTGCGTGTGTGTTCCTGTGAGGTCGCGTGCTTTCGCTTTCACTTTCCTTACCCCCTTTGGCTAAACCCGTCTGCTGGTCCTGCCTCTAAGGAACACTCATCTCCACCCTCAGTGCTCCAAGCTTCTCAACATGACCCACAAGCTTGTTTTCTAACCAGTCGTGTGATTTAGAGGGAAGTACTGGTTATTACACTGGAGGACCACGTCTGTGTCAGACTCTCCCGTACCTCAGGTTCCCACAGAAGCTCCCATCTACCATCACGCTAGTACCCGTCATCTTGCCCACCCTCTGGGTAGCCCATAGCACCCCAACTAACCCTTTAGAAACCACACTAAATCCAAAATGCAACTTTCAGACAGCTGCGTAATCTTCCACTGAGGAGCCACGTCACGCCTGCTCCCCCTACACTGGCTCTCAGTGCCCAGGCAAACCACTTTAAATCAATGTGCATAGCTCACTGAGCCATCCGCGGGACTAGAGCATTCTTCCCTCAGGAAAAGATCCATATCTGTTGTCAAGCTAGGACCCTGGACTCCAGGCCCGCATTTTACTTCCTATGCTTCCAAGTTACAGCAAAAAAAGACACAAATGTGGAAAGTCTTCATTCGTCCAAACCGCCAAACGCCGGGACGCTCTGCCTGCTCAGATAAAGAGGGGCCAAAGGAAAGGCTCTTTCTATTTTAGTGGAAACAGATTGCCAAAAATTACATTAAAATGTGCTGTAGCAACTTTCGATAAAGCACCCGCGCTATCTGCGCTCATATAGGGATAATTGGAAGATGTTCCCATTGGACTTCGCTATGGGGCACAACACACAGCATGTTCTGCTTGTGCCTCCTTCAACTCCAAGAAGACGATCCTGGACCGAAGAGCTCGGAGAACAATGGCTCAAAGGTCTTCAGCTCCGATTCCAGACGACATCTTCGAGGAAGGCGTCAAAGTCCCAGAACAACATGGCGTCGACAGCAACTCCGAGGCAGAAGATTCCGATGTCGAAGACATCACTCCAGCGCAGCGGGTCGTAAGTAAGACCGTCCACCCCGCATAGATGGCCACCTAGTGTTGGGCCCGGATGTTTGCAGTTTGTTTTGTTGTAGAAAAGTCTTTGGAAGTCACGGGATAGGTGACTCCTCCTTTGGATGATACTGCGCATGGGCATCTGCTCCATTTTGAAGCACCCACCTGTGTGATGTGATGTTTTCCCAGGCTGGTAGATATTGCTGTAGTCTTCCCCCGACCGGAGTGGAAAGGGGCGGGGGAAGGGGAGGGGAGTCAATGGGTAGGGGTGGAGGCAGAGCGTGAATTGTTGGTCTTGCCTCTGCCCTTTTTGTTGTTACCTCTTTAACCACCCCTTTGGTAGCCCTTACTATATATAGATTGTGTGGGAGCTTTGTAGGAGGTGGAAGCTGTGTCTGAAGCATATCCTCTGATGTTACCTCTATAGGATGAGCGTTGAAATGAACTTCTGGGAGCCTGCGACTGCAAGGCTCCCATAGATTTTGTTGTGTCTGTACCCTTCTTCATTTTTTCGAGGAATAAGTCGACATTGGGTCGAATAAGTGCTGCTCATCAAAGGGTTGATTGAGTATAGCACTCTGGACTTCGGGTTTAAAACCTGATATGCGTAGCCACGCATGTCTACGCAGCAAAACACTTGTGTTAACTGCCCCGGAGGCGGTGTCTGCTGCGTCAAGTGCACAAAGAATTAATTTGTGTACGCTTTTCCTCCTTTCCCACTACTTCCATTAGTGGTTCGCAAACTACAGCAACCTTCCCTAACACTCATTCTAGTTGCTCCAACTTGGGCCAGACAACCGTGGTACACCACACTGCTGCAACTATCTGTGGTGCCACACCAAAAAGTAAGCCTATCTCCACGCCTATTAACACAGAACCCTGGAGAGATCAGACACCCGGACCCAGCTCAGCTCAACCTAGCGATCTGGCGCCTGAAGTCATACAGTTTGGTTACCTTAACCTTCCTCAAGAATGTATGAACGTCATCAAAGAAGCTAGACGTCCCACTACCAGAGCATGTTATGCTGCTAAGTGAAAAAGGTTTGTGATATACTGTCAAAACAATCACATAAACCCCCTGGATGTATCTATTCAACACATCATAGGATACCTCCTACACCTTCAAAAGTGTAACTTAGCATACACATCTATCAGGTTACACCTTGCTGCTATAGCAGCATACTTACAAAATAGACAACATCTATCTCTTTTTAGAGTACCAGCTATAAAAGCTTTCATGGAAGGGCTGAAAAGAATAATCCCTCCCAGAACACCACCTTCACCAATGTGGAACTTAAACGTCGTTCTCACACGTCTCATGGGACCGCCCTTTGAACCTTTACACAAATGTGAATTGCAATTCCTAACTTGGAAAGTACCTTTCCTAGTAGCCATTACTTCTCTTAGAAGAGTAAGCGAACTTCAAGCATTTACCATTCAAGAACTTTTCCTGCAAATGCATCACAACAAAGTGGTTCTTCGTACTAATCCTAAATTCCTTCCAAAAGTCATTTCACCATTCCATCTAAATCAATCTGTGGAGCTGCCCGTATTCTTCTCGCAGCCACAAACAGTCGCTGGAAGAGCTCTACACACTTTAGATGTTCAAAGAGCGCTAATTTATTAAATAGAAAGAACACAAAGTTTTCGCAAAACAAAACAGCTTTTTGTGTCCTTTTCACCACCACATAAAGGAAATCCCATATCAAAATCTGGAATTGCAAGGTGGATTGTCAAATGCATACAAATCTATTACCAGAAATCCAAGGGTATGTTAACAATTCCCCCAAAACCCTATTCTACAAGAAAGTTAGGGGCTTCTAGAACATTCTTAGGGAACATTCCCTTAGATGACATATGCTAAGCAGCTACATGGTCTACACCGCACACATTCACAAAACACTATTGTGTAGATGTGCAAACTAAGCAACAAGCCACTGTGGGCCAGACTGTACTAAAAACTCTATTTCAAACAACTGCAACATAGGGGTGGTCGCCGCTAAGGTGGTTACTGCTATACAATTTATGCATAGTGTGTAATCTGCAGCTCATATGCCTCGAACGGAAAATGCTACGTACCAGTATGCATCTGTTCTTGGCATGTAGAGCTGCAGAGTTACACACGCCCACCCGCCACCGGCTACCTTTATCTGTTCCAGTATTATCTTAATTAGATACAAACTACATGGACATCATTACTTCTTGTACAGCTCCATCACTTCCCTAATGGCAAAAAACAATCTGGGGATGGAGCCGATGCCCATGCGCAATATCATCCAAAGAAGTAGTCACCTATCCCTTGACTTTCAGAAACTTTTCTACAACAAAACAAACTGCAAACATCCGGGCCCAACACTAGGTGGCCATCTATGCATAGTGTGTAACTCTGCAGCTCTACATGCCAAGAACAGATGCATATTGGTAAGTAGCATTTTCCTTTAAAAGTTGACACTTTGCTAGTTTTTCACTGAAAAGTTTCTATGTTCTCCTGTGGACGGAAATTCAAGTCACAGGTAAAGTAGGTTCTCGTTACTTTAGTAACCCAGGACTGGACTCCTAGGTTCAGTACTGGGGTCTCTACCTAAGACAGGTAAGTATTTACGTTTCAGTATTTGGTACGATTTTTAAAGAATATTTGCAATTTTCAAAAGTAGACACTTAGAAGAAATTTCAGAGAAAAACAGTCAATGGTTTCCTATTGGAGAAAATTCAGGTTATCGGTAAGTATAGGTTAAATCACTTTTGTGGTTCAGTACTGGGCTGAAAGGTACAGTACTGGCTCCTGTCCTGATTCCAGGTGAGTAACTCTGATTTCGTTACTCAGCGGATTTTAGAGGAATATTTTAGAGTTTCAAAACTTCCTTTAGAAGATTTTTTGAGTCAAACCAGTCAATGTTATCCTATGGCTGGAAAGTGAGTTATCGGTTTCCACTTGAGTACTCGACTGGTGTACTTAAGGTTCTGGGCATAGACACAGGGGTCTCCCAGGGTCGGAAAGGTACAGTATGTACACCCTCAGCGGCACAGGGGCAGTCGGGTGCAGAGAGAGTAGGCCCAATGCAATCCAATGGAGGGGAGGGGTCCTTCGGTTGGTGGCTGCAAGCGAGCAGGCCTCGCGGCTGTGGGAGCTGGGCTCCTGATCACTTACTCAGGGCAAGTGGGGAAGTAGAGTAGGATAATAGTTGCACTTCCAGCAGCACTCGGGTGGCTGGGTGCAGGGTGCTTTTGAGCCGTCTGGCGCCCAATGTTATTCATTCGAAAAGGTCAAAAGGGAACAAAGGCTGCAGGCTCGGGGACGGAGATTCTTCAGGTGCCACCACCACTTCGAGAGGTAAGTTGGGATCTTGGAGAAGAGGTGAGTACCCCAAAGGAGAGCACAGGGGACCGTGGGGCCCCGGGTGCAGGGGTGTCTTTGGGTGTCGGGAAATCGTACCCTTGGCTGGTGGGGGCCCGGGTTCTAAGGCTGCAGGCGACGTCTGGGTCATCAAGGAGGGTCTTTGGGCACTGGACTTCGGGTGCCAGTTGCTGGGGGGACGTTCTTGTGGTCTTGGATCACTCAGGGCCAGGCTTGGCGGGTGCAGAGTGGGCTGGATTTGTGGTTCCTGGGTGGCACCTGGGGTGTTGCTGTTGGAGCAGAGCCTCTGCTCATGGAAGTCCCAGTCAGTTAGAGGGTCAAGGCAGGCAGGTCCTCCGGGTTGTTCAAGGTTGCTGTCCGCAGGAGTCGTCAGGATTTAGCAGGAGCAGGTTCCAGGGTCGACAGGCTGGTAGGGCTGGGGCCAAGTCAGGTGGTGTTGTCCTGTTAGCAGCTGCACGGCGGGTCTTCCTCTTCTTGATCTACTTTCTTCTTTTCGTATCGGGATCTGAGGAGGGAAGGTTCAGGGAGCCCGTAAATACTGAATTTAAGGGTGTTACAGGTAGGGCAAGGGCAGGGACCAATAGGTCCCTGTCCTGGGCTGGGTACACCCCCTAGCCTGGTCCTCTCCTGTGGGAGGGGGGCAGGAACCTAGCTGTGATTGGGCAGGGCTCCCCATCTTTAAGATGGCCGGAGCCCGGGGTCGTGCTTCACCTCGCCTCTCCCACCTGAGGGGTGGGGTTGGCACAGACTGTCACCCCTCCATTCCTGATGTAGGGTTTCCTGCCAGGGTGGGGGTCAGAACTGATGGGGGACAGTTGCTGGGTACAGCAAATGATCTGGAGAAGCTCACAGAGGCAACAGCCCTTTGAAGCTTCCCCCTGCCCATCCTGGGGAAGGAGACCTAGCACCTCGCCCAGGATTTGCATTGTTGCAGGCCCAGGAGAGTGGGGGCTCTCCACCCAGGGGTCCAGCAACATGTCTGCTGTGTGGCAGCCTAGGCAGCCTCTCAGTCCAGACGTGGATTGTAGGTTAGGTTTCAGGGGGCATCTCTAAGATGCCCTCTGGTGCCGTTTACATTAAATCTCACACTGGCATCTGTGTGGGTTTAATGCGCTGAGAAGTGTGATGCCAAACTTCTCAGTCTTCAGTGAAGCCATCGTGGTGCTGTGCAGTTCGTAATGACGACCTCCCAGCACCATATACTCTCAATGGCAGCACTGCACTTACAGGGCCCAGGAATGGCGTGGGTACTGTAGGGGCACGGGCTCATGCACCTGTGCCCACACCACTGGCATAGAGTACCCAGCTAGAGGGGTGACTGATGTATGCCAGGGCAGAGGGTTTGTGGGCATGGCACACAGGGATGTGTGCCATGTCGACTCTGTTTAGTTCTGTACTGAGCCACTCAGCCTGCAAAGGCAGTGTGTGGGTGTCAGGGTACAGGGCCCCTAAGGGTAACACAATAAGTGCTGCAGCCCTTAGGGGCCTTCCCTGGTCACCATGCCCTGGGTACCTAGGGTACCATTTACTAGGGGCTGATAGGTGGCCAGAGATGCCAATGGGGTTTTAGTTTCAACACAGTTTTTAGGGAAGGAACACAGGCCCTGGACACTTTGTTGGCAGGAGCCCAGGGCAAACTCAGTCAAATCACATCAGCAGTTCAGCAAAAAGTGGAGGCATTCCAATGCAAGATAGATGGCACTTTCTCACACCCTGTAAGTGCAACAACTACTCTACTTCCCCACTTGCCCTGAGTAAGTGACCAGGAGCTCAGCTCCCACAACCGCATGGGCTGCTTGCTGACAGCCACCAACCAAAGGCCCCCTACCCTCCATTGGATTGCATTGGGCCTACTCTCTTTGCACCCGGCTGCCCCTGTGCCACGGAGGGTGTAATTACTGTACCTTTCCGACCCTGGGAGGCACCCGAGTCTAAGCCCAGAACATTAACTCCACCAATCAAGTACTTACCTAAAAATCACTTTCCTTCCATAGGTTAACATTGACTGGTTTTCGCTTGAAATTTCTTCCAAGTGTGGAGTCTTGAAACTTTAAAATATTCATCTAAAATCAGCCGAATAGCGAATTCCGAATTACTCACCTGTGATCAGGAGAGAAGCCAGTACTGCACCATTTTAGCCCAGTACTGAACCGCAAAAGTAATCCTAACTGTACTTACCAGTTACCTGCATTTTCTTCCATAGGAAGCCATTGACTGTTTTTCTGTGAAATTCTTCTGTCGATTTTTGCAAACTATAAATATTCTTTAAAAATCGTACCAGCTATCAAACCGTAATTACTAACCTGTCTTAGGTAGAGGTCCCGGTGCTGAACCTAGAAGTCCAGTACTGGATTACAAAAGTAACAAGAACCTACTGTTCGAGGCCTATGAGCTGCAGATTACACACTATGCATAGATGGCCACCTAGTGTTGGGCCCGGATGTTTGCAGTTTGTTTTGTTGTAGAAAAGTCTTTTGAAGTCACGGGATAGGTGACTTCTCCTTTGGATGATACTGCGCATGGGCATCGGCTCCATCCCCAGATTGTTTTTTTCCGCCACCGGGCTCGGATGTGTTTCCAGCACTCCGTGTTGGAACCGATTTCCTTCGGCGCGCAATCCTCACCAACTTCAGGCACTTAAGTTCCGAACGCTTTTCCAGTCGACGCTGCCCTTCAACACCGAAAACTTCGATTCCGGTTATCGTCGACGGCCTTCGGGCCTAACTAGGCCTCGACTCCAGCTCATGGAAAGGACGCCATTTAAAAAGTTCCAGAGAAGGGGGTGGTGATGAACAGAGTGTCTGAATTAAGCAGACCACTCTTACCCAGTCCAAAGATCAGGGCTTGATCCATCACCGTTATTTAGCTCACTGCCCCATCCCAGCTCAGAACCTGGCTATATGCAAATTAGTCTGTCCCTGGCCCAGTGCATCATGGGAACAGGGCAGACCAAACTACCAAGCCAATTCTTCACCAGAAAGGAGACAAGCTTCCGGGGACCGGTTTCTGGCATTTCAGCCGTCGTCGGCCCGGCTTGCTTGAATCCTGATGAGCAGTGAGCAAGGGACTCATGTCTGAGTATACCCTGCCACACCTATAGTGGAAGGGTATACTCAGATGTGAGTCCCTTGCTCATTGCACCATCAGGATTCAAGCAAGCCGGGCCGACGACGGCTGAAATGCCAGAAACCGGTCCCCGGAAGCTTGTTTCCTTCCCAGTATAAGAATTGGCTTGGTAGTTTGGTTTGCCCTGTTCCCATCATGCACTGGGAAAGGAACAGACTAATTTGCATGTAGCCAGGTTCTGAGCTGGGATGGTGCAGTGAGCTAAAAACGGTGATGGATCAAGCCCTGATCTTTGGACTGGGTAAGAGTGGTCTGCTTAATTCAGACACTCTGTTCATCACCACCCCCTTTTCTGAATCATTTTGTCCACCATAAGCGTGGAAGGGTATACTCAGATGTGGGTCCCTTGCTCATTGCACCATCAGGATTCAAGCAAGCCGGGCCGACGACGGCTGAAATGCCAGAAACCGGTCCCCGGAAGCTTGTTTCCTTCCCAGTATAAGAATTGGCTTGGTAGTTTGGTTTGCCCTGTTCCCATCATGCAATGGGAAAGGAACAGACTAATTTGCATGTAGCCAGGTTCTGAGCTGGGATGGTGCAGTGAGCTAAAAAACGGTGATGGATCAAGCCCTGATCTTTGGACTGGGTAAGAGTGGTCTGCTTAATCAGACACTCTGTTCATCACCACCCCCTTTTCTGAATCATTTTGTCCACCATAAGCGTGGAAGGGTATACTCAGATGTGAGTCCCTTGCTCATTGCAACATCAGGATTCAAACAAGCCGGGCCGACGACGGCTGAAATGCCAGAAAACGGTCCCCGGAAGCTTGTTTCCTTCCCAGTATAAGAATTGGCTTGGTAGTTTGGTTTGCCCTGTTCCCATCATGCACTGGGAAAGGAACAGACTAATTTGCATGTAGCCAGGTTCTGAGCTGGGATGGTGCAGTGAGCTAAAAAACGGTGATGGATCAAGCCCTGATCTTTGGACTGGGTAAGAGTGGTTTGCTTAATTCAGACACTCTGTTCCTCACCACCCCCTTTTCTGAGCCATTTAAAAAGTGTCCTCAATGTGGGTCGAAGTTTCCCCACACCGACCTTCATGAAGTGTGTAACCTGTGCCTCTCCCCGGAGCACGAGGCCAAAGACTGTTCCGCTTGTGCCTCTTTCCGCTCCAAGACGACGATCTGGGACCGAAGAGCTAGGAGAACAATTGCTCGTTCATCAGCTCTGATTCCAGACAACATCTTCCAAGAGGGTATCACGTAAGTGCTAGATAGAACCACTCGTAGGTAAATGGGGATCTTTAAACACTGTCAGGATAATGTATTTTATCACTTCGGCGTCGAGTAAAGTTGTCACGATTGAACCCGTCGGCTTCGTATCAAGGGAGCTCAGACTGGGCGAACAATAGAATCTGCCCTTATGAATCTTTTGGACTTATCAGTCTTCCGGCTGGCCTTTTATTAGCGACATTCTGGAACAATACTCCGCAGTTGGAAGTGATACGATACATTATCCTGACAGTTTTTAAAGATCCACATTTACCTACGAGTGGTTCTATCTAGCACTTAGGTGACGTCCCTTGAAGCTTCTATTTTGCGCTCGGATACTATCTCGTGTGGACTTACACACTTCAGAAAATATAGCGCTTTCTCGTTAAGAAGTTGACTGGACTGTTCATTTGCCTTCATACACGGTGTACTTTGGATTGAATCTGAGAAGCCATACGGTCTATATTAGCCCTGACGAAGTTCCCGTGGCACAAGGGGGAACGAAACACGTTGGCTGTGTGCCGTTGTTGTTCATAAAGAAACTCAATAAAAAGAAGAACCTTCAATGAAATTATACTCTCCTGATTTGATTGTGTAGTGCACCTTCCTGTCTGTTCTTAATTTCTTGGTTTAATCGCACCCTCTAGCAGCAGGGGCTAGAAGTTGTTGCACTCAAAACTCTTATTTGTGAAACTAAATGCTGTGATCGTGCGTGACCTGGGTCTGCTGCTGTGTTCTTTGGTTTTGGTTGAACATCTTCCAAGAGGGCGTCGACATCCCAGAACAACCGCATGGCATCGTCAGCAACTCAGAGGCCGAAAATTCCGAAGTCGAGGACATCACTCCGGCACGAAGGGTCGTAAGTAAGACCGTAGACCCCGACCCTTCCTCGACACATTCAAAAAAGGCTTCGGTCACACCCTTACCCTCGGGCTCGGGTGCACACCGAGACACTGCTTCCAATGCCCCGCCTTCGAGCTCGGCTAAGAAACCCACTAAGCCTTCAGGCGACTCTTGCCCGAGTCAGCCTGCCCACGGTGCCGGCGCACATCTGCCGGCACCGAAAAAGATACCATTGTCTGCCTCCATGCCGGCATCGAAACAATCTGCGCCGAAGCCTAGTGTCAGCTCCTCGGCACCGAAACCACACTCTGACTCAAGCAAACCCGCTTCGGTGTCAAAAAAGTCATCGGAGCCGAAAAAATCATCGGAACTGAGAAAATCATCGGAGCCGAAAAAGGCACATACTTCCCCGGCTAAAGACACTGCCAAACAAGCTTCACAGCCAAAAAAACTCAGTTCGGTGCCAAAAAAGCCCTCCGCACCAAAGAATCTGCCTCCCGCAGAGGACTTATTTTATCCAGACCCTGCACAAAAGACTTTGGTTAAGGATCCAAACACTGTCCGACTAACTCTTAGTTAAAAAAAACCAACCACTGGACACACCTAGACCTGCTCCTCATCCAAAGAAGGACATCGCTACCTCTCCTTTAAGGATTCCTTCTCCTCTCTCTCCCCCTCCCCCTCCATATATACACCATCACTGCCTCCTCCCAGACCACAGCACTCCCCTACACCTTCTCCCATACCAGATGATGACAACAGGGATGATAGCTCTGATGACACAGGGGGTGGTGCAGATAATGAGCCACCAGATCAGTCTATTCCTCCAGGCTCACGTGACCCTTGGAATGATTAGAACACTCCAGACGTCCCTTACGTCCCTTACGTCCCTCAACACGCCATATATCCCTCTAGGCCTTCCCCACCAGAAGACGCTATGGGATTTAACCAGCTAGTACACAGGGCTGCACAATACCATGTGGGTGACCTACATACTAACCCTGTAGAAGAAGACTTCCTAATGGATACCTTTGACAACGCACAAAGGTCCGCTTCAATTTTACCCATGCTTAGGGAGTTATTAAGCATGCTCCAGAAGTCTTCAAAGACCCAGTTAGAACCCGGGCCATCAACCCACGAATAGAGAAAAAATATAAAGCTGCCCCTTCAGATCCAGCATATATTAAAGGCCCAGCACCATTAGACTCTTTTGTGGCCTCTAATGCACGCAAAAGAGCAAATTCACAAACATCAGGTGAAACTCCCTCACACCGGATAAAGAGTCTAAGCTCCTTGACGCATCCGGTAAAAGAACGGTGTCTCAGGCAGCAAACGTGGCTTATTGCCAATGCACAGGCATTATTGGCAAGATACGACAGGGCACATTACGATGAATTAGAATCATTAATGCAGCACCTCCCTGATGAGTATAAAAACAGGGCAAATGAGCTTATCCAAGAGGGTAAAAACATCACAAACACCTCTATTCGTTGTGCACTGTATGCAGCAGACACTGCCTCCAGAGCAATTAATACCAGTGTTCTGTTGCGTAGACACGCATGGCTATGCATTTCAGGGTTCAAACCTGAAGTTCAGAGTGCCATACTTAATCTGCCCTTTGATGAGCAACACTTATTCGGACCTAATGTAGACGTATCCCTTGAAAAGATGAAAAAGGATATCGATACAGCCAAATCTATGGGAGCCTTGCAGTCGCAGGCTCCCAGACGGTCATTTCGCCGCTCATCTTACAGGGGCGCCACCAGGGGATACTCTTCACACACCCTCTACTTCTTACAAAGCCCCCACACAATCCACCTTCAGTAGGGGCTACCAAAGAGGTGGTTACAGAGGTAACAACGAGAGAGGTAAAAACAACTCCCGCTCTGCCTCCACCCCGGCCGAATGACTTCCCTTCCCTTCCCCACCGCATTCCACTCCTGTTGGGGGAAGGCTACAACAATACCTGCCAGCCTGGAGAGACATGACATCACATTTGACAGGTGGGTGCTACAAATAATTCAGTCAGGTTACGGTCTAGAACTAACATCTACCCCCCCCCCCCCCAAAACATACCACCCAAACAGCGTCCAATGTCACAAGAACATTTGATACTGCTCAGACAGGAGCTTATATCCCTTCTGCAGAAAAATGCAATAGAAATAGTTCCACTGAATCAGCAAAACAAAGGAGTATACTCCCTGTATTGTTTAATTCCAAAGAAGGACGGATCTCTTAGGCCTATTCAGATCTCAGACCCCTAATCCTGTACATACAATTAGACCACTTTCATATGGTCCACTCCAGCAGGTCCTTCCACTCCTTTTTACAAAAGATATCAAGGACTCATACTTCCACATTCCTATTCACACAGCGCACAGAAAATATCTCAGATTTGTACTAGACGGTCAGCACTACCAATTCAAAGTACTCCCATTCGGAGTCACAACAGCACCAAGGGAGTTCACCAAATGCTTAGCGGTAGTAGCAGCACACTTAAGACAGCATATTCACGTCTTCCCAAATCTGGACGACTGGCTGATAGCCGTATGAGTGGAGAGAGGTACCCCCCCCCCCTCCCCCGAGTGGCACAGAAGTTGGGCGCCATCTTTGAGTAGTCAGCGCTCTGGTGCTCGGACGACTAAAACGCATAAATTCACATCACAGACGAGCGCACAGCGGACGCTCGCAGCGGGAGCGCCGCTGGCATGCCAAAGGCACGTCAAAACGCCAAAGCCCGTCTGCGCCTGGACGCTGCCAGAATCTCTGCCTTTTTCGTAAGACGTGATGATGTCTCCTTTGACCTACTCTTAGGAGGAGTTGTTTAAGGTAAGGGCTTCTATGCACAGCTTTAGCTGTACAGATAGGATTTCTCTAGATAATGGAGAGTTGCCCAGTCATTGCCCCCACTGTAAATGGAGTGTAGGCCAAGAACAAATATCTCCAGGCCCCACCAGTAATCTTTCGATTCGTTCACAATCACACCCTGAACCTAAGCTAGACAATGCCCAGATTTCAAGGGGCCGGGACTACACTATTAATAGCTTTTTATGTCAACGCGAGGTCCATACCCAAGCATGCCTCAGAAATTTGGGACTTGTTAGATGTCCATAAGCCCGATATGTGCTTATTTACTGAAACCTGGCTTCAAATACATCCTGCACCTTCCCTAGCAACCGCATTTCCCTCAGAATACACAGTAGTGAGGTTGGACAGAGAAGGGATGAGAGGAGGAGGGCTGGCGATAGCCACTCGTGCCACTCTGAATTTAAAAAAATTGGATACTATTTCTACCTCCAATCTGGAGTTGCTGGTGTTTTCTTTAAAATTTGCTCGATGTCCGAAGGTAACGGGGGCAGTAGTGTATCACCCACCGGGTGAAAACAAAAAGATCTTTTGCACTACGCTACTGGAAACCCTTGCCCCCTATGCTCTATATGCTGAAAATGTTTTCATGGTCGGGGATTTTAACTTTCATTTTGATAGTATCATTAACAGCGACACAGGAGATCTCTTGGCATCCATGGACACGTTAGGTCTCTTACCTAAGATCCATGAGCCTACTCATATAGCAGGCCATAATTTAGACAACATTTTCACTAATAGGTCAACCCTCATCACTGAACCACCTCAGGGAGTGAGTTGGTCGGATCATATGGTGTTAAGTTTCTCTTTCCCTGCCCATAAAAGTTTAGTTCAAGCCCTAGGATCTAAAGGCACCCGCAGACAATGGCGGAAAATAACACCTATCAAATTTGGGCTATCATTTTCCCTTTCATCTCTTAAGGAGTGCAAAGATGTTAACAATGCTTTAGTCACCCTCGAGATAGAGATGAGTAGGGTCTTCGATATCATCGCCCCCATCAAAACTAAAACTATATATGAAAGGCCCACCCCAGCACCTTGGTATTCTGATAGTTTGAAATTGGAGAAAGCGGCATGTAGAGTTAGAGAACGCAAATGGAGGGAAACAAAGTTACCTGAAGATAGACTTGCCTACAATACATCATATAGGGCCTATCTTAGAAACTGTAATATAGCCAGAAGATTACATCTAGCCTCTCGAATTGATGAAGCCAAGGGCTCCTCCAAAGAACTCTTTAGAGTTCTCGAGGAATTTACCATCCCTAGTGTTACCAATTCCATATGCCCCCCTTTGCAAGAATTTTGCAAGGAACTTGCTGTGTATTTTACCAGTAAAATAGATGATATCTATTACTCCTTTATTTCAAACTCGGAGTGCATGGTAGTAGCTCCGGGGCCAGATAAGCCTTGTCACTCTAAATTGAAGTTTTTTGCCCCCATAACGAGGGAGCAAGTTCTCTCATCATTAAAACACATCAAGTCAGGCTCTCCAGCCGACGTGGCTCCCCCTCACATCATGTCTGACCTCGGTTTGGAATTGGCAAACCCTATCAAGGAAATTTTTAATCTGTCCCGATCATCTGCCTCTTTCCTGCTAAAATGGAAAAAGGTTTTTATTAAACCTCTGCCTAAGAAACCCTTGGCTGACCATAGGGACCTTCATAACTATAGACCCATTTCTCTTTTGCCATTATTCTAAAAAATGATGGAGTCTCTGGTGAATCGTCAACTCACAGATTATCTGGAACAGAATAACCTCCTGGACCCCTCACCGTCCGGCTTCCGTGCAGGTTTTAGCACGGAGTCCGCACTAACTGAGGTGTCGGACACGATCAGGCTGCTGCTGGATGAAGGGACCCCCACCGTGTTGGTTCTCTTGGACCTATCAGCGGCTTTTTACACCATCTCTCACAGGATCTTGTTAGATAAACTGCAGGAGATTGGTGTCATGGGGAGTGCGCTGAACTGGATACAGAGCTTTCTCTCTGAAAGATCCCAATGTGTACAACTGGACACCTTGGTATCCAGGACCACAATCTTGGATAAGGGAGTTCCTCAGGGCTCTGTATTAAGTCCCACACTGTTCAATGTCTACGTGTCGTCTTTGGCCACTGTCATTAAATCATGTGGTTTTCATACCATCTCTTACGCAGACTACACGCAGATTATTGTCCCTATAGAGAAGCACGCAGGAGAAACTAGAGATAGATTCAAATCATGTATGACGAAAATTGCGGTATGGATGAAAAATAACTTTCTGCAACTAAACTCAAACAAAACCGAGATCCTACTGTTCGGGAAAGCCGAGCAGAGTTGGACCAAGGATTGGTGGCCAGAATAACTAGGAGAAGCTCCCTTACCTAAATCTTGGGGAAAAAACTTGGGCGTACCAATCGACTCCAAACTTTCCATGGACCAGCATGTGAAAACACTATCGGGCAAGTGTTTTGGACTACTTCGCATGCTAAAGAAGATTTTTCCCTGGATCCCGCTCTCCGCCAGAAAGGTTCTGTTACAGGTAGTCCGAGTCGGCAGGTTTGACTATGGAAATGTCCTGCTGGTGGGGATGAGGGAAGATCTATTTTCCAAACTTCAAGTCGTACAAAATACGGCGGCACGCCTTGCTTTTAATAAACCTGCACGCACTCCTTCTCTTCCATTACTGAATGAGCTACGTTGGCTCCCAATGAGGAAAAGGGCAGTCTTTAAACTCCTGTGTCTGGCGTTCAAGGCCCTGGTTGGCCCTGGTCCAGAATATCTAAGGAGGAAATTAATATGCTACACTCCTACCAGGCAGTTAAGATCTTGTGGCCATAGGCTCCTCCAAAACCCTAGAATAAAAAGGCTAGGATAGGATGGGGGGACGTGCTTTCTCTTATGTTGCTCCCAAACATTGGAATGCGCTACCAGTTGACCTGCGATCCTGTACCACATTCATGGCCTTTAAGAAGAAACTAAAAACATGGCTATTTTAGGGCACTCACTCAGTATGCCGTTGTCTGCTTACCCGGGCGCCGAGAGATCACTTTGGAGATGATTCGTACGCCATAATAAAATAAAAAAATAAAGGCCAGCACATACAACCAGCCTCAGCGCCACACTGGGTGCCGTTTATCCCACCATTGCCCCGGTTCCAGGACCATTTTGTTCCGACCTGGGAACCGCATTGGGAGGCAGCGCCAGTCCGGCTCCGACTGGTGCTGTTCCTGATGCCATTTGTCCCTTCTCCGGTCCCGGCTCCGCCGCCGTGACCGGCCCCCTTCACACCAGAGGCGAACGAAGACTGGGAAGGGTCCGAGGACCTGCTTGCCCGGCAATGTGACTGAACAGGATTGGGTGGATGACTTGGAGGATGCAGATGACCTCAGTGTTTCCTTTGACCCAGGGTTTGCCTCTCCCCCGCCTACGATGGAGGAGGGTGCCTCCTACACGATGGTGCTCCGTCGGGCTGCTGAAGCCCTCAACCTTGACCTCCCCACAGTGACCCTCAAGACCAACCTCCTCACCGAGGTGCTCCAGACGGCGTCTACTTTGTCGGAGCCACTGCTTCCCTTCAATGACGCCCTTACAAAGGTCCTCTTGGGCACTTGGTCGAGGCCAGCCACTGGGGCCCGGTGGATAAAAACGTCACCAGATGTCACCAACCGGCGCCTTGTGATCCCGCTTTCTTGACCACACACCCTACGCCTGAGAGCCTGGTCATTCAAGCCTTGATGTCGCAGAGTGCCTTTCCCATGGCCCCGCCTGATAAGGACTCTAAAAAACTGGACCAGTTTGGGAAGCAATTGTTCTCTACGGCCAGTTTGGGGTTGCGGTTGGTGAACACCGCTTGCTTGTTGGGCCGCTACTCCCATGCTGTGTGGGATGCTGTTGCTCAGGTGTTGCTTCAGTGTCCTGAGGAGGTGCAGTCTGTCCTTTCTCAGGCGATTGCTGATAAGGATGCGGCTAAGTTCGCCATTCAGTGTGGGTTGGACACCGCCGACTAATTGTGCAGAACGATTTCTACGACTGTGGCGTTGCGGCGCTACACCAGGTTGCATTCGACTTGGTTCTCGCCGGATGTCCAGAGCTCATTCATGGACATGCCTTTTGATGGCACACGCCGGTTTGGCGACAAGGCTGACAGTGCAGTGGAGCGCTTTAAGGGCTCGTGGGCTATGGCTAAGTCCTTGGGTCTTTCTACTAATAACCCGGCCACTCCTGGTTTTTGTTCCTTTCGTGGCCAAGGTAGAGGCACCCAGGCACGACCCCCCAACAGGCCTGCGCAGAACCAGCCTCAACCGCGTCTTCCGGAAGGAAGTTCAAAATGTTGACGCTAGCTCAGGTCTTTTCTGCCCTTGACCCGGGAGACTAGATGGCAGCGTTGGACTTGCAGTATGCATATTTTCACATCCCCGTCCTGCTGGCCCACCGGCGTTACCTGCGCTTCACGGTAGGCCAGGAGCATTTTCAGTTTGCCATGCTCCCCTTCGGCCTTACCAGTGCCCCTCGGGTGTTCACGAAAGTGATGGCGGTGGTGCAGCTCATCTGCGCAGGTCAGGGGTGTCAGTCTTACCCTACCTCGACGACTGGTTGTTGAAGGTGGGCTCGCCCCAGGCAGTCGTCACCCACCCTCAGGCTACGGCCGACCTTCGGCATTTGCTGGGGTTCTCCATCGGCGTGCCAAAGTCGCACCTGAGTACCTCTCAGAAGCTCTCCTTTATCGGAGCGGTACTGGATTCGACACAGTTTCGGGTTCATCTTCCCGAGCAGTGAGTCTGGGATATTCAGGCTATGATTCTGATCTTTCAGCCTCAATCCCAGGTTTCAGTCAGGATGACCCTCCGGCTCCTGGGCCTGTTGGCCTCCTGCATCCTACTAGTTCAACATACCAGATGGCATATGCGGGCTCTGCAGTGGGACCTGAAGCTCCAGTGGGCACATCATCAGGGCAACTTGTCCGATCATGTCCAGATCTCGGAAGGCACTGCACGAAACTTGCAGTGGTGGCTCACGAATCGCGATAAGGTCAATGGCAGATCTCTCTCCCTTCCCCAACCGGAGCACACAGTAGTGACGGATGCGTCCCTCCTGGGATGGGGAGGCCACTTGGGAGAGGCAGAGATCAGAAGCCTCCATATCAATCTTCTGGAGCTGCGGGCGATCCGACTTGCACTGAAGGCATTCCTTCCCTTTGTGCGGGGAGGTATGGTGCAGGTGTTCACGGACTACACCACCGTCATGTGGTATTGCAACAAACCGGGCAAGGTGGCGTCTTGGACCCTATGTCAGGAGGCTCAGCGCCTCTGAACATGGCTGGAACATCAAGGCATTACCTTGGTGGTTCAACACCTGGCTGGTTCTCTGAACGCCAGGGTGGACAAACTCAGCCGCCGGTGCATGATGGATCACGAATGGCGTCTGAACTCTGACGTGGTGTAAGGTCTATTTCTGCAGTGAGTAGAGCCCTGGTTAGATCTATTCGCCACCGAAGAGAACGCAAAATGTCATCAGTACTGCGCGTTGGAATTTCCAAGGCGGCACTCGCTCGGAGACGCTATTCGTCTCGAGTGGAGCTGCGATCTGTTGTAAGCCTTTCCGCCTATACCACTTCTGCCCAGAGTGCTGAAGATCAGGCTCGACCGGGCCTAAGTCATTCTTGTGGCTCCGGACTGGGCTTGAAGAGTATGATCCAGAGCTACTCAGTATGAGCATCGATCCCCCCATCCGTCTGCCTCTTCGGGAGGATCTTCTGTCGCAGCAGCAGGGGACGGTCCTTCACACGAACCTGTCCAGTCTCCAACTCCATGCGTGGAGATTGAGCGGCGACAGTTGACGGCTTTCAACCTTCCTACCGAAGTCTAATGTCATTCTGGCAGCCATACGGCCTTCCACTAAAACGGTATACACCTGCCGATGGAACACATTTGTGGTATGGTGCACAGCAAAAGCTGTGGATCCCCTTTCTGCCCTTCTTTCTGAGGTTCTTCTGTCTTTGGCCCAGCAGGGCTTAGCTGTGGGCACTATCAAAGGTCATCTTTCTGCCATCTCCGCCTTACTGAGGCTTCCTGATCAGCCTTCTCTTTTTAGGTCCCCGTTTGTTTCCTCAAAGGCATTACACACACGTTCCCTCGTGTGTTTTCATAACGCCTCAGTGGGACTTAAATCTTGTCTTGACTTACCTGATGTGCGCTCCCTTTGAGCCCTTTCATACCTGTCCCTTACGTCTTCTCACCTTAAAGACGGCTTTCCTGGTAGCTATCACCTCTGTCAGAAGAGTGAGTGAGCTCCAGGCTCTTTCTTCCAAACCTCCTTTCCTTTCAGTTCATCCGGACAAGGTGGTTCTAAGGACCCGTCCTTCTTTCTTGCCAAAGGTTGTCACGCCCTTCCACATCGGGCAGACCATCACTTTGCCCACCTTCTTTACGCCTCCGCATCCTTCCAGGGAAGAGGAGAGGCTCCACCGTCTTGCCCCAAAACGTGCGCTTGCTTTCTATCTGCAGCGTACACAACTGTTCTGGGTGGATGATCAGCTCTTTGTTGGCTACGTGGGCGCCAAAAAAGGTCAGGCGGTGCGCAAACGGACCATTTCTCGGTGAGTCGTTCTGTGCATCAAAGCATGTTACTCCTTGGCCAAGAAGGAGCCTCCTGTGGGGCTGCGTGCCCATTCGACCAGGGCAACTGCAGCCTCTACTACCTTGGGACACGACGTTGTCTTGCAGGACATTTGTCAGGCAGCTATGTGGGTCTCGCTGCACACGTTTACCAATCATTATTGCCTTGACCTACAAGTTCGGAGAGACTGCTTCTTTGGCCGTTCTGTTCTTCGTAACTTCCTGGTGTCATTTTGTTCGCAGACCCACCACCGGGGTATGTATTGCAGGGGTATCTATTCTAAGTTAAGGAATCTATCACTAACGTGTCTTTCAGAAGCACCAGTTACTACTTGTGTAACAATATGTTCGAGGCATATGAGCTGCAGATACTACACTTTTGCATTAGATCGCCACCTGGTGTTGGGCTCGGATGATTGCATGTTGTCGTCTTGGATGAAGTGTGCATGGGCATCTGCTCCATCCTTAGATATTTTTTTTCCGCCACTGGGTTTAGATGAACTTTTTCCCGCTCCGCCTCAAAATCTACTTGTCAAGTACTTTGAAGCGCAAAAAATCATTACAACTTTACCTAACTACCTTTGAGATCGACTAACATCATTTCGACTCCATCAGCTCTATTCCGGTCGTCGGCGCGGGCCGTGAGACCTATCCACGCCGTGAGGCCTACACTTCATGGAAAGGACGCCATCTAAAAAAGGCCCCAGTGTGGAGCAAAGTTTCCACACAGTGACCACCACGAGGTCTGCAACCTGTGCTTATCACCAGAACACGATGAATCCAGCTGTACAGCCTGCACGTCCTTTCGATCCAAGAAAACCATCCGAGATCGGAGGGCCCGTCGATGCGACATGCAGAGATCAGCTCTGGAACCGGTGGATATCTTCGACGAGGAGGTTCTGCTCGTTCCCGAAGATTCCGATGATCTCCAAATCGTATCAGAGGCAGACGACTCAGATAACTCCATACCATCGGGTAAGCACGTGAGTTTTACTGCCCCTGCACCACACACAGCATCCAGATTGAAGGCAAAGGTCAACACTCTGCCTCCGGGGCCCAGTCGCGACCAAAAAACCACTTCGAAAACCCCGCCATCGCGCCCGGCTCCAAAGAAAGCAGTTAAGCCTTCCGGTAGCTCTTTACCGAGCAAGCCGCACGTGCCGATCCCACCAGCTCCCTCGGCACCAAAACCGAAAGAAGTCTCTGCTCCAAGACCGTCGACTTCGAAAGACAAAGGTGCGAAGCCAGCGGCCGACGCCTTGAAGCCGACGAGACCATCTTCCACTCCGAAGACATCGTCTTCGATACCGAAACCCACAAGGCCTGATTCCAATGCGCCCAAGCCCTCGAAACAGCCTACGACAACGAAAACAGCACCTTCGATGCCGAAAACTACGCCAGAGGACAATGTAACACCTCCTAAGGCTAAAGATAAGCAGCAACCTTGTCCGAAACCGAAAAAATCAGTGCCGACAAAGGTCTTGATCCTCTACAAAAGAAGATCTACATTGACCCAGAAACAGTAGACACAGCACCTACACCTGTAGTGCCTGCCAAGAAGGACTCTGCCACATCTCCTTTGCTCCCTTCTCCTATACTTCCTTTATCCCCTGTTCCTCTTAACATTGCACCACAGGTTTCTCTTCCACATTCTCCTACTCTGTCTTCACACTCACCACAAAATGATAATGAGTATAGTTTAGGGAGAGGGATAGACCTAGATGAGCCTTTCCTATACCCTTTAGATGATCCAGACTGGGAGTACCCAAACCCACAGGATGTACCAGATATTCCTGACCCACAGTCATACCCATCAAAACCTTCTCCCCCAGAATATAACATTGGTTTTGTGCACCTATTAAACAGAGCTGCCATTTACCATGGGGTCACTATGCATTCTGATGAGGCAGAGGAAGATTTCCTATTAGACACATTTGAACAATCGCAAAGGTCTGTTTAAATCCTTCCGATGATCAAAGGGGTCATCAAACATGCTCCAGAGATATTTAAAGACCCTGTACGTACTAGGATCCTAAACCCTAGAATTGAGAAAAAATATAGGCCTGCACCTGCGGATCCAGCCTACATTAAAGGACAACTACCATTAGATTCACTAGTTGTATCAAATGCTAGGAAAAGGGCAAATTCACAAACGTCAGATGAGGCACCCCCACCTGACAAAGAATCTAAGGTTATAGATGCTTCAGGCAAAAGAATAGCTGCGCAAGCTACTAACATATGGCGTATAGATAACACACAAGCCCTCCTTTCAAGATATGACAGGGCTCATTATGATCAGTTAGAGAAATTACTACAACATCTACCTTACCAATATAAAACGCAGGCAAACGACCTCATACAAGAAGGCAAGCTAATCTCCAATGCCTCAATCAAGTGTGCTCTTGATGTGGCAGAAACTGCGTCTAGAGCTGTGAACACTAGTGTCCTACTTAGAAGACATGCGTGGCTACGCATTTCAGGTTTTAAACAGGAAGTTTAAACTACCATTTTAAATCAACCATTTAATCAAAATCAATTGTTTGGACCAGAGGTAGACACAGCACTTGAAAATATGAAGGATACCGATACTGCCAAATCTATGGGAGCTTTACAGTCTACACAAGCTAAAAGTTCCTTTTGTCGCTCCTTTTACAGAGGAGGCTCCAAACAGACTGGAGCAGACAATACAACATCCTTCAAATCTAACACACAAACATCCTCTAACAAAGGTTATTTTAGAGGAGGATATAGAGGAAACAACAACAAAGGAAGAGGTCGAGGTAATCAAACCTCTTCCACCACAAAACAGTGACTTTCCTCTGCTCCCCCAACAGCATTCAACTCCTGTGGGGGCCAGATTAACACAGTTCCTACCTGTCTGGAATTCCATCACAACAGACAAGTGGGTAAGACAAATTAACCAGTATGGCTACTGCCTGGAACTTACAGCAACCCCCCCCCCACACATACCAGCCAAGCAGCGTCCAATGTCTGCAGAACACGTTACTCTGCTCAGACAAGAAGTCCTGTCACTTCTTCAAAAGGACGCAATAGAAATAGTTCCTTTACAACACCAAGGAACAGGGGTTTACTCGCTGTACTTTCTAATACCCAAGAAGAACGGGACACTAAGACCAATTCTGGACCTCATGCCCCTCAATCATTATATACAATCAGATCATTTTCATATTATCACTTTGCAACAAGTGCTTCGACTGCTGCAACAAGGCGATTGCCTTACAACACTAGATCTAAAGGACGCCTACTTCCACATTCCTATACATCCTGCTCACAGGAAGTATCTAAGGTTTGTACTGGAAGGACAACATTATCAATTCAAAGTCCTTCCATTCGGAGTTACAACAGCACCAAGAGTATTCCCAAAGTGCCTAGTGTGAGAAGTTGGCCTGATATATAGTGCTCACTATTCTAGTGATCACTTTGTATCATACCAAACAACCCTTATTGATGATTGGTTGTAAGTCAACCTGATAGACCAGCTATCCTAGTAGCATGGACAAGAGCAGTCTTTAGGCTAAACTCTAGAGGGCGTGTTAAGCCAGCTGTTTTACCATCACATATACCCCTTGAACACCAAGTGAAAGGACACCACACAAGTTGTTATGAAAATAAAGTATATTTATTTATAGCAAGACTACCCTGAACTCTTTGAGTCAGGGAGCTAAGCACAACACAAAACTCTTACGAAAATACTACAAGTCGCACAATTTACACAAATGCCCGAGGGGCACGAAAAACCATATACTTAAAAAGTGGAATGCGAAATACTAGCAAGTAAGTAACAAGATCCAGAGGCTTCAGGATCGCTAGGACTACACTACTGAACCCTAAGGTTAGGAGCAGGAGGCCTAGGGAGATCGGGTGCAGAGTGTGCACTCTCACGCTGGATGCGGGAAGAAGTCTATGGATGCTAGCGTTTCTAAAGTTACTGTTTCCGGACGAATCCGGCTAGATAGACTTAAAACGAAAAAGGATTTGGACACTTGGATAGTGAACCTGTGCTGGAGCACCGAAATACTCAAGTTACCTAGCCCAGGGGCTGCGGCTGCATAGGGTTCAAAAGACGTCTGGATTCCTCGTTGAAGTCTAGGGAGCCTGAAAGAAGAAGTTGCTGGCAGGCGACCAGTGAAGAAGTTCGAGGGGATCCAAGCCTGGATCGGAGGTGAAGACGACCTGAAAGCAGAGGGGACTTAGTTCTTAATCACTAGCCAGTGATTATGTGGGCACCAGGGTGGCACCGGACGGAGTCACCGCAGTCAGGTGAGTAGGCGACGCTGGACTTGGTAGCCACACGGGCCAGGAGGCGTTGTCGGCGACCAGGCTGGAGGTGCGAGCTGTCCCACGAAGGTGTCGGCTGTCGGCGATGCTGGATCCAAGATTGGAGCAACAAGCCTTGGCAAAGGCAAGCCCACGCGGTGGAGTCAAGATGGCGTCTGGAGTGGACCAGGAGGGTCCGGGGTGCTCCTCTTTTGGAAGGGAGCAAGGGCCAGTCTGGAGCAACCAGACCAGCAGTGTAGAACGTCGGGTGCGTCGTTAGGAGGGCCACTAGCCAACGGGCAAGTGACCGGACAACGCGGTTAGCAGCAAAGAGCAGAAGGGCCCCACGCAGATCTCGTGGATGCTGGGGGGGCTGGACTTCGGTGCTGGAGCTGCTCAGGGTTGGGGCTTCTCAAACCCCAGGGCACTCACTCGAGGATCCCTCGGCGGTCGTGCTGGATAAGCGTCCTACAGGTCTTGATGATAGCCGGTCCCTCAGGTCTCGTCACACCCACGAATCTCAGCTGAGCTGTAGAGGCAGGTAGAGGTCAGAGATGGCGGGGAATCCGGGTCTCGTCGAGCTGGGCAGTCTTGATCCGGAGGATAGACGTGCAACAAACCGCAAGCGCTTAGGTGGTGCCTGCTGGTGCAGGGTGGCTACTCCTTAGCCACAAGGGAGAGTCTTCAGAAAAGTCAAGAGTTCCTTTCGTGGAAAGTAGTTCAAGATTTAGAATGATCTAATTTGGGAAGGGGGCCTGCTCCTACCTTTATCCTAAGAAAAGGGGCTGGCACGCGACTAGGTCCTGCCCATGGGTGGGACCAGGAGGGGGGTGGTTACACCCCTCTCCTTTGTCCGGTCTCTCCCCAGCTCAGGGGCTGGTGTGCCCCTGGAACTGGTTTGAGCCGGCATATGCACAGTGAGCACCGGGGTGCCACTTGCAGTCACCTTCCTTTCAGCCCTGCCTACCTGGGATACACAAAATCCTGTCTGGGATGGTGCTGGCACCGCCCCTGACAGGAAACCCTTTGTCCAGGCCTCCCTCGCTGGAAGGACTCCCAGCAGCAGGAGGGCAGACGTGTGTCTCGGTGGCAGCATCCATTTTGTGGAGCTGAGGCTGTGTTCAACTTTAACCGGGGTTACAGCTACCAACATGTCTTCTCCCTCTAGAGGGGTGGAATGCTACCCCCGTCGCCAGAACTGGCGAGGGGGTAGTATTCCAAAGCGTATGACACCTTACACGACATGTTTAGATAATGTCAGACCAAAGTTACCATAACCGCGAGGATTATAAGGCACTTAAGAGTATATGGTCTGACGCTATCATGGAAACGGCTAAGGGATAGATCCCGAAGGCCGCAGACAGGCTCAGCTCATGCCAGAGCACTATCTCACACGATTCCAAGCACTCTGCCTCCAGGATTGTTAAGGCCTGCCATAGGAGTGACTGATAGGAGATCTGTGTGCCCATTTTAGGTAAAGCAAAGGGTGATTACACCACCTTGCTCCCAGCTGTCAAGCAGCCAGTTGTGTCTGTTTAGTTAGTCAGCCCAAGGGTGGCATAATACATGCTGCAGCCCCTGGGAGACCTCTGGGTGCACCTCTGCCCTGGGTACAGGGACTCAAGAGAGGGCCCAGTGCCAATTCAGTACCTGGGTACAATTTGGAATAGAGAGAACAGCTAGGCTGTGGGTCTGATTAGCAGGCCCACAGCCAGGGAAAGTCGTAAACCAGTGAAGCAAAAAGCAAAAATCTGGGTGATCATAGGATTGCAGACCCTACTCTCCTACACCTAGCAGTAGTAGCAGCACATCGTAGGAGACAACAAATACTTGTCTTCCCTTATCTAGACGATTGGCTCATAAAAGCCAGGTCATTCAATCAGTGTGTTCAACACACACATCAGACAATTCAAACATTGCACGATTTAGGGTTCGCAATAAACTACACCAAGTCGCATCTGCTACCCTCTCATACACATCAGTATCTGGGGGCTACAATAAACACGTCTACAGCTCTAGCGTATCACAGTCTAGCAAGGATACAGAGCATTCAAGCCTTAGTCACCATTTTCCAACATCAACACTCTCTACAAGCCAGAGTGTTCATGAGACTAATAGGCATGATGGCATCTTGCATCTTCATAGTACCATATGCAAGACTGCAGATGCGTCTGTTACAGGAATGCCTAGCACAACAGTGGAATAAGGTTCAAGGTCAACTAACAGACCTGGTGTTGGTAGACAGCCGCACACATCGCTCTCTGCAGTGGTGGAACACCAAAAACTTGACAAAGGGGCGGCTGTTCCTCAAACCTGTTCCACAAATAGTGCTCACAGCAGAATCATCTCTCACAGGATGGGGAGCCCATCTCCTACATCATACGACTCAAGGACAATGGAACATTCAACAAACATTGTTCCATATCAACCATCTAGAGCTGCTAGCAATATTCTTAGCACGCAAAACATTACAAGTACAAGTACAAAACAAAGCTGTATTAATCCGGACGGACAACATGACAGCTATGTATTATATACAAAAACAGGGGGGGGGGGCACTCTCTACAACTGTCCCAGCTTGCCCAGAACATTTGGAGATGGGCCATTCCACAAAATATATATCTGCTAGCAGAGCACCTTCCAGGAGTTCACAATCAGATAGCAGATCTGTTGAGTCGGCAGACACAACAAATTCACGAATGGGAACTACATCCACAAGTTCTTCAACCATTTTTCCACGAGTGGGGTCATTCAGACATAGATCTGTTCGCCACACACGAAAACGCAAAATGCCCAGCCTTCGCCGCCAGGTTTCCACACCCGCTATCCAAGTGCAATGCGATATGGATGAACTGGTCAGGCAGATTTGCGTACGCTTTTCCGCCACTACCACTAATACCACTAGTAGTACGCAAGCTCATACAAGTCTCTCAAATTAATCCTGGTAGCTCCCACATGGGCACGCCAACCGTGGTTCACCACACTGCTGGAACTCTCTCTAGTTCCACACCAAAAGTTACGACTGGCACCATCCCTGCTAACGCAGAACCATGGAGACATCCAGACCCAAACCAACTGAATCTGGCGATCTGGCTCCTGAAGTCTTAGAGTTTGGTTATCTTAACCTACCACCAGACTGTATGAACATCATTAAAGAAGCCATGAGACCTATTACCAGAGATTGTTATGCTGCTAAATGGAAGAGATTTGCCATTTATTGAAACAATAACCAAATTGATCCCCTGGATGCTTCTATCCAAAATATAATTTGCTACCTTTTACATTTACAAATGTGTAACTTGGCATATTCATCCATACACTTGCACCTTGCAGCAATTGCAGCATATTTACAAAACAGACATCTGTCTCTTTTTAGAGTACCTGCAATTAAAGCTTTTATGGAAGGATTAAAAAGAATCATTCCACCCAGGTTACCACCTTCTCCAGTGTGGAACCTAAACGTGGTTCTAACAAGGCTCATGGGACCCCCTTTTGAACCTTTACACAAATGTGAACTGCAATTCCTGACCTGGAAAACAGCTTTCCTTATTGCTATTACCTCTCTTAGAAGAGTAAGTGAGATACAAGCTTTCACAATACAAGAACCATTTTTACAACTACATCGTAACAAAGTGGTTCTGAGAACTAATCCTAAATTCCTTCCAAAAGTCATTACTCCTTTTCATTTAAACCAATCTGTAGAGTTACCTGTGTTTTTCCAAAACCCTGACTCTGTAGCAGAAAGAGCTCTACGCACACTAGATGTTAAGAGCTCTTCTCTACTATATAGATAGAACTAAATCTTTTCGAAAAACAAAACAATTGTTTGTATCTTTCTCTCCACCTCATAAGGCAACCCCATCTCTAAGGGTGGAATTGCAAGGTGGATTGTAAAATGTATACACGTATGATATCAGAAAGCAAAACGTACATTAACAATTCGTCCTAGAGTGCACTCCACACGCAAGCTAGGAGCCTCTATGGCTTTCTTAGGGAACATCCCCCTAGAAGACATATGCAAGGCAGCAACATGGTCTACAACACACACCTTCACTAAACACTACTGTGTTGATGTGCAAGCCAAGCAGCAACCTGCAGTAGGCCAAGCTGTCCTTAAAACTCTTTCAAACAACTGCAACGGATACAGGTGACCACCGCTAGGTGAGACACTGCTGCACAATCGATGCAAAAGTGTAGTATCTGCAGCTCATATGCCTCGAACGGAAAATGCTACTTACCAGTATGCATCTGTTCTTGGCATGTAGAGCTGCAGATCACTACACGCCCTCCCGCCTCCCCGGGACTTGTATCTATTCCTGTTTTATCTTACTTAGTAGAAGTAATGAAAGATGTCCATTTGTGTGCATCTAACTCCATCATTTCCCATCATGGCGAAAAACAATCTAAGGATGGAGCCGATGACCATGCGCACTATCGTCCAAGGGAGGAGTCACCTATCTCGTGACTACAAAAGACTTCTTCCAAGACGACGACAACATGCAATCATCCGAGCCCAACAACATGTGGCGATCTAATGAAAAGTGTAGTGATCTGCAGCTCTACATGCCAAGAACAGATGCATACTGGTAAGTAGCATTATCCAGTATTTGGGTGTCTTTCATAGATTCACATGCCTGAATCATTCCCCGTCGTCGAGACGGGAGCCTCCGGTATATAAAAAAGTAATGTCCTAGAGACATACATAGAAAAGAATAGGCCCAAAGGTCTCACCTTAGTAGCCTATCCACGTCCTTTTGCAGGAAGGACCAAACAGAGCAGGCCCCAAGGGTCCCACCTTGGTGGCCTATCTGGGTCCTTTTGTAAAAAGGACCAAATAAAGTACAACAGCCAATCAGCTACTACCTCCTTCTAGAACCTTCCTGCCAGGAGCCCAAGTCTCTCAGATTTTCTACCGCACTTGTGCTAGGGAGTCTCCACCAGAGTTCTCCTCAGGAATTTCACTTTTTCTTCACAAAACAACTTTTATTGTCTTCAATAGTTATGTCGGATAGTCAGAAGAAGGGTCTTTTCAGGGCTTGTTCCTCCTGCAGCAAGAAAAGACTTCATATTGAGGATAAACATGAGACATGTTTATATTGCCTCTACCCTCACCACCAGGCAAAGGACTGCAAAATATGTCGGACCTTCTCCAACAAGACCCTCAAGGACCGAGAAGGTCGACTCCTGTTGTGGCTCAACAGGCTCAAGACCAAGACTGATGACTTGGTGTCCGAAGGTGAGAGTGTGTCTGGAGTGTCGCAATTTTCCTTGAAGAGGCCAAGGGTTTCTTCCCCTAGCCCCACAGACACCCCTCCTATGAAGACTTCTAAAAAGTCCTCAGAGGGCAAGCCATCTGTGTCTGGCAAGGACCTGCCTGTCCCCAGGAAGCAGCCGCTAGTCCTGACGACAACGACAGCGTCGACGGTGCATTCTGCACAGAAAACTGTCTCGTCGACGACGACAGTGTCGACGGCATCGTCGGCTTCCTCCTCGACGACGACGACACCTTCATCGTCGGCGAGCAGACCTACGCCGTCGACCATCCCAGTCACTCCATCGACGACGAAGATGTCGTCAACGACGAGACCCTCGTCGAAGACACCGACGACGACACCGTCGACGAAAATAACACCGACGAAGTCTACCTCGTCGACGAGGATCATCCCATCGACGGTGGGAAAGCCGTCGACGACGAGTACACCGTCGACGGTGGGAACCTTACCGTCGACGAAAATGACGTCGATGAAGACACCGTCGTCGCAGCCACCGTCGACGATGAGTACATTACCGTCGACGAAAATACCTACCACGACAACGTCGACTTCAGCGTCGACGTCTACAGGACCCTGGAAGGAGTCTGCACTCCTATCCCACGCCATGGATGCCTTTCCACCGCAAGTGAGCCTTGTCATGGTGAAAATTACTAAACGGCCTATTACGCCGCATCAGACATCGCCCGGTAGGATACAACAACTACCTCCGGCCTGTCTGCTACAAGGTCAGGAGTCGGACGAGGACTCCTTTACGCAGGCTACTAGTCCATCGGACCTAGTGCTGAAATGCCAAACCACTGACGAGGAGCCGGAAGAGGAGGAAGACCTTATACAACAAACGGTCCAACCTCCATCCCGGACACAGGTTACTCCGATGGTGTGTCTCCCCGCATCCATCGTCTCGGTCCTACAATTCCTCATAAAGGATTATAAGGAACGGTTCCCGGAGAAACCCTCTGCGCCCGCACTTCCAGTTCCACAGGCGCCAAATCCTTCATCTCGCCATAGGCCAGCTCTCCTGGTCATTGAAAAGACACAGGTGCCAATTCAGGACGCTCCCTCATCTGACGAAGAGGAGAGGGAACAGGAAGAAGGGGAGGTAGATGAGGACCAGTCGGACCCGGATGCAGACCAGGACTATGTGGCACATTCTCCAGCCTCTCCGGATCCGCAGACCTCGGAGTCTCCACCCGCTGACATCGGTGGATTCCACAACATCATTGAGCGGGCTGCCAAGAGGTTCCATATGTCCATGGAAACCCAGGACACTGAATGCTTCCTTTATGACTTCAAGGAGCCCACTAGGAAGACTTCAAGGTCAATCCTGATTATTGACTATATCTGGAAGCAGGGCAAACAAATCATGCAAGCACCTCCTTCTATACAGGTGATGGTGCCCAGGCTTGATAAAAAATACAAGGCCACCTCATCGGCACCAGCATGCCTGACAGGTCACCCCAAACCAGATTCTGTGGTGACTCAAGTGGCGCAGAAGAACTCACGAAATCCAGCCTCGCCTCTTTCGACGCCACCTGATAAGGAGGGCAGAAAACTGGATGCCGTTGGCAAACGCTTTACTACCACGTCGGCCATGACGGTAAAAGTGGCTAATTCAATAGCCCTACTGGGCCGTTACAATCGCCAACTCTGGGCGGACATTGCACCATATCTTTCAAATCTGCCGGAGGATGTCCGAGAGGAGGCACATTCACTTCTTTTGGCAGGACAGACCTCTGCCTCCGAACTAATCGATTGTGCCATTGATGCCGCCATGACTGGTTTCCGGCAACTGGCAGGGGCTGCATTCCTGAGGCGACAGGGTTGGCTCAAGGCCACCACTTTCCGCCAAGAGGTGCAAACCAGGATATTAGATATGCCCTACGATGGCCAGCATCTGTTTGGTGACCAGATTGACGCGGCCCTTACCACCATCAAAAAGGACACGGATACCGCCAAGGCTCTGGGTACTCTACAATTCCGGACCCAGTCCTTTCGTGGCAACAGGGGAAGAGGCCAACCTGCATACAGAGGTTCCTATCAGAATCTGTCTTCGTACTCATATTCCCAGTCCAAGCCGCAGTTTCAACAGCGACAACCTCAACAGGGACGGCAGTCTACCTACGGCAAATCCAATTACCGAGGGAAGGGCCAAAAACGACCTGCTGGCAACAGACAATGACTTGTCTCCCTGGCTAGCCCCTCCACCACTACATTCTTTCAGACTTGGAGGGAAACTGAAATACTTCCATCAAAATTGGCAAACTATAACAACAGATCGGTGGGTACTCCAACTCATTCGATTTGGACATTCCCTAGAATTCACCTCTATCCCCCCAACGACACCACCGTGCCGACGTTCACACAGGCACCTACGATTACTTCTTCAGGAAATAACTTCCATGCTGCAGAAGGGAGCGATAGAGTTCCAAGGGCCCACAAGAATCAGGGTTTCTACTCTCACTTCTTCCTAATCCACCAAAAAGGAAAAAAGTGGCAACCAATCCTGGATCTCAGGGCACTCAACGTGTTCCTAAAGAAACGATCGTTTCGTATGGTGACTCTGCAAGAAATCCTTGGTCTTCTGGAGAAAGGGGACTACATGACGTCCTTAGACCTTCAGGACGCCGACTACCATATACCTATTCTTAAAGGGCACAGGAAGTTCCTCAGGTTTGCGGTGGCAGGACAACACTACCAATTTCGGGTCCTTCCATTTGGCCTCAAATCGGCCCGAGGATATTTACCAAATGCCTATCTCCAGTGGCAGCATTTCTTCGTCAGCAAGGCCACCAGGTGTTTCCATACCTGGACGACTGGTTGGTGAAGGCACCGACGGCGGCCGCCGCAGCCTCATCCTCCAGCGCCTGTCTGGATATTTTCCACCGCCTGGGACTGACCCTCAACACCGCAAAGTCGACTTTGGAACCCACCAAGGTTATCACGTTCCTTGGAGCGACTCTGGACACGGAGCGTGTCAAGGCTTTCCCCTCTCAGGAGAGAAAAATCAAACTCATCTCCTTGGCCAAAGCAGTGGCTTCGCGGAAGACTCTTCCGGTCTGCACGTTCAAGTCCCTCCTTTGCATGATGTCTTCATGCATACTGCTCATTCCACACTTCCGCCTGAAAATGCGTCCACTTCAGGAGGCACTGACAAAGCAATGGACCCAAGCCACAGGTTCTTTCGAGGACCACATACGAGTCACTCGACCCATTATCAACCATTTGCAATGGTGGACGTCACTCCACCATCTGTCAAAGGGTCTGCCGTTCCTGCTCCCAGCAGAGCCACATGTAGGGACTACGGATGCGTCCCTGGAAGGCTGGGGAGCAGTCCTCCAGGAACTCCAGATCAACGGCAAATGGACGACACAGGAAACCAAGCTCCATATCAATCTGCTGGAGTTACGAGCGGTCTTCCTAGCTCTACAGGCGTGTCTCCCGCGCATTCGTCACTCCCCAGTGCTCGTCAGGACGGACAACACCACGACGATGCACTACCTGAACAAACAGGGGGGGACGCGTTCGATCTTGTTATCTCGAGAATCGCAAAGAATCTGGAACTGGCTTCTGGAACATGGAATAGCGTTGAAAGCGGAGTACGTCCCGGGCAAGGACAACGTCTTGGTGGACGCACTGAGCAGGGAGAGGTCTCCTTCCCACGAATGGGAACTGGACATGGAGGTGCTGGACCGTATCTTCGAGGAGTGGGGCACCCCAAGCATAGACCTCTTTGCCACCAGAGAGAACGCCAAATGCCCAAGCTTCGCAAGCAGGCATCACCACTCAGGAACCCTCGGGAATGCATTTTCCATCGCATGGCGCAACGTCTTTGCGTACGCCTTTCCGCCATTCCCACTGATACCCAGGGTTCTCAGGAAGATGAAATCGGAACCCTGCACTCTGATCCTCATTGCTCCGTCCTGGCCGAGGCAGCACTGGTTCACGGAGCTTCATCGCCTCTCTGCCCGGCCCCCTCTTCGCCTGCAGCAGTTTCCGGCCCTGATCACGATGTCTCAAGGGCAGGTACTCCACCCGAACCTGAGCTCTCTGAAGTTGTCAGCCTGGCTCCTGAATACCGCGAATTCAGCCACCTGAACATCCCGCAGGATTGCAGAGATGTCCTTGCGAAAGCTAGAGCTGTCAGCACTAACAAAACCTACTCACTAAAATGGAAGCGATTCTGTTCCTGGTGTGTGGATCATGGCTTGTACCCCTTCCATGCCACTCCACAGCAGCTGCTGCCATACTTGTTACATCTTGCGCAATCAGGCCTTGCGCATACATCCATCAAAGTGCATCCAGCGGCGATTTCAAGGTTCACAAGGACGGCTACGGGCCCATCTTTGTGGGCGGACAGACTCATCAAACAATTCCTAAAAGGTCTATACAGGTCCTTTCCACGACCGCGACCTATTCCTCCATCGTGGCACCTCAATGTGGTTCTTCATCAACTAATGAAGCATCCCTTCGAACCCATCCATAAGGCAGAGATCAAGTTCCTCTCTTGGAAAACGGCCCTCCTCCTGGCACTAACCTCTGCCAGAAGGGTCAGTGAATTGCAGGCTCTATCCATCCAGGATCCTTTTCTTCAATTCAGAGAGGACAGAGTCATTCTGAGGACTAACCCTCGCTTCATTCCCAAAGTCCCCTCGGACTTCCATCTTAACGAACCAGTGGTGCTTAGATCGTTCTTTCCGAATCCTACCACAGCAGCCGAAAGAACTCTACATTCTCTAGATCTAAAGAGGTGTCTTAAATTCTACATCGATAAGACACAACACTTTCGAAAGTCATCCCAGCTCTTTATTGCCTTTAGTAGACCAAGGCTGGGCATGCCCCTGACAAAGCAGAGCATCTCCAGATGGATCTCTTCTGCGATCACCTTTTGTCACGACAAGGCCGGACGGCCTTTAGACTCACGAGTCAAAGCTCATTCGACTAGAGCCATGTCCACATATGCGGCGCTGTTCGCTGGAGTGCCGATATTGGACATATGCAGAGCGGCGACATGGAAGTCTCCGCACACCTTCACCAGGCATTACTGCCTGGATACTGAGCTGATGAAGGATGCAGCAGTGGGCCGAGCAGTGCTTCGCCATCTATTCCAGTAAGGTGAGCCCTACTACATCCCTCCATCCTTTACGGGTATGCACATTCTCTTTCTGTATTTATATGTCATTGCATTTTGTACTTTATAGTCATGTGATATGTTTATCTACATGCTCATACCTGATGTTCATACAGAATGTGCATAATGTATTGCTCGCTACTCTGATTCAGGCATGTGAATCTATAAAAGACACCCAAATACTGGATAAGAAATGCGTTACTTACCTGTAACTGCAGTTATCCAGTATTAGTGTCTTTCATAGATTCACATGCACCCTCCTGCCTCCCCTGGCAGGGCTCACCTTTCTCTCTACTGAGTTTACGCCTAACTAGCTTGGTGCGTACGAAAATCTGAGAGACTTGGGCTCCTGGCAGGAAGGTTCTAGAAGGAGGTAGTAGTTGATTGGCTGTTGTACTTTATTTGGTCCTTTTTACAAAAGGACCCAGATAGGCCACCAAGGTGGGACCCTTGGGGCCTGCTCTGTTTGGTCCTTCCTGCAAAAGGACGTGGATAGGCTACTAAGGTGAGACCTTTGGGCCTATTCTTTTCTATGTATGTCTCTAGGACATTACTTTTTTATATACCGGAGGCTCCCGTCTCGACGACGGGGAATGATTCAGGCATGTGAATCTATGAAATACACTAATACTGGATAACTGCAGTTACAGGTAAGTAACGCATTTCTTTTCCATCTGTAAGAGACCTTAGTTAGTGATAAATTCCTTACCGCCCCACTCATCCTCCTCATTCTGCGACCTGGTTGCTAGGGTTTAGGTCATCCCTTTTTAGAGCCCTAGTTTTATGCACCAATGGTCAGTATCTGAAAGAAACAGTAGTTAGTATTAGATTCCTTACCTTAGAATATCCCCAGGCGTCAGTCTGGATCCGGAAACTTTTGCGTAGCAGTACCCCTGCGCGTCGGTAGGCGTCGTCTGCAGGCGTCCCCTGCGGCTCCGCGTCCGTAGTCGGCGTTGTGCGCCGTGATGACGTCGCTGGAGTATATAGACGCCGCCTCCGCGCGCTGACGTCAGTTTTTCTTTTTTCCGCGCCAGTTAGCGCAGATCCGAAGAGCAGTACTCCGGTCTTTTGACCAAAGTTTTTTGTTAACTCTAACTCTTTCAGGTGCCGGTAGGATGCCCGGTTTTAAAAGTTGTGACGGGTGCGACCGCCTGATGTCGGTCACCGACCACCATCGACTCTGCCTCCGGTGCCTGGGCGCCGACCACGAGGTGGAGTCCTGCGTCGACTGCCGGGCCTTGACGGGTAAGGCTAGACGGGAGCGGTCCCGCAAGCTGCTCGAGCTCCGGCTGTCGGCCCCGCGTCGGGAGCGGTCCCGGTCCGGCCGGAGGTCGAGGGAGCGGTCGAGAGAACGATCGCGGAGCCGCCACGAGCGCTCCGGGAGTCGTCACCATTCCTCCGGTTCCTCAGGTAAGCGACACAAGAAGTCGGGGCGTCGTCATCGTACCCCCGACTCCCGCGCGATGCGGCCGGGGGTTCGGGTGGCCCCACCCCCGCGGTTCATCTTGCATGACTCTGCGTTCCTGGTGGGTGGAAAGTCGTGTACAGAACTGACGTCACTGCTCATGGGTGGCGCCTAAGTAGTCTCTCTGACATCTCGATGCTTACGATGCCAGCGACGGGTGCGGAGCCGCAGGACGCCACCTACAGACGCGCAGGGGTACTGCTAAGCAAAATTTTCTGGATCCAGTCTGATGCCTGGGGATATTCTAAGGTACGGAATCTATCACTAACTAATGTCTCTTACTGATATATCATTACACAAGTAGTAACTTGTGCGACTGGGCAATGTGGCATCAAGCACAGTCTTTTAATGTCATGATGAAAGTAACTAATGTATCATTTGGTTGGAAACTGGTGCCAAAAGCAAGTAATAGAAGTTAACTCCTTGCTCCCTTTATCTGGGATGTCAGTACTGAGTTTACATGTGTGAGTTGTCCACTATTTCATTGAGCATTTGAGATCTCGTGTATGTGTGTGTGTGCGCGGTTCTGCTTTCCAATCCCAACTCCATAAAATGCAAGGAAGGAGGTTTAAAGCAAAATTTGTGGAAGATGAATGACTAACAGCTGTTGGCAAAAGGGTGTCTGAGCTGATATGTGGATTAGGATCATGGGTAGCATCATGTGATGGAAATATAAGATGCATAGGTTATTAATGTGTTTAATGTTGTTCCTATTCCAGACAAACTGCGGGAGGCCTCCAAGCATATTACCCCAGAGTGGCATTTCCTGGACCCCCACAGCAACCCCCCATGCAGCAGCTGTGGCAGGCGCAGCAGCCTCCTGTGGTGAACCGCTTCCAGCATCCTCCGGGCCTTGAAATGAACAGATCTGCCTCCTCCAGCTCCATAGGCCACCCACTATCTGGCAATGGTGATCAAATCCCCATATCCCCAAGTACAATGGGTGCTCCTTACATTGAACTACGCCATAATACCCAAAAAGGGAAGCCTGGTGCTGGCTGCCCTCCTTTTATCCAACAGACTCCTCCCCCGCGACCTCGTTTTTTTCTTGCCAGTGAGGAAATTGGCCGTCGGCACCTTCACCATCTTGACAGCCTGCGGACTCCCTCAACTTCTGTGCAGGAGTTTCATATGCAGCCCCAGAAGGCTCCTACTCCCGCAAACACCTCCCCACAGAATATGGATATGGGTGACCTTCAACGTGCACACAGTAATAGCACAACAACAATAAATAGTACTGCCGAGCTGCCTTCCCGGCACACACCTTGTACAGTGTTGTCTTCATCTTGCACTATTGAGCCAGAGCGCTCAAAGGAAGAGGAGGGTTCTCGCTCTGCCCCTATTGGCACTACATCTGTCAGTATTAAATCTCAAGTGGGCCCGGAAAGCGGAAGGTTGCCCTCAGAAGAAACTGTTGAACCAGATTTAGAGGATGATTTTGATAACCACAAAGACCTTGAGGATGATGATGATTTAGCCAACCTTGGACTCGACCCAGATGTAGCCAAAGGCGATGATGATCTTGGTAACTTAGACAATCTTGAGACCAATGATCCTCACCTTGATGATCTTCTGAATGGAGATGAGTTTGACCTCCTAGCTTACACAGACCCCGAACTGGACACCGGAGACAAAAAAGATATATTTAATGAACACCTTCGGCTTGTGGAATCGGCCAATGAAAAAGCAGAGAAGGAGGCACTCTTGAAAAAAGAGCCTTCCGATGCCAGCGTCTTAACCTCTGCCCTGCCAGTGGAGATGCAAAAGGAGAATGTTCCAACTGAGGACACGGACCAAAAGTCTAGAGTGATGGAAAGTCTTGGACGTCCCTCAGTATCTACGCTTACTACAGCTGATCCAGTCTTTGAGAGTAGCTTGAAGGTACCTGCAGTTGTTGAAAATAAGATGGAAGCATTCTCTGCTAACGTAACACCAAAACTGGAGGAGAATTGCTTGAAGATGTCCAGCTGTGAATTTCCTTCAAACCACCCTCAAATGTCAAACATCAAGACTGAGGTGGTGCCGAATGCAGATAAAATTGCATCTCCTGTTGGGTCTCATTCCCTAAAAGCAGATCAATGCCTTTTATCACCTGGAGGTCGCACAGCTGGTTTCAATAAAACTACGAACTGCTTGGGCAACTCAAGTGTTAGTTTGGCACAGTTTTCAAACCAAAGAGAATCAACACCCTGCTCTGAAAACGGCCCATTAACTTCTGCCAGTCCAGTCCCAACCCAGAACTCCATATCCACCCAGAGCAGCTCCATACTTGAGAAGTTTGAATTGGCATCTGAGCCTCTGGGCTTGTCTAATGCTCACCACTCATCAGCTGATGACTTGGACAAGATGGAAAGTTCTCTGGTAGCCAGCGAGCTGCCCCTTTTGATAGAAGACCTTCTCGAACACGAGAAGAAGGAGCTGCAAAAGAAACAATTGATATCTTCGCATCATCCTGGTGGAAGCCAGCATCTGCAGGCGGTTCAGCCTCACGCTAACATTGGTCACCCATCAGGTCCTAGTCAGCATATGCTCCCGATGCAGCAGTCACTAGATGGACAGTACTCTAATCTTGTGGGCGCACAGCAACAAATTCAGCTGGGATTATTGGGAAGGCAGCACAGCATGGTGTCCAGTCCCCACTTACTTAACCAGCAACACCAGGTCCAACAGCGGCTTTCGGGTTCCCAGGCTGGTCAGGTGGTGACACAACACATGACAGTGGCCCAGGGACAAGGAACTGTCATTGCTGGGCAGCAAATGGTGCAGTCAGCACTTCCACCTCAGCAGAGTCCAAAGCAAATTGCAGGAGTCCAGCCACAGCAACTAGGGATGAAAACACAGCAGGCGGTGATGCAGCAGCAGCAGATGGCCAACAATTTCTTTCCTGATGCAGGTATGGCCACAAACTGCCTTATTTGTATGTTTAATTCTCTTTGCTAGCATTAAGGTTTGTGTGCAGTATTCTGACTGAATAGATGTACAATGCATGCTTTTTTGGTTGGTAGGTAGCTTATTGGGAAGGAGCTATTTATATTAATAAATTCAGAACTTCCCTGTTAATATACTGGATTTCAAAAGGAATATATAAAAATGTCTCCAGATAAAGCAAAACACAGTGCCCACATAATGGTAGCATTTGATTTCTGTATTTTATTTTATTAATACAAGTGTATAAGACTATCAAAAAGATGAACATTAAAATTGGCTTTAAAGAACAAAGCCTTTAATTGTGATGGATAATTCTAACTACAGATTCCTCACCTTCTGAAAATCCCCAGGCGCCAGCTTGGTTCCTGAAAATTTAAAGTTGTTCTCCTGTGTGCTGGCAAGTGGCTCTTCGCAACCCTGCGCTTATGCCATTCCGCTCCGGAAGTGAGGAGCAGAGCTGCATAAAAGCTCCACCCATGTGCGCTGATGTCCATCATTTCTTTTTGCGCCTTCAGATGAGTGATCAGAGCTCCTCCGTTTCCTTACTCCGTGAAGATATTTTTTCCATAATTTTTGCTTCGAAATTCTTCAATTGTCCATGGAACTGTGCCATCCCACTAAAACTACAGGGTTTAAACTTTGTAGGTACTATTACAAGCAGATGTCTATGACCCATCCCCACAAGGTGTATCTTTGGTGGTTGGTTTAATCTCCAGACTCCCAAGACCTGCGCCTCCTGCGACCATATGAACCCCAAGGCAATTTGAGGTAGAGCAGAAGCTCTCTGTGGTGAAGCTCTCTGCTCAGGTCTCCCTCTAAGTCTTAAGTTGAGAAAGTGGATTTGCTCCTGAAGTCGTTCCCAAGGCTGATATGTTTCATGGTTGAAGTCTCTGGGTATGTCAAATAAAAAATACAAAAAGTCCAAACAACCCTCTCAATGTTACTCTTGCTTAACCATGGAGCTAATTCCAACACTAGTCCTAATGCACTTGGAGTTACTGAGTCCATTGGTGACCTCTCAGCAAGTCAAAGCCTTTTGTGAGACTTTGCTGCTTACCTTTGGTTTACTTCCTGTTACCTCATGTACCTACAGGCCCCAAGGATTCACAGTGCCCTCCATTATGGCTAGATTCACCCTTGGTGCTGTCTAGGCCTCTTGAAATCCACCTCAGGTTCTACACCATCCTCCTTCACGGCACCAAAAACCATGCGGGTCCCTCTTTCACGGGCACTGGAGGAGGACTCCAAATCTCTTGTCCTTTCTGACTCAAAGCCAGCTTCAGCTTGACCTCGACCAAGACCACCTCCAGATCTTGAAGTGTCACATCCTAAAATGAACCCATCGAACACGATCCCACTAACTTGCGGCTGCACACTTGTATTACACCAGATCCTCTCTTAGGAAAGTCATTTTGCTGGTTTCACCCCACGTTTTGCCCCATTTTAACTACTAGGCATTGGTGTAATGGCTCTGAAATGATCTGACCCTGCTTATCCGGCATCCGTGGATGTGCTCTGAACCTTAAAGTATATGTTTGATTGGCTCATACCCAATTGGCATAGCTTAACTTATTTTTAAGTCCCTAGTATATGATACGGGGGGTCCCTAGGGCACTATAATTTAAAGTGTTACTCGCGTTTGCAGTACTAGTTGTGCCACTACAATTATGGCAAAGTAAAACATGTTCCTCAGACTGCCACTGCAAACTGTTGCTGCAGGTTGCACTTTTAACTCTACTATACCATTGAAAGCAATGACCAAGCCCAAATCTCCCTTTTTAATGTGTATAATTCGCTCCAACAGAAGGCCTATTAAGTCCTAAGGCACATCGAATCCTGAGGCAGGGTGTAGAATATAAAAAATTATAACATTATTTTATGTTGTAACATTAAAAACTCGCCATTTTCATTTTTACTGTGAGGCTGATTGCCCCATTGGCAAGTACCGAGTAGCAGGCTGACACTTCATCCCTCCTAACGTCTGATTGGGACCATTTAGGGAGGTTCTTCAAGGTATCAAAATAATCAATACATTAAATCTGATTTAGAGGTTATATCGTATTTATTGTCACTGATGGGCCAAATGCAACTTTGGTAAATGGCACTTTGCTTGTCTGAGGTTTCCAGTGCCTGTTTCTGATTGCACACAAAAACTGTCCTTCCAGACAACTTTCTGCCCTCCTGGGAGACGTGTGAATGAATCCTAGGAAAGGTAATAGAGGATTGACACTAGAGGAGGTGTTACCTCCTCCTGGCAGGAAGCCACACGAGCTATTGACCCAAAAGGCAAGCTTGAAAGGGGAAGCCTCGTCGGAAAGGGCAAGTGGTGCACACATGTGAGAAGGGCTGCTCTATTGTTTATTTAGATAGGCTGGCAGCAGGGACAGAGAGGGAAAACAGTTCCCAAGCCGTTTTTTTCCATGGGCTTGTAGCCCCACCTCTAGGGTGGGCTACCAAGCTCCACACACCAAGAGGGGTCAAACATCTTGGAAGTGAGCCGAATAGGTCACTGTGGGATAGCTAGATGGCACACTTCACACTTTACAAATCTGAAAGAAACAGGGTAGTGTTAGATTCCTTACCTTCGAATATCCCCAGGCGTCTGACTGGATCCGGAAAGTCTTTTTCAGCAGTACCCCTGCGCGTCTGTAGGCGTCGTCTGCGGCTCCGCGTCTGTCGTCTGCGTCATAATCACCGGGATGACGTCGTCGGAGCACTTAGACGCCCGCCCTCCCGCGCTGACGTCAGTTCTTCTTTTTTCCACGCCAGCAAGCGCAGATCCTGGAAGAGCCTAGTACCCTAGTCTTTTTGATTAACTTTTCGGCCTATTTTGGTTATCTTTTTTGAGTCGATTCGACTCCTGGTGCCGGTAGGGATTCCTGGATTCAAATCGTGCGACGCCTGTCACTGCCTGATGTCGGTGACCTACCCCCACTGCCGGTGTCTCTACTGCCTAGGGGCCGACCAGGACGACAAGTCGCGCCCCGACTGCCGGGCCTTGACGTCCAAGGCTAGGCGGGAGTGGTCCTGCCAGCTACTCGAGCTCCGGCAGTCAGCTCCACGCCGCTCGAGGTCCCGGTCGAGGAGGACATCGAGGGGCCCGCAACGTTCGTCGGGTTCCATGTCCTCGCATTCAGGTAAGTCCAGGCACTCTAAAAAGATGTCGAAGAAGCGACATCCCTCTTCTGACTCCCTTCGTCTGTCGTGCGACTCGGCCGAGGGTTCGGGTGGCACCACCGCCGGCGTTGCGTCTGGTCCATACCCTTCAGTCCCTGGACTGTATGCGACGTCGGAGGAGGTACGTGATTTCCTCATGGCCATGAGGACTCCCTTCCCTCCGTTGAGGCCTATCGGCGCGCCTCGACCCGACGAGGGACCTTAGCGAGCCGCCAGCTTCAGCCCCGGCGCCGTATTCGACTTTGGTCCCAATGTCGCAGGGCCCCGGGGGATCAAGGCCTGGATCCCGATTGACGCCAGTTGACCTCACGCCCCCTCTGCTGGCGCCGACCCCGATGGTGTCACTCCCGGCTCCGTCCTCTGACGACGCCGTCCCCAGTTTCAGCCCCGGTCCGGGTCTGGTGTCGGACCGGCACCATCTCTGGCGTCGGTGGGTGAGCAATTCATCTATGACCCGTCTCCGTCATTCCTGTCTGTTTATCAGGACACGGATGAAGGGGAGGACTGGGAGGGGTCTGAGGACCCTCTGGTATAGCAGTGCCAGTTGAGTCCAGACTGGGCAGACGAGCTAGGGGGTGCCAGTGGCCTTGACACTTCGCCTGACACTGGCTTCATTTCTCCTCCTTCCGTGGCCACGGAGGAGGGTGCTACCTATGGTGTGGTGTTGCGCTGGGCAGCCAAGGCCTTGTCTCTTGAGCTCTATGCTGCGGCCGTGAGGACTAATCTCCTCACCGAGGTGCTTCAGCCGCCAGTAAGCTCTTGGGAGCCTCTGCTGCCATTCAATGAGGCCCTCACAGACGTTCAGATGGGCAACCTGGTCCAAGTCCTCCACAGTGCCCCCTGTGGATCGGAACGTGGCCCGACGCCACTACCCGTCTTTGGGCGACCCCTGCTTTGTATCCGTACACCCCACCCCCTAGTGTCTGGTGATCCAGGCCTCTACGTTCCAGACCGCATTCCCGACTGCCCCTCCAGATCTGGAATCCAAAAGGTTTGACCAGTTTGGGTAGAAACTGTTCTCCTCACTTAGTCTGGGGTTGTGGTCTATCAACACAGCTTGCCTTTTGGGCCGTTACACCCACTCTTTGTGGGACACGGTTGCGGACGTGCTGCCCTAGTGTTCGGAGGAGGCCCAGACATGGCTCGCCCAAGCTCTTGCTGAGGGGCGGGACGCTGCACGTTATTCTATCAGATGTGGACTAAATACCACGGACTAGCTGGGCAGAGCGATTTTCATGAGGGTGGAGATCCGTCGCCACGCCTTGCTGAGGTCCGCCAATTTTTCGGGGGATGTCCAGTCCATGCTCATGGACATGTCCATCGATGGCCGTCGCCTTTTTGGCGACAAAGCAGACAGTGCGCTTGAGCGTTGCAAGGACTCCAGGGCTACGGCCAAGTCCTTGGGCCTGTCGAGCCAGTCTGTCTGTGCAAACGTACTAACTTGCATGGTTTAAGGGTTTTCACCAACTCTTCTCTAATCTTTTACCGTACTGAGAAAGGTTGGAAATTTACTCCTGACAATGGCTGACATAAAACTTCTTCCAGGGTTGGGGAAAAGTGGTTGGAGGCAAAGTGAACTTGCAAACACTCAAATTTTCGCATGAGCAAATCTACACCTGCACATTTGCTCATGCTAAAATGCAGTTAACAAATAGTTCGAGGCATGTGGGCTGCTGAATTCATATCTGTGCATAGATCGCCGCCTAGTGTTGTGTCCGGATAATTGCACATTGTTGTCCTGGAAGAGTCTTCGAAGTATCACGAGATAGGTGGCTCCTCCCTCGGACTACAGTGCGCATGGGCATCCTCTCCATCCTCAGATTGTTTTTTTCCGCCATTGGGTTCGGTGCACTTTCCAGCACTCCAAGTTCGGAAATGAAATAAACTTTTCCAAAAGGCCTTAGGATTCGTCGGTATTGTTTCGATCGGTACCAAAAAGCTTTCTTCATAATTTACTTGCACTCCGGTCGTCGAATCGGGCCGTTAGGCCTTCTCGACGCCACGTGGACCGACGGTCGATGGAACGAAGTCCATTCAAATATTGCCCGCAGTGCAACTCGAAGTTTCTGCGTACAGATAAGCACCCTGTGTGCAACAAATGTTTATCACCAGATCATAATGAAGATAATTGCCTAGCTTGTACCCAATTCCGGTCCAAAAAGACGATCCGGATTCGGCGGGCAGCAAGGCAAGAAATGCAGAGGTCGGCACCGGAGCCCAAGAATATCTTCGACGATGAGGAAGAACTAGTTGACGCCGAAGATTCGGATCAAGAGGAAGATCAATACTCCGAGCACGACTCTGAATATTATATCGACGAGGAAGAACAAATCGTCGGTCGAGGAATACGACCAAGACATCGTAGCTGTCGTAGACGACTCCGATGCCAAGGGGGGGCGAACCGTGAGTACACCGCCCCACACAGACACTACACCAATATCAGAGACTCAGGTCGAGGCATCGCCAACAGGCCTTAGCCAAGATCTAAATACTGGTTCTATAGCCCCGCAACTCCGCCCGGCTAAGAACATACATAAAGAGCCTTCTGAGACACGTAATCCAAAGCCGATTCAATCGAAACCGAAAGTCGTCGAACCGAAGGTGATAAACACAAAGGGCGACGAACCGAAGGCCAGCGTTCCATCTAAACCTTCGAAACCAAGGGCCGTCGACTCGAACAAATCCAGTTCCACAGCCGGAAAGAGACAAAAGGTTGTCGACGAAGGCAAAAGGGCTGCGCCCAAGGCGGTAGTAGACCCCAAATCGAAACCAAAAGTAGACCAACAGAGTGGTCGAACCGAGAGCGGTCAAACCGAAGCCCATCCATCCAAAGAGGGGCATCGAGCCAAAGCCGCAGGCTCCGAGGACACCTCTACAGCCGAACAAGTCAGGACACCCAACAAAGATTATCGAACCGACAAAAGAAATCGGTCCGAAAAAAGTGGTGCAACCTGTAAAAGACGTCGCACCGACAAAACCTGTCGAACAGCCACTAAAGCCTCAAAAGCAGAACCAGGCACCAAAAATGGTTGACCCGAACAAAGGCATCGAAACGAAAAAAGTGAAACCTAAAACTACGGCGCCAAGGCAAGACTGTAGAAGAGGAGATCATCCATCCAGACCCCTCTACAGAAGATCAGTCCAAACTATATATTGACCCAAATACTGGGAAAGTGACTGTTAATACAAGGAAGAAAAGACCAGTGCCTGCTGAAGACTTTTCAAAAATACCACTCAAAAAGAAAAGAGACTGTGCAACCTCTCCTATTCTTTTCCAACCTATCTCTCCAGCTATGCCTACTACTCCATATGCACCATACTCACCTACACGCTCTGACTACAACCCAGATGTAGGTCAGGACGCAGATGTAGGATTTGGATATCCACAAAACCCATATGTAGACCCCAACTCACGGCCATGGGGGGATGGGGGGGGGGGGGGGGATGACCCAGACACAGACACAGACACAGATGGGGCTCAACCCATTATAGACACAAATGTATACCCAGTTAAGCCATCACCTACAGAAGACACAGTGGCTTTCAACTCATTAATAGACAGGGCAGCACTCTACCACAATGTAGATATGCATTCAGATGCTATAGAGGAGAATTTTCTGTTTGATACGCTTGCAACATCAGAAAAAAGTGTCAAAACACTTCCAATGTTAAAAGGGGTCCTCAAGCATGCAAATGACATATTCAAAGACACTGCTAGGTCACGTGTCATCAATCCTAGAATTGAGAAAAAGTATAGGGCTGCGCCAGTAGACCCTACTTGCATCAGGGGACAACTGCCTTTAGACTCATTGGTGGTATCCAACGCACAAAAGCGTGCTAATTCCCAAACTACTGGAGAGGCTCCTCCTCCTGATAAGGAGTCTAACATTTTGGAAGCATCAGGCAAGAGAGTAGCTGCTCAAGCAGCAAACTCATGGAGAATAGCCAATACTCAAGCCTTACTGGCTAGATATGACAGGGCGCACTATGACAGTCCAGAAGGACTTCTCCAACACTTACCTGAGCCTTTCAAGGAGCAGGCAGATGAACTTATACAAGAGGGAAAGCTCATCACCAATGCCTCCATTAAGTGTGCTTTAGACACGGCAGATACAGCTGCCAGATCTATCAACACAAGCGTACTGCTTAGAAGACACGCATGCCTTCGCATATCTGGATTTAAAAATGAAGTCCAGACCACAATTCTCAACCAGCCAATAAACCCAGTGTGAGGCTTCGAGCGGGGAATCGAACAGACTCACGGACAACGGTGTTCTGGGTAATGATGGCTTTATTGTTTTGTACAACCGCTTCTTCTGGACTGGCGCTCGGTAATATGGGAGGGGTTTTCAGTGTCCTCAGTCAGGTACTTTGCAACGCCTAGCCGCCAGGTGTCCCGATGTCTTCTGGGATTTGTAGGCCGCTCCTCCGCCGTTTCGGCACGTTGTCCGGTCCACAATGCCAGGAAAGAAAGAAACCAGGATTAGTCTGGTACCTTTGCGCTTTGCGGGTATAAGGGGAAGGGAGTGAGGATACACACGTGCAGTTACTCGACCCAGGGACAAGTGTCAAGTCAGTGAGGGTGGGGGGGGGGGGGGGGGAGTGCACGGTATGTCGAGTGGTTCTCAGGGTGGTTTGGCCCACCTACGTCCCGCCCAACCCGTGAAGCGTGACCGTACCTGCTCTAGCCACACTTCCCGGGAAGCGTGGCTGGGCGATGCGCCTTCCCGTTGGCCTCCTGGCTTGTCGCTGAAGTCTCGGCTCCGTCTTCGTTCTCCTCCGATGCCTCTGTCTGCTCCTTCAGTCTCCTCCGTCCTCAGCTCTTCTCCTCTCGCCTCCTCCGACCTCCGCTGTTCACCCCTCGCCTCCTCCGACCTCCGCTGTTCACCCCTCGCCTCCTCTGACCTCCGCTGTTCACCCCTCGCCTCCTCTGACCTCCGCTGTTCACCCCTCGCCTCCTCTGACCTCCGCTGTTCACCTCTCGCCTCCTCCGACCTCCGCTGTTCACCCCTCGCCTCCTCCGACCTCCGCTGTTCACCCCTCGCCTCCTCCGACCTCCGCTCTGCTCCATCCTCTCGCCACTCTCCTTCCTGTCGCCACTCTCCTTCCTGTCGCCACTCTCCTTCTCTACCTCCGAGTGAAAAACACCCCTGGGTGTTTTCAGGGCTGGGTTTTATCGGTGGTAGGTGGGCGGGTTCAGGGTCCAGCTCCGCCCAGTTAAAGAAACACTGGTCCTCGGTATCCCGCGTGGGGCTGTGTATCATGTCCGGCGTCTTCCAGGAGTTGGTGTGCTGTTCGAAAAGAGGGGACATAGGTACAGGTAAGCCAGGAGGGCCCGAGTCCGTGTCCCCCTCGTCACACCCAGATTTTTTGTTTGGTCCAGCAGTTGACTCAATTCTGGACAAAATGAAAAAGGACACATAGACTGCAAAGTCAATGGGAGCTCTTCAGTCCCAACAACACAGAGGCTCCTTTCGTCGCTCCAACTATAGAGGAGGAGCACGAGGTAATACATCGCAGCAATCCTCCACATACAAAACTAATACACAATCCACATACAATAAAAACACAAATCGTGGTGGATACCGAGGAATTAATAACAAGGGCAGAGGTCGTGGAGGCAATACCAATAGATCCTCCACTAATACCAAACAGTGACTTTTTGGCACTACCCCCTGACCATACAACACCGGTCGGGGTAAGAGTACAACAGTTCCTACCACTCTGGCTAAACATCACTAGAGACAAGTGGGTCAGGCAAATTATCCAACATGGCTATTGCCTAGAACTCACATCAACACCACCCAACATCCCACCTGTACACCGTCCAATGTCAAAGGAACATATAACATTGTTGCAGCAAGAGGTCCTCAGTATGCTGCAAAAGGGGGCCATAGAACCAGTCCCATTGAAGCATCAAGGGACAGGAGTATACTCACTATACTTCCTCATTCCAAAAAAGGACGGGTCTATCAGACCAATATTAGACCTCAGGCACCTCAGGCCCCTCAACCACTACATTTTATCAGAGCGTTTTCACATGCTCACTCTGCAACAAGTCTTACCACTGCTGCAGCAGGGAGACTTCCTAGCAACTCTAGACCTCAAAGACGCATACTTTCATATACCAATACACCCTGCTCACAGAAAGTATCTCAGGTTTACCATTCAAGGGCAGCACTACCAGTTCAAAGTCCTACCATTCGGTGTAACAACACCTCCACGGGTGTTCACAAAATGCCTAGCGACAGTGGCGGCGCATCTCAGGAGACAACACATTCATGTGTATCCATATCTGGACGATTGGCTAATACAGGCACCATCAGCCCAGCAATGTGCCAGCCACATGTCAAAAACCATTTATCTCCTGCACAGTCTAGGTTTCTCACTAAACTACCCAAAGTCACACCTACAACCCTCCCATGTACAACAGTACCTGGGAGCAACAGTAGATACACTAGCAGCAAAGGCATATCCAAACACTGCACGGATCAACGCAATGCAAACGTTAATCCAAAGGTTCAAACCACAACACTCATTGCCAGCACGAGTGTTTATGCAACTAATAGGCATGATGACCTCGTGCATATTCATAGTCCCTCATGCCAGACTACACATGCGTCCACTACAGGAGTGCCTAGCAAGGCAGTGGAACCAGGCCAGGGACAATTTAAAGACCTCGTGTTGGTGACCAGTCGGGCATACAACTCTCTGCATTGGTGGAATACTCAAAACCTTTGCAAAGGACGACTGTTCCAGGAGCCTGTCCCACAAATAGTGATCACAGCGGACGCATCCCTGCTAGGCTGGGGAGCCCATGTCCTGCATTACACAGTCCAGGGACTATGGACTATACAACAGAAAAAGATGCACATCAACCTACTAGAGTTGATGGTGGTCTTTCTAGCCCTAAAAGCATTCAAGAAACACTTATGCAACAAGACTGTGTTGATCCGGACGGACAACATGACAGCTATGTATTATATTCAAAAACAGGGAGGAACACATTGTGTGGAAATGGGCCATTCAAAAAAACATGTTTCTCATGGCGGAACACCTCTCAGGCAAGGACAATCAAATAGACGCCGAGCTCAGCAGGCAAAGTCAACAGATGCACGAGTGGGAGATTCACCCCAATGTGCTCCAACTATTCTTCCGGCAGTGGGGACAACCGGAGATAGATCTGTTTGCCACAAGTGAAAACGCAAAATGCCAGTACTTTGCCGCCAGGTTCCCACATCCGCAGTCGCAGGGCAATGCGATATGGATGAACTGGTCAGGCAAATTTTCGTATGCTTTTCCCCCAGCTCCATTAATACCGCTAGTGGCACGCAAAATGCGCCAACATTCGCTGATGCTAATCCTAGTTGCTCCCACATGGGCGAGGCAACCATGGTACACAACGTTCCTAGAACTGTTGTGAGAAGTTGGCCTGATATATAATGTTCACTATTCTAGTGAGCACTTTGTATCCGTCCAAACAACCCTTATTGATGATTGGTTGTAAGTCAACCTTATAGACCAGCTATCCTAGTAGCATGGACAAGAGCAGTCTAAGGCTAAACTCTAGAGGGCGTGTTAAGCCAGCTGTTTTACCATCACATATACCCCTTGAACACCAAGTGAAAGGACACCACACAAGTTGTTATGAAAATAAAAGGATATTTATTTAGAACACAACAACCCTGGACTCTTTATGAGGACAGGGTGCTAAGCACACAACAAAACTCTTAAAAAAAAAATACTGAAAGTCGCACAATTTACACAAATGCCCGAGGGGCACGGAAAACCATATACTACACAAGTGGAATGCGAAATTACTAGCAGGTAAGTACTACTCTTAGAGGCTTTAGAACCGCTGGGCCTACAATGCTGAACCCTTAGATTAGAAGCAGGAGGCCTGGGGACGTCGTGTGCAGAGTGGGAACTCTCACGCGTAATGCGGGACAAAGTCTATGGATGCTAGTAAATGCAAAGTTAGTGTTCTCGGGCAAACCCGACTAGGTAGGTCAAAAACGAAAGTGGATCTAGACACTTAGAGAGTGGATCTACGCTGGAGCACCGTGGTACTCGGTTTACCTAGCCCAGGGGCTGCGGCTGCATAGGGTTCAAGTGTCGTCGGGAATCCTCGTTGACGAACCAGGAGCCTGAAGTGGAAGTTGCTGGCAGGCGACCAGTGAAGATGTTCCGGGCTGATCCAAGGACTAGATCAGTGAAGAAGGATACCTGTAAGCAGAAGGGACCAAGTTCTGAATCACTAGCCAGTGATTAGGTGGGCACCAGGATGGCACCGGACGAGGTCACTCAGCCAGGTGAAGAGATGACACTGGATTCTGCTGCTGCACGGACCAGGGCGAGGATGTCGACCAGGCTGGAGGTCTGCGAGCTGTCCCACGTCGGATGTCTGCTGCTGGCGATGCTGGATCCGGTGAAGGAGGCAACAAGCCTTGGCTAAGGCAAGCCCACGTGGTGACACAAAATGGCGTCTGGAGTGGACCAGGAGGGTCCGAGGAAGTTCCCCTTCAAGAGGAGACAAGGGCCAGTCTAGAGGAGCTAGACCAGCGGTGAAACAACGTAGGACGTCGTCTGGAGGGTCACTAGCCAACGGGCAAGTGACCGGACAACGTGGCAAGCAGCGCAGAAGCAAAAGGGCCCCACGCAGATCTGGAGGATGCTGGGGGGCTGGACTTCGGTGCTCGCGCTGCTTGGGGTTGGGGCTTCTCTTACCCCAGTGCACCCACTCGAGGGTCCCTCGGCGGTCGTGCTGGGTCAGTGTCGTGCTGGTTCTGATGGTCGTCGGGTCCTCTGGTCTCGTCGCACCCACGGTTCTCAGCTGTGCTGTAGAGGTAGGTAGAGGTCAGAGAGGGCAGGGAGTCCGGGTCTCGTCGTGCTGGTCGGTCTGATTCCGGAGGAAGGACGTGCAGCAAACCGCAAGATACTTAGTTGGTGCCTGCTGATGCAGGGTGACTACTCCTTAGTCACAAGGGAGAAATCTTGAGAAGAAGTCGAGAGTTCCTTTCGTGGAAAGTAGTTTCAGGATTCAAAGATGATCTAATCTGGAAGGGTCCCCGCTCCCACCTTTATTCTAAAGAAAGGGGCTGGTACGCGACTAGGTCCTGCCCATGGGTGGGACCAGGAGGGGGGTGGTTACACCCCTCTCCTTTGTCCGGTCTCTCCCCAGCTCAGGGGCTGGTGTGCCCCCAGAACTGGTTTGAGCCGGCCTATGCACAGTGAGCACCGGGGTGCCACTTGCAGTCACCTTCCTCTAAAGCCCTGCCTACCTGGGATACACAAAACCCTGTCTGGGATGGTGCTAGCACCGCCCCTGACAGGAAACCCTTTGTCCAAGCTCTCCTCGCTGGAAGGACTCCCAGCAGCAGGAGGTCAGACTTGTCTCGGTGGCAGCATCCATTTTGTGGAGCTGAGGCTTGAGTTAACTTTAACCTTGGTTCACAGTTACATACATGTCGTGTCCCTCTAGGAGGGTGGAATGCTAACCCCGTCGCCAGAATTGGCGAGGGGTTAGTATTCCAATTCGTATGACGCCTTACTCGACATGTTTTGATAATGCTATACCAAAGTTAGCATATGACCGCGAGGTACATAATGCACTTAAGAGTATATGGTATAGCGTTATAATGGAACAGCTATTAGGACTTGGTTCCGCAAGCTGCAAACGGGCTCAGCTCATGCCAGAGCACCATTTCACATTATTCCAAGCACTCTGCCTTCAGGATTGTTAAGGCCTGCCATAGGAGTGACTGATAGGAATATATGTGTCCATTTTAGGGTTAGATATAGGAATACTATATCTACAGCAAAGGGTGTGTACACCACCTTGCCCCCGCTGTCAAGCAGCCAGTTGTGTCTGTTTAGGTAGTCGACCCAGGGGTGGCATAATACATGCTGCAGCCCCTGGGAGACCGCTGGGTGCACCTCTGCCCTGGTTACAGGGACTCAAGAGAGGGCCCAGTGCCAATTCAGTACCTGGGTACAATTTGGAATAGAGAGAACAGCTAGGCTGTGGGTCTGATTAGCAGGCCCACAGCCAGGGAAAGTCGTAAACCAGTGAAGCAAAAAGCAAAAAAATCTGGGGTGATCATAGGATTGCAGACCCTACTCTCCTACAACTGTCAGTGGTGCCTCATCAAAGACTGCGACTCACACCCAGTCTTCTAACTCAGAGCCATGGCAAAATCCAACACCCAGGCCCACAACAGCTAAACCTGGTGATCTGGCTCCTGAAATCCTAGAGTTTGGATACCTGAACTTGCCTCCAGACTGCATGAATATTATCAAAGAGGCAAGAAGACACACTACCAGGGCATGTTATGCAGCTAAGTGGAAACGTTTCGTTATTTACTGCAGTAACAACGATATAAACCCATTGGATGCTTCTACACAAAACATCATTTGCTATCTCTTGCACCTACAACGTTGCAATTTAGCCTACTCATCCATCAGGATACATTTAGCTGCGTTAGCAGCATATCTCCAAAACAGGCAAAACCTTTCACTGTTCAGAGTGCCAGCAATTAAAGCATTTATGGAGGGACTGAAACGAGTAATTCCCCCAAAACACCCACCTTCACCAGTCTGGAATGTAAACACCACTACACTCACGCGAACTTCAATTTCTTATTTCGAAGGTGGCTTTCCTTATTGCCATTACTTCACTTAGAAGAGTTAGTGAGCTGCAAGCCCTAACTATTCAAGAACCATTCATTCAAGTACATGCAAATAGAGTAGTTCTCAGAACAAACCCTAAATTCATGCCAAAAGTGGTATCCCATTTTCATATAAATCAAACAATAGAACTGCCAGTGTTCTTTCAAAATCCACAGACAGTAGCTGAAAGGGCCTTGCATACTCTAGATGTCAAGAGAGCTCTGCTATACTATATAGATAGAACTAAGGCATTTGGAAAGACAAAACAGTTGTTTGTTGCTTTCTCACCGCAACACAAAGGCAACCCCATTTCAAAATCAGGTATAGCCAGATGGATCGTTAAGTGCATTCAAATATGCTATTTAAAGGCAAAACGCACCTTAACAGTGCCCCCGAGAGCGCATTCTACATGCAAACTAGGGGCATCCATGGCTTTCCTAGGAAATATTCCTTTACACGAAATTTGTAGAGCAGCCACATGGTCAACCATACATACATTTACCACACACTATTGTGTAGATGTACATTCCAAACAGCAAGCTGCTGTAGGACAGGCTGTTCTCAAAACTCTTTTTCAGACTGCTGCAGCTGACACAGGTGGCCACCGCTAGGAGAGATACTGCTATACATTCTATGCACAGATATGAATTCAGCAGCCCACATGCCTCGAACGGAATATGCTACTTACCAGTATGCATCTGTTCTTGGCATGTAGGGCTGCTGACATTCATATCGCCCACCCGCCTCCCCCGGTGCCTGTCGCAGCTGTAGCATTCACTCTTTGCATGGACATCTCTTACTGTACTATACTCCATCTCTGCCACAATGGCGAAAAACAATCTGAGGATGGAGAGGATGCCCATGCGCACTGTAGTCCGAGGGAGGAGCCACCTATCTTGTGATACTTCGAAGACTCTTCCAGGACAACAATGTGCAATCATCCGGACCCAACACTAGGCGGCGATCTATGCACAGATATGTATGTCAGCAGCCCTACATGCCAAGAACAGATGCATACTGGTAAGTAGCATATTCCTTTTCTAGGAGTACAATTTCTTGGCCTACTTCTGTAAAGTCTTGTGAATTCACAAAAGCCGTATATCTGCACTTAATGCAAGGACAAGGGTGCAGTTTTGAGGCTTTATTTAATAATTGGGCCCACTAATTAGGTCTGGCGTTAACTATGAGCTTTTATGTTTATTAAAATTCTCTCCCTCGGCTAGATTCACTGTGAGTGACCGCATTCTGTTCTGTTTCAAAAGGAGCATATCAACACAGTCATTTTGTTTAGTGCCAGGAACTACTGTGGCACTGTGTGTTTTTGGAGACCAAAACAATTTTTGCTTTTGCCAATGTTTGTTATAATGGCAAGGGCTCGACAGCTCCCACTCCGATAAGGTTTTACAAAATCCATACCAAAACAAGTCACGTATTGAGAAAACAAAAAGGCTGACCAACAATTTCAGACCCTTTGGCTTTACCAATGCTTGTTTATTTTGGTTTCCCATAATCTTATTAAAACTGGTTACATTGATTTTCAAATATGAATATTTTTGGGAAATCATAGCATACATGAACACATTTTACTAAATGATGCTGCAAAGATCTGGTACCTAAAATTTTACAGTAGTTTAGCGAAATGTTATAGCATTTTTTTTGTGAACATTTTATTTTGAAAACAAAGAATCCTAAATATTGCTTTCAAGCTTCTGCAAATATTTGCATCGAATCAGAGAGCATTCTGGGAGCATTATACATAGCCTATTACAAAGCTACCCCTGATGAGAGGTAGGCTCCCCAGTGCACAGCTTGAACATGACACAAGGTCTAAAGTTTTGAAACACACTTCATATAAAGTTCAATCCACAAGATTCATTGATTCTTCGTTCTTTAATGAATATACATTATGCTCCATGTATAATTCATCATGTTCCAGATATTGGTAATATATATCATCCACAAAAGTAGTTCTCAATATTCAATAATCCCAATGCATTTCGGGCTAAACCGTAGCCCTTCCTCAGGGCATAGCTCTACAAACAAAGGAAATACCATCATCAGGTCTAATTCTGGTTAAAATAAATAATACTGCAAGTATGAAAATGCTGAATTATCCAGACTGTGTGTGGAAAAAATGAAACATGGGGTGAAATAACGTGAAAGAACCCTACTTGCCAAAATGCATGTGTCACCAAAGTAGAAAGCCAAAACACCAAACATGTGAAAGTTGCAGCATACCTCAAGATCTTAAAACTCCAAAAGGAGCCGCCAAAAGCTCAAACTTCCTATATCTAGTACAACCCAAAGCGTGTACAGAGCATGTGAATGAATGCGTGATACTAAAATTAAAACAAAGCTCAACTGCACCTCGGTGTGATTAGCGCGCAGTTCATAAACACAGTGCCTGCAATTCTCGCCCGCATGTTAAACAAACGTCCCCACCAGGAGGTACTTACAGCAGAACGCGGTCAGCGTCAAACCACATTAGACATCGGGTTAACAAATGTGAACGCGCGAGTGTACAGCAAGATAAAACAACGTTACGTAAACATAAAAGATGGACAATAAGACGTCCAGGATGAGCGCCATCTTGGACTAGTGAACAAACTCCCAGGCAGATGTAGAACAAAAACAGTTGAATGGAAATGTAAAACAACGTAAAACAGAAGATAAAGGTTAAAACAGCAAAGCAAGAAAATAGAAATAAACAAGAAAAACGACAACATACAGAAAAAGGGTAAATAACACAGGGATAATTCACAAATAACACAGAAACTCCATGCGATCATTGAGCCCGTGCGGCTGCATGGTCGCCATGTACCGGATCCAAAAGTTCTCCCTTTTCAACAGAGTTTTTTTGTTGTCGTGGGTCAATGGTATTTGTTCAAGAATTTGATATTTCAACTGGGCAACAGTATGATTATGGTCCAAAAAATGTGCTGCAACAGTGGATTTCAAGTTGCCAGTCCTGATGTTGCTCTTGTGTTCCAACAAGCGTGTCCTGATTTTCCGTTCTGTGTGTCCAATATAGCATTTGCCACAAGGACACTTGAGTAGATAGATAACATTTGCAGAATTGCACGTGGCGTTAACCCGCAGTTTAATGGGGTGACCTTTCATGGGGTGATTCACGATATTCCCTGGAATACAATTATGACAATTGCTGCAGTTATAACAAGGACGTAGGCCCTTGTAATTCACTGGTAAACCTTCCGATTTGGGTTTGCATAGTATCTCCTTTAAGTTTCTTCCCCTAGTGTATGCAAACAAAGGTTGTTGTGAGAAGGCTCCCTGAAAATCCGGTTCCAAGCTTAATAGTGTCCAATGTTTAGAGATGATGTTCTTGAACCGTTTGCTCAACACTGTGTACTTGGATACTACAACCATCCTAGTATTTTCAGTTTTGGTGCGAGTCTGTAATAGTTCATCACGAGTCATGTTCCCACACCGGGTGACAGCCTTTTGAAGAGTTTGTGCTGGGTAGCCACGAGCCTTGAACCTCTCAACCATATTGTTCATTTCAAGTTGGCAAGTTTCATCTGAAGTAACGATGCGTTTAACGCGCATCAGTTGGGATAGAGGTAAGTTCTGCTTTAGCCCAAGTTGATGAAAGCTTTGGTAATGCAACATTGAGTTGCGATCAGTAGGTTTCCGGAAAATGGTGGTGGTCACTGTGCCTGCGTGTCTCTCAACCTTAACATCAAGGAAGTGAATGCTAGATCTGTCAAAACACCATGTAAACTGTATACGGTCATTGACTTGATTCCATGTGTTCAGAAAATCCAAGAGAGCTTGTTCAGGGCCAGACCATAACATGAAGATGTCATCAATAAATCTTAAGTACAGTTTCCCACAATTGATCCAAGCAGTTTGGTTCAGTATATGGGATTCCTCAAAAGATTTCATGAAGGTATTGGCGTACGACGGCGCCGTACAATTGCCCATGGCCGTCCCGCAGAGCTGGTGGAACCATTTGTCAGATACTGTGAAGTAACTATGGTACAGGGTGAAGACCAATAGTTCCATCAGCAGTACCTGCAAATCCGCGTCAAGATTGGAATGAGAAAGTTCATGTTCAACAGCCGTTAAGCCTAGGTCATGAGGTATAGATGTGTACAATGAACAAACATCCACTGTACACAATATCAGATCTTGATCTTCTAACTCGTTAACAGCTTGTTGAAGCTTAATCAAAAAGTCAGTAGTATCCTTAACGTGGGATCTAGAGTTCAACACGAAAGGCTGGAGATATTTATCCAGAAACTTCCCAGTGTTCTCGTGAATGCTCCCTCTAGTCGAGACGATTGGTCTCATGGGTGGCTTGGTGGGGTGCTTGTGCACCTTGGGTAACATGTATAGTACTGGTGGCTTCGGATTAGTTGGTGTCAAGTACCGTCTTGCTCTGTCATTGATGGTGCCATTATCAAATGCCTGCCCTATAATTTTCACTAGGATTGCGGCGAATTCATTGGTTGGATCATCAGGTAAAGGAGCATAAGTGTTCAGGTCTGACGTGTGTTTTTCAATTTGTTCTGCATAGTATGTCGCATCCATGATCACCAGGGCGCCGCCCTTGTCAGCAGTTTGACAGACAATCGAAGAATTATTGGCAATCTTCTGAATGATGTTTTTCTCAGTTTTAGTTAGATTCTCACGTTTCACCTTGGATTGGAATGGTAGTTTAGCAATGTCACATTTTACTAAATTCTCAAATGTATCAATTATTTTGTGACTCACGGGAGCCATAAAGGTACTATGGGGACGTAGTCCTCTCAACATGTCATCATCACGTGAAGGGAGGGTAATCACATTCTGAAAATAGTGTCTCAAGCGTACATTGCGTAGAAGTTTGAAAACGCTCACTTCGAGCTCCAAGGTGTTGGTTCCAGTAGTGGGAACGAAAGATTGTCCTTTTTGTAGCACTCGAATTTCTTCCTCATTCAGTTGGGTGGAAGAAATGTTGATAACCAAGTTCTCATGGTCACTTATTTGCGTCGATTGGCCCTCTTTGCTTTGGCCTGTTCTTTTGCGGCCTCTGCGGGTTTTGCCCCGCCTGGGTCGCTGGTTTGATCCTGGTCCTGTTCTAAAAATGAACCGCAGAATTCGAGGTGCCAGGTTGTTGAGCTGGTTGTTCAGTGGTAGGCTTCTGGGTTTTGCGTGTTGTTGTGTCACCATCAGATGATGAAGTCTCATTCTCAGAGTACGGATTATAAGGGCGATTTGGGCGTCGGCGGGCGTACACTTCTGCCCAAGTGTACACCTCGCCGAGCTTGTAATCAATGGTATCCCTCTTATATTTCCGAAATTTCCGTTCCTGTGTCTCCCGAGTGTGCTTGTCTAGTTGAGCATTCACGTCTTCCAACATTTTAGTCAGCTCAGCTGGATCCATGGCACTGTCTAGCTCAGTGCGTACGGTTTGTATTTCTTGTGCCAAATCCTCCAGTGTTTTGGACAGTTCCTCCACTATGAGTAGAATCAAATCCAACGAGCATTTGTTGAGGATAGCGTACCACCTCTCAACAAACCTCGTATTGTTTTTGCATAGTAGGGGTTTGAGGGGGACCCGTAGGCCCCTGGGGATCCGTTGGGCGCGATGGTACCGCACGAGGGTACATGCGTGTAGTTTTTGATTCGATTCCTTCTTCAGCAAGTAGAGCAATTGTTTAATGTTACTCTCAGCGCTCCTAGAGCTGGTAGCAGTAGCAACATCCTCCTGAATCATGCCATAGATTTTGTCGGCATCCCCCGCCGTGAAGGCGAAGGTGTCGGCCTTGAGTTCTGTCATATTGGATACCAAATCGTAATTCATTTTGCAGGTTAGAGTAGCGTGCCAAATCCTCGGGACAGGAAAGTAGTGGACTCACAAAGATCAGAAAGAGGTATTTGCACAGCTGTGGGTGATCTGTAATTTCAACAGGTAACGGTGTGTGGCGTGCAGCCAGGGATGAACGCTGTCTGTACCGGTCAGCGTATATAGACCGGTACAGACAGCGTTCATCCCTGGCTGCACGCCACACACCGTTACCTGTTGAAATTACAGATCACCCACAGCTGTGCAAATACCTCTTTCTGAGCATTATACATAGCCTCATATTGCTAAACATTGAAAACGCGTGTACACATTTTCATACTGGAACCACTGTCAGCAGTGCAGTCTGAGTTTACAAAAATTACTTAGAGCGCTTACCCTAATCATAAAGGCTTTCAATTAATATAATACACGTTTGAATAGCATTAACCAATGGACAAAAATATTACCTCTCTGCAGACAGTGCCCTTCCCTGATCCATAAGGTGGTACTGTAAACTGGTATCCAAAGGGTTTGTGCTGTAGGGGGTTAGGCCTACTTGTCCCAAGGACAAAATACACATGGAAACATGTTGCCCTTGACCCCAAACAGTATGTCTCGGGCATCGGGCTATAGGAATTCCACATCCCTGATACACACTGTACCTTACTTTGGTCCAGTATATATAGAGCCACTTTCTCACACAGTGGAGGATGGAGAGGACAAGTGAAGCACTTCAAGCTGCTGACTGACTTACAGGAAAGCAATGTTTCAGTTTGCAGAAAGTGGTGTTGTAGCTAAAATGCTGCACATTGACTGAACTGCACCTTCACATCTTAAGTTGTGGCTGATGGAAAGTAGTAGCAGACGTATAAATTAAGTTCCTTAGCATGTCTTAACCACTTGTTTTTTCTCATAGCATTAGTGTAAATATACTATTATTTAAGAAAGGCATAGTCTGATGATCAAGTGACAGCCTTCCAAATGTCCATGAGAAGAATGTTGCCATAGGGTTTCCCCTCTTGGTTTATACTGTGCCACATGTATATCAGGAAAAGGACATTTTCAACATGCACAACGGAACATGAAAGCAATTTGGTCTGCAAAAAAGATTTGCTAAATATATAACCTGGATTATATCATTTAAAGCTACAATTAAGAATTCTGACCCTTCGTTAATAAATAGGCTGGAAAAATAGAACTGCTCAAACAAGGCAACAGCTCCGTAGGAAGCTTGTATCCAATCTATAATTTGCCAATAAATATAGGTTCGAGGCATGTGGGCTGCTGAATTCACATCTTATGCATAGATCGCCGCCTAGTGTTGGGTCCGGATGATTGCACATTGTTGTCCTAGAAGAGTCTTCGAAGTATCGCGAGATAGGTGGCTCCTCCCCTGGACTACAGTGCGCATGGGCATCCTCTCCATCCTCAGATTGTTTTTTTCCGCCATTGGGTTCGGATGTACTTTTCTTTACTCCAGTTCGGAAACTTTTCTACAAGGCCAAAAGGCCTTCGGGGTCGTCGGTATTGTTCTTTCGATCGGTGCCGAGTTTTTGTTCCAGTTTCTTCGAAGCAAGACGTCGAAGAGCGCCGCGTGGCCTTATCGACACCAAAGGCCCGATCGTCGATGGAACGGAGCCCGTTCAAACGATGCCCCCTTTGTAACTCAAAATACCCGCACATCGATGTACACCCGGTGTGCAACAAGTGCTTATCACCAGACCACAATGAGGACAACTGTCTAGCTTGTGCTCGGTTCCGGTCGAAGAAGACGCTTAGGCTCCGACATGCAGCAAGACAAACAATGACGAAGCCAGCGCCCGACCCAGTAAATATCTTCGAAGACGACGATTAGGTCGTCGAGTCTGAGGATCCAGAACAGACGTCGGATCCAGGTTCGGAGCACGACTCCAACTACTATGAAGACGACGATGAGCACGTCGTTGAAGATGAAAACGTCAAAGAGGTAAGGGATGACGTGTCCCCCCATTGGAGCCGTCTATGACGACTCGAGTGATGAACCAGGCCCAATAGTGAACTTTCCAAGGCTCCGGTCGAGGCATCGCCGAAAGGCCTTAGCCAAGATCATACTAAGCATTCTATAGCCCCGCATCTCGGCCTGGCTAAGAATTTATCACACGAGCCATCGGTCGCCCACCTGAAAGCGAAACCGAAAGCCATCGAGGAAAAAACAAAACCGAAACTGCTAAAGTCAGCCATCCGATCGAAGAGTGCAAACACGTCGGAATCGACGTCGAAAACAAGTGTCGACGACCCTAAAAGGTCAACCGCAAAGGGTGTCGATCCGAAGATTGGGGCGCTAAAGTCCATCGCTAACGCCAAGCACGTCGAACCAACGAGGTCGGCGTCGACGGACAGCGACACAAACAAAGGACTCAACTCTCAAAAGGCCCTCGAACTGAGGCACTGAGTCGAAAAACAGCTCGTCACAGCCCTCGAGCCGAAAACCAAAGGCGCCTCGTAGGAGCACGTCTAATCGATAAAAAAGAGCGCACCTCCGACACAAGCACCAAAGTCGGTGCAAAGTATACAGCACGGCGACAAAGCAAAGTCCGTCGGTCCCATATCGACGCCAAGCACTAAGACGCCGATAAAATTCGGACTGCCCCCAACAGCACGGCCTAAGACAGTGGATCTGCAAAAAGGGATCGAACGTTCCAAAACTGTGACACTTGGTAAAAGGAGTCATCCTCATGAAGCAAACGTTGTGTATCAGGAGCCCTCCTATGATGAACAGTCGAAGCTCCATATCGACGCAGACACTGGTACACTTACTCTTCATCAAAGAAAGATCAGGTTGGAAAATCCACTGGAATCCTACAAAATTCCACTAAAAAAGAAAAGGGACTCTTCCACATCACCTGTCCTTTTTGAGAGTGTGCAGTACCATGGCCAAGACACTTATGCATACTCACCCACACGCTCTACTGAGGAGCTGGGGTATAACTATGAAGAACAATATGGTTACCCTGTGGACACTGATCAAGATGACCAGGCTCAAACCTGGACACACTGCTGACCAGGGGGAGTCACAACCTATCCCTGATACTCCTTCTTATCCTGTGAAAACTTCGCCCACAGAGGATACAGCGGCGTTTAGCGCACTAATAGAGAGGGCAGCACATAATCATGATGTGGACATGCATGCTGACCCGATTGAGGAGGATTTCTTGTTTGACACTTTCTCAACTTCAGAGAAATCAGTTAAAACATTGCCAATGTTAAAGGGTGTCCTCAAACACGCAGGAGACATTTTTAAGGAGACCACCAGAGCAAGGGTTGTCAACCCCTGAATTGAAAGGAAATACAGACTGGCGTCTGTGGACCCTACATACATTAAGGGACAGTTGCCGTTGGACTCTTTGGTAGTCTCCAATGCTCGTAAACGTGCCAACTCCCAAACTACTGGTGATGCTCCTCCTCCAGACAAAGAGTCTAAAGTGTTAGAAGCTTCTGGGAAGAGGGTGGCTGCACAAGCAGGTAACATCTGGAGAATTTCCAACACACAGGCCCTATTAGCCAGATATGATAGGGCACATTATGACACGTTGGAGCAACAGCTACAACATTTGCCTGATGCCTACAAAGAAGGAGCAGAAACACTTATACAGGAAGGGAAACTCATATCCAACGCTTCCATTAAATGTGCGATGGACGTAGCTGACACTGCAGCCAGAGCCATCAACACTAGTGTCATGCTCAGAAGGCATGCTTGGTTGCGTATCTCAGGTTTCAAACCAGAGATTCAAACCACTTTATTAAATCAGCCTGTAAACCCTGATTTTTTATTTGGTCCTGATGTGGACTCCATCTTAGAAAAAATTAAAAAAGACAGAGACAGCCAAATCTATGGGGGCCTTGCAGTCTCAACAATTCAGAGGTGGTTCCTTTCGTCGCTCCAATAACAGAGGAGCTTCCAGAGGACAGGCATCCCAGCAGACTCAATACAACAAAGGGAACACGCAAACCACCTATACTAAAACAAGCAGAGGTGGATACCGTGGCAACAGCAGTAAAGGCGGAGGACGAGGGAATAACAACACCAGATCCTCCGCCAACACTAAGCAGTGACGCCTTGTCGCTGCCCCCAGACCATATAACACCGGTCGGGGGCAGATTACAACAGTTCCTGCCAGTCTGGGAAAGCATTACCACAGACAGGTGGGTAAGACAACTCATTCAGTATGGTTATTGTCTAGAGCTAACATCCACTCCACCCAACATACCCCCAAAACACCGTCCTATGTCCGCAGAGCACATACACTTATTGCAGCAAGAAGTCATCCGCATGCTGCAAAAAGGGGCCATAGAACGCGTACCTGTACAGCAACAGGGTACAGGGGTATACTCGCTGTACTTCTTAATCCCCAAAAAGGGCGGGTCTCTCAGGCCAATACTGGACCTCAGGCCCCTAAACCAATACATCTTGTCAGAACATTTTCACATGCTCACTTTTACAGCAGGTTCTACCATTGCTCAGTCAGGGAGATTTCCTCTCAACACTAGACCTGAAAGACGCATATTTCCACATACCGATGCACACAGGAAATATGTCAGGTTTACCATACAGAATCAGCACTACCAGTTCAAGGTCCTGCCTTTCGGGGTGACAACAGCCCCCAGGGTGTTTACCAAGTGCCTAGCGACAGTAGCTGCACACCTACGGAGAAAACATGTTCACGTCTACCCCTATCTGGACGACTGGCTCATCCAAGCAAAGTCAGCCCAGCAATGTGCCAGTCACGTGTCCCGCACTATTCACCTCCTACACAGCCTCGGATTCTCCTTAAACTACCCAAAATCTCATCTTCAGCCCGCCCCCGTACAGCAGCTACTGGGAGCCACAATAGAAATTCTGGCGGCGAAGGCGCAGCCAAACTCAGCCACAATCAACAACATTCAGTTACTCATACAAAAATTCAGACCCCAACAATCGCTCACAGCAAGGGTGTTTATGCAGTTGATAGGCATGATGGCCTCCTGCATTTTCATAGTCCCTCACGCGAGACTACACATGTGTCCGCTACAGGAGTGCTTAGCACGACAGTGGAACCAGGCTCAGGGACAATTAAAAGACCTAGTGTTGGTGACCGGTCGCGCATACAGCTGTCTGCATTGGTGGAAACCACAAAACCTTTGCAAGGGACGACCGTTCCAAGAGCCTGTACCACAAATAGTGCTGACTACGGACGCATCTCTCCTAGGATGGGGAGCGCATGTCCTCCATTACACAGTGCAGGGACTATGGACAACACAGCAGAAGCGAATGCAGATCAACCTGCTGGAACTGATGGCAATCTTTATGGCGCTGAAAGCTTTCAAGGTGCACTTGTGCAACAGTCGTGTTGATCCGGACGGACAACATGACTGCCATGTACTACATACAGAAGCAGGGAGGGACACACACTCCACAGTTGTCCCATCTAGCGCAAAGCATATGGAAGTGGGCCATTCTGAGGAACATCTTCCTCATGGCGAAACACCTCCCAGGCAAAGACAACCAGATGGCGGACCTGCTCAGCAGACACAGCCACCAGATGCACGAGTGGGAGATACATCCCTCAGTGCTGCAGCCGTACTTTCAGCGGTGGGGTCACCCAGACATAGACCTGTTCGCCACAAAAGAAAACGCAAAATGCCAAAGCTTCGCCGCCAGGTTTCCACATCCGCAGTCTCGGGGCAATGCGATATGGATGAACTGGTCCGGCAGGTTTGCGTACGCTTTTCCCCCAGCCCCGCTCATACCAGTAGTGGCACGCAAACTGCGACAACACTCAATGACACTGATCCTAGTTGCTCCAACATGGGCGCGGCAACCATGGTACACCACGTTCCTAGAACTTTCCGTGGTTCCTCATCAACGGCTGTCATTAACACCCAGCCTTTTAACGCAGAGCCATGGCGACATTCAGCACCCACATCCGCAACAGTTGAACCTTGCAATCTGGCTCCTGAGGTCATAGAGTTTGGTTACCTCAACTTGCCTCCCGACTGTATGAATATTATCAAAGAGGCAAGGAGGCCTACAACCAGGGCATGCTATGCGGCGAAGTGGAAATGATTTGTCATCTATTGTAAAAATAATGACATAAATCCGCTAGATGCATCTACTCAGAACATCATCTGTTACCTTCTACATTTACACAGATGCAATCTGGCTTACAGCTCCATTCGTATAGATTTAGCTGCGGTGGCCGCTTATCTTCAAAACAGGCAGCACCTTTCCCTCTTCAGGGTGCCTGCTATTAAAGCTTTCCTGGAGGGACTCAAACGAATCATTCCTCCAAGACACCCACCTTCACTTGTCTGGAACCTCAACGTGGTTCTTACCAGACTCATGGGACCACCTTTTGAACCCCTACACTCCTGTGAGATACAATTCCTAACGTGGAAAGTAGCTTTCCTAGTTGCGATTACATCACTCAGAAGAGTTAGTGAGCTGCAAGCCCTAACTATTCAGGAGCCATTCATACAAATCCACGCTAATAGGGTAGTGCTGCGAACTAACCCTAAATTTATGCCAAAGGTGGTGTCCCAGTTTCACATCAATCAAGCTATAGAACTGCCGGTATTCTTCCCTAATCCAGATTCCGTGGCAGAACGAGCTCTACATACCCTTGATGTTAAAAGAGCTCTCCTGTACTATATAGACAGAACACAACTTTTCAGAAAGACTAAACAACTGTTTGTTGCCTTTTCACCACAGCACAAAGGCAACCCCATTTCCAAATCCGGTATCCCCAGATGGATTGTTAAGTGCATACAAATCTGTTATCGGAAAGCTAAACGCACACTAACAGTTCCCCCAAGAGCGCATTCCACACGCAAGTTAGGGGCATCCATGGCTTTCCTGGGAAACATTCCTCTAGAAGACATATGTAAGGCAGCCACATGGACTACCATACACACATTTACCAAACACTACTGCGTAGATGTACACTCCAAACAGCAAGCAGCTGTAAGACAGGCTGTACTCAAAACTCTTTTTCAAACTGCTGCAGCTGGCACGGGCAACCGCCGCTAAGAGGAGACTGCTATACATTCTATGCATAAGATGTGAATTCAGCAGCCCACATGCCTCAAACGGAATATGCTACTTACCAGTTTGCATCTGTTCTTGGCATGTAGGGCTGCTGATATTCACATCGCCCTCCCTCCTCCCCGGTGCCTGTCGCAGCTGTAGCATTCAGAATTAATCTCTAGCATGGACATCACCAGGGGCGTAGCTAGAGCTTGTGGCGCCCGGGGCTATCCCTCAGATTGCCGCCCCTGGGGTGGGGGCGGTGTGGGGTGCTGGGGTAAAAGGACGGCGAGCACTTGAAAGCGGACCGAGAGACACGTAGTATCACCATTAAAAATTACCTCAATCATGCAAGTTACATGCACATACATGACACGGTCCAAGGCTACACAGTTGAATACACCGGTGACTGGCCGTACAAAAGAGAACACACAGACTGCATGATCTATCTGGGGACTCAGAAAAAATGCATGTGACATCCATCAGAGAGCTGCGTGAACAATTACTTGGTAATCCCCTCAGCACAATGCAAACATGCACATACATGACACTGTTCAGGGATCCATCATCTACAGCTGACATTAAATGACCATTCATCATGGTCCTCCCATTAAATCAGTGCACTTTGTGGTCTGCATAATACATGTGGTTTGCAGCAGGCACATTAACCCTCTGTGCTACCTTTCCAGGAGTCAACCCTTCCACTAGACAAAACTCCAATCTCTAGGAAGAACATTAATCACCGAAGTTATCATGACATTTTTATTGTTTCTGAAAATTGTTGGAGGCCAGGAAGGAGACAGCAAGTTTTTTAAAAACTATAATATACTTGCAAACACTACGCACCCACCCGAAATAGGTACCCAGTGCGGTCACAGCGTTCGCACCGCCCTAACCTGCTCAAGGTTAATGTGACCGCAGTGAACTTATTGAAATATAATTATTTGTTTATAAGGCTGTGTGTCTGTGCTTTGAATCTCATTGTACACTTGGAGAAATTCAAGTAATCAATGAAAAATATTAAAATGTGTAGAATGGAAATCTTACCATATTTGTTCCACTATTTTCAGCAGTTGGGATATTCTGAGACAAGGCAGCAACCATAGAAAGTGTGTGAAATTCAGGCTGCTACTTCAAGTTTATTCTAGTATTTCTGGCTCCCCACAGACACAGCTTTAGATTTGTCACAAAAGGCAAAGGGTTGGATAAATGCTTCAAAGCATTATTGTTCCAACAACGGAAGATGAGAGTTTGACAGGATCATGCCCAACAAGTTACATTGCACACATCCGTTTTTTAGGCACAGCAAAATTAAGTGATTTGTCCAGAGCCACAGGATACTAGGCCGATTCAGAGACTTGCACCTATATCCCTAGTCCCAAATTCTGCAGCTGTGGCCTAACACATTCTCTGCTTGCGTTGTTGAATGCCTGGTCAGTCATGCCTCTAATGGATGCCGGTTTGCATGGACCACACCCCTGCCACTTACTGAAGAGCATCAGCTAGGTGTCACAAATCACTGCACAAGTATCTGCATAAATGGCAGGACAGGTGTGGTGCCTGCACATGCAACCAATACACCAAATACGCATTTGTAAACAGGATTTGAACTTCAGTCTGTCGATCTAACCTGCCACTTTACTGGTTACAGTTAAGGTTGCCCCTGCCAAAGAAAGGATTTGTCCCCTTCCCGTGACCCAAATGTACCTGCACGAGTGGGCAGGGACACAGCCCACCTTGCTAAAAGGTGATGCGTGATTGGGGGTGCATGTGAGAGAGCCCAGGCCCAATCACGCAATTCCTAGGAAAAAAACAGAACGTTTTAAATTTACTATTGGCATTCGAGACGACAGGGCCAGGCTAGTGTTTGAGTGGGTCATGCTCATGTTTGGGTGGGCCTGGCCCAGACACTAAAACCGGGCCTCGGCTGAAAGTCAACAAAATTGTTGGTGAATGTTTTGTTCTTTTTAGCCTCGACTAGAGCGAACCCCCAAACTCCCCGACCCTGTTCCCATTGCACTCGGGATCGCATTAGCCACACTTTTTATAAATACACTTCATCCTCTGGATGATTTGCGAATTCACTTTCATTGAGGCCCCATTTACACTTTCATTGCGGCCCCATTTCTAGTGCAGTCCAGCAAACATTGGGCTTAGACACAGGGCAGGAGGGAAATAGTTCGAGCTGAAGCTCCTTTTGCCCAGTTGGTGTTTTGCCTGCTGCCTGCCATCCATTCTTTACTCTTACTTCCGTATCCCATGCCCTCCACTCGCCTACATTCTCTCTCCTTTCATGTCTCCTTCCATTCTCTCCATCTCGTGAGGTCTTGCCTTCCCTCCTCCTTCCTGTCTCCCTTTCAGAACTTCCTCCTCTCTCAGAAGCGCTTCTTTCCCCCCACGCAAAAGTTTCCGGGTGTCCTGTTCGCCCCCTATCTTTCTTGCCACCTGCTCCCCTTTCTCCCTCATCCCTTTCACACCTCCACTATCAGCGCCTAAAGTGATCCACAAGATGAAATGCAGCGCTTTAAAAAACATCTAACTAAAGAATTTGATAAATTCTTCGGCTTCTCACCCTTTGAGACTGGGGGTGGGATGTGGCCTCACGGCTAGATCTGCCGAGCGGGGACCCAGGTTTGAGCCTCAGCACAGCGTCCTGTGGTTCTGCGCAAATCACGTTATCTCCCCATGCCAGTAAAAAAAGAATGTGTCCTTGTGTAACCTAACTGGTGCTCATGTAAGCGCTCCTATACCTTCGGGTCGAGTTCGCGCTATATAAAAAGACTCTCTCAAGGACCCTACCGTGGCGTCGCTGCCCGCTGGGCTGGGAAGATGACCTCTTCATTATCTCTTCCGCTAGGGAGGGACACGAGCAGGCGGGGGGGGGGGGTCAGTATAGCGCAGTACCGCCGTGCCCCGCATGCCTGCATCTGTTCCTGGGCAGCTTCTTCTTCTGTGCAGATATGCCACACGCGGGCTGCCGGAGCCTGCCCACGCTGCAGTCAACTCACGAAAGACGTGCCACTTGTCCCATTAATTTTAGAGAAGCCGGAGTACCAGGACTACAGCGTTGCCCTTCCCTTGGCACTGCAATTTAGGCGCGAGGGCTGGCCAAATATTGTGCCCAGGGCCGTCATTGGTAGCGCTTTCGCGCGCTACAAGATTGACGGCCCTGGGACTGTCACGGGACCCACAAACGAGGTACGTCGTGCACCTTACGTGCATCTGCAGGCAGCATTTACAACTTAGTAGATGTGCTGCTTGCTTGCACTTCACGCGGGGGCCGCGCGGCACTTGCGGCCCGTTCCGGCGGCCGTTATAATTTATTTGGGGAGCCATGGGCCACCAGTGCCACCCCTAAATAGTGCCGCCTGGGGCGGACCGCACCCCCCTAGCTACGCGGGTGGACATCACTTACTGTATCATACTCCATCCCTGCCACAATGGCGAAAACAATCTGAGGATGGAGAGGATGCCCATGCGCACTGTAGTCCAGGGGAGGAGCCACCTGTCTCGTGATACTTCGAAGACTCTTCCAGGACAACAATGTGCAATCATCCGGACCCAACACTAGGCGGCGATCTATGCATAAGATGTGAATATCAGCAGCCCTACATGCCAAGAACGGTGATGCACCATTACATCGCAACTTTTACAACGGGAGGCTTTTACAACGGAACTTTTACAACGCAGGATCCATTACATCGGATGCCATTACAACGCATGGCATTACATAGCAGATGCTATTACAACGCATGGCATTACATCGTAAGTATAGGTAAATATTATTTTTTTAATTTTATTAATATTAATTATAATTAAATATATTTATTTATGTTTTTTAATATTATTAATTTATTATTTATTATATTAATTAAAGTAATTTTTAAAATAAGTACAGGTGTACAGGGGTGTTTTTAGGTTTCAGGGTAGGGTTTGGGTTTTGGGATACAGGGGTGTTTTTAGGTTTCAGGGTAGGGTTTGGGTTTTGGGGTACAGGGGTGTTTTTAGGTTTCAGGGTAGGGTTTGGGTTTTGGGGTACAGGGGTGTAGGGGTGTTTTTAGGTTTCAGGGTAGGGTTTGGGTTTTGGGGTACAGGGGTGATTTAGGTTTCAGGGCAGGGTTTGGGTTTTGGGGTACAGGGGTGTTTTTAGGTTTCAGGGTAGGGTTTGGGTTTTGGGGTACAGGGGTGTTTTTAGGTTTCAGGGTTTGGGTTTTGGGGTACAGGGGTGTTTTTAGGTTTCAGAGTAGGGTTTGGGTTTTGGGGTACAGGGGTGTTTTTAGGTTTCAGGGTAGGGTTTGGGTTTTGGGGTACAGGGGTGTTTTTAGGTTTCAGGGCAGGGTTTGGGTTTTGGGGTACAGGGGTGTTTTTAGGTTTTAGGGTTGGGTTTGGGTTTTGGGGTACAGGGGTGTTTTAGGGTTTAGGGTTGGGTTTGTGCTTAGGGCTAATTAAATTATATTTACCATTTATAAATTAATTAAAATATATTTATTAAATTAAATTAATTATATTAATTACATTTTTTAATTAAATTAAATAAATTATTTTAATTAATTTAATTTAATTACAATTTTAAAAATATTTAAATTAAATTAATTTCATTATATTAGATTTAAATCTATTAAATTAAATTAATTACTATTTTAAAATGTATTTTATTTAAATTAATTAAATTAACTTAATTACATTTTTTTTAAAAAGGTATACTTACCTATACTTACGATGTAATGCCATGCGTTGTAATAGCATCTGCGATGTAATGCCATGCGTTGTAATGGCATCCGAGATGTAATGCCATGCGTTGTAATGGCATCCGATGTAATGGATCCTGCGTTGTAAAAATTCCGATGTAACGGAATGCGTTGTAAAAAACCGCGTTGTAGTGACACCAATCCGCCAAGAACGGATGCATACTGGTAAGTAGCATATTCCTTAACAGGGGTACAGATATTATAATGAGCCCTTTTTAGGTGTCGCGCCTGCGTTGCAGTGCGAGACCTCATGTAGGGGGTTTCAAAACGGACCTAGGAATCGCACATGCGAAAGAAATTTCATAGAAAAGCAGACAATGGATTCCTATGGGAGAACATACAGAATAAGGGTAAACCCGGTTCAGATTACTTTTGTGGTTCAATACTGGGCTACAAGGTACAGTATTAGCTTCTCTCCTGATCACAGGTGAGTACTTCAGAATTCGTTACTCGGCTGATTTTATAGGAATATTTAAAGTTTTCAAAAGTAGGCACTTATAAGATTTTTCGAGTCAAACCAGTCAATGTTATCCAATGGCAGGTAAGTGAGTTACCGGTTTCCAGGTGAGTACTCGGCTGGTGAAGTTAAGGTTCTGGGCATAGATTCAGGGGTCCCCCAAGGTCAGGTAGGTACAGTTGGTTCACCCTCAGGGGCACAGGGGCGGCCGGGTGCAGAGGTAGTTAGGCCCAATGTTATCAATGAGGGGCATGGGGCCTCCGGTTGATGGCTGCTGGCTAGCAGGCCACGCGGCTGTGGGAGCTGAGCTCCTGGTCACTTGCTCAGGGCAAAGGGGAAAGTAGGATAGGGCAAAGGTGGCAGGGCCAGCAGCATTCGGACGGCTGGGTGCAGGGTGCTTTTGAGCCGTCAATGTTGTTCAATGGGAAAGTTCACAAGTGAACAAAGGCTCGGGGACGGAGACTCTTCAGGGGCTACCACCACTTCGAGAGGTAAGTTGGGATCTTGGACACAGGTAGGTACCCAAAAGGAAGGCACAGGGTGTAGGAGAGTAGGGTCTGCTTCCTATGGTCACTCCCACTTTTTGCTTTTGCTTCACTGGTTTTCGACTTATATGTGGCTGTGGGCCTGCTAATCAGACCCACAGCCCAGATGCACTCTCTCTAAATTCAAACCATGTACTCTAGGTACATACACAATTGGGGATTGGTTCACCTTATCAGCCCCTGTAGAAGTGTACCCTAGGTACCCAGGGCATTGGTGCAACCAAGGCCTACCAGGGGCTGCAGCATGTATTATGCCACCCCTGGCTGGCCACTCAAACTGACACAACTGGCTGATCACTCAGCTGGGGCAAGGTCGTGTAATCACCCCTTGCTTAGGTATAGTATTCCTATACCTACCCTTATATATAGACATACAGTAACCTATAAGTCACTCCTATGGCAGGCCTTAACAATCCTGAAGGCAGAGTGCTTGGTTATGTGTGAGATGGTGCTCTAGCATGAGCTGAGCCTGTCTGCAGCCTGCGGAACCATGTCCTTATAGCTGTTCTATGATATTGCCATACCATATACTCTTAAGTGCATTATAATCCTCGCGGTTGAATGCTAACTTTGGTTTGGCTTTATCTAAACATGTCGTGTAAGGTGTCATACGCTTTGGAATACTACCCCCTCGCCAATTCTGGCTACGGGGGTAGCATTCCACCCTTCTAGAGGGAGAAGACATGTTACTTCCATTAATCCCAGTTAAAGTTAACCAGAGCCTCAGCATCACAAAATGGATGCTGCTGCCACAGACACAAGTCTGGCCTCCTGCTGCTGGACGAAACTCCGGCAGGGGAGACCTGGACAATAGGTTTCCTGTCACAGGGAGGTGCTAGCACCACCCCAGACAGGAGATCGTGGATTGGGGCAGGGAGGGCTGAATGAAACCAGACACTGCCTGGGGCACACAAGGTGTCCCATGCACAAGCCAGTTCAAAGCGGTGCTGGGGCACTCCAGCCCCAGCTCTGGCGTGAAACTGGACAAAGGAAAGAGGGTGTAACCACCCCCCTTCCTGGTCCCACCCATAGGAGGGACCTAGAAACCTACCCAGCCCCTTTTAGTTGTATAAAAGTAGGAGCTGGACCCCCGGACTTTAGATTAATCCTGGAATCGATTTGAACCGAAACTTTGGACCCTTCGGTATTCACCTGAACTGAAGACTGAAGAATCTCCCTTGTGGCCAAGGAGTGACCACCCTGGGCAACCAGGCACCATCCAGCAACTCAACGGCTTGCTTTGTCCCTGTTCCCGCCGGAACCTGAGCACTGAGCCTGACAAGACCTCGACTCCCGGATCCCTCTGACCCCACTGCACGACTCCAGCACAGCTGAGCCCCGTGGAAGGCGCCGGGACCCGTGGAACCAGGCAACTTGGAAAGTCTTCAACTTGCTAACAGCGCAGCTCCTGAGGCCTCCTCGAAGCTGTACACTGGGGACTGAGACACCCTGACACCGAGCTCCACCTGCACCGAAGACCAGCCCTCCACACTCCACGAGATCTGCGTGGGGCCCTTCTGCTTGTGTTCTGCTCGACGCGTTGTCCTGGTTGCTGGCCAGTTGGCTAGTAGCCCTGTGACGACGATCCTTTTGAAAATCCATTGCTGGTCTGGTTGCTCCAGACTGGCACTTGCTTCCCTGAAAAGGTGAAGTACCTCAGACCCTCCTGGTCTGCACCAGAAGCTCTTTGTGTATCCTGCGTGGATTTCCTTTGATTAGGCTTGTTGGCTCCGATCTTGAAGTCGACCCCTCCATCTGCGAGAACCTTCGTGGGACAGCTCCTCTCCAGCACCTGGTCATCCTCAACGCCTCCTGGTCCGCGTGGCTGCAACGACAAGCTTCACGACAGCACCTGATTGCTCCTCGACGACATCTGGTTCCACCCGGTCACTGGCTAGTGACCTAGACTCTGTCCCCTCTGCTTTCAGGTCTTGTTCACCTTCGATCCACCCTTGGATCCACCCGGACATCTTCCTCCTGGTCGCCTGCAGCATCTTCTTCCAAGGCTCCATAAGAATCAACGAGAAAACCCGGCACACTTTCACACCTATGCACCCACAGCCCGTGGGTGAGGTAACACGAGTACTTCGGTGCTCCTGTAGGGATTGACTATCCTAGTGTCTAGTTTTGTTAGTTGTATCCTCCTAGTTAGACGGGAAGTGTCCTAAATCTTCATTACTTACCTTTCTAAGTTCCCATTGACTTTCTATTGACTCTCGCGCGAGTGTACTGACACTGCACGCGCCGCCTGTGGGCTTCCCACTCCTAACCTAAGGTTCAGATAGTGTAGCCCCAGCGATGCCCTAGGCCTTTCCCTTTCCCGAGTCGTGGTTCTTATACCACTTACTTAGTATATGGTTTTACGCGCCCCTAGGGCCTAACTGTAAATTGTGCTATTTAAAGTGTTTCTAAGAGTAACTTGTTATGTGCTTTGGCCTCTGATCTCATAAAGAGTTCAGAGGAGTGTGTTAGTGAATAAAAACATATATATATTTTATATATATCCTGTGTGGTGTCCTTTGATTTGGTATTCAAGGGGTTACATATGGTAAAACAGCTGGCTTTACACGCCCTCAAGAGTCTTTTAGCCTAAGACTGTTCTGTCCACGCTACCTCTAGGATAGATGGTCTATAAGGTTGACTTTACAACCATCACCATAAGGGTTGTTTGGACCGGTGCAAGGTGTTCACTAGAATAGTGAACTTCATATACCAGGCCAACTTCTCACACAGGGGGCTGTAGGGCGCCGGATGCAGGGGTGTCTCTAGGTGTCGGAAAAGCTTACCCTCGGCTGGTCTCGGTTGGATGGGCCCCTGGTTCTGAATCTGCAGGCGTCGTCTGGTTCATCGAGGAGGGTCTTTGGGCACTGGACTTCGGGTCCCAGTCGCCGGGGGGATGTCCTCGTGGTCTTGGATCACTCAGGCACGGGCCAGGCTCGGCGGGGGCAGAGGGGGCTGGTCTGGAGCTTCCTGGAAGGCACCAGGGGTGTTGTTGCAGCAGAGCCTCTGCTGATGGGAGTCCCAGTCTTTAAGAGGGTCAAGGCAGGCAGGTCCTCTGGGTGTCCCAAGGTTGCTGTCCGCAGGAGTCGCTGGGATTGAGCAGGCCGGTAGGGCTGTGGCCAAGTCAGTTGTGGTCGTCCTGTTGTTACCAGCTGCACGGCGGGTCTTCCTCCTCTTGATCTTCTTTCTTCTTTTCGTATCGAGAACTGATGAAGGAAGGTTAAGGGAACCCCTAAATACTGAATTTAGGGGCGTTACAGGTCGGGCAATGGCAGGGACCAATAGGTCCCTGTCCTGGGGTGGGTACACCCCCTAGCCTGCTCCTCTCCTGTGGGAGGGGGGCAGGAGCCTAGCTGTGATTGGGCAGGGCTCCCCATCTTCAAGATGGCCGGAGCCCGGGGTGGTGCTTCACCTCGTCCCCCCCCACCTGAGGGGTGTGGTTGGCATAGGCTGGCACACCCCCCTTCCTGACAAAAACACCTGTATACAAGGGTCTGTAGGGGAACCAAGTTTAAATACCTATTCAGTATCCTATCCCCCAATCTAATTATAATATAAACACAAGGGATACTATAAGTCTGTAATAAGCTCAATATTGTATGTCAATTATGGAAGAGAGCATGCATGAACTGGTGTCTGATCCAAAAAGACTAGGAAAAAGTGTGAGAACAAAACATAAATACTCCCATCAGCCCACCACTTGGCGGAATCTCGTCATCTGGGATTTTTTGTAAACAGACTGGTATCCGTAAGGTCTCTCACCTGATGATATTGTGAGGAGACCTATCAACAGATCCTCCAGTGACAGAGAACTAATATAGATAACATGGCTAGATGGGAAAAGTTGCAGTGAAAAAAGGTGAAAGAAAAAAGTGAAATAAATGTGAAATAAAATTACCTAATGTGATGCCAAGACAAAACTACTTTATTAGGGGTGGGTCATCACAAGGGTAATATTAAAAGCAAGTGTTGGAACAAATATCACTATCAATCAGATGGAACTGGTCGACATGTTTCAGCCTAACAAGGCTTTCTTCAGGACCTAAGATTTACGATACTAATTCACTTTTTTCTTTCACCTTTTTTCACTGCAACTTCTCCCATCTAGCCATGTTATCTATATTTGTTCTCTGTCACTGGAGGATCTGTTGATAGGTCTCCTCACAATATCATCAGGTGAGAGACCTTACGGATACCAGTCTGTTTACAAAAAATCCCAGATGACGAGATTCCGCCAAGTGGTGGGCTGATGGGGAGTATTTGTTTTGTTCTCACACTTTTTCCTAGTCTTTTTGGATCATGCATGCTCTCTTCCATAATTGACATACAATATTGAGCTTATTACAGACTTATAGTATCCCTTGTGTTTATATTACACCCCCCTTCCTGACGTAGGTTTTCCCGCCAGTCTTCCCGCCAGAGTGGGGGTCAGGACTGGTGGGGGCCAGTTGCTGGGTGTGAGAAGTTGGCCTGATATATGATGCTCACTAGTTCTAGTGATCACCTTGTATCAGTCCAAACAACCCTTATGGTGATTGGTTGTAAGTCAACCTTATAGACCAGCTATCCTAATGGTAGCATGGACAAAGCAGTCTTAGGCTAAACTCTTTATGGCATGTGAAGCCAGCTGTTTTACCACAATATAACCCCTTGAATACCAGATGAAAGGACACCACACAGGTTGTTATGAAAATAAACAATATATTTATTAATAACAAACACCTCTGAACTCTTTATGAGGTCAGAGGGCTAAGCACATGACAATCTCTTAGGAAAAATACGATAAGTTGCACAAAGTTACAGTGGTGCCCTAGGGGCGCGACAAACCATATACTAAGTAAGTGGAATGTGAAAGTCAATAGGAAAAATGGAGCTGTCCAGAGGCTGTAGGATCGATGGGACCACGCTACATTAACTCTAGGTAAGTAATAGGAGGCTAACGGAACGCGTGTGCAGAGTGTGAACTCACACGCGAGATGCGTAACAACGTCTATGGACAGTACAGTTCAAGTAAAAGGTAGGTACGGACAATCCTGACTAGTTAGGACTAAAATGACTGTGGAACTGGACACTAGGACAGTTAAACTACCCTTGAGCACCAAAATGCTCTCGTTACCTCACCCACGGGCTGCGGGTGCATAGGTGCCAAAGTGTCGGCTTCTCGCGTTGGAGTCAATGGAGCCTGAAAGAAAAGATGCTGCAGGCGACCAGGAGGAAGATGTCCGGTGCGATCCAAGGGTGGATCGGTGAAGAAAAAGACCTGAAAGCAGAGGGGACAATGTTCACAGTCACTAACCAGTGACTGGAGTGGAACCAGGAAGGAACCAGATGTCGTCGTCGCGATCAGGTGAAGAGTGGACGCTTGACTCTGCAGCCACGTGGACCAGGCGGTGTCTTCGACGACCAGGATGGAGGCACGAGCTGTCCCACGCAGGCTCTCGCCGTCGGCGGTGTTGGATCCGGAATCGGCGTCAACAGGCCTTGGCAAAGGCAACCCACGCGGTGAATGAAGAAAGAGTCTGGTGCGGACTAGGAGAGTCCGGGGTGCCCCTCTTTTGGAAGGGAGCAAGGGCCAGTCTGGAGCAACCAGACCAGCAGCAAAGATTTCGAAGTTCGTCGTCTAGGAGGCCACTAGCCAGCCGGCAAGTGACCAGACAACGCGTCGAGCAGCAACAAGCAGAAGGGCCCCACGCAGATCTCGTGGATGCTGGAGGGCTGATCTTCGGTGCAGGGGCTGCTCGGGGATGGGGCTTCTCAGTCCCCAAAGCACTTGGTCGAGTTTACCTCGGGAGTCGTGCTGGAAGCGAAGTGCAGTCTCGTTCAAGATGGCCGGTCCCACGTGTCTCGTCGCACCCACGGGTCTCAGCTTTGCTGCAGATGTGAGTTGAGGTCGGAGAGGTCTGGGAATCCGGGTCTCGTCGGGCTCTGAAGTCTGGATCCTCGAGGGAAGACGACAAAGTGAAGCCGCTGGACGCTTGGTGGTGCCTGCTTGTGCAGGGTGGACACTCCTTGCCCACAAGGGAGATTTCTTCAGTCTTCTGTGGAGCAGAACGTCGAAGTCCAGAGTTTCTTCTTGTAGAGTAGTTCAGGATTAATCTAACTTGGAATGGGACCAGCTCCAACCTTTATCCTGCTAAAGGGGGCTGCACTACTGACTAGGTCCCTCCCCTGGGTGGGACCAGGAAGGGGGGTGGTTACACCCCCAATCCTTTGTCCGGCTTCCCACCAGAGCTGGGGCAGGGATGCCCCAGCAACTGGTTGGAACCGGTGTATGCACAGGACACCTTGTGTGCTCCGGGCATGTCTCATTCCTTTCAGGCCTATCCTACCCAATACACAAAATCCTGTCTGGGGTGGTGCTACCACCTCCCAAGGCAGGAAACCCTTTGTCCAAGCCGCCCTCGCTGGAAGGACTCCCAGCAGCAGGAGGTCAGACTTGTGTCTGTGGTGGCAGCATCCATTTTGTGATGCCAAGGCTCGAGTTAACTTTAACCGGGGTTCTCAGTTACATACATGTCGTGTCCCTCTAGAAGGGTGGAATGCTACCCCCGTCGCCAGAATTGGCGAGGGGGTAGTATTCCAATTCGTATGACACCTTACTCGACATGTTTTGATAATGTTATACCAGAGTTAGCATTCAACCGCGAGGATTATAATGCACTTAAGAGTATATGGTATAGCGTTATCATGGAACAGCTATAAGGACTTGGTTCCGCTAGCTGCAAACGGGCTCAGTTCATGCCAGAGCACCATCTCACATAATTCCAAGCACTCTGCCTTCAGGATTGATAAGGCCTGCCATGGAGTGACTAATAGGAATATATGTGTCCATTTTGGGGTTAGATATAAGTATACTATATCTACAGCAAAGGGTGATTACACCACCTTGCCCCAGCTGTCGTGCAGCCAGTTGTGTCTATTTTAGTTGGCCAGCCAGGGGTGGCATAATACATGCTTCAGCCCCTGGTAGGCCCTGGGTACACCTATGCCCTGGATACCTAAGGTATACTGTACAGGGACTGATAAGGTGGCCCAATACCAATTGGTAAATGCACCTAAGGTACATGGTTGTCAATTTAGAGAGAGAACAGCTAGGCTGTGGGTCCGACTAGCAGGCCCACAGCCAGGGAAAGTCGTAAACCAGTGAAGCAAAAAGCAAAAATCTGGGGTGACCATAGGATTGCAGACCCCACTCTCCTACACTGGGTATAGCAAATGGTCTGGAGAAGCTCACAGAGGCGGCAGGCCGTTGAAGCTTCCTCCTGCCCATCCTGGGGTAGGAGACCTAGCACCTCGCCCACGATGTGCATTGTTGCAGGCCCAGGAGAGCGGGGGGCTCTCCACACAGGAGTCCAGCAACATGTCTGCTGTGTGGCAGCCTAGGCAGCCTCTCAGTCAAGACGTGGATTGTGGTTAGGTTTCAGGGGGCATCTCTAAGATGCCCTCTGTGGTGCATTTTTCATTAAATCCCACACTGGAATCAGTGTGGATTTAATGTGCTGAGAAGTTTGATACCAAACTTGTCAGTCTTCAGTGTAGCCATTATAGTGTTGTGGAGTTCGTAATGTCGACCTCCCAGCACCATATACTCTCAATGGCATCACTGCACTTAGTGCCCAGGAATGGCCCAGGGTACTGTAGGGGTACAGGGCTCATGCACCTGTGCCCACACCACTGGCATAGGGCACCCAGCTAGAGGGGTGACTGATGTATGCCAGGGCAGTGGGTTTGTGGGCATGGCACCAGGGATGTGTGCCATGTCGACTCTTTGTTTAGTTCTGTACTTAGGCACTCAGCCTGCAAAGGCAGTGTGTGGGTGCCAGGGTACAGGGCCCCCAAGGTTGGCACAATAAGTGCTGCAGCCCTTAGGAGTCTTCTCTGGTCACCATGCCCTGGGTACCTAGGGTATCATTTACTAGGGGCTGACAGGTGGCCAGAGATGCCAATTGGGTTTTAGTTTCAACACAGTTTTAGTGAAGGAACACAGGCCCTGGGTACCTGGTTGGCAGGAGCCCAGGGCACACCCAGTCAAAGCACATCAGCAGTCAGAAAAAAGTGGGGGCATACCAATGCAAGAAAGATGGCACTTTCTCACACCTAGGAGCGCAAGGAAAATCTGCCCTGGAAGAAAATGTTTCCATTTGGGGAAGAGGGGAGCAGCTCATACCACTGACACAGGGCTTGTGTGAAAACGGCCGCTTTTTTAGGTCTCGCGCAACGTTGCAAGGGCTCCTGTAACACACTCTCCCCAAATACTCTTGTTAACATGCCTGTGTTAGTGCACGCGCGTCTCCTGTGTCCGCGTGCTTGGGGCAGGTTGTGTGGGACTGGATCTGTATGGAAGACTAGTTTGAAATATGGTCCGCCGGTCGTCCGAGTATTTGTGACTTGATCAGTGACGAATGGCAGAATTCTCTGCAGGAAAGGAATGTGTCCGTGACTCGTCACCTGAAAGTTGTCTCCTCCCCAGGTCATCGCCTCTCTTTTGTGTCTTTCACAACTGCATGTACCGCAAGACCCGCTCCAAGAAGTCTGGCGGTCTGTGTGTCGGCGCACACCCCAATCTGAACTGGGATCATGGATTCGGAGGTAGAGGCTGGTGCCATCTTTTTTGATGTGGTATTTTTACATATAGCGTTACTTTGGGGCATAACCCCATAAACAAATTACTTTGACCTCATTAACTTTGCCCCTCCATTTTCGTCCAAAATTACTTCCTTCATTCCTTTAGCCCCGCCCTATCCTTTCTGTCCTTCTTTCATTCTTCCCCCTTCTTTATCCCTCGCCTTCATCATTACTTCAGTTCTGACTTCCCCTTTATTCTCTTTAGTTCCCTAATGCCTCTCCACCGCCTTTCCTCCATTTTTCCTTGCTTTCTTCCTCTCCTACATCTCTTCCACCCTCCCTCTGCCTCCATCCTGCGATACTCACCACCCTTACTTTCTTCCCCACTCTCACTTAACAACCTTCCTTTCTTCCTCCCACAATCCTACCCACACCGCCTTCATTACTTTCATAAATGGCTCACTGTCATTCCACATTCTCTTCCTCCTTGCATTGCTCTCTCCCTTCCTCCTCCAGCCAAGCTAACTTCATTTACACATAAAGCAGGTACGTGATTCACAGTTGCAAAGCCCCACAGCTCCTCCTGAAGAGCTTCGACACACAGCAGCAGCACGCGATCAGAAAAAGTGGAACTTAGCAACATTTTGAATGTGATGAAATGAGTCTATAATCTTTTGTTGGAAAACCGCTGTAGGCTTCTGCAAACATTGTAGTGTAACAACAGGTCGATTGGGTGCGAGTAGGGCGTTGCATGACATGGGCTCATTAAAATACACGTTGTGCTGTATTTCCGCGGACCCGCTTACTTCATAGTTCGTTCTTCTCATGCAAAGAACGTGTGCAGGGGCTCGAAGTTTTTGTTAGGAGCTAGTTTCCAGCGCTGCTTCTTAATCCCAGTGCCGTTGAGTAACAAGGGTGCCTATGCTTGAATCCACCCCACACCACTTCCTCCCATCGCCCTCCACATCCTGCCAATTCCTCTCTTGCAGTCTTTTCTCATCCGTTTGCTCTCCTTCTTGCTGTTTTCTTAACTTTCTCTTCCACCTTCTGTGTCCCTTTTTTGCATTTCAATCTCCAATACCAATAACTTCAAACTTGGCGAATGCAAGACCTACTGCATTGCAAATGCTTGTTTTCTCTTCCTATCTCAACCTGTAATAGAATTACAAGCAGCAAATCCAATGGTGCACCAGGACAAAATGGGCTTTGAACAGGACTATTTAAAAAGGAAGATGTTTGGACTGAAATTGCTGCCTACTATGTAACCACCATCGCCTATTTCAAGCCATCACAATGTCCTGACTTGATTACACCTTACATCCCATATACAGGAATAGTCAAACTCCAGAACCAGACAGCTAAATCTTCACTGCTGTGCACGATATTGGGACAAACTTTTATGTTATAGCAATTCTGAAAGACCTAGAAGTCTGGGTTAATTGCCTTCAGCTGGTCCCTGTTAATTAAACAGAATTTCAGCTAGCAAAGGTTCCTTGGAGAATATATTGGCTATATTCTTAATGATGGATAAGGAAATACATTCTTTGACTTTTCTATACTCCAGTTTTATTGGCTTGAAAGCAGGTTTGAATGAAGTTTGAAATAATCATTTAGGAATGAAAAAGCAGTGAGATATTTGTCCACAACAGAAATCCAGATCTTAAATACAAACAAATGGATAAAAATCGTCTCAGGAAGGAATAGGTTACATACACTGTACGCATCTGTTAATTGCATGTAGTGCTGTAGATTCACATGCACTGCATACTCCTGCCACTTGGGCTTGGATGACTGAAACATGTTTTTCTTCTAAGAGGTCTTTCGAGTAACAAGGTCCCAGTGAGTCCTTCTCAGTAAGTGCATATGCATGGGCACCAACTCCATTGTTCGATTGTTTCTCACCGAACAGGCAAGTGTAGGTATAGAGTAGTAAGTATAAAGCAATAGTGGCCAGGCATAAAGGGAAAGAATCATGTAAAGTGAAGGATATCTCTAGCAAGCACTAGCTTCCGGGGAGAAGGGTGGGTGCATAAGGCTGTAAGGCTGAAAAAAGACAACAAAGAGTTATTGCATTTTGCAGAAGGATTTGGTCCGGTCTATAGAATACATAAGAGCAAATTTGACATCCAGTGAGTAGAGTGCTCTTTCAGCTACTGAGTAGGGCTGTGGAAAAAAAGACGAGAGCTTGATAGTCTGATGAAGGTGAAATGGGGATACCAGGGTAGGTTGCTTTTGGGGGTTGGTTCTAAGACCAAGCATGTTGCTATGGGCATAGGAATAGCATTCCTGTAGAGTAAGGGCCCATAGTTTACTGATGAGTCTAAGAGACGTGATGCAAACCAGGAAAGTAACTTGCTCAAAAGGAGGTCCTAAAAGCCTGGTAATGACAATATGCAGATTCCAGACTGGAGCAATAGACATTTCTAGGAGGACTGAGAACCATGGCTGTCTAGCTCATGTTGGAGCCACTAGGATGAGGTTAAGAGGTGTTGGCCTCAGCTTCCTGACCAAGCATGGCATCGTTTTTTGTGCCTTTCTGCCCTCTGTTCCACTCGTTTTTCCCTCGTTTTTGTGCCTTTCTGCCCTCTGTGCCTCTCGTTTTCCCTCGTTTCTGTGCCCCTTTTGCCTTCTGTTCCACTCGTTTTTTGTGCCCTTTAGCCTTCTGTGCCACTCTATTTTCCCTCGTTTTTTGTGCCCTTCTGCCCTCTGCTCCACTCGTTTTTTGTGCCCTTCTGCCCTGTCACTCGTTTTCCCTCGTTTTTGTGCCTTTCTGCCCTCGATTCCACTCGTTTTTACCTCGTTGTGTGTGCCTTTCTGCCCTCTGTTCCACTCGGTTTTCCCTTGTTTTTTGTGCCTTTCTGCCCTCTGTTCCACTTGTTTTTCCCTCGTTTCAGTGCCCCTTTTGCCTTATGTTCCACTCGTTTTTTTGTGCCCTTTTGCCTTCTATGCCACTCGTTTTACCCTCGATTTTTGTGCCCCTTTTCCTTCTGTTACCTTAGTTGTCCCTCACCGCTGCGGTCCCGCCCCCCCCCCCCCCTGACTGCCCACTGCCCATTCGCTGCCTCCGCCTCCCAGCTGCTCCGGACTCCCACCTCCCCATATATGCCAGCCGATGTGCGGCCGTGCCCCTGGCGCACAGAAGGCGAGCCCGTCTGCGCCCATTCGCTCCTGGACTGCGCCCTGCGCCAGAACCCCTGGCCCCCGCACCAGCCACTACGACGCCAGCACTCTGCACGCTCTCAGCTCTCCGGACGGAGCCACACCTGCTTCAAGGCCGCCCCGAAAAGCACACAGGGCCCATTCACCTGCCGGAACTGCAGCTACACCAGCCTCAAAGCCAACAAACCACCCGCCAAGAAAGACCCCAACCACCTCCGATGCATACTACTGAACACCCGCTCCACACGCAAACATGCCGTCGAGCTCTGGGACCTGCTCGACACAACATCCCCGGATGTCGCCTTCCTGACAGAGACCTGGTTTAACGACTCCTCCGCACCCGACATCGCCATAGCCATTCCAGACGGCTACAAGGTCACCCGCAGAGACCGCACCAATTGAGTCAGAGGAGGAATCGCCATCGTCCACATGAACAGCATCAGGGTCTCTACTAGCACTGACGACGCGCTCAGCACCGCCGAACAGACCCTAATTCCACCCTCAGAGGCACCCTCGTCTACCGACCCCCCGGACCCCGCCCCCAGTTCAGCGACTCGATCGCCGACTTGATCAGCACGCACGCACGCACGCCCTGACCTCCACCGACTACATCCTCCTCGGAGACCTGAACTTTCACCTTGAGAACAACAACGAAAACAACTCCACAACCCTGATCGATAATCTCTGCAACCTAGGACTGAAGCAACACGTCACAACGCCCACCCACTCCGCCAGCCACACGCTCGACCCAGTCTTCTCCTCAAGCCCGTACGTCTCCATCAGCCACTCCACCGAACTCCTCTGGACCGACCACTGCTGCATCCACTTCGCCTTCCAGAAACCCACCACACACCACCGCACCCAACAGATGCCTCGCCACTGCTGGAGCAAAATCACCGAAGACCAACTACACGCAAGCCTCGCTCTCAGCCCACCCACCGAACCCTCCAACACAGACGACGCTACCCACAGCCTCAGACGCTGGATCGAGGACTGCGCGATCACCCTTGCCCTGCTGAAGACATGCCCTCACCCCCCCCCATAGAGACACCAGCAAGAGGGCCAGCTGGTTCACCCCAGAACTCCTAGCCTCCAAGCAAACCTGCCACAAACTAGAAAAGAAATGGCACAGTGAACAAACTCCTGACAGCCACGCAGCACACAAGGACGCCATCCGCAACCACCACCACCTCATCAGGGCGGCCAAGAGGACCTCCTTCAAAGACCGCCTCAACAACAACGCACACAATAGCAAGGAGCTCTTCAACATCGTGAAGGAACTCTCCAACCCCAGCTCCAACACCAACGACATCCCGCCGTCGCAAGCCCTGTGCGACTCCCTCGCCACCCTCTTCCACCGCAAGATAGCAGACATCCACGACAGCTTCAACACCCAGACAGCCCCAATAGACAGCAACACAACAGACCCTCCGTACACCATCGACCATGACCCCCTGCTAGCCTGGGCCAGCGTGAGCATCGATGACCCCATCAAGACCATGCGCTCAATCCACTCCGGCTCTCCGTCAGACCCATTCCCGCACCACGTCTTCAACGGAGCAAGCAGCACCATCGCACCGCACCTGCGCAACGTCATCAATCTGTCCCTCGAGACAGCGACCTTCCCATAGATCTGTAAACACGCAAGATCAACGCCCTACTCAAAAAACCTAAGGCAGACCCAAGAGACCTCAAGAACTTCCGGCCCATCTCTCTGCTCCCCTTCCCGGCCAAGGTCATAGAGAAGACCGTCAACAGACAACTAACCCGATACCTCGAAGAAAACAGAATCCTGGATCCTTCTCAGTCAGGGTTCCGCAGCAACCACAGCACCGAGACTGCCCTCATCGCCGCCACCGACGACATCAGGACCCTGCTGGACAACGGCGAGAACGCAGCACTCCTCCTCCTAGACCTCTCTGCCGCCTTCGACACAGTCTGCCACTGCACACTACGCGCATGCCTCCACGCCGCAGGGATCTGAGACAAGGCTCTGGATTGGACCACCTCCTTCCTCTCCGGCAAAAGCCAGAGCGTCCGCTTCCCCCCCATTCCGTTCCAAAGCCTCCAAGATCATCTGCGGCGTACCCCAGGGGTCCTCCCTCAGCCCGACGCTGTTCAACATTTACATGGCCCCGCTCGCACACGTAGCCCAACAGCACGACCTCAACATAATCTCCTATGCCGACTACACTCAGCTGATCCTCTCCCTCACCAAGGACCCCATCACAGCCAAAGCCAACCTCCACGAAGGAATGAAGGCCGTCGCCGACTGGATGAAGACCAGTCTTCTGAAGCTGAACTCTGTCAAGACGGAGGTCCTCATCCTCGGATCCAACCCTACAGCCTGGGACGACTCCTGGTGGCCAACGGCACTGGGGGCAGCCCGGACACCCACCGACCATGCACGCAACCTGGGAATCCTCCTCGACGCAATGCTCTCAATGACCAAGCAAGTCAACGCCATCTCCTCCGCAAGATCTACAGATGGATCCCGACAGATACAAGAAAGACAGTAACCCAGGCCCTCGTCCGCATCAGACTCTACTACGGAAACGCCCTCTACGCGGGAACCCCGACCAAGCTCATCAAACGACTACAACGCATCCATAACACCTCAGCACAACTGATCCTCGACATACCATGCCACGGCCACATCGCCCCCCACCTGAGAAACCTACACTGGCTCCCCGTCAACAAGAGGATATCCTTCAAGCTCCTCACCCATGCACACAAGGCACTCCACAAGACTGGCCCCGCCTACCTCAACAGACGTCTCTCCTTCTACATCCCCAACCTCCAGCTACGCTCCGCCGACCTCTCACTCACCACCGTCCCGCCCATCCAAAGAACACTGGTGGGAGATCCTTCTCCCACCTCGCCGCCAAGACATGGAACACCCTCCTACTGAGCCTACGACAGACCCAAGACCTGCTGTCCTTCAGGAGGATACACAAGACCTGGCTGTTCGATCAGTAGAGGCCCCCCCAGCGCCTTGAGACCCTCGCGGGTATGTACTGCGCTTTACATATGATTGATTGAGTGGAAGAGTCAGCAAAGCGTGCACAAAGATCCCTGACCAGTTGATCTACAGCGCATTGCTCATGGACTGTGGATGTGCAGAATCCTGACGACAAAGTTTGGGCATTTTGCGTTTTCGTATGTGGTAAAAAAGGTCTATGTAAGGGGTAACCTATTTCTGAAAGTACGGGATCAAGACTTGTGGATGTTGTTACTATTTATGGACTTGTTGATGGGTCCTGAAGAGCAGGTCTGGAAAGTCGCTGTCCACTTCTGGTGGATACTCTGTTATATTCTGAGGGCTAGGTGGATGGCTTAATGCCCCTAGGTGGTTGATATGGAGGCTGCGCTGGTGAGGTAGCCACAGGCCCTGGACTGTCAGGTCGTTGAGGTATACCCTCCAGCCAGCCAGAAATATGTTCATGGTAATAGTCACATGCAGAACCAGGGCAGTGAAAGGATTGTCATGCAACAGATTGCTGCTGGTCCGCCACTGCAGAGTGATGGATGCTGGTCGATCTATAAAAAATAGATCCTCTAACTGACCCCTGGGCTTATAATCATTGGTTTGATAGGCACTCCTGAAGTGGGTACATATGCATTCTAGCATGCGGCACACTATGGCAATGCAGGAGGCAATCATACCTAGAAGGTATATTACGGTGCGCACTGAAATTGGACAGAGTAGCTCATTTTTTTCCATTTTTTTTTAGAGGTCGTTAAAATGTGTGCATTCTCAAGGGATCTGGGGAAACCTTTCCCAGCAACTGATTTTAGGGCTGATCCTAGAAAGGACTGGCTTGGAGTAGCTCCAAGTGGCATTTTGAGAGCTTACTGTGAATCCTAGGTTGCCCAGGAGGGAGATTGAGGCCTGGCTAGACATTCCTGATTGCTTGAGCTCTTGATCAGCCAGTAGTCTATGTAGGATAAGAAAGACATGGGTTTCTCCCCACCTGAGATGAGTGGCTACCACAGCTAAACATTTTGTGAAGACCCTTGGGGCCGTGGTGAAACATTTTGTGAAGACTCTTGTGAAGTAATCAAGCTAGTCCATGTTGATTAAAGTACCTTTATTAACAGGTTACACAGCAGACAAGTACTTCACAGCCAGCTCCCGACCAGCTCCAACAGCAGACAAGTACTTCACAGCCAGCTCCCGACCAGCTCCCTTGAACAGTAGCATTCCACCTCAGAATAAAGCTACCCGACAACACTGGAATCTCCAGGATAGAATGAGCAAGTGGAGCTCAATGAACATTACTTCGTACTAAAAATAAACACTACATATCCTCCTTCCTGATTAACAACACTAAAAATAAAACATTTACAAACATTGTCACCCAGATACTATCAATACTCTACACAGGACTATACACAATAGCTACTGGGGATGACTCTGGTTCTGGAGCTTCTCCTAACGAAAACCTCATTAGTCACAGTCACCCTCACCTTCTTTTTCGTTATTCCCTGCACTTTCTGCCTTGTGGTTGACCATGACTGTCATTAGCCTTCCTCTCACCTTAACAATTTTGCTAACATTCCACCATTTTCCTGCTTGAACTTGAACAGCATTACTCCCAACTTTTATCACTGTGGTCGGCGCACAAAACTTGCCCAAGCCCTTTTTCACATTGACAGGTGTTTTTTGTTTCAAATCTTTTTTTATTCTTCCCAAACCAGGGAGCAGGCAACAGACTGACTGACACACAGTGTTAAGCCTACAACCCACTCTGGGCCGGCCGCGTTATTAGGTGGTGCAATAAATAACATTTATAGGTTTCTCACTCAGAGCTATTGTACACAGCGTTTCGCCTACAACCCCGAAGGGCCGGCCGCGTCATATGATATCCAGTATATGCTATGTAGTCATCGCATGGAATAGCCCGACCCCTTGGGTCGAATACAAACAATAACCAATAGAAGTAAAACAAACGGACCACGGGGATCCAAATTTCTGACAGAATAGTGAAGTAAAAGGCAGCAGGACAGAATAAGTAGTAGGAATAAGTAAAGATAAGAAATCTGGAGAGACAGCCACAGATAGCGCAGAGCGTGCCAGAAGGGGGAGGGGGCCAGTTCGCAGGGCACCAGATCGCAATTCAGCACCTTCATCAGCCTAGGCTTCGCACTCTAGTGCTCCTATGGTATCAGCCTATTCGGCTAAGGTGGGGCCACAGCATCCTCCACAAGCCGTAGCGCCCGGAGTCAAGAAGGCCTATGTCGCGCATGCTCCACAGCACATAAATATTGCACCAGCGGTTGTCAGACAGCCTTGAAGCGCGTGTCGCGAGCTTGCAGTCTGGCCGTGAGGAGCTCCATTGTAATAACATGCCGCAGACGCACAAACCAGGCTGCGATTGGCGGTGCCTCAGGCTTTTTCCAATACAAGGCTATGAGCAGCTTGGCCGCTCCCAGCATTTGAAGCGGCAAGATCCAATCACTCCGGGTCAGTGCCCTCAGACCAGCAGGTTTGATACCGAACAGCAGCGTGCTAGTGAATTCAGGCAGAGGGAATCCTAGCACCCCCCTGATGTGACTCAAGACTTCCTTACAGAAGAGGGTCAGAGACTGACACGCCCACCAGATGTGGATAAAATCCCCAGTTGCAGACCGACACCTCCAGCACGTAGGGGAGGAGGCAGGGAACATCTTGCTCCGGCGCGGGGGCGTGTAGTACCACTGGGTCATTATCTTATAGGCATTCTCTTGCTGCGGGATGCTACGATACACGTTGGGGATGTCCCGACACAGGCGACACCACTATGCCGAGGTGATGTCTGCTCCTGAGATTGATTGCCAGCGTTGCTGATACGGATGGGAGGGCGGCTTGTGAGGGTGCTGCAAAATCTGATAGATCTTTGATATCAAGCCCTTTGAGTCAACAAAGGAGCGGGCCAGCCGCTCGTACGGAGTAAAAGCACGTGTGGCCGCCTGATATGTGCCATCTTCCATCACCCAGTGCCTCAGCTGAGCGTATTGCAACCCAGCTACAAGCGGGACCCTAAATTCCTCTCTACAGTGGGCAAAGGACTTGAGGGAGCCCCCGTCAAACAGATCCATAAGCACCCTGCAGTTGCCCTGTGGCCACTTGTTAAAGGCCCCCGTGCGATAGGCCGGCGGGTAGGACGGATTCCCCTCTATTGGGGTGTGCAGCGAGGGAAAGGTCGTGAGGCCCCTGCGTACTGCTATCTTATCCCAGATCTCCAGCACCGTTTTCGTAGGTACCGCCATGTATGCGCTCCGAGAGCGCCCCGTCTTATGGCGCCACGCAAGATCCCAGATGGTGCGCCCGGTCACTGCCCGATCCATATGCAACCACCCCTTCTCGCTTTCAGTTACTCCCCACTCCTCTATAAAACGGAGGTGCGCTGCCCAGTAGTACTCCACAAGATTAGGGCAGGCCAGTCCCCCCCTGTCACGCGGCGCCATCAGAAGTGCTTCGGAAAAAAGGTGCGCAACCCGGCGCACATTGTCTGCCCCCTGCCGGTTGCGGATGAAGCCCACCTGATCCGAGTCTACCAAGCCCGGCATATGAGGGTCCAATGGCTTCGCCAGCAGCTTGGTGTATATTTTAAAGTCGGTGTTTAGCAAGGCAATCGGACGGTACGACGCACACATTGTAGGGTCCTTCCCAGGCTTCAGGATTAAAGCGATTTCCGCCAGTCCCATGTCAGGAGACGGCCCCACCTCATCCGTGAAGGAATTATACAGCCTGAGAAGGTAGGGCCAAAGCTGAACCTGAAACATGCGATTGAAGGACAGGGGAAGACCGTCCGGCCCTGGGGTTTTCCGCAACGGGAGCTCCCGCATGGCTATGGCTATCTCCTCTTGGGTTATGGGGCCCTTCATAGCCCTCGCATGAGGATGCAGCGGCGTCCCCCCGTACTTGTCTAAGACCTCCTCTACCAGCTCCGGGGGCAGCGCCTCCCCTGTTATAGTGCCGAGTAATAGTCCCTGAACGCCTCACATTTATCCTTCTCCGCCACAACTCTCTTCCCATCCAGCAGTTGGACATTGGCTATATGTGCTTTAGCCGCGCAGACTCTGTCGCCTCGCCAGTAGCCTCCCTACCTTATCCCCTACCTCAAAATACCTCTGTTTCAGCGCCAATAGGGACTTCTCCGCTCTGTTGGTTTGCAGCAGCCGAAGTCGCCCCCTAAGATCAGCCAGCTGCCGTCTCGACCTCAAGGAGGAACGGCCCTGATCTTGCAACTCCGCTTTCTTGATATCCCCCGCCAGTCTGTCCTCTAGCATTCGAGCCTCTCGCGCCCGTGCAATCTAGAGGGAGGTGATGTGTCCCCTTATCGTGGCCTTGAAAGCGTCCCAGATCACTGGAAAGGGTGTCTCCGGCAGGTCATTACAATCAAAATATGAGGTAATGGCTTCCCTAATGCTTTCTACATCGGCTGCATCCCGGAGAATACCCGGCAGCAGGCGCCACCTCGTTTCCCGGGCAGGGCAAGCAGCCGGGTCCTGCAGGAGCAGCTCCACATGAGTGTGGTCAGAGAGTAAGATATCAGACATATTGACCCCGAGGACATCTCGAGAGAGATCATGGGAAATAAATAGATAGTCGATGCGGGAATAAGAGCGGTGCGCATGAGAATAGAACGAGTACTCCCTCCGGTCTGGGGAGTGGTAGTGCCATGCATCCAACAGTCCTAGGTCCATTATCTGCTTGCGTAGCGCCGAGGACATAGCCCCTGCGCCACTAAGGGAATCCTCACTGCGGTCCACCTCTGGGTTTCAGACCAGGTTGAGGTCCCCCCCTAAGATTAGCGAAGAGCCTCCCTGCAGTACCCGCTCCCGCAGAAGATCCCGAAGGTAGCGTTCCTGCGCCTGATATGGGGCATAAATATTACATATGGTGTAGCGGCATCGCCCAACCTCCACATCCACTCTAAGGAAGCGTCCATCCCCACTCCGAAAGGGCCTGCTTCCCCCTCGCCTGATGCCAGCCCTGCACAGTTTTGCCACCCCTGCTGTCTTTGTATCCGCTGCAGCCCAAAACTGAAGAGGGTACTTAGGATGAGCCATGCGCTTGGTGACTGCTTGCAAGAGATGCGTCTCCTGCAGGAATATGATGTCTGGGCACTGCTGAAGGAGATAGTGCCACGCTTGCCTTTGCTTATTGGGTGAGTTAAGGCCCTTGACATTAAACGTTAAGACCTTCAAGGGGCTAGGTAAATTTGTCGTCATGACAGGATCTGATCATGGGCCACCCGCGCCCCCTGAGCATGCGCCCAGGATGCTCTATACACGCAGTAGGCATACACCCGCACAGCCCCACGCCATCCCACTGCCCGAGCCCCTCCCCACGCACTCTGGTAAGAAAGAAAGGGGAAAAGGAAAAAGATCAGCAAGGAACAAGAAAAGGAGGAAAAGAGCAAGAAGACAAAAGGCGGCCAAGTAGGCCACCCATCCTTGTACAACAACAGGGCCATAGTACACTGCCCCCTGCGCAGGGCATCCTACACCCACAGGTTCGGATACTCTCTGGGATGTCACTCCCCTAGGGACAGCCCGGGACAGGTCTGTGGCGGCCTCAAAGGTCTAACAACTGGGGGCTCCCGCCACCCCCCACCCCTCAAGCCTGGAGCCAGGGTGTAATGGGGAGTACTGGATCGTAGCCCTTCACCTGAGGATGAGCGTACATGGGCATCAAGCTTCCGTTCCAGTAGGCGATGAGTAGACGCCTTTCAGTTCATGGCGTCGAGGGGTGTATGACAGGGTTCTCCCGGTCCCCTTCAAGGGATCGAATGTGCGCTATGATGTCCTGCTTGTCCTGAGACTGTGATCGCTCAACCGGGGGGGGGGGGGTGCGATGATGTCGCTGCACAGTGGTCCAGGATGATTTGGCAGGCACCCTTTCTTGCCTACGGGAGCAGGATGGGCTTGCCGGCGGCGACGTTGGCAGGCGAAGTAGCTGCGCCGCTTCCGTGTACGTCCGTACAATTCTGCGCTTGGTTTCCCACTGGAAGATGAGCGCAAACGAACGCCCCCATTGGTAGGAGATGCCCAGGCTTCGCAGCTTTTCCGTCACCGGCCTAAATGCTCGCCGCCTCTTCAGGGTGTTGGGCGCCTGGTCTTGAAATATCTGAATCTTGTGCCCCTTGTATCGCAGGTCTGGCTTGTCACGCGTTGCTCTCCAGATGGCCTCCTTTTCCATAAAGAAGTGGACCAGAGTCAGGATGTCCGGAATGAGCCCCGGTCTCCCCGCGGGCCCGGAAACACGATGAGCTCGGTCCAAAGCCGGCGGAGAGGCGTTCTCATCACCCCATACTTCATACAGGAGCTGTGCCACATACGTCATAATGTCCTTCCCTTCTCCAATGGAAACCCCCTGGATACTGAGGTTATTCTTGCGGCTTCTGTTCTCCAAGTCCTCCTGTTTTACTTGAAGCTCGATATTCTGTTCCTCCAGGACCGCCAGACGCTGCCACAGCTGCTCCTGGTCCTCCGTGCGCATGTCCATCGTCTTTTCTAAACCATCCACTCGGTCTCCCAAGTCCGTGACCTCCTTCCGCAGTTCCTTCACACAAGTGTGGACCTCAGACCACAGGGATCCAATTTCTATCTTAAGCTCCGACATAAAGGAGGTCATAAAGGCCTGGGTAACCGGCGGGGATTCTCCAGCGGCCTGGGACGAGCCCTCAGTAGTGGCAGACGTGCCCGCCTTTCCCCACATTGCCATTACAGTATCATCTCTGGGGGCCGGATCAGTATTGCCCCCCTTAGAGCGCGTCATCGCCAGCTTCACAATTCCCAGCCGAGATTCACAGATGGTCGCTCCCACACTCCCGGCGGCTAATCCTGGTAAGCTCCTCCACCCGCACTTCTACACAGCGACCGTTCAGGCGTTGGGGGACCAGGGCCCCGATCCCAGGGCAATATTCCAAGCAAGAGTCCTTGCCCCCTCGTCAGCACCTTAACCCCAGGGCACCCAGGCAGGCCCACCTTGCCACCCACAGAGCCTGAGATGCGTGAAGGGGTCACCAGGCGAGCAAACAGGGGTATAGGCTGCAAAAGGTGTGGGGGGCAGAAGCTATAGCACAGCGTAAGACACACGGGGGGCTCCCTTACCCCCTGGGCGGTAAAGGTAGGGCTCTCAACAAATCAGAAGGGTCCAGGAAATGTGGTCGTCCTCCCCCCCCCCCCCCCCCCCCGAGCAGATCCTGCATAGGCCTGCCCAACACCCCCAGGGCAAGCTGCAGTGCCTCCGTCTCTCAGGGCCCACCAGGCATAGGGCATATGGGGAACAGCCGCACTAACTCGGTGCCTCACTTCAGCGTTGATATAGGGGGAAAACACTCCCCACCCCCCACCGCACCTCTCGTGAGCGCCCCTGCCACCCACCCCCCACAGTTTCCTGACGGGCGCACTATCCACCGTGCACCCGATCACTCACCCCCACCGCAGTGACCCCTGAGGAAAGGCCCAGGCAGGAAAGGGGCAAGGCAACAGTAGCGCAGGCAACGTCCATAGGTCCCTCTGCGCACAGTCACAAACTGGCTGCTCTGCCAGGCAGGCCTCTCCTCACTCTTCTGGCGCAGCAGCCAACTCCACTCCACTGGGTGCCGCCCTCAGCCCCCCTGTCGCAGTGTAGTCCGGGAGAATGCAATGCGCACAAGCAGTCCCAGGCCCGTCACACCATACCTGCAGTAGGCCCCAGCAGACTCGCCAATGCCTGCCTCGCTGGGTCACCCAGTCCCCGCAGGCCTCCTGCAGCCGGCAGTCAGGGTATCCCCACTCCTAAATGCCAGTACAAGCCACCGTCCTAGGTTCAACTCCACAGTCCCGCGCAGCGGGGATGGGCCTCTTCCGAGCCGCACCGCAAGGCAGCACCTTCACCCCAGCCTTTCGCCGTCGTCCTCCGCATTCCAGGCTTCCAAGACACCACGGGTGGAGGGGGGGGACTTCCCAAGCGCCACTAGCCCCCAGGGCCACACTGCAGGTCCACAGGCCGATACACCTCCAAGCAGTCCCGCCTAGCTCCTCCGGTGCCGCGCCTCTGGCAGGTCCTAAAATGGCGGGGGCCGTAGCTGCCGGACCCTTCACTCGGGGCCGGCACAGCAGGCCCCCGGGACACGCCACACACCTCCACTGCAAAGCTTGCTCCATCCACAGGTGGCCCACACAAGGGCAGACCGGCAACTCTCACATGCCCCAGCAACGCTCCGTCGCTCACCGCGCAGGCCCCACTCCCAAAATGGCGGGCCGTGCTTCCCTCCGTCCCCCGGCTCCCAGGACTGGGTCTGCCCACCTCTGAGTCCGGGTCTGCGCTCCTGTCCCGGAATCCGCTCTCCGCCTCTCACTGCCACATTGGGGAAAAAAGCCGCACCCGCTGCTTACACGCCCAGCCGCCGGGCGGGGGACCAGCTCTGCCGAGGATTGCACAAAATGGCGGGCCGCCTCACCAGGCCCGCTACCGGTCTCCTCCGCGTTCGCTCACCGGCTGCCTCCTGGGCGCCCACAGCTCGCCCACAGTCGCCAGGCACCCAGAAAGCTTGCCCCAAGTCCACAGGGGGGCCACACAAGGGCAGACCAGCAGCTCTCACACACCCCAGGTGGCGGGCCGCGCTGCTCTCCATCCTCCGACTCCCAGGACCGGGTCTGCTCACCTCAGGGTCCGGGTCTGTGCTCCCTGCCCGGAATCCGCTCTCCGCCTCACTGCCACATTGGGGGGAAAAGCCGCACCCGCTGCTCACATGTCCTGCCGCCCAGCCGCCAGGCACGGGACCAGCTCTGCCGAGTGATGTACAAAATGGCGGGCCGCCTCTCTAGGCTACTGCTACCGGTCTCCTCCGCGCTCGCCCACCGGCTGCCTCCTGGGAGTCCACAGCTCGTCCACAGTCGCCAGACACCCTCAACGTGTCCCGGGGGTTGCGCTCGTAGCACCCCAGCTCCGCCGTAATTGCTGCTGAAGGCGGCTGATCGCGGGAGCCCTTCCAGAGCACGTCTGCTCATATTGCCTGCTAGTACAAAAGGGGGTGGTGATGGACGGAGCATCTGAACCAATCAAACACTCACACCCAGTCAAAAGATCTGGGTTTAAACCATCACCGTTCTTTAGCCCACTCTGCCACCCCAGTTCAGACATGGCTATATGCAAATCAGTCTGACCCTGTGCCTCATGGGAACAGTCCAGCCCGAACTGCCAAGCCATGCCTTCCCTGGACCGGAAACAAGCTTCCGAGGACCGGTTTCTGGCATTGCAGCCGTCTTCAGCCCGGCTTGCTTGAATCCAGTGGCAAAGTGAGCAAGGGACTCACGTCTGAGCATACCCTGCCACACTTATGGCGGCCAAAAGCATCCTTGGATGCTTGATTCCGGTCTGGGGAAGACATGGCTTGGCAGTTCGGGCTGGACTGTTCCCATGAGGCACAGGGTCAGACTGATTTGCATATGGCCATATCTGAACTGGGGTGGCTGAGTGGGCTAAAGAATGGTGATGGATTAAACCCAGATCAGTTGACTGGGGGTGTTTGATTTGCTCAAACGCTCCGTCCATCATCCCCTTTTGTATCATATTGCCTGCTAAGCCACGCCCCGACAGGTGTTTTTCAACAGATTGTCACCTACACCTACTGGAACAGTCTTTTAACTCTTTTCCTCTGATCAAACCAGCCCTTCTGTTTATTTTGGGCTCTCAACACATTCCCTTACACAATGTCCATAAGACTCAACAACGTCAGACTGACTTGATCCACTTATTCATCCACCCTGGTTTAAAACTTGTGCTGGCTCTCCTTCCTCTCAACAATTCAAACTGAGATATCTTAGTAGTGGAGTGAGGAGTAATTCTACAAAACCACAACATGCCATCCAAGGACTTGACCACTCTGTTCATTTGCTCAACCAAACCATCTGTTTGTGGGTTAAAAAAGAAACTCAAGTGCTAGATGTTGCAGGAATCCAGAAAAAATGTTAACTCTTGTGAAAAGTTGGGTTTCTGTTGCAGTAACCGCCCCCCCCCCCCCCCCACACACTTTTTGCCAGACTACTGATGCACTTTTGACTTGATATGCCCTGGGTCCCTGTCAATCAGGTTCCTAGGGCCTGTGTTCTTTCCCCCAAACCTGTACCCAATCCACTTGGCATCTCGTACCACAGGTGTCCAGGGCACTGCGACCAGGGAAGACCTCTAAGGGATGCAGCACTTATTGTGCCACCCTTAGAGGCCCTGTACCTTTACACTCACACTGCCCTTGCAGGCTGCGTGTCTTGGTGCAGAACAAAGTGAAGATTCGACATGGCACACAGCTCTGTGAGCCATGCCTACAACCCACTGCCCTGGCAGAGATCAGTCACCCCTCTAGCTGGGTACACTATACCAGTGGTGAGGGTACAGGTGCATGTGCCCTGTACCCCTACAGTGTCTAAGACCATTCTTAGACATTTTAAAGTGCAGTGCTGCCATTAAGAGTATATGGTGCTGGGAGTTTCATTACGAACTCCACAGCACCATAATGGCTACACTGAAAAGTGAGAAGTTTGGTATCAAACTTCTCAGCACATTAAACCCACACTGATTCCAGTGTGGGATTTAATGAAAAATGCTCACAGAGGGCATCTTAGAGATGCTCCCTCAAAAACGACCCACCACTAGTGTCCAGGCTGAGTGGCTGCTTTCAGCTGGCACCACCAGACATGTTTCTGGACACCTGGGTCGAGAGCCTGCTGCTCTCGGGGGGCCTGAAACAATGCACATCCTGGGACGAGGTGGTAAGCCTCCTCCCCCAGGATGGGCAGGGTCCACGAAGGGGAAGTTTCAAAGGCTTGCTGCCTTTATGAGCTTCCCCAGGCCACTTACTGCTTTCAGCAACTGGTCCCCACTGGTTCTGACCCCCACTTTGGGCGGGAGTACCGGCGGGAAAAACAAGTGAGGAAGAGAGGTGCGCCCACCCCTGCCACCTCCACCTCTCAGGTGGGGTAGGCGAGGTGAAGCACAACTTTCAGTCCCTGCCGTCTTGCAGATGGGGGGACCCAGCCACCCAGGGTGAGGCTTATGCCCCCTCCCACTGGAGGGTGGATAATAGGGTTGTACCCACCCCAGGGAAGGGACCCAATGGTCCCAACCTTTTACCTACCTGTAACACCCCTAAATCCAGTATTTAGGACCACCCCTGAACCTTGCTTCTTCAGACAAGAAACCAGAAGAAGAAAAGAAGAAAGACCGAACATCAGTGCTGAAGCTAACAAGAGGAGTGCGCCTACTGACTTGGCCGCAGCCCTACTGGCCTGACCCCACCACGAACCTGCAGAAGCGAAACACCCGTGTGTCCTGCAGCCAGCAGCCCCAAGAACCCTGAGGACCAGCCCTGCCTTCAACTCTGTCTCCCGTGAATACCGGATTTGTTCACCCACAGACTGCAGCTCCGGCAGGATCCGCAAGTCTGGACCACTCTGCACCTGAAGCCCGCAGCCACTGATCTAGTGGCCCAACACAAACGGAGGTATCCCCAGTGATCCTGCCCCGAGATCCGGTGATCCTTCACTTGCTTCAAGCCTCCAACCGACGCCTGCAACCTCAAACCGGAAGGTTCCCCCCCCCCCCCCCCCAACCACGACCAGGAACTGGTAAGAAGATCCGACCCTAAAAGGCACCACTGCACCCGCCTCCCCACGGCTTTGGGTGGCCCAACTGACTGTGCCTAACCAGCCCTCAACATCCCAACTTACCTCTCCAAGTGGTGGTCGCACCCAGAAGACCTTCGTCCCCGGGCCTGCAATGTGTTTGCAAACCGGAGACTCCCCATTGAAAGCTACGGGGCACACAATGCCAAAAAAGCTCTCTGCACCCGGCCGCCCCAGTGCATCTTTTGTGCTGGCCTAAACCCCCATTTGCCCTGACCTTCAGTCCAGGAGCTTTGCTCCCAAAACCCAGTGGCTTGCTTGTCAACAGCCACCACCCGGAGGCCCTCTATCCCCCATTGGATAACATTGAGCCTCAGCACCCGGCCGTCCTTGTGCCGCTGAGGGAGTAACAAGAGTGCATCCTTGCATCTAATTTTAGACTGTCTATCTCTTGATCACAGTAGTAAAATTCCCTGGCTTGAGCATATACATACCCTTCTGGCACGCTGTAGGGTGCATATTGATAGAAAGAACCCAGCAACACTTTTAGATTACAGTAAAAGAGATCTGAAGACAAGTTATATGAATGTTCTGAAAGGTGCTAGGGAGTTTGAAGCTAGTCAAAAACATAGCGTTAATTCCTACTGTGAAATCCCTTCTGCAAGGGGCACACAAACCTATTTAATACAGATGCGAAATATACAACAGATTTTATCTGACAAGGTTTAGGTTTGGCACCCTTCACTATTTAATAGCATTCCCCAAACAGGAATGGTGGTGCCATAAACTTCCAGATTGCCCATGTAACGTAAAGTCCCCCCAATCTACGCTGCACTTTTTACTCTTTCGTAGTTTTTATATGGATATCCGGAAATCCATTTTAAAACCTGTTTTTCTCTAAGATGCATTTTTATTATAAATATGCTATGCTTTCAATTTTTTATGTAGCCTGGAAAACCAGAAAATCACGAATTCATGTATTTTGTATATATAACTGGCATTAAGGAGAAGAAAGGCCTATGCACATCTGGACACACTGAAAAACCAGATGACTGCATGTAGTTGTGGTACACACAATAGCACTATGCACTTTATATATTTGTATGACAAAGGCTATCCTGCTTGCTCTCCATTGTGTATGAAGATAAATTCTTATACTCTTGAACACTTTACATTTTATGCATATGAATCGTTGATCGTACCCCTTGATTGTATATTTTCCTGCTATTGGTCAGATTGCAGTTTTGCACTTTTTTTGTAAAGTAGATCGACATACTGTATGATTATGAAATGTTGAGTTTATCTTTTTGATTGTATATTTTTAGGGTTTTTAAAATTGCAATTGTAACTGTTTGAATAAAATGCTTTTATGGTGGTAATATTAAAAATGAATAAAGCTAAATTTACTTGCCATCCTTGACCCTGGGGGACCCTATTAAATACAAATGAATCTTGGTTGTATATAAATATTGTAGATTTATTTCCAGAATACAAGATTGGAGCACAGTACGTCAGTTATCTCCAGGTTTCTAGTCCAACTGCTAAGTATGGAACTTGGAACCTAGGATGTAAGATGCAGGCACGCATCACACATTCCAGGTGTCAGATCCATACAAGTTAATAAACATAGAAAACATAAGGAAACAGAATAACGGAATGTAACACATCTTACCCCTAAACAAAAGAACATTAATCCAAATATCTGCTAGGAACTTTCTTTTGTCTATTGCAAGCTTTGACTCTGGAAGCAACAGATAAGTCACCTTGAACCAAATTCTGCGAGCAATTTGAGGAACCAATATTTGGTCCACGTTGGCTATTCCCAGGAGCAGCAATAGGAGAATTATGTACATTGCCTAAATCTCTACATCTTGCTACTCTACGAACATTCCATACCCTACCATCCTGCGTGACTACACTACTTTTAAAAACTTTGACCAATTTGATGGGAGGAAAGAACTTGGAAAAACCTTTAACAAGAAAACCAGGTTTTTTAATTCGCACCCATTCCCCTACCACAAAATCATTAACCTTGGATTTCATCCTGGAATCAAACAAAGTCATCATTTTTTGTTGTTTGTCTTCCACACGTTTGGCCACACACGCAAGATCCACAACAGAATTATTCCCTTTGTCAAGTTTTTAATCCACCAGGGGCATATATCAGATGACGGTTCTCTTCCTTTAAGAAGTTTGAAGGGACTGACACCAGTAACAGAATGAGGTGTGATGCGATATGTCATAAACAGAAGGAATCCACAGGGTGGAAAGTGGTTGCTACCACAATGGTGGGGAGCAACCTGGGTTGTTAGAATACCCCTCACACACCAACAGGCCCCTTGGTGTCATGCTTCATCATCGGGGTCTTCGCAAAACCTCTACGGAATGCGGCGTGCTACGACTTCACGACTACGCAGGAGCACTTTTAGGTGAACTATGTGTTTGGTGTGTGTGGGTAAAACAATGTGAGTGGTGAGGTGAAAGTGAAAAATTAAAAAATACCTGGCACGTGAGTACTGAAAAATTTATTAAGACTCCGGCTGGTATTATTAAAAAGAGTGCTGTGATGGTTGTGGTCTACTAATTAGGGAAACCCAACCATGTCAGTGCGTCGACATGTTTCGGAGTTTGAAGAACTCCTTCTTCAGGACGAGGATATGCACTACTTATCCCCACCTTACTCACATGTGTGTAGATATAAAAGTGTGCTCTACAAAAAAGATATGGTGAAAATGTACCTATCTATGTTTAAAATAAGGTCCGTTGCGCCCAGTTGGCGATTCGAGACACCTGAAAACAGAAAAGTCATATCAAAAACAAGAAATTACATGTATTTTTACTTTTTGCTATGTGAAATACACAGGGGTAACAAGGAACAAAAGTGAAGATCCAGGAACCCTGAAAAAAGAAAAAAAGAAAAAACGAATAACACTATAAACAAGACACACAATCAGGCATAATATCTGGAGGGACCACTGAGGGAAAAAGGTCCTCATCTAGATGTATTGCTTACTTATGGAATGAGGTTTACATGGCCTCATGAGCCACAGCGTGTAGGAGGGGTCCGTTCTACCAGGTGAGGCAACCTACGAGGTATTGAAGGAAAAGGATCAAAATGATGTGAACCCTCGTTTCTGTTGAAAATAGTACACACCACATCCATGCATTCATTCACACTCACGGTTACTATCAGGGCTTCCTGACTTCCTCCCTCTTCACGCGGCTCCGACGAGTGAATTCAGAGTTACAGGGAGGGTTATTTATAGTCTGAAAAGACTCAATTGGCCGCTGATTGAAAACGGAACCTGCCCATGTAAGTATAATGCTAGTGCGCTCTTTGTCGCATCTGCGCGCATCCCGGATGTGTTCCCGCTTGATCACGCATGCGCGCCTGAGTGGTGGAGGCCGGCCGCGCATGCGCGGTAGTGTATCCTCGTTGCCCGCCTTATGGGCATGCGCAGAGGACAGACACTTGATTAGCAAGCGCAGAGTGAAAGACGCTCCCGTCATGGTACAAATGGGGATGTTATCAGCGATAACTACAGGACTTGAAGTGCTGAAAGGGTTTAGAAAAGGTGGTCACAGCGGATCCTGATCTTGGGGGACTAGTAGGAAACGACTACTGTCAGTACACAGATCGAATATTGTCGCTACAGTGATTAATGGGAAACCTAAATGATTGGAGTGTGAACATGAGTTAAAGAGAAACTACATATATACATGTACAGAGGAAAAACCCTATGCATATACATAAAGGGAAGCATGTTACAGATAGTGGACACTTCGGCTACATAGGCTCTGATCTCAAAGCCCCCCATTCGAGTTGTTGGTACAGCTGATCCCTGAAAATCAAATTTGTGCAGCACGGTCACCTAAGTAGTGAGTTAAGAATCACCCAAGTAGATACCGCGTGGCCGATAGTGGGCATATAAGGACAGATCTCATGGGTTTTTTTAGTGTACTTGGCTCCATGGAATGGAGTCGTTCAACCCTGTTACGTCTGAGCCCAGACGAAACACCCATCTCTGTTCTTTCTCAAATAAGCCCCTTTCTGATGGTAACTGCTCAATAACAGTCCAGTGTATGTCGTTCACACAGTGCTGTGCTTCAAGAAAATGAGATGCCATTTTGGTTGTCTGTTTTTTGCACCTTACATTGCTCTTGTGTTCGTTAATTCTCGTTTTCACAGCACGTGTGGTCATTCCTACATACTCCTTGCCACAAGGGCACGTGATGAGATACACCACGTTGCGGCTATTGCAATTTGTTACTGCTCGTTGTTCCCATTTTTCGCCATTCCTGAATTGTAAAGTCAGACTTTTCGTGGTCAAATGGCAGTTGTTACAGTTCCCACATGGATAATGCCCGTGTAGTCCCTTCAGCCTTGTCTGGTGTACTACATCGGTTTTTGGTCTAGTATGGACCAGAATATCCTTGAGGTTTTTCCCCCTCCTGTGGGCAAAGATGGGTTTTTCCAAATCCAGATTTACACTAGTCAGGATGCGCCAATGTTTGTTTATTAGTTTGGATACCTGGTTTGACACAGGATTGTAGGTCGTGACACAGACTGGTCTGCCTGATTCCTCTTTTGGTGGGTTGTCATCCAGTAGAGCATCACGATTATTGTTCCTAGCTCGTTTCATTGCTCTGGTTATGATCTTGTCTGGGTATTTTCTCTCCTGTAATTTCTTACTCAGGTCCAGAGCCTGGATTTTGTACTTCCCCACATCGCTGCAATTTCGCCGTAGGCGAAGGAACTGCCCATATGGTAGGTTCTCCCTCAGGTGACGCGGATGAAAGCTATCGAACCTGAGGAGGCAGTTCCTTGCCGTTGGTTTGAAGTGCGTCTCAGTTTTCAGGAGGCCAGCTTCATGATATATATTCAGGTCTAGGAAAACCATAGATTCATTGGACATTTGATGAGTGAATTTTAAAAACTCATTCTGGGTATTGATCCATTCCATGAAATCCATGACTGACTCGTTATCACCTTCCCACACAACCAACACGTCATCAATATAACGTTTCCAGGATAGGATTTTACTCCTGAACGGGTTGTCTTGGTGCAGAATTTTGGTGGTCTCTAGATGGTGTACGTAGAGACCAGCCAGACTAGGAGCAAAGGTGCTCCCCATGCTGGTCCCATGGCGTTGTAAATAGAGGGTACCCTCATACTCAAAGAAGTTTCGGGTTAAGGCCAATGAGATGCACTCCATTACCACGCCTCTTGGGGTGTGGTAAAGCCATTGTTTACTATACAAAACTTCCTCAATGATGTTGAGGGTTTCATCGTGTGGGAGACTGGTGTACAAGCTCTCCACATCGAGGCTCAGTAAGATCTGGGAGGAAGGGTCAAAAGGATGATCTTTCAGTAATTGGAGTATGGCTTTGGTATCCTTGAGATATGTATCCGTGGCCTGTACCAATGGTCTCAAGAAGGCATCTGCGAACCTGGAGAGGGGTTCCAATATTGATGAAATACCAGACACGATGGGGCGACCAGGAGGGTTTTCAAGATTTTTATGAACTTTGGGTATCGTATAAAAATACGGTATTCGTGGGTTTTTTTGTGTCAAGAAAAGGGCCTCTTTTTTCGTTAGCCAATCATGGCTTAGAGCTTCCTCAGTCATTGCGCCCACCCTGATTCGTATGGACTCTGTTGGGTCCTCTTCCAGAACTTGATAGTTCCTTCTATCTTCGAGGAGTCTCCTGCATTCTAGATCATACGCCGTTGCTGTCTGTATCACAACGGCCCCGCCCTTGTCCGCGGGTTTTATAATGATCAGTTTGTTTTGTGATAATTCTCTCACAGCCTGGTTCTCTACTCTGCTCATGTTCTGAAAGACCCTAGAGTCTGTTTCCATTTTGCCTAGCTCTGACATGACAGCTTTCTCAAAAGCTAAGACTTCAACTGGAAGTTGGTTATCCTGTGGGGTAAATGAAGATTTTGGTTTTAAACCCGTGTCGGATATTTCGACTCTGGGTGCTTGATTGTGAAAAAAGGCCTTCAGTTTGATGGTCCTAATAAAATCCTGGACCTCCTTATGTAAAAGGAAAATGTCAGGCTTATTCGTAGGTACGTAGCCTAGGCCTTTATTCAATACTTCTTCTTGTATTTCAGTTAGTGGCCACGGGGATATGTTTATGACTAAGTTCCTCTCTTGCTGGTGGAGGCTTGACCCGCTGTCATGCTCCTGGTGTGCATTCTGGGGTCTGATTCTGTCACTGGTTGCCAAGTGACATTGTTTCCTCGTTTGTTCCGTCCCCTGTTGGATCCTGGGCCCCATGATAAAAAAGGTTGAGGATTTTGTTGTTGAACGATTGGTTGATCTTCCCCCCACTGTGGGTACATCGGGCCCATTGGTGGTGGGCCATACTGATATTGTGGAAATTGGAAAGGACCCTGAAAAGGGTTGAACATGGGTGGTCCTTGGAAACCTCGCCATCCTCTTTGGCGTGGATACTGGTTTCTCTGTTGTCGATATCCGCCCCTTTGTTGTCTTTTGTTCCTAAAACCCCCAGAGTTGTTACTGGAAGCACTCCCATCTGAGTTGATGCTGTCAGCATCACTAGTGTTGCCACTAGCCACATAATCCGCTTTAGTGTAGGGGTAAGCCCACTCTGCTGTAAAGCGGTCTTTATCCTTTTTAAATTTGTTAAATTTACTCTGCTTTAAAGTGGCTTCGAACTCTGACATTTGTTTGTTGAGTTCCTCCAGACCCTTCTTTAAATCAGCTGGTTGGATATAGCTTTTTAGCTGGACTTCCAATCTCTGTATCTCGATTTTTAGTTCTTGGGATTTTTTACTCGCCGTCTGAACTATCAGTACCAGCCAGTCTCTCGTACAGTGCCAGGAGATTAACGACCATGCTTTTTTGAAGGCCAAATCGTCTTGGAATATGAAAGGTTCATTTTTCACTAGTAAGCCCTGAGGGGCTAGTTTGTTCCTCAAATACTCCCTCATGAGTAGACCATGTAGGGCAGCTCTTATCTGTACCTTCCGCACATTCGTTAGTTCATCCCAATCTCCTACTGTGGGGGCAGGGTTGTCAGTGCTCAGACCCTCAAAGGGATTATCCTGCGCCAAAAGTCTATCGATCTCATCCTCCGTAAATGTTAGCCCGTGTTCATCCTCCATGATGGTTGTAAAGGATGTTCAAGATAGTGTTGGATGTAAAGTGTGTCGTTCAAAAATTGTGTTATTCGTTAAGGGAGGGGCTCCCACAGCTGTGCGCTGTCATAAATAATTCTTAACAAAAGAGGGAGAGGGGATATGTCCATAACCTTTTCCTTACTACATCCAACCACCCATCATCAGAGGTATGCGTACCATTTATACAATCCTTAAGAACACGATTAAAACGTTCAACTTGGCCATTTTCCCTGGGTTCATACAAGGATGTAGTGTAGTGTTTAATACCACAACCACTAAGAAACTTCTCAACATCAGCAGAAATAAGTTGAGCGCCATTGTCCGTAACACAGGTCTCTGGAAAACCTTCCCTCGCAAACACTTCTTTTAGGAAAAGAACAACAGCTTGAGAAGAAGCTGTGCTAACAAATTTCACCTCAGGCCACTTTTAGTGGTAATCCACTAGGACCAAAGCATAACGAGCATTGCAGGGTAACTGAAAGGGCCAGATATGTCAAATGCCACCTTCTGCCAAGGAAAATTTGGCCAACTCACAGGTTTGAGAGGAGCAGAAGTCAAATGAAGCATTTTATCACTATTGATACAGTGCGAACAATCCCTTACTAGCCTGTCGACCATCTTGTCAACACCCGGCCACCAGAAGTTTTCTCTAATAAGGCGTTTCATCGAAGACATGCCAATGTGACCCTGATGAGAGAGTAGCAAAATCTTCTTCTGTAGTGACTGGGGAGGAATTAGTTTACCAGCTTTAAACAACAGACCACTAAACTCTTCAATCTCAGTTGACACCTGACCATATGAAGCTAAGTCAGCTGAGATACCTCTATTGGCTGGCCAACCTTTTCTTACAAAATCAAAAATTTGTTGACAAACCAGATCCTTACTCAATTCAGCAAACCATTCCTCTTCACTCAAAGTAAGAAATTCCTCAGAAACACAATCACTTATAGAAGCTACCACATCAACCTCATCATCCACACTATGAGCATTGTCACAGGGAAATCTCGACAGAAAATCAGCTGTGACATTATTCTTACCAGGAACATACACAATGTCAAAGTCATATTCTTGAAGACGTGAAGACAAACGAGCTATACGCGCTGTAGAATTCCATCCACCCCCAGGAGACAGGATCCCTACTAATGGTTTATGATCAGTCCTCAGCATAAACCGATTTCCCCACACATAATTCCTGAAGTGCTCAACAGCCCAAATACAGGCAAGAAGCTCTTTTTCTATAACAGAGTATCTTCTTTCTGTAGGTGACAAAGTCCTTGAAGAGAACGCAACACACCATTCATCCTTACCAGATGACTGACTCAAAACTCCACCAATGCCATATAAACTAGCGTCAACAGTAATGATGCATTTCTTATTAACACAGTAAGATTTTAATGTAGGTGCACTAACAATCTCCTCCTTAATTTGCTTAAAAGCCTGTTCCTGTCTCTCCGTCCAAATAAACTCAGCAGAACTCCTTGTTAACTCCCTAAGAGGCTCCATTTTGCTAGCAAAATTCTGAATAAACTTGCTATAGTATTCACATAATCCCGGAAACGAGAGTAGTTTTTCCTTATTATCTGGAGAGGGAGCTTTCACAATTGCATCCACAAGATTCTTTTTCGGTACAACACCCTCTCCTGAAAGAGAATGTCCTAAGTACTCCACAGGTTTGCAAAAAAACTTGCACTTACTGGCCTTAACAGTCAAACCATATTTCTCCAACTTGGAACACACTTCTTTAAGATGAACATCCTGTTCTGCAACATTTTTAGAAAAAACAAGTATGTCTTCCTGGAAACACTTAACGAAAACACCTAGATCCTTAAATATGTGGTACATAGCCCTTTGAAAGACCGAAGCAGCCGAAGCCAAACCGAATGGCATTTTCTTAAACTGAAATAACCCATGAGGAGTGATAAAAGCTGTAAATTGCTTAGAGTCTTCCGTGAGTTCGATCTGATGATATGCAGATCGAAGATCTAGCGTAGAAAATACACATGCCCCATCCAACATACACAACATTTTATTGATGTTAGGTAACGGGTGACAGTCTGTAACCAAACACTTGTTCAGGGCTCTCAGGTCCACACACAACCTAATAGTTTTGTCAGGTTTAATTGCCAAAACAATAGGCGAAACCCACTCCGGGGACTCTACCTCTTCGATGACACCATCCTTCACCATAGTATCCAACATAATCCTAAATTCCTCCCTAACACTGATAGGAACACCCCTTAATCTTTGTTTAACAGGGACTGCATTGGGTTTGACTTTAATCCTATGAGTAAAACCACATAACTTTCCTAATTTGTCAGAAAAAACTTTTGGGAAAGAGTCTGAAATTCTCTTAGACATGGATAAAATATCACATTCTCCATCCGATATGGCAAGAACAGACACAGGATCTTTTAATCTAGGATTCAACGTAATTCCTAATTTCGCTTGATCCCTCCATCCTAATACATTCACACCTTCCCATGCAACGTACATTTTGATAATAGCAGAATTACTTTTTATTGTAATGAGAACCTCCTTAAAGCCCATAACATTTATTTCTGATTTACTAAAATTGTAAGCAATGATATCTGGTTCGCATAAAGAATTTAGATCTACTAAATCCCCAAATGATTCCAGACAATAATCACGAGTGATTATAGTCCACGGTGAACAAGAATCTACCATGAGTTCAAGGACTTTACCCAAAATGTTTACCAAACTTTTTGGAGATGGTAAATTATCAGCTTGTGTCACATCAAATGGAGTTTGTACAGAGACCACAATCCCAGATTCTTTAAGACCAGAGTCATCACCCTTCCCTTCTTCAGTAACATAGGATACATTCCCACTGTAACGTTTAGAACTAGTAAAAGAAGGCTTCTTATATTCATTAAAAGGTTTGTTAGGAGTTTTACACATTTTTGAAAAATGTCCAGTACGTCCGCATTTATTACATTGTCTGTTAATAGCAGGACACTGTGGAAAGGAGGCAATATGATCAGGATTCCCATATCTGAAACAATGAAATTGCTTTCCTTTGTTATCATACTTATTAGGACCTTGAGTCTTTGCTCCTTGCGCGTTTACAACGCAAACCTCACTGCTAGAAGTAGAAGGAGCAGCATTAACAGAAACCTTATCCAAAGACTTGATCCACTTATCTGACTGTTCCAGAGCTTTAGCTGTACTTATAGCTGTCTCTAAACTAGGATCCCCCAAAATCCACAACTGTTCCTGTACCTTCTTGCTCTTTACATGTACAACAATTTGATCTCTAATCATCTCATCAGTTATTAGACCAAAATTGCAATGTAAAGGAAGTGCCCGTAAAGCAGTCAGAAAATCGTCAAAACACTCACTTTCATCCTGTACTCTAGTATAAAATTTAAATCTATTCAAAGCAACACTAGTCACAGGTTTAAATCTACCTTCTATCCTTTGCACCGCCTCATCATACACATTAATGTCACCCCCAGACCTGACAGGAGGCAAAGTTCTAAAAACCAGTTGTCCCTCTGACCCAAGACAATGTAAAAAAAATATTCTTTTTTCTCTCCGCTGACATTCTTTCTCCATCCATAGCCTTTAGATACGTATAAAATTCTTCTTTCCATCTAGTCCATGGAATTGGCGGGTCTCCTTTTGTCTGCAAAAACTTGGACGGAGGATCGAATTGCATGTTTAGTGTTTAAGATCCTAACCTATACTATGGATATCACTAAAGTTTTAATTCAAAATATTATTATTATTATTATTTTTTTTTTTTTAAGTTCTTCAAACTAAAATTAATAAAGCAGCATAAACTGCCATTAAACTGCAAATCGAAATTATCAAAGTAGAGAGAGTTCCTTCCAAAAATACTCCAGCAATCAAAGTAGAGAGTTCCTTCCAAAAATTAACTCCAGCACTGAAAATATCTCTTAAACATAAATAATACCACAAAGATCCACAAGGTGGAAGTCACGTGAGAAGTTTGAATTCCAAAATATCAGAAACTTTATGAAATATTTCGAAGAGTGTTAGTTGAAAAATTATCTCGAATAAACATCCAATTTTTTTTTTTTTTAATATCCTTTTTCCAAATAAGGTTTGCCACAATTTCCAAGCGCCCTTTAAAGAATTGGTTTTCCGGCGTGTGACACAGTACCTTTTGTTTAACGCGCACTGCAGCACACCTCAATCCGGCTTCACTATCTCCGGTAACTCCGAGTAAACTGTTACCATGGAGATCCAAAATGGCGTTGCCGCGTAGTGCGCGATGACAGAGGTGCGTGATGCGCACTGACACGTGATGGAAGCGTCGTCAGAGGCAATGACGCTTTTCCCCGTCTCGAGCGCTCCAAGCTTTTCTCGTCTCGAGCTCTCGACAGCGCTAAACAGCCAAAATACCTTAAAATCCACAACTTTTGATTCTTTCTTCCTCACAACGTCGGATCAAGACGTCCCTTGAGATCAGGATACCGCTTGGCTTGCGAAGTATACCGCTTGGCTTGCGAAGGTAAAACGGGTCGTTTTCAATCCTTTTCCGTTTTGGGTTCGTGAAGTTTTTTTAATTTCTGCTCCTGTGCTCCTCTAAACGTGGCAGAAGTAGTACGATGTCCTCGTCGCCAATATTAAATACAAATTAATCTTGGTTGTATATAAATATTGTAGATTTATTTCCAGAATACAAGATTGGAGCACAGCACGTCAGTTATCTCCAGGTTTCTAGTCCAACTGCTAAGTATGGAACTTGGAACCTAGGATGTAAGATGCAGGCACACATCACACATTCCAGGTGTCAGATCCATACAAGTTAATAAACATAGAAAACATAAGGAAACAGAATAACGGAATGTAACACGCCCCTGAGTCTAACCCCAGAATACCCACTCCCACAACAAAGTACTTACCTGTTAACCAATAACACTATTTTCCTCCATAGGATAACATTGACTGTTTTTCTGTGAAAAGTTTTTTTAAGTGTGGAGTTGGAAAATCTATGAAAACTTTTAAAACTAACTAAATAACAAAAAAGCTTTTACTCACCTTTTTACAGGAAATGTCCTAGTGCAGTGTCCAGGTATACTGCACTGTGTTAAGAAAAGTAATCTGCAAAGTAATCTACTTGTCATTTTACTAAAAAGCCTATACAAAGTATTTGTACTGTGTGGAATGCAAGAATGAAGGTACGCTGAGATGAAGTTGTATCCAAAAAGTAGATTTATTCTTCAGTTCAATAAGGACAGGAGCATAGGATCATAAGATGGTTGTAGTTGAATCACCAGTAGTATCAGCCCCACCAGGATCCCTGCTGCTTAGCCCACATACAGCAACTAACAATTCCACTCAAACATACACACAGGGAACATTCTGTGACATCACTTACACTGGCTAAGCAGCAGAATACAGAACACAGAGAAAGGACTAGACAGAGAAGAGCAGGATACCATACACCTCCCTCCCTAACGGAGACAATGACAAATAAAGAGGCAAGAGGTATGGAAATGAGAACAAATAAGTAAATAGAAAGGAGAAACATGTCGAAAAACACACACACACACCCTTTCAACAGTAGAGATATGTGTGTAATAAAGAAAGCGACACAATAAATACATAAGCAAGTGGGTTTGAGCTCTCAGAAGTGTCCCAACACCCGGAACAACAAAATGCTTTGTGCACAACAGTAAACGCAAACATGAAGCAAAAATGCTCACTTAATGTGGTTTGAGTATCAGTATACTAAGAACCCACCACCACTCAGAATAGTGCATCAAACAGCACACAGGAAAAGCAAGCATGGAGCGAAAATGTCTACTAAATGTGGTTTGAGGAACAGTATCAGAAGTACCCATCACCACTCAGAAGAAATTTGAAAACAGCAAATGTCCACCACCAGACAACAGTAAATGTTAAACAATAGATCGAAAGTGCCCCGTAAAAAATGATTTTGGAATCCATCCATAGAAGAACCCACCACCACACAGAAAAGGTTTGAACGTAGAAATTAAGTTCACCACCTGAAAACACAAGCAAAAATGGGAACGTAATATTGTGAGAAAGTGGCTCTATATATACTGGACCAAAGTAAGGTACAGTGTGTATAGAGTCCACAAACCCCAGAGGTATAACAGAGGTTAAGGTCCGGTCTGACCTTACTCTCAAAAGTGGTAGCTTGGTCGAGCAGTAAGGCAGTATCAGAGGGCAGTGTAAAGCATTTGTTGTACACACTCAGTCAGCAAAACGTTTTACACACTCCAGAACTGAACTCTAAGCCAATTGTTTTTATATCAAAATATATAGTAGTTTTATTTTTAGAACCAACAGGTATCCAAATGTACTTTTTTCAATATATGAGTACTTGCAGGTAATTACTTTGCAAAGATGCAATGAACTTTGTAAACACAATAGGTACAGTAGTTGCAGTAGGCAACACAATTCTAAACACAATCTAACATTGAGCTCAATGGGGTTTTTACATAAATGCAGCTGATTACTTTATAGATTACTTTCGTAACTCAGGGGCTGGATCCTGGATTCAGTCCTGGGGTCTAAGCTGGAAACAGTTTAGTAAAAACGTTTTAATTAATGCAATGATTTTTAAGGAGTAAAAAGGCATTTTAAAAGTTGACACACACTTTTCAATGAAAAACTAGCAATGTTATCCTATTGACGGAAATTCAAGTCATAGGTAAAGTAGGTTCATGTTACTTTAGTAATCCAGGACTGGACTCCTAGGTTCAGTACTGGGGTCTCTACCTAAGACAGGTAAGTATTTACATTTCAGTGTTTGGTACGATTTTTAAAGAATATTTGCAATTTTCAAAAGTAGACAGAAGAAATTTCAGAGAAAAACAGTCCATGGTTTCCCATGGGAGAAAATTCAGGTTATCGGTAAGTATAGGTTAAATCACTTGTGTGTTTCAGTACTGGGCTGAAATGTACAGTACTGACTCCACTCCTGATTCCAGGTGAGTAACTCAGATTTCGTTACTCGGCGGATTTTGGAGGACTATTTTAGAGTTTCAAAACTTCACACTTCGTACATTTTTCGAGTCAAACCTGTCAATGTTATCCTATGGCAGGAAAGTGAGTTATTGGTTTCCAGGTGAGTACTCGACTGGTGAAGTTAAGGTTCTGGGCATAGGCTCAGGGGTCTCCCAGGGTCGGAAAGGTACAGTAGGTACACCCTCAGCGGCACAGGGGCAGTCTGGTGCAGAGAGAGTAGGCCCAATGAATCCAATGGAGGGGAGGGGGGCCTTCGGTTGGTGGCTACAAGCAAGCAGGCCTTGCGGCTGTGGGAGCTGAGCTCCTGGTCACTTACTCAGGGCAAGTGGGGAAGTAGAGTAGGGTAGTAGTTGCACTTCCAGTAACACTCGGGCAGCTGGGTGCAGGGTGCTTTTGAGCAGTCGGGCGCCCAATGTTATTCAATGGAAAAGGTAAAAAGGGAACAAAGGCTGCAGACTCGGGGACGGAAATTCTTCAGGTGCCACCACCACTTCGAGAGGTAAGTTGGGATCTTGGAGAAGAGGTGAGTACCACAAAGGAGGGCACAGGGGGCCGTGGGGTGCAGGGGTGTCTTTGGGTGTCGGGTGTAGGGAAATCTTACCCTCGGCTGGTCATGGCTGGTGGGGACCCGGGTTCTAAGGCTGCAGGCGTCGTCTGGGTCGTCGAGGAGGGTCTTTGGGCACTGGACTTCGGGTCCCAGTCGCCGAGGGGACGTTCTCGTGGTCTTGGATCACTCGGGCACAGGCCGGTCTTGGCGGGTGCAGAGTGGGCTGGCTTTCCAGTACCTGGCTGGCACCAGGGGTGTTGCTGTTGAAGCCGAGCCTCTGCTCAGGGGAATCCCAGTCTGTTAGAGGGTCAAGGCAGGCAGGTCGTCCGGGTTGTCCAAGGTTGCTGTCCGCAGGAGTCGCCGGGATTTAGCTGGAGCAGGTTCCAGGGTCAACAGGCCGGTAGGGCTGGGGCCAAGTCAGTTGGTGTCGTCCTGTTGTTAGCAGCTGCACGGCGGGTCTTCGTCTTCTTGATCTTCTTTCTTCTTTTCGTATCGGGATATGAGGAAGGAAGGTTCAGGGAGCCCCTAAATACTGAATTTAGGGGTGTTCCAGGTAGGGCAAGGGCAGAGACCAATAGGTCCCTGTCCTGGGGTGGGTACACCCCCTAGCCTGCTCCTCTACTCTGGGAGGGGGACAGGAACCTAGCTGTGATTGGGCAGGGCTCACCATCTTCAAGATGGCCAGAGCCCAGGGTCGTGCTTCACCTCGCCTCTCCCACCTGAGGGGTGGGGTTGGCACAGGCTGGCACACCCCCCTTCCTGACGTAGGGTTTCCCGTCATTCTTCCTGACAGAGTGGGGGTCAGAACTGGTGGGAACCCCTGAGGGCGGCACAATAAGTGCTGCAGCTCTAGGGGCCTTCTCGATCACCATGCCCTGGGTACCTAAGGTACCATTTACTAGGGGCTGATAGGTGGCCAGAGATGCCAATGGGGTTTTAGTTTCAACACAGTTTTTAGGGAAGGGACACAGGCCCTGGGCACCGGGTTGGTAGGAGCCCAGGGTCAAAGCACATCAGCAGTTCAGCAAAAAGTGGGGGCATACCAATGCAAGAAAGATGGCACTTTCTCACAAATATGCTCCATCATAAGTAATATGAGCTTAAACATTATGCTCACCACCAGTCAACCCAAGTATAGTTTCAGCACACCAAAAGTTTAGGATGCAAGCAAACAGCAATTCTAGCACTAGTAATTGTAAAAAGATTTCAGCACAATAGCTCATAACCAGAAATTTTCAACATAAAAAAAATGTACCATCAGAAAGATTTGTGCTCAGTAAATCACTCACCACAAGACAAATACAAGCAAATTGGGGACGCAAAACACCCCCTCAAAATGGAAATGAGAACAAATACCCAACACCATCATCATACTAACTAAGAAAGGTTTAGGTAACAGTCAGAAAACAACCTTAATTACAAGCACAGGTCCTTCCTGTAAATCACTCAAAGCACTAATAAATGCTGTCCAATATCAGCAGTACATGAGAACATCAGCAGTAATAACTAAAGAACAAACCAGAAAAATGTGTGAGCACAAAAAAAAATCAAAAGCACCCTCCAGAGAAGAACAGAAAAGCATTCCAACATTTCTTATGCGTTTGGGTATAGACCCTTACAATACACCCCAGTTCACTGTAAAAGCAAAGTACTAGATAAAACTTCAGGTGTCAATTAATGTAGAAAGTAGAACACCGGGAGTCACATGTGCCGGTGAGCGGTTACTCAACCGAATAGTACGATCACAAAGTTCTGTACCATAAACTCTCGCCGCAGGTAGAAATAGATTTTGTTTTAAAAACCAGAACCATTAAGCTCCTATCCACAATCCGTATTTTTCTTTCAAATCCCTCTAAGGTGTATTTTGTTCTTCTCACAGCGTCTAACATTACATGGCAAAGAGGTCACACAACTGTCTCCGCATCTGTGCAGGCCGTAGGAATATGCACTTCAGATGATGCATTTTGGTTTGTCCCACTTATAAGGAACTCGTACTAGTCTTCCGTTGATCCCATGTGATAGAGCACGTCACCAAAGAAACAACCCCACATTCAGGTGACGTGGACACAGTCTACGCACGTCAGGCGAAGTCAGAAATCGAGGCAGAAGCGTCATGACATCCAGAAAATTGTAGATATGCAGCTCGATGTAACGCCACGCAGAAGTAACACATCCGGCCTTCCAAGAAGATCTTCAAGACTCTAGGTAAGCAGCTCGAGCATAAGTGCGAGCTGTTAAAATTCAAATACACACGCAGTGACGGGATTAAAAAACTTCACTCACCGCTGTCCTCTTACCTTCCCCAATATAAAGGAAATGCCCCAGCTACAAGTGCCCAGTAGAAAATAGCGCATTAAACACAGACTCCGGGGCTCACTTGTATGGAAGTAAATTCGGAAGGTCAATTCTTAGGCACATGGTGTGAATGCACAATCACTACTTGTGAATGATATATCAGTAAGAGACATTAGTTAGTGATAGATTCCTTACCTTAGACTATCCCCAGACGCCAGACTGGATCCGGAAAGTTTTTTCGTCAGCAGTACCCCTGTGCGTCGGTAGGAGGAGTCGTGCGGCTCCGCGTCTATCGCTGGCATCGTGAGAGCCGAGATGACGTCACGGAGACTACTTAGGCGCCACCCATGCGCACTGACGTCACTTCTGTACACGACTTTCTGCGCCAGGAACGCAGACCCATGCAAGAAACTGACCACTGGTGCCATGAAACAAGGGCCCTGAAAGGGATGACTTTAACCCTAGAAATCAGTTCGCAGAACGGGGAGGATGGGTGTGGCGGTAAGGAATCTATCACTAACTAATGTCACTTACAGATATATCGTTACACAAGTAGTAACTTGTGCATCTGAAAGAGACACGTTAGTGATAGTTTCCTTACTTTAGAATAGATACCCAAGCAATACCAACCCTGGTGGTGGGTCTGCGAACAAGATTACACGAGAAAGTCACTGAGAACAGAACAGCCAAAGAAGCAGTCTCTCCGGACTTGACTGTCAAGGCAGTAATGCTTGGTAAACGTGTGCAGCGAAGCCCACGTAGCAGCCTGACCGATTTCCTGCAAGGGGACTCCCCGACCCAGGGCAGTAGTAGCCGCCGTGGCCCGAGTGGAAAGGGCGCGCAGCCCCACAAGAGGTTCCTTTTTCGCCAAGGAATAACAGACCTTGTTGCACAAAACGACCCACCGAGAGATGGTCCGCTTGTGCACCGCCCGTCCCTTCTTAGTAGCGCCCATGTAACCACCAAAGTGCTGGTCGTCCACCTGGAACTGGCGTGTGCGGTCTAGATAAATAGAGAGCGCACGTTTTAGGTCCAGGCGGTGGAGCCTCTCTTCCTCTTTCGAGGGATGTGGAGGCGGAATGAAGGTGGGCAAAGTGATGGACTGCTGTGAGAAAGTGGCTCTATATGTACTGGACCAAAGTAAGGTGCAGTGTGTATAGAGGCCACAAACCCCAGAGGTATAACAGAGGTTAAAGTCAGGTCTGACCTTACTCTCAAAAGTGGTAGCTTGGTCGAGCAGTAAGGCAGTACCGGAGGACAGTGTAAAGCATTTGTTGTACACACACAGTCCGCAAAAGGTTTCGCACACTCAAGGACTGTACTCCAGGCCAATTGTTTTTATATCCAAAGATATAGTTGCTTTTTTTCTAGAACCAACAGGTATCAAAATATACTTTTCTCAGTGATGAGTAATCTCAGGTTATTGCTTTGCAGAAAGGCAATGACTTGGTAAACACAATAGGTACAGGGGTTGCACTAGGCAACACAGTTCTACACACAATTTAGCATTGAGCTCAATGGGTTTTTCTACACAATTACACAATTAGATTCAGCCCTGGGGTCTAAGCTACAAACAGTTTAGTAAAAACGTTTTTGGTTATTGCAGTGATGATTTTTGAGGAATATAAAGTTATTTTAAAAGTTCACATTTAGGAACTTTTCAGTGAAAATCTACCAATGTTATCCAATGGAAGAAAATTCAGGTTACAGGTAAAGTACGTTCTAGTTACTTTTGTAATCCAGTACTGGGCTCCTAGGTCCAGCACTGGGATCTCTACTTAAGACAGGTAAGTAATTACGTTTCAGTTGTAGGTACGATTATTAAGGAATATTTCAAGTTTTCAAAAGTAGACACTTAGAAGAAATTTCATAGAAAGCAGACAATGGATTCCTATCGAGAAAATACAGGTTACTAGTAAACCCGCTTAAGATTACTCTTGCGGTTCAGTACTAGGCTTCAAGGTACAGTTCTGGCTTCTCTCCTGATCACAGGTGAGTAGTTCAGAATTCGGTATTCGGCTGATTTTATAGGAATATTTTAAAGTTTCAAAACTTCACACTTTTTCGAGTCAAACCAGTCAATGTTATCCTATGGCAGGAAAGTGAGTTATCGGTTTCCTGGTGAGTACTCGACTGGTGAAGTTAAGGTTCTGGGCATAGGCTCAGGGGTCCCCCAGGGTCAGGTAGGTTCAGTTGGTACACCCTCAGCAGCACAGGGGAAGCTGGGTTCAGAGAGAGGTAGGCCCAATGTTATCCAATGGAGGGGAGGGGGCCTTCGGTTGGTGGCTTCAAGCAAGCAGGCCACGCGGATGTGGGAGCTGAGCTCCTGGTCACTTACTCAGGGCAAGTGGGAAAGTAGAGTAGGGTAGTAGTTGCACTTCCAGCGGCACTGGGCGGCTGGGTGCAGGGTGCTTTTGAGCCGTCGGGCGCCCAGTGTTATTCAATGGCAAAGGTAAAAAGGGAACAAAGGCTGCAGACTTGGACGGTGATTCTTCAGGTGCGACCACCACTTTGAAGAGGTAGGTACCCAAAAGGAAGGCACAGGGGCTACAGGGAGCCGGTTGCAGGGGTGTCTTTTGGTGTCGGGAAATCTTACCCTCGGCTGGTTGCGGTTGGGGGGTTCTGATTCTGAGGCTGCAGGCATTGTCTGGTTCGTCGAGGAGGGTCTTTGGGCACTGGACTTCGGGTCTCAGTTGCCGGGGGGACGTCCTCGTGGTCTTGGTTCACTCTGGCACGGGCTGAACTCGGCGGGTGCAGAGTGGGCTGGATTTGTGGTTCCTTGCTGGCACCAGGGGTGTTGCTGTTGGAGCAGAGCCTCTGCTCAAGGGAGTCCCAGTCTCTAAGAGGGTCAAGGCAGGCAGGTCCTCCGGGGTTCAAGAGGTTGCAGCCCGCAGGAGACGCCAGGGTTAAGCAGGAGCAGGTTCATGGATCAACAGGCCGGTAGGGCTGGTGCCAAGTCAGTTGTCGTCATTTTGGTAGCAGCTGCTCGGCAGGTCGTCCTTCATCTTGCTCTTCTTGTTTTTCAAAACGGGATCTAAGGAAGGAAGGTTCAGGGAGCCCCTAAATACTGAAATTAGGGGCGTTACAGGTAGGGCAAGGGCAGGGACCAATAGGTCCCTGTCCTGGGGTGGGTACTCCCCCTAGTCTGCTCCTCTCCTGTGGGAGGGGGGCAGGAGCCTAGCTGTGATTGGGCAGGGCTCCCCATCTTCAAGGTGGCCGTAGCCCGGGGTCGTGCTTCACCTCGCCTCTCCCACCTGAGGGGTGGGGTTCGCACAGGCTGGCACGCCCCCCTTCCTGACATAGGGTTTCCCGCCAGTCTTCCTGCCAGAGTGGGGGTCAGAACCCGTGGGGGCCAGTTGCTAGGTACAGCAAATGGTCTGGAGAAGCTCACAGAGGTGGCAGGCCTTTGAAGCGTCCCCCTGCCCATCCTGAAGGATGTGCATTGTTGCAGGCCCAGAAGAGCAGGGGGCTCTCCACCCAGGGGTCCAGCAACATGTCTGCTGTGGGGCAGCCTCTCAGTCCAGACATGGATTGTAGGTTAGGTTTCAGGGGGCATCTCTAAGATGCCCTCTGGTGCATTTTACATTCAATCTCACCCTGGCATCAGTGCTGGTTTAATGTGCTGAGAAGTTTGATACCAAACTTCTCAGTCTTCAGTGGGGCCATCATGGTGCTGTGGAGTTCGTAATGTCGACCTCCCAGCACCATATACTCTTAATGGCAGCACTGCACTTAGTGCCCAGGAATGGCCCTGGGTACTGTAGGGGCACAGAGCTCATGCACCTGTGCCCACATCACTGGCATAGGGCACCCAGCTAGAGGGGTGACTGAGGTATGACCGGGCCAGTGGGTCTTGTGGGCATGGCACACAGGGAGGTGTGCCATGTTGACTCTTTTAGTTCTGTACTTAGACACTCAGCCTGCAAAGGCAGGGTGTGGGTGTCAGGGTACAGGGCCCCTAAGGGCTGCAGCCCTTAGGGGTCTTCTCTGGTCACCATGTCCCGGGTACCTAGGGTTCCATTTACTAGGGGCTGACAGGTGGCCAGAGAGGCCAATTGGGTTTTCGGTTCAACACAGTTTTAGGGAAGGGACACAGGCCCTGGGTTCCTGGTTGGCAGGAGCCCAGGGCACACTCAGTCAAAGCACATCAGCAGTTCAGCAAAAAGTGGGGGCATACCAATGCAAGAAAGATGGCACTTTCTGACACACTGTCATTGGACAGTAATAGTTTTTTTTGTCTGCTTTACTAAGTGTTCTTTGCATTGCTAAGCTCATGTACACATACACCCTTTTTAGGTTTCGCCTGGCGATCCGCTGCGCAGCAGCGTTCGCGCAGGCGAAATCTTTTGACGAACAGTCTGGGGCTGTGTTCCCGCCTCTCTGTTCCATTGGCTAGCTCTATAAATGGAGGCTAGCCATTGGAAGAGAGAGGCATCCGCTTGTTGGGGGCAAATCTTGAACACTGCAGGAGGTCTCAGTCCCTGATTCACGGCCCGATAATCTTCACGGCTCTCCTCCGCCGCCGCTCCTGACACCGCGGCCGCAGAGCGGGGAGAGTGGGGGCACATAAAACTACAATACCCAGCGTCCCTTGGTGTTCCCAGAGACGCGAATTGACGTGTCAGGATCCCGCGCCCGGAGGCGCTTATCAGACGGCTGCTGCTCCCGCCTCGCGGGACGCACGCGGGCGACGCCCGGGCAAAGGGCGGGCCCTCTAAGGCCAGAAGAGGCCGGGACGGGCTACTCCACCTGACCTTCCTGCTGGACGAGGTATAGAGATGCACTTTTTGTACTGACTTGCGCTATACTGCTTATTGCCGCTTTTTCGGGGGTCTTGTATACTAAATATGTCCGTTTGGGAGGAGCTCAGTGCCCTGTGCGGCACCAACTATGTTCTGGATGCATCACCCCCCCCACCCCCCAACTATGAGCAATAAACCTGATTATTTAAATAGCACTTCGCGGGAGCTACCCTTACCTTTAAACAACGACAAAATTGACTCCTTTGCTCTGTCTCGGGGTCCCAATATTAAAAGGAAGCATGATGGGGCAAATGTCTATGAGAATCAACCAAAAACTCTAAAGTTATGCACCAGCCCCACATCTTCCCCCTCTAATCCAACCACACCAATGGCGGATATGGATGCGGACATAATTGTTGATCCAGTACCGTCCTTCCAACCGACTTTGCTGGCTCAACTTGAGCAACTGTTTTTATCTGTCTTATCACCTTTGGTAACAAAACTTAATGACTTGGGGGACAGGCTGACTAGCATTGAGAAACAAATCAAAAGGAATTCCTCACCAACCAATATGTCGGTAATACCCGCGTATCCTAATCCTCCCATTACCCCTGTAAAGTCTAAGTCAACTACACGTAAGAATGCCCAAACCAACATATTGCCTCTTAATCTGCCAACCGCAACAGGCGCAAAAGTGGCACCGAAACCTCTGTTAACTAATTACACAGTGGCCAGAGCCGTTCCAGTAAAAATGCCACATATTAGCTTACCTCCTGAAGCCGCCCCATATGTGACTGTCCTCTCTGGTGTTCCCTCACTTAGCCAGGGAAAACACGAAACATACCAGGACCTGCTAAATAAGGCTATTTTTTGGTTACAGAACAATAGACCTTTGCCACCTGATCTAGACGGTGGTATCCTGAGCGTCAGGAGGGTGGGGTGGTTAGGTACGTTGCCCAAAAACACCTCTGGGGACCTGGTGTTAATTAAATTTAAGAATCAGAACACCACCCCATACTTACGATCCTGCCTGCCCAACGAAGGAGATGGCCCCATTTGTATTTGTGACTTGCATGACTTTTACCCAAGTATCCCATACAATCCGATACCCAGATTAATGGATAAGAAATACCACCCCTGGGGTAGGGGACCCCGTGCACCTAGTGCCACTAACCATTTACCCTTTAACAGATTTGAACCATGGCTTACAAATTGTATTTTCTGATAACCAAATTGCATTTAACAAGTAAAGTGCCGACAGGTTTGCTCGATGTTCTTCCCCTGTACATTAGTTATTTTGTTGCTCTATATGCATGACCCTTCTTGTTTCCTTTAGAGCTGTTATTGATTAGCTGATCCGTCATATCTATTTAATTCTGTTTTTAATAGTTGATACTAATTTTGCAATGAAATGTTAAGGTATGTATTTTTTTTGTATTGTTGCTGCTTTTATAATTTAAACTAAAATCGAATAAAGCTAATCGAATCGAGAGGCGTCCGTCATTGTGCGAGGCGATTCGTGGGCGTTCCGTCGAATTTTTCTCATCCCGCCCCTTTGTGACGTCATTCCGGCGGTGGGCGGATGTTGTTTTTTTTTTTTTTTTTTTTTTTTTGTCTCGCCATGTTTGTTTCATTTCCAACGTGTGCTTTGAAGGGGTGGGCTGCGCGATTTCACTTTCCAAGAGTTGCTAGCAGGTAAGCGGCATATTTTACTACTTTTTATCCCGTTCCCGCCCCCACTTCCCGCTGTCCGTGTGCCCGTCCCCCCTCCTGCTGTCCGTGTGCCCGTCCCCCCGCCCGCTGTCCGTGTGCCCGTCCCCCCTCCCGCTGTCCGTGTGCCCGTCCCCCCTCCCGCTGTCCGTGTGCCCGTCCCCCTCCCGCTGTCCGTGTGCCCGTCCCCCTCCCGCTGTCCGTGTGCCCGTCCCCCTCCCGCTGTCCGTGTGCCCGTCCCCCCTCCCGCTGTCCGTGTGCCCGTCCCCCCTCCCGCTGTCCGTGTGCCCGTCCCCCCTCCCGCTGTCCGTGTGCCCGTCCCCCCTCCCGCTGTCCGTGTGCCCGTCCCCCCTCCCGCTGTCCGTGTGCCCGTCCCCCCTCCCGCTGTCCGTGTGCCCATCCCCCCTCCCGCTGTCCGTGTGCCCGTCCCCCCTCCTGCTGTCCGTGTGCCCGTCCCCCCTCCCGCTGTCGGTGTGCCTGTCCCCCCTCCCGCTGTCTGTGAGCCTGTCCCCCCTCCCGCTGTCTGTGAGCCCGTCCCCCCTCCCGCTGTCTGTGAGCCCGTCCCCCCTCCCGCTGTCTGTGAGCCCGTCCCCCCTCCCGCTGTCTGTGAGCCCGTCCCCCCTCCCGCTGTCTGTGAGCCCGTCCCCCCTCCCGCTGTCTGTGAGCCCGTCCCCCCTCCCGCTGTCTGTGAGCCCGTCCCCCCTCCCTCTGTCTGTGAGCCCGTCCCCCCTCCCGCTGTCTGTGAGCCCGTCCCCCCTCCCGCTGTCTGTGAGCCCGTCCCCCCTCCCGCTGTCTGTGAGCCCGTCCCCCCTCCCGCTGTCTGTGAGCCCGTCCCCCCTCCCGCTGTCAGTGAGCCCGTCCCCCCTCCCGCTGTCCGTGAGCCCGTCCCCCCTCCCGCTGTCCGTGTCTAGTATAACCTGGTCTCTACTAATGCCCAGCCTCTGTTAATGCCCAGTCACTGCTAATGCCCGTTCTCTACTAATGCCCAGACTTTGTTAATTCCCAGTCTCTGCTAATGCCCGGTCTCTACTAATGGCCAGTCTCTACTAATGGCCAGTCTCTACTAATGCCCAGTTTCTACTAATGCCCAGGCTCTGCTAATGCCCGGTCTCTACTAATACCCAGTCTCTAGTAGGATTAAGTTCCTCTTTAGGTTAGATCTCTAGTTAGGCTCGGTCAAGTCTCTAGTAAGTTCCAGTCTCAATTAACGCCCAGTCTCTAGTAAGGCCAGGTGTTTCACATGCTTTTTTGCCCCTCTACTCTGGCGTGATATTGAATTCCTTCTCTGCCCCTAGTGGATTCCCGCTGGGCTGTGCCTGCTGTTCAGCACTCGTTATGTGTATCGCGTGATAACGTGTGTTGGGGTGTGGCTGTCTCGCAGGGAGTGCCTGATTGCGTCACCCTCCACAAACAGTGATCCACAGATTACACTGTATGTGGGAGGAAGTAAATACCTGTGATAAAAATAGAGAGGCATTGTTTGAAGATAGCGAACGCCGAGCGCGAGGATTACTGGATGAGTCCACGGTAACGGGGGTGGCTTGATTCCGCTTCTGCGCTCCCACTTTGGAAAGCTTTTGTAGTGTAACTTTAATGTACAGTACCATTGCAATCTAATGGGGTGACCCAGTGAACCTCACGACCATTTAGTACAATAAGCCCTGTCGGTAGACAGAACTTTTATGTTTATTGTACTACTTAAATAAAATATGCGTAAGAGTCATGAATTAAAACTACCACTCCCATAATGCATTAGGTGTGTTGAACTTGGGTCCACGATTGCATCTACGACCCTCGGTGTCACTTGGCAAAGCTACACCGCTGTCCCTGCCCCCATAGGCCCTGCCTTCAGTTCCCAGGCTTGCCCAGTTCAGTGGATTTTCAATGAGCTCATGCGCCCCACCCAGGTGTTGGTGCCAGGCTGCGAAGAATCTGATATGCCCCCGTGTTGGCATGCACCTACTTAACACACGCTGGCTCGAAGCATCGCAAGATTTTCATGGAAAATGAAAGCAGGGCTAAGAGATGGGATGACTAGAGCTAGACGTCAGACTTTAGTTACCGGGCTGGCTGATGCCGCTCTTTTTAAAAAAAACTTTTTTTATTTAATGCGATTTTCTATAGCGCGAACATTACACGAATGTGTCAGAGCGCTTTACAAAAGAACCAGTTACGATACATAAGGACTTAAGACCACACAAGTACAGCTAGGGCAATAAATGCAGCTTTCTAGCAGGAAATCGAGTCTGAAATATGTATTTTAAATGTGTTGCCCGTTCATGCACCGCACTCCTGTCGGCTTAATGGCGGACCGACCGAAAATGGTAAATTGTAGACTTTTTAAAAAGCCTGACACCCTTGAGAGGCTGGCAGAAATGGAACCGGGTCAGTCACTTTTTATGACAGACACACGGGTACATTTGGCAACTTTTCAGCAGGCCACTGTCGCCATAAGGTCGGAAGGGCTGGGGTAGAGTCAATCACTGGCTTTTCTGCTGAAAAGAGATTACCTTTGTAAAGCTCTTGGGCAAATCCAAGTCAGGATAAGAGTTTAGAAGTATATTAAATTCATACTTGTTCTTTAATCACTAACGAGCATGGATCATGACCATGATAACACGAACGTATTAGCTGGCTGGCTGCTTCTGTCTCACAGTAGCACATGTCAGCACTGCCACACCCCACCGCTCCAGAGGCGTCACACATTGTCAATAACACCAGCCTTTCAGTCTCCCTAGGGTGCCCTCAGCAGCACGGATTACACTGGCTGGTTCTACAGCTCTCTGAAATAGACGCGCCAAAGAACCGAATCATAGAATCAGCCTGGAGACCGTTGCCATTGTCATAGACCTTGCACAATAGAAAAACACCACCAACAAGCATTGGCAAAGCACCACACTGATTTTAAAAATTTATTTTTGGCCATTTTTAATCAAGAATCCTCTACATATGGGACAGGATACAGTACTAATCATTTTCATGCAGTGGGTGAACGAACACAACTCAATGTATTGACATGAATTAAAGTTTGGTAGCAGTTCACACTGCTCCTATGGAGGGTATGGTGGGGTATCAATTAAAAGGAAATAAGGAAAGGATAGGACCTTAATCAAATTGTCTTGTAAAGGAGTAGCCAATGTATTCATCATAAACTAGAACAAAAAGTCAATAACATCAAGAACTGCCTGGCTGGTGCTGCCCAAATCAGCTAATTGGAACTGTGGAGACATGAGTGTCAGGAGCATGTCACAGCATGGTGGTTGTAAACTAACGGATGCTCCAGGGGGAATAAGAGAGCGGGAAGAACCTCTACGTATTCCCGCCCAGGGGGACGCCGGGCCTTCTTTGGTGTCTCTAAACAGTATGTGTGTGAATGTGTGGGTCTGTGTGTGTGTGGCTCTGTGTGTGTGTGGCTCTGTGTGTGTGGCTCTGTGTGTGTGTCTCTCTGTGTGTGTGTGTGTGTGTGTGTGTGTGTGTGTGTGTGTGTGTGGGGCTCTGTTGGTGTGTGTGGGTCTGTGTGTGGGTGTGTGTGTGGGTGGGTCTGTGTGTTTTTGTGTGGCATTTGCCAGAGATTAAACTATTGGCATTGTAAATGACAATGCCATTTATTTATCTGTTTTCAAAACCAACACATAAATACAAATGTTGTCATTTACAATGCCAATAGCTCAAACTTTTCAAAAGGCGAAACCATTGCATTGTAAATGCTTGTTATAATGGGGATAACTGTACAATATTGGGGGTGGGGATTCTTTGTACTTTTCTATTGTGGATTCCTGTAATGGGGGTGCCATTCTTGAAACTTAAAATTACTTTGAAGAACAAAACGTGTAATATTCTGAACCGAACACGAGAAGGGAGGAGAGTACTGAGCATGGTATTTTCAACACTGCAGGAAAATGTTAACTGTAACACGGAGTTAGAAGTTTGCAGTGCTGTAAATTCTCATGTGACCCTGCCTCTGACTAAGTTAATAAATGCTCTTTCAATGCTCTTTTTAAAATCTCACAAAATACAGACACTGGTTCTGGTGGGTGAAAATCCTTAATAGTAACTGAAATCTGTTCTGGTGCTTTGTGTTTTTGGCCTGTATTTGTATGCGTCACCCTGCGCCAACTCTAAAAGGAAACGAAGAATCCAAAGGAAAAAAGTTAACAGTACTCTGAATCAAACTCTGGGTGGCGATAGAGTGCACATAATGTGATTTGCAGCACTTTAAGATGCAAACTGAGTGTTTACGTAAAGTTTTCCTTCTGACACCACCTATCTCCAGGGAAAAGCCTTTGTTACTTGCCCTTTCTACCCAGAGAATGTTGTGTCTAAGGGGTTCATAATGGCTACTAATTGGAGTGCATCTGAATCCTGACCCTTGGCTGCATTTGTGATAAATATTACCACCCCTGATACTACCATGTAACCACTGACTGCCCATGAAAAGGCCCTACATCTAGGCCGGAGCTAGGAGTGGGCTGAACCACCCACACTGGCTTCTATCAGCTTAGCTTTCTAAACTGTACTGGTACCTCTGATAACTTGGGAAGAATGGGACATACTAGAATTGAAAAGTCTTTACTTTTACACATACCAGACTTTGGTGGGTCCATATTAACAACTCAGTACCAGCGTTTCTCAATCAGCTACTCTCTCTGCAGGACTGTAATGTATTATTGCCCCATATATTATATTTTGTTTTTCAACTTTGCAGATCTGGATACCTTTGCTACTGAAGACATCATTGATCCAATTGCCAAAGCCAAAATGGTTGCTCTGAAAGGCATCAAGAAAGTGATGGCACAGGGCAGCATTGGAGTGGCTCCAGTAATGAACAGGTATGAGGTGGGAGTCCTGCACATTGTCTTGAGCCTTAACTGGTAGTACTCTGCCAAGAAGAGATGAAAAATGGTGTAAACTGCACATTCATGTTTACTAAATTGCTGTTGAATGTTTTGATTCCCTATTATGATGTTGAGCTGCACATTTAATGTGAACTCAGAGGATGCCTTTTCTGGTGCTGGCTGCAGCACCTTGCTCCAAGACCCTGAGGTCACCTGTGGGTTTACCTAACCTTCCCCTGAACGTGTATCCTGCATTACTCCAGCGACTAATTATTCTCCACTGTTAGCACAGCTAGACTTTTGACCTCACCTTGGCTACTTCATTACCTCGAGAGCCACCTTGCTGTTTCGATTGATGGGTTTTTGCACTTATGTTGTTTTTTCAGGGTGGGGTGGGGGATGTTTAGCTTGAAATTGTCACATGGATTCCAACCCATGTGATTGCCTAATGTTGCTTTTTTTGTCAGAGACATTCTAAAGTAGAGGATCAAACAACATTGCAAGCAACATGCTGTGTATTATCCTTTTGGCATATCTCCTTCATTGACTGCCTAGAAATATCAATTTAAAAAAGTAGTGATTCAACCACCCAAAAGGCTGCAGAGAGCACCTGAATATGTAATCTCAGAATAACATCTAAGTCCTGGTGCTAATGTTAATGTAAAATCTGAAGCCTAGCCTAAAGACTCCCAGAATCTCTAATGCTTTTAATCTTGTCACAGTGTGCATGTCTGTAAGTAAAGTCCTATTTCTAATATTAACACAAGCTAGATGATCATTTTGATTTGTTTACTGTTACCAGGCCACATCATTGAGTACCACTTGCCGGCTGAACTTCACTTCCTGTAAGAGTCCGGTTCCCAATGAGTAACCAAGTTATCCAATTAGGGTCCAATTTAATATTTGTCCTAGGGATTACCATGGTAGAAGAGAACCTACCACATATTAAGTAAACCCTCATTCCATTTAGGCCCCAAAACCAATTTAATTCCTCTCCCCCTTGATTTTAGAAATCTGATGGAAAATATTGGTGCTTAAACAAACCTAATGTATCCCCTGTGTTCGGACCTCTTTACCCAACATAGTGTTATCAAGTATGATATAGCAGAACCAGAATGCCTAATTTCAAGAGAGGAAAACGGCGGAAAACGGATGGTTTCTGTTAGAACTTGCACTTTTGAAGAAAAGTCGCAACCTAAAGCACCAGTGTCAAAAAAGCAATAACAGGTATAACTGAAGTAACTAATGCATAGAAGTGGCTATCATGAATCAGAAAGGAGGACTGAACAGTATGTTAAGTCAACAGATTAGTGTTGTAAATAAATTGTATGTCATCTTAAGTATTTTACACAAGCTGAATAAGTGAGTCTCCCCCTGGCGGCTGAAATTCTGCTGCTCCCTGCTTTGTTTGGCGACCACCTAGCAGGAACTCCTTATGTTTCTCTCTCCAACAACCAATCTAACTTTACTTCTAAAAGCTTTCGAACTGAATGTTTATTAAACTCTAGAATCCCAGGTGGTATAACTAATTAAAATCGATTATTTTCAAGCATATGCCTAAAACATCAAACTGAACTAGAAAAAGTAAAGCAGTTAGCCATCTACCCGTAATAATAGTGAAGGGACAAGTTTTTCTAATCCGAGGTATATTCTGCTAGTCCCACCAGGCTATTCTGCATTTTCACTTTTAAGGTCGAGCCATACAGCCTCTTTAAAATCCCGTCCTGAGTCAAAACTAAATCATATCACAGTTGTCATATAGCCCACAATAGAGATGTTGAATTATGTATTTGATCATGAACATATATTCGGAAATTGAACAGTTAAGGGTGTTAGGCCTTAACCTTAACATTATCCAACTTTTGTAGAACTCTCTATCTCGGCACAAAACCTAAAACTAGATATAACTTCTTCAGAAGGAAAAAACTTAGCTAGGTCTTGAAAGCGCACATCCGAGCAGTTGAACATTTAATGGCATCTTATCAGGTTAATCAGCAGGACTGCTGACCTTTCCTTTTGTACTAACCCGAAGTCAGATTGGAGCTGAGTGATACAGATTGTGTTCTGATATAAAATTTGATCATTGAAGAACAAAAGTACATTTTGATGGTTTACAAATCACCACCCTCAGTTAGCAATAGAAATTGTGTTTGTGGAATGTGAGAGATGTGTTGCAGTCCTGTTTTGAAAGGCCTCAATAAACTAGTTATCAGGGAGGACTGTCGATTTATGTTATCTATAATGTTTGTAAGTGTAAAATCACCAAACTTGATGATAGTCTTTTTTTTTAATACTTGAACATTTGGGCCATCTATTTCAAAATTATTGATAATTATCTTAAGGCAAAACCCAGAAAGTAAATGACAGAAGTCCTTAGTAGATACAAATTGCAGGACTGGCTCCATGGTGCGCACGAATGTTCTTGCATCAACCATGCAGAAAAATGTGGAAAATGCCAGGTTCTGATCAGGCCATGCTCTAAAGTGATCATGTATTTAACTGTGATGATGAAACATGGTTACAGTGGTGAATTTGAAATCATTGATGAGCACCGAGCTGTGAAAATTATTGTGAACCTCACTGGCAGACTAAACTAGTGTGTTGTAATTAGTCTACGGTTTCATGTGCAACTGAAGGATCTCAAAGTGGCAGAACAATCTGTTGCCGTCCCGTCAGTTTGGATGCATTGTTCTCACAACGTCGGTGGGCATCAAGGACCACAAAGAAGCTAGGCAAAAACATATTGGAGGCAAAATCCTGATTCTTTTTCTAAAATGTATAAAGGCGGACTAATAAATTATGAAACAGATGCATCCATCCCTGTGACAAATTATATTCTTGCCTACTATCCTGGAGCATGTTGGCTTTTGTCAGGTGATTATAAATTAAATCTCCTTGTGACCAGTAATGATGAATCTGAAAGACATGTAAGTGATACATTCCTTACCTTAGAATTACCCCCAGGCATCAGACTAGATCCAGAAAGTTTTCGTCAGCAGTAGCCCTGCGCGTTGGAAGGTGGCATCGTGCGGCTCCGCGTCCGTCGTAGGAGTCGTGATTGCCGGGATGACGTTGCGGCAGCTACTTAGACGCCACCCTCATGCGCTGACATCAGTTGCTTCTTTTTCCGAGCCAGCAATCGCAGATCCGGAGAGAGCGGTACCCCCAGTCAATTTTTGATTGAGTTTTTGGGGACTTTTGTCTGTCTTCTTTGAGTCTTTGACTCCTGGTGTAATAGGGATGTTCGGTTTCAAGTTTTGCAAGGTTTGTTCCTGCATGATGTCGGTGACTGACCTGCACTGCGAGTGTCTCTATTGCCTGGGGCACAACCATGACCCCACGTCGTGCCCCGACTGCCGGGCCATGGCTCCGAAAACTTTGTGGGAGCGGTCCTGAAAGTTGCTTGAGGCCTGGGAGTCTGCTCGGTGTTGTTCAAGGTCTTGGTCCGGTGGGAGGTCGAGGGACCGGTCGCGGAGCCGCCACCATCGTTCGACAAAGTCTTCTCACTCTGTGTCAGGTAAGACGAAGCACAAAAAGTCGAAGAAGCACTGTCGCTCTTCACCTTTCCCGCGACAGGGCTGAGGGTGCGGTGGTGCCGCCCTTGCGGCTCCAGAGGAGCCTACGCAGTTGCCGACAGCCTACCCGCCTTTCCCGGGTCTGACTGCAACTCCAGCCCAGCTGCAGGACTTTGTTTGCCATGGCTAGCCTATTTGGGCCGTCTACAGGACTGGCATCGGCCAGGCCCCCGGCCGATGTCGTCCCCGGCATCCACCCCGACATGGAGACTGTGCTGGACCAGTGTCGATCGACGCCGATTCCGACGCTGATGGGAATTTATATCCCTTTGTCAATCCTCCTCCTTCTTAACCGCCTGCCCAGCATGTAATGGAGGATAGGGAGGACTGGGAGGGGTCTGAAGACCCTCTCGCAGCCCAATGCAAGTTGGACCCGGACTGGGCTGAGGATTTGGGGATGCAGGTGGACTGGATTTTTCTCCAGAACCTGGAGCACTGTTTCCTTCTACCGTGGCTACGGAGGAGGGTGGTACTTATTCAGTGGTGTTGCAGAGGGCAGCAGAGGCTCTCCACCTCGAGCTGGCCGTCAGGACTAACCTCCTGACAGAAGTGCTTTGGCCGGCGGCTTCCTCTGCGGAGCCGCTGCTGCCCTTTAATGACATACTTTCGGACGTTCTTTTGGGCACCTGGCCCAGGCCCAACACAGTGGCTCCTGTGGATAGGAACGTGGCCCGACGCCATGGCCCGGCCCCGGACAACCCCATTTTCCTCTCCCAACACCCTACCCCTGAGAGCTTGATTTTCCAAGCCTCTGCGTCCCGAGCGCATTCCCTTCCGCACCTCTGGATAGGGAATCCAAGAAACTGGAGCAGTTTGGGAGCATTTTCTCTTCCAGCAGTTCAGGGTTGCGGTCTGTGAACATGAGCATGCCTCTTATGCCATTTTTCCCACTCAGTGATACGGTGGCGTAGGTGCTGCCTTAGTGTCCGGAGGAGGCCCGGACAGTGCTCTCCCAAGCTATTCTTGAATGGAGGGATGCATTCGTTGTGGCCTTGACACCGCCGACTTGCTGGGCAGAGCGATTTCCACGACAGTGGTACTACGCCATCACGCCTGGCTGAGGACAACTGGCTTTTCAGGGGATGTCTAGAACACTCTCATGGACATGCCTTTTGATGGATAAATACTAATAAGATGGTAAAAAAATAAATATAGATAAAAACAGACCAAAATGTATAAAAAATAAATACCATAAAACCGGGATCCCTAAATATAATGGGTCTCCCTTTCAATGGAGATCATCTTTTTGGTCCACAAGTCAACACTGCTAGAAAAATTCACGAAAGAAAATGAGACTGCGAAATCAATGGGAGCCCTACAAACGCAATCTCAAAGGGGCACTTTTCATCAATCCACATATCGCGGTGGATCAAAACAATCTCCACTGACACATGTGCCTCCTATAAGAAGAGAGGCTCAAGCAGGTTCCTCTAGGGGATATTATAGAGGGTCCTACAGGGGAAAAAATAGGGGAAGAGGTGAAGGAGGTTTCAACAACTTGACTTCCTCCTGTACAATGTGTGCTGACTTCAACGCAATTGGGGGAGGTGCGGACTCGATACATCGAGTTCAAAAGAGAGGCGGTACATGCAGCTCAGTGACATTTTCCTGCGGAGGCTTTGGGCGCTGAAGAAGGCACAACACCAGCCAGAAATGCATCCGCCATCATCCACAATAAAAGCCTCCAAAAGTTTCCCCTGGGTCTCTGTTTTCCCTTTTTCTTTTTTCTCTTTTCTCGAAAGGAGTGTATGCCGCACATATATATATATATATATATATATATATATATATATATATATATATATATATATATATATATATATATATATATATATATATACACACACACACATATGCACCTATAAGTCACTCCTATGGTAGGCCTCGACAATCCTGGAGGCAGAGTGTTTGAGGGTGCTCTAGCATGAGCTGAGCCTGGCTGCAGCTTTCGGAACCATCTCCTTATAGCTGTTCTATGATATAGCCATACCATATACTCTTAAGTGCATTATAATCCTCGCGGTTAATGCTAACTTTGGTTTGGCTTTATCAAAACATGTCGTGTAAGCTGTCAAACACTTTGTAATACTACCCCCCCCCCCCCCCCCCCGCCAGTTCTGGCGGCGGGAGTAGCATTCCACCCTTCTAGAGGGAAAAGACGTGTATATATGAAAGAAACATGTTAGTTAGATTCCTTACCTTAGACACCGCCCTCACGCGCTGACGTCAGTTCATATTTCTGCGCCAGCTAAGCGCAGGTCTGTAGAAAGCAGTACCTTAGTCATTTTTTGACTTCTAGAGTCTTCACGACTCTCGGTGCCGGTAGGGAATGCCCGGGTTCAAGCCCTGTACCGACTGCAACCGACTGATGTCGGTTAGCGATCCCCACCGCCGGTGCCTGTATTGCCTTGGGGCCGACCACGACGACCGGTCGTGCCCCGACTGCCGGGCCTTGGTTTTGTCTCCATGTTTTTAGCTCACAACGTGCTGCCATTCATCAATTTGTGACTATTGTCATGGGGTAGATAGGCCAGATAAATGCCGATACACGGCGAGATTTTTCACTGTCTGGCAGTGGCAAAAGCAATTTGGGCATGAGGTACAATTACGAGCATTATCGAAAATCCTCTAAATATTTCGTATGTACAAACGGAATTAATGACAGATGTATTGTGTTTATCTGATGATTATTGCATACCTATATGGTTAGTAAAGCCCGTTTTTCCTCATGTATATATGGCTGCCACAACTACCCATTTTCTGTTTTAATTACATCCTATTTTGCATTCAAGCATTTCGCTAAGTCCGCTCTTTGTTTTTGTGTATTAAGGTACAAATGAGCGTCATAGACTTCGGGTCGGCGACACTGAAGAAGGATTAAAAGTTCGAAACGCGTCTGTTTTCTCGCACTGTGTGCTGAACAATAAATAATCGTTTGCCTGAACCTGGAGTGCTTTAAACTCTCTTTTCCGGGACGGGAGGGAGATTCAGGAGCTTGGATATTGATCGCGTGCAACCGGCGCGAAAAAAGCACCCGCCACTCGAGTGCTCCGAAAAGGACCTGGTTGTATGGAGCGTTAACGCTGTGGAATCGGAGCACCGCCGAGATCGATTTTGGACCGGAAGGGACTGCAGAGAGCGGAGGGGCGCACGGTGAAGACCGCAAACAACCGGTAAGTCGCCATTCCCGCGAAAATCAACTCCTGTCCCCACTTGCATTTGCAAGGGCCCACTATTTTCATCTTTCTGGCAAGGCGAGTAGGTTTCAGGCACCTCAACCCAGGGAGGCTTCCCTGTGGTTTTTCAGCAGACCACATGTGCGATGAGGAAGAACGCCGCCAAGCGGCTTTGGATGTATTTAAAAAACGCACACCAGGCGCAACCGTTGGAGCGGTTACTGGAGATAAGAGAGATGCACCCCATAGCGCTCTCAAACAACTTTTCTTGAAATTAGAGCGGATGAGTGAGAGGGAAATATGAAAGTGGTGGGAGGCCACCTCTTTACAAAACTACATGGATGTCAACTGTGTACCTAGAGGGCTTCGTGTATACACGGTTCCTGCTTATGAAAGCCCCGATCCCCTGCTCCTAGAACAATGGGCAGAGTTAACAGCAGCATTTTGCAAAGCCATGCTTGAACTTTTAGTTAAGTTCGCATGGAGTGACAGAACCAAAGCAATTGATGAGATAGCCTCCCTTGAAGTGGAAATTGCGAAGGAAACAGATGAAGCAACAGCAAAACAATTACGTGATGAAATGAAGAAGCGTCTAATAAGATATGAACTGAAAATACGTCAACGCAAACAAGAAAAGTTTGAAAGGGACGAGCATGATTATGCTCAGGGAAGAATTCTAACTTTCTCAAAAAAATTAGATGGACCCAGAAAAGCCCTCGGTAAAGGTCCCAGTGCCGGACCAGTGGAAGAACCTCCCACCTCAGAATCCTCAGCAACGGAGGAAGAACCCTCCGAAGACGAAAGACCAACCACAAGTGATGCAGGAAAGAAGACTCCTTTTCATTTGGAGTTCGATCTCATCCGCAGCACTTGGCTAAGAGGAGGGAAGCTGAAACCACCCGAAAAAGACGCAGAACCAGACGAGGTGGCTGGCAGAGTAAGAGGAAGGAACAAAGGTGTGGGACAACAGACCCGCAAGAGAAGAGGCAAAAAGTGGTAGACGCGGGTCTGACCATAATTAACCTCACTGATAATCCCCTTACGACAGCAGAAGAGGAAACATTAAAATTAGGTCTAAGTTTCTGTCCCAACAAGAGACTAGAATACACACAAACACGTATTGACCTGTTCAATTTAACGAGAAAGATAAAACTACATAAATACCACAAACTCAAACCGCATACGGAGGGTGCTAAGAAAACACGCAAGACAACCACGGTGTATCCGACTGATACACTATCTATCAAAGACCTACAAGCAACACGGATACTGGAAGACCTATATCATGATGGGAACATTGATACCAATACTAATCCAGAAGTAATGAACATCGAACAACAATCCCCCGTTACAAATTTCAAAGCCCCCTCACAGTTCAATCCACAAATGCCATATGATGCAATTGACACCTTTGCAGATGCCGTAACTCGAGATTTGATACTGCACAGACAGTCTAGTGCCAAAAGAACCTTGAAGAAAAATAATTTAACACAAGAACAATTGAATATTCTCTTGAAGTTGAAAGACAACAAGGAACTAGTGGTAAAACCATCAGATAAAGGTGGGAATGTAGTTTTATTAACCCGTAACCAGTATTGCATGGAATCCCTGAAACAACTTGAGGTACCAGGTGACTACCAAAGAACAACTATGGAACAATACAAAGAAAGTATTCGCTCATATCACACCTTGCTGACCAAATGGCGGAATAAATCCATGCTGGATACAGATGAGTACCTATTTTTACGCAACCCGGAACCTATACTGCCAACTTTCTATCAATTACCGAAGGTTCACAAAGACTCTAAGAACCCCCCAGGACGACCTATCGTCTCCTCTAAGGGGAGTCTAACTGAAAATTTGTCCATTTACATTGACTCGTTCCTTTCTACCTTTGTTACTGCGTTGCCATCTTTTGTAAAAGACACCAAAGACTTCATCCAACAAATTGACCAGATTGCATGGGACCCATCCTATCTATTGATTACCTTAGACATAGCTAGCCTCTATACAAGTATCCACCATGATCATGGGATAGAGGCTACCAAGTACTTTCTAGATAAGAGACCGGCAAAGTATGCCCTGCATGGACAATTTTTGATTGAATGTCTAAAATTCTGTTTAACTAACATCTTCTTGTTTCAGAATGAATTGTTCAGACAACTTAATGGTACAGCGATGGGAACCTGCTTCGCCCCCAGCTATGCGAATCTTTTCGTTGGCTGGTGGGAGGAGCAGGTTGCCCTAGCAGGTGACAACCTTAAATGGGCTAACCAGATCGTTGTCTGGCGTCGATATATCGACGATCTCTTCTTAGTGTGGAGGGGCTCCTCCACACAAGCTGAGGAATTTGTTGAAGCTCTAAATACAAACAACTTGAACCTGAGATTCACATCAGAAATGAGCCAAAATGAAGTGCACTATCTTGACCTAAGAGTCTACGTACATCAGGGAAAACTCGAAACAAGCCTTTATCGAAAGCCAACAGCTGGCAACAGTATCTTGCACTATGAGAGTGGTCATCCTTCGAATTTGATCCATAGCATCCCCTACGGGGAGCTACTCAGATTACGAAGGAATTGTTCTCTGGAGTCCGAATTCGTCAGAGCTGCTCAAGACAGCATTGCCAGATTTTTGGCAAGAGGCTATGAGCAATATCTCCTGGATAACACCTACAGGAGAGTCTTAAAGATCCCCAGGAAGAATCTTCTTTCCCAGATGCCTCCGCCTGATGAGAATTCGAATTTCAGAACCAAATTCCGCCTTATAACAACTTTTTCAGATGAGGTTCCTCAATTAAGACACATTCTAATGAGAAACTGGCATATTTTGCGAACTGACCCCGTCATAGGAAGTGATGTTCCGACCAAACCACTCATAACCTTCAGAAGGTCTAGGTCTATTAAAGACACAGTAGTGCAAAGCCATATTTTGCCATTACCATCTAAATCCACAAGAACTCTCAAAGATATGAAGGGATTCTACCCTTGTGGAAAATGTAAGGCCTGTGAAAGTAGCAGAAGAACATTAACCTACAAGGTCCCAGGACTCAATCGACCTAGACTCATTAATAAATTCATCACATGCACAACCCCTTTTGTGGTGCATTGTCTGGTTTGTCCCTGCGGTCTCCAGTATATCGGAAGTACCATGAACAACGTGAAACTCCGTATACTGGAACACCAAAGGGCAATCATGAATAAAGATGCAACCTACCCAGTTGCACGTCATTTCGCCGAGAAACACGGAAGTAACAGGGAATTGCTCCGTTTTTTCGGGATTGACCATGTGCCCCTGAATCCCCGAGGCGGTGACAGACTACTATGTCTCCGCAGACTTGAATCCAGATTTATAATAGATCTGCAAACTAAACATCCTCAGGGACTAAACGTAGGTGAAGAAATGACGGTTCACCTCAGAAGATAGTCATGATAGTCAGGATAGCCATCATTTACCATCTGCAAATTTAACTATGATGATACAGCAATGAATTGTGGCATTCTCACTTTGAAATATGTATATATACTCAGGCACAAGCTTCTTTTCTCCCTTTGCCCCCCCCCCTCTCCCCTTCCCCCTCACTCTTCACGCCGCCATATGCTTATAAATTTCACTAGTCTCCCCCCCATTCAAATATCATGTGATATAAAGTTGAATCCTTGCTCCCTTGGCAACTCAGTACCTAAGATACTCGAGTTATGTATATAAATAGAATATGATAGACTAAAACAATTGATTGAATGATCTCAACATAATGTTTGATAAATTGTGCTGTTTTCACCTCTGAGACCTGTTCTTTTCTTGTAATGTTTGTAAATAATATAATATTCTATTTCTGCAAGGGATTTATCATATGATAATCAAAGTAATGTTAGGGGAGCCTTGCTGATCCACGGCTAGATTATGGTTTTGTCTCCATGTTTTTAGCTCACAACGTGCTGCCATTCATCAATTTGTGACTATTGTCATGGGGTAGATAGGCCAGATAAATGCCGATACACGGCGAGATTTTTCACTGTCTGGCAGTGGCAAAAGCAATTTGGGCATGAGGTACAATTACGAGCATTATCGAAAATCCTCTAAATATTTCGTATGTACAAACGGAATTAATGACAGATGTATTGTGTTTATCTGATGATTATTGCATACCTATATGGTTAGTAAAGCCCGTTTTTCCTCATGTATATATGGCTGCCACAACTACCCATTTTCTGTTTTAATTACATCCTATTTTGCATTCAAGCATTTCGCTAAGTCCGCTCTTTGTTTTTGTGTATTACGGTACAAATGAGCGTCATAGACTTCGGGTCGGCGACACTGAAGAAGGATTAAAAGTTCGAAACGCGTCTGTTTTCTCGCACTGTGTGCTGAACAATAAATAATCGTTTGCCTGAACCTGGAGTGCTTTAAACTCTCTTTTCCGGGACGGGAGGGAGATTCAGGAGCTTGGATATATATATATATATATATATATATATATCACAGCTCCAAAACCCATTAAACAGTTTTGCCGAACACTTAAGGCGGGTGCCTTTCCTCGTGAGAATGGGTACTCACGTAAATATCACAGCTCCAACCTGCGCAGGTTGGAGCTGTGATATTTACGTGAGTACCCATTCTCACGAGGAAAGGCACCCGCCTTAAGTGTTCGGCAAAACTGTTTAATGGGTTTTGGAGCTGTGATTAACAGTGCTTGAACCACCTCTAAAAGAGACCTCCGTCGATGAGAGTATCGCAAATTATCTGAATTTGGGGGACAGCAGGAAATGCACTGCTACCCACGGAACATTTTCTTGGCTAAACATCTAGAGGCTTGGCAAGGGAGCTTTTACATACAGCGCAAGCTACTGCAAATAACACGGACATGCCTGGCAAGCAATGAAAAGGAATCTTTCCTGGAATTAAAGACACGAAAATGAAAGGTGATATTTGAAATATGATTAACATTGTGAAAATATTACCGTGCTTACATGGCAGCCAGAAGTGCGAGCATAACCTTTGCAGTCCTTCTTTGATTTCAATCACAAGGAACTTACCAATAAGGGAACAGCATTGTTTATTTAAACGTCGTGCTGTGCGCTGGATGTGAAAAATCTCAACTTTATGCATTGATAAAGGCTAAAGGCTGAAACGCGTATGCATTAATAAAGCTGATTGAATTTTATCCCGGGAGTGCCTACGTGTGCTGAATTGCGCAGGTTGGAGCTGTGATATATATATATATATATATATATATATATATATATATATATATATATATATATATATACACACACACACATATGCACCTATAAGTCACTCCTATGGTAGGCCTCGACAATCCTGGAGGCAGAGTGTTTGAGGGTGCTCTAGCATGAGCTGAGCCTGGCTGCAGCTTTCGGAACCATCTCCTTATAGCTGTTCTATGATATAGCCATACCATATACTCTTAAGTGCATTATAATCCTCGCGGATAATGCTAACTTTGGTTTGGCTTTATCAAAACATGTCGTGTAAGCTGTCAAACACTTTGTAATACTACCCCCCCGCCAGTTCTGGCGGCGGGAGTAGCATTCCACCCTTCTAGAGGGAAAAGACGTGTATATATGAAAGAAACATGTTAGTTACATTCCTTACCTTAGACACCGCCCTCACGCGCTGACGTCAGTTCATATTTCTGCGCCAGCTAAGCGCAGGTCCGTAGAAAGCAGTACCTTAGTCATTTTTTGACTTCTAGAGTCTTCACGACTCTCGGTGCCGGTAGGGAATGCCCGGGTTCAAGCCCTGTACCGACTGATGTCGGTTAGCCATCCCCACTCCCGGTGCCTGTATTGCCTTGGGGCCGACCACGACGACCGGTCGTGCCCCGACTGCCGGGCCTTGAGGTCGAAGGCTAGGCGGGAGCGGTCCCGCAAGCGCCTCGAGCTCCGGCAGTCGGCCCAGCGCCGCTCAAGGTCCAGGTCCAGGAGGGGGTCGAGGGACCGGTCGCGGGGCCACAATCATCGAAGCTCGACGAGTCGGCACCATTCGTCGGGCTCCAAGTCCTCAGGTAAGAGGCACAAGAAGTCGAAGAGATGCCATCACTCTTCTGACACATCCCCCGCCCCCCCCCCCCCCGACGCTCGCGCGACGTGGCCGTTGGTTCGGGCGACACCGGCTCCGCCAGAGCCGCAGGCGCCGCAGCCAGCTCCATACCCGCCGATCCCTGGGCTGAACGCGACGCCGGTGGAGATCGAGGCCTTCCTCATGGCCATGAGGTCCCTCTCTCCTCCGTCTGGTCCCGCAGTGCCTCCGGGCCCCGCGACCCCGACTGGGAGTCCAAGCGGGCCGGGTGCTCCGGCGCCGTCAGGTGCGTCGGCGACTTCGGTCCCGACGCCGCAGGCTCCTGCTGGATCCGGGTCGCCGCTGGTCGACCTCACGACCCCGCCGGTGTCGCCCCCGGCGCCGTCCCCGCACATCGCCATCCCTGATCCCTCTCTCGGCCCGGATCCGCATTCGACGCCGGCTGAAGAGCCTTTCTTCTCTGATCCGGCTCCATCCTTTGACCCTGAGTTTCAGGAGATGGAGGACGAAGGGGATTGGGAGGGGTCTGAGGACCCTCTGACACGTCAGTGTCAGTCCTTCCGGGACTGGACAGAGGAGCCCGGGGAGGCCAGTGGTCTGGATACCTCCCCTGACACTGGCTTTGTTTCCCCTCCTACCGTGGCTAAGGAGGAGGGGGCTGCTTATAGTATGGTGCTGACTCGGGCAGCCAAGGCCTTGGCGCTTACGCTCCTTGTCGCTACTGTGAGGTCTAACATCCTCACTGAGGTCCTTAAACCGCAGACTGGCGCTCCGGAGCCTTTACTGCAGTTTAATGAGGCTCTCATGGACGTCCTGTTGGGCACCTGGTCCAGGCCCGCTACAGGCCCCCCTGTAGATAGGAACGTCGCCAGGCGCCACCGCCGAGCTCCGGGCGACACTAGCTTCCTGTCCACCCATCCCACCCCGAGAGCCTGGTTATCCAGGCCTCTACTTCCCAATCTGCATTCCCGACTGCACCCCCAGATCGGGAATCCAAAAGGTATGAAAAGTTTGGTAAGAAACTGTTTTCATCCCTCAGCTGTGGGTTGCGGTCAGTAAACACCGCTTGCCTTTTGGGCCGTTATACTCGCTCTCTGTGGGATACGGTTGCGGCCGTGCTGCCAGTGTTTTCGGAGGGGGCCCGGGCAAAACTCGCTCAAGCCCTAGCGGAGGGACGAGACGCTGTTCGGTATTCTATACGATGTGGGCTGGATACCACGGACTCGCTGGGCAGGGCGATGTCAACGATGGTGCCGGTTCGCCGCCACACCTGGCTGAGGTCCGCCAACTTTTCGGCCGATGTCCAGAACACCCTCATGGGCATGCCGTTTGATGGCAGCCACCTCTTTGGTGGCAAGGCAGATCATGCGCTTGAACGTTTCAAGGACTCCAGGGCTACGGCCAAGTCCTTGGGCCTCTCGGGGCAGCGTCAGCAGCAGTCTGCCTTTCGCTCCTTTCGTGGCCAAGGAAGGGGCGCCCCTTCACGTCCTGCCAGCCACGAGCCGCAGTCTAACATCCAGCGCGGCGGCGGACGTGACGAGGCGACCCCTCCAGCCATGCCACCGCAGTACCACCGCGTGTCGGTTGATCACTTGCAACTTCTGCAAGAGGAAGTGTCGGCCCTCTTGGCCAAGGGGGCCATCGAGCACGTTCCTGGGCCAGAAGTAGGGTGTGGTTTTTACTCCCACTACTTTCTGGTTCCCAAGAAGGGCAAAGGGGGCCAACGCCCTATCTTGGACCTACGGAACGTCAACGGCTTCCTCCGGAAGGAGAAGTTCAAAATGCTGACTCTGGCTCGGGTCTTAGCTGCCCTGGACCCCGGAGACTGGATGGTAGCGTTGGACTTGCAGGACAAGTATTTCCACATCCTCATCCAGCCAAATGAGCCCCTGACATGCGGTGGTACCGAGGTGGCATGGCCAGAGGGGAGGACAGAAAGGGGAGCGAGTAACCTTGGCAGAGTATCTGCAGCACCCACTTGTCCGATGTGATTTCACACCAGTGGTGGATGTGGTGACAGACCCTGCCTCCTACCAGCGTGGGGTGCCCCCTGAAGCTCAGATTAGGAAAGCTTGGAGGTGGAAGCAGCGGGTGTGGAGGTAGACTGACCCGCCCGCTGGTTACCTGACCCGCCTCTGCGGAAGCCATGTCCATGGCCACACTGAAGCAGGTTCTGCGCAGGCATTGTGGAGGAGAGTGCCTGGGCGCCTTTACCCTGGCCACGAAAGGAATGAAACTCAGGCGTGGCAGGGCTCCTCGTGGAAAGACCCAAAGACTTTGCAGTGGCCCATGAGTCTTTACAGCGCTCCAGGGCATTGTCAGCCTTGTCGCCAAAGAGGCGAGAGCCATCAAAGGGCATGTCCATGAGCGAGCACTGGACATCAAGCGAGAACCCGGTAGACCGCAACCAGGCATGGCGCTGCAACGCCACAGTTGTGGAAATCGCCCTGCCCAAGTAATCACCCGTGTCCAGACCACACCTGATGGCAAACTTCGCCGCATCCTTGCCCTCTGCAATCGCTTGGGAAAGGACGGCCTGGACCTCTTCAGAACACTGAGGCAGGACCTCTGTTACCGAATCCCACACAGCGTGGGAGTAACAGCCCAATAAGCAGGCGGTATTAACTGACCGCAACTTCAAGCTGGCCGAGAACAACCTCTTGCCATATTGGTCTAGCTTCTTAGAGTCCTTATCCGGCAGAGCCGTAGCAAAGGCACTCTGCGATGTCGAGGCCTGCATGACCAGGCTCTCAGGCGTTGGTTGAGTGGTCAGGAAGGCAGAGTCACCAGGCGATGACGCCTAGCAACGGTCTTATCCACCGGTGCCCCCGATGCCGGCCGCAACCAAATGCCCAAGAGAATTTCGGTAAGGGCCTCTGTAGGAAGGTAGATCCCTGACTATGGTTGCCCCCAACTTTTTGCCTGGTGTTTTGCTGGTTTTCTGACTTAGTTGACCTGGGACCCTGCTATTCAGGGCCCCAGGCCTACTGCTCTCTCTGTAAAATGGATTCCATGTACCTTAGGTACATATCTAAATTGGATACTGAGTCACCTTATCAGTCCCTGTACAGTGTACCTTAGGTACCCAGGGCATAGGTGTACCCAGGGCCTACCAGGGGCTGCAGCATGTATTATGCCACCCCTGGCTGGCCATCCAAATCTGACACAACTGGCTGCTTGACAGCTGGGGCAAGGTGGTGTAATCACCCCTTGCTTTAGATATAGTATACCTATATCTAACCCTAAAATGGACACACAGATCTCCTATCAGTCACTCCTATGGCAGGCCTTAACAATCCTGAAGGCAGAGTGCTTGGAATCATGTGAGATGGTGCTCTGGCATGAGCTGAGCCTGTCTGCGGCTTTCGGGATCTATCCCTTAGCCGTTTCCATGATATCGCATACCATATACTCTTAAGTGCATTATAATCCTCGCGGTTATATGCCAACTCTGGTATCGCTTTATCAAAACATGTCGAGTAAGGTGTCATACGAATTGGAATACTAACCCCTCGCCAATTCTGGCGACGGGGTTAGCATTCCACCCTTCTAGAGGGACACGACATGTATGTAACCTGTAACCCCGGTTAGAGTCAGACAGAGCCTTAGCATCCACAAAATGGATGCTGCCACCGAGACACAAGTCTGCCCTCCTGCTGCTGGGAGTCCTCCCAGAGCAGGAGGCAAGGACAAAGGGTTTCCTGCCAGGGGCGGTGCCAGCACCGTCCCAGACAGGGTTTTGTGTATTCCAGGTAGGCAGGGCTACAGAGGAAGGTGACTGCAAGTGGCACCCCGGTGCTCACTGTGCATAGGCCGGCTGAAACCAGTTCCAGGGGCACTCCAGCCCCTGGCCTGGGGAAAGCCCGCCAAGGAAGTGGGTGTAACCACCCCCCTCCTGGTCCCACCCATAGGGCAGGACTTAGTCGCGTGCCAGCCCCCTTTTCCAAGATAAAGGTAGAGACTGGCCCCCTTCCAAATCAGATCATCTTTGAATCCTGAAACTACTTTCCACGAAAGGAACTCAAGACTTCTTCCTAAGATTTCTCCCTTGTGACTAAGGAGTAGTCACCCTGCATCCGCAGGCACCATCTTAAGAACACTGCGGTCTGCTGCAAGTCTCTCCTCCGGATCAAGACTGCCCAGCTCGACGAGAACCGGCTTCCCTGGCACCTCTGACCTCTACCTACATCATCAGTCACGCTGAGATTCGTGGGTGTGACGAGACCTCGAGGGACCGGCCATCTTCAAGACTGCACGACTTCTGCACAGCAAGCCCGCCGAGTAATTTCCTGGTGAGTGCTTTGGGGTCCGAGAAGCCCCGACCCTGAGCAGCTCCAGCACCGAAGCGCAGCCTCCCAGCATCTCCACGATCTGCGTGGGGCCCTTCTGCTTTCAGCTGCTCACCGCGTTGTTTGGCTACTAGCCCTCTGGCTTGTGGCCTTCCGAACGACGCCCGACGACAACACTGCTGCTGGTCTGGTTGCTCCAGACTGGCCCTTGCTTCCCTCCATCGGAGAAGTACCCTGGACCCTCCTGGTCCGGCTAAGACGCCATTTTAGGTCCACCGCGTGGGCCTTGCATTTGCCAAGACTTGTTGCCCAATCCTGGGTCCAGCGACGTCGACAGCAAGAACCTTCGTGGGACAGCTCGCACCTCCATCCTGGTCGCCGACAACGCCTCCTGGTCCGAGAGACTGCAGAGCCCAGCAGCGCCCACTCACCTGACTGCGGTGACTTCGCCCGGTGCCATCCTGGTGCCCACTTAATCACTGGCTAGTGATTCAAGAACTTGGTCCCCTCTGCTTTCAGGTTTCCTTCTTCCTTGATCCAGGCTTGGATCCATCGAACTTTTCTTCACTGGTCGCCTGCCAGCAACTTCTTCCTTCCAGGCTCCTGGTCCGGCAACGAGATCCCCGACGTCTTTTCAGACCTATGCAGCTGCAGCCCCTGGGCTAGGTAACTTCGGCACTTCGGTGTCCCAGCATAGCCTCACTATCCTAGGGTCAGGATCCACTGTCGTTTTCTCCCTACCAGGTCGGGTTCGCCCGTGAACACTAACTTTGCCTTTACTAGCTTCCATAGACTTTGTCCCGCATCCCGCGTGAGAGTGCACACTCTGCACCCGAGTCCCCTAGGTCTCCTAGAAGTAATCTAACGATTCTATAGTCAAGTCCTAGCGATTCCAAAGCCTATTAGTACAGTTACTTACCTGCTAGTAATTCGCATTCCACTTTTAGAATATATGGTTTTTCGTGCCCCTCGGGCGTTTGTGTATAACGTGCTAACTTAAGTATTTTCATAAGAGTTTTGTTGTGTGCTTAGCACCCTGTCCTCATAAAGAGTACAGGGTTGTTGTGATTCTAATAAATACATTGTTTATTTTCATAACACTTGTGTGGTGTCCTTTCACTGGGTGTTCAAGGGGTAATGTGATGGTAAAACAGCTGGCTTAACACGCCCTCTAGAGTCTTAGCCTTAGACTGCTCGTATCCATGCTACTAGGATAGCTGGTCTATAAGGTTGACTTACAACCAATCATCAATAAGGGTTGTTTGGACTGATATATAGTGATCACTAGAATAGTGAACACTGCACATCAGGCCAACTTCTCACAGCCTCATTGAAAGAGAGCAGCGGTTCCGATGACGTAGATGCCGTCTGGAGCACATCCGTAAGGAGGTTGTCTTGGAGCCGTCCCAGTCCTCATCCGGCTCCGGAGTAGAAGTAGCCGGCCGCGTCGGCAGTGCCGGAGCCAGGGACAGCGGTGCTGGGAACGGCGCTGGCCGGGGCCGAGCCGGAGGCGCATCCCAATGTGGATCCCAGGTCGGAACGGAATGCTCCGAGAACCGGGGCTGGGGCGAGAGCCAAAGGCAGGGCCGGGGCCGTAGCCAGCGGTGCTGCACCTTGTGGCGCTGGGCCGGAGCCAAGGGCCCTGGATCCAGTGGCTTCGGGTTCGGTGCCTGAGGCAGTGCCGCCGGGCCAACAGGATCTGGACACGGGACCTTGGTGCCCGCAGATGTGCCGGCGGGAGCCAGAGTCCTAAACAAGTGGTCCATGGCAGCAAGAAACTCTGACATCTGTTCGGGAGTCGCCGACAGACCCGGGTATAGCAAGTAGGCCGCGGGACTCCCAGGCTTCGGAGCCTCTGGTCCCCTCGTCCGCCTCAGAGGAGCGACGGGGTGACATCGGAGAGCGAACACACTTCTTCGACTTCTTATGGCGTCGCTTACCGGAATCTGAAGGTGAAGACTTAGAGCCCGAGGAGCGACGGCTTCGGTCCTGCGAGCGGTCTCTAGACCCGGAGCGGCGGTGAGAGGAGTGCCGGAACTCCAGCAACTTCTGGCGCCGCTCCTGCAAGGCCTTCAGCGCTTGGTGGCGCGGAAAAAATAGGAACTGACGTCAGCGCGCGAGGGCGGCGTCTAAGTACTTCGGCGGCGTCATCCCGGCGCCAACGATGCCGGCGGACGCGGAGCCGCAGACGACGCCCACCGACGCGCAAGGGTACTGCTATGCAAAAGTTTCCGGATCCAGTCTGACGCCTGGGGATATTCTAAGGTAAGGCATCTAATACTAACCTGTTTCTTTCAGATTTAGGATATCCCCAGGCTTTGGACTGGATCCGGAAAACTTTCTGCAGTAGCACCTCTGCGTGCTGGGGGTGGCGCAGCACGGCTCCGCCCTCACGTCGTCCACGGACGTGAAGTCAGCGAAGCCATATATGCCACTCCCAGCGCGCTGACGTCAGTTTTCTTCTTTTCCGTATCCTTATGCGGATCCTGGAAAACCGGCGATTCCTTGGTCTGTTTTTCGGGTCTTCTCGAAGCCTTTGGCGTCTCGGAACAGTGTAAAATGCGTTCGGGCTTTAAGGCGGGCGAGACCTGTGCCCGTCATATGTCTGTAACGGACCTGCACCCCATCTGTATGTGGTGCCTCGGAGTGCACCACGATTCCAAAGAGTGCGACGCCTGTCAGCGAATGAAACCGAAGTCCTTACGGCAGCATCGTATGAAATTTCTGGCCGCACGGCTGTCCGGTCCTGCACCTTCGCGTCGTCGCTCTTCCTCTCGGGATCGAGCCCATTCCTGAGGTCATTCCTGCAGATGTCCTTCGGAGGCGGGTAAGCACAAGCGTAAGTCGTGGCGGTTTTATGAGCTTCATGGTCTAGTGTAGCTGCACTGGCTTGCAGTCTCCACCGTGTTTCATCACCTTGTTGACTGCTACGTTCCTTCGAGAACCTCTTGGGGTCAGTCGCAGACCCGCCTCCTCCAAGGGTATGGCTTTGGTATCTATTCTAAGTTGGGGAATCTGCGGCTAGATGTCTATCAGATGGTCGAGTCACTTACCTTCGGTAACAATGTATCTTATAGAGACTACTAGCAGCAGATTCCGGAACATAGAATTATCCCCAGGCGCAAGACTGGATCCGGAAACTTTTCTACCACGGCATCCCTGCGCGCCGGGGGTGGGGCAACATCACGCGACTCTGCCCAGGCGTCGTCCGCGTACGTGACGTCAGCGAGGTCACATAAGACAACCCAATTAACCCCCCCTCCCCGGGCATCAAAACGTACACGTTTTGTGGGCATCTCATGTCTGCTACGGACCCGCACCTCATTTGTATGTGGTGTTTGGGGAAGGATCACGGCACCACTGATTGTGCGGCGTGCCAACAGTTGAAGCCGAAGTCGCGGCGGGAGCGCCGGATGAAACTTCTCTCAGCGCTTCCCTCCTGGTCGACGTCCTCCCCTCGGTCTGCTTTGGCGGATGGCTTCAGATACGGCCATGGCCGTTGTCCTCGCCCTTCTACGATGTCACGTGAGTATCGCTCCCCGGTGGGTAAATGTCGTAGTTTGTCCCAGGGGGCTGGTTTCCGGCCTGCCGGGTCGCGGACTCTCTGCGGCTGATGCGCCCCGTGTGTCATCCTATCCACCGTTTCCCGGTGTTGAGGCGTCGAGAGTCCAAATGGAGACATACATGACGGCTTTACAGGCCTCGCTGGCGTCTCCTCCTCCTTCCCCTCCTGGGGCATCAGCAGATCCCTCGCCCTGCACAGGGCTCTCCGCGGCGGCGCCGGTGGCTCCGGCGCCGACTGGTTCGGATCCAGGCTTGGAGGATGTGGTGCTTTTGGGGTGCAGCTCCTCCGGGGCACCTCCTTCAGGCCACGGCGTCTCTGCCTCGCCGCAAACTCCCGCAGGAGTCCCTGTGATGTCGCGGGGAGGTTGCCGGGGCTCGGGTCACATCCCCAAGCCCCTCTCGGTTCTTTGACAGGATGGTCCTGTCTAAGGCCGAGGTGACGCCGCTACGGCGCCGGCAGCATCTGGACCGTGCGGAGCCTCAGGGGTCGGTGGACCCTCCTCGTACCGCTCCGGGTCGAGGCCGTGTGAGGACCCCTCGTCCCTCTCCGGGCACCTCTCGTCCCTCCCCACAGGCGGCTGCCTCTTTGGAGGGCGAGTCGGAGGTTGAATCGTCCCTGGCACCGCCGCATGGGTTGCCGAGCGATCTTTGCCTCATTCAGGCCGCGTCTGGTGGAGGGCTTCGAGTCACTCCCCAGGCCCGTCTCGTTCCCCCGCGCAGGCGGCTGCCTCGGCGGGGGTCGGGTCGTCGTCGTTCCGGGCCGCGCAGTGGTCGTACCGTGGATTCGTCTTCGGACGCTCCTTCTCCAGAGGCAGGCTGTACATTGGTGTCGTCCTCCCCGGAGACTGGTAGCTGTGTGGTGTCTTTTTCACCGGCGTCGAAGTGCAGCTCCCCGCCCTTCCTGAGGCAGAGGTGTTCGTTGGAAGAGTGGCAGGTCCCTCATTCTTCGGCTCCTGATTTCCAGGTCTGGCCCGGTCCCGTACCGCCTGGCCTCGGGGACGGCCGCCTTAGTTTGCAGCCGTCGCCCACTGAGGAACTGCTTTTTTCACTGCGGGGCCCTATGGAGACTGGTGCGGCCTTCGCTCACGCGGTGTCCACGGCTGTGGGCATCCTGCGCATGGGTGACCCGGTGGCTCAATTTCCGGCAGACCATCTATTGGAGGTCCTCCGCCAGGCCTCTGGTGGGAGGGAAATCTTACTTCCCTTTGAAGGTTCGCTCCTTTCTTCCTTGACGGGGGCTTGGAGGCGTCCTGCCTCAGGGCACCCTGTGCCTCAACATCTTCTGCACCGGCGCCGCGTGACCTGGCGTGTCTTTTCCTTCACCCCTCAGCCGCCAGCCCACTTTGGCGGACTGCTTTTCCCTCCTTGCCGCCACTGCTGACTCTGCTGTCCCGAGAGGCCCGCTGGCTGGACTCTTAGGGGCACAACATGTTCGCCTCGACCAGCGCTGCCCTGCGGGCCCTTAACACCTTGTGTGTGCTGGTTAGGGCCTCCTCCTGTTTGTGGAACTCGGCTGTGTCTCTGGGATCCGCAGCGTCTCAGGAGACTGGTCAGGTGGACTTACGGCATCATGCGTTGGATGGCCGGGAGCTTGCGACGTTTATTCTCTGCTCCACTCTGGACATCTCCGAGATGCTGGGCCGGGCCATGGCTTCCTCAGTCGCTCTCCGTCGCCATGCTTGGCTTCGGGATGGAGTATTCCCTGAGAATATTCGGAAGCGACTCATTGACCTTCCGTTTGATGGCAGCCTGTTTCATGCCCCGGCTGACTCCGCCATCCAAAGGCTCTTGGCAGGGCTCCGTCGTCCTCCTCTGCCTTATCCTCCTCCTACTCCGTCCCCTCCTCAGAGACTCCTGAGTTGGATTGATTCTGGGCCTTCTTAGGCCGGTTGTTCTGGCTGTGGAGTGTGTTTTCTGGCCATTTGCGTCCTTCCTTGGGACTTTGGCATTGTTGGCTGCTGGACGGCCCTTTTGTTGCTTATGTGTGTGTGTTCTGCCGGAGTTGTTGCGCAGACTTGGCCCTGAGATTAGGCCTTCTGCTTTGCTTGGGCTGCTTGTCGAGCCTTCTGCTGGGGTGTTTTTTTTCCCCGTGGCTCTTTTGTTTTTCCTGTGCTACGGAAGTTCTTCCAAAGAGGACTCCCATATCTTGGGACTTCACGTACCCTATGTGGGGTTGTTGTAACTGTCATATGAATTGCGCTCTGCTAGGGGGTTCTGGTTGCCTTCCGGTGCCTGTTCTCCATGGCGTTTGTCGGTTGCTTTTGCTCCCTGAGGTCATGTGCGCGGCCACTCATAGTGGTGTGCCCGGGCATCTCCTCCTCTCCCTGCTCCTGCCCTGAGGTCTGGTATGATCCTGTGTTCTCCCTTGCCGGGCGCCGCCTACTCGGCCTTCCTGGGGCTTCGGGCTGTTCTTCTGGCGGCTTTTGACTGCTGGTGCTGTTCTGGCTGGCAGGTTGCTCTCAATCTGGAGTGGGTCGCCTTCTTTTCCCTTGTTTACTTTCTTCTTCGGCTCTTCCTGTCTTGGCATGGGGCGGCAGCTGTGTTGCCTTGTGGGGGAGTGGGGTGCTTCGACCTCTCCAACCTTGCCCTTGGTTCCACTTCTGTGAGTGTACGGACCTCTTCAGCATCCTTCTCCCTCCTACATCCTTTTGGGGTCGGTGGGGTTCTGCTTGTGGGGGTTCCTTTTGACTGGCAGGGACGAGGTTCTACCTGGTCCACAGAGCTGGTCCCCTGTGGGGCCCTCTGTTCTGTATTGGCTGGTGGGGTTCTTTCAAAGACCCTCATACCCAGGGGGTATGGTAGGGTATTTATTCTACGTGACTGAATCTGCGGCTAGTAGTCTCTATCAGATGTACGAGTTACTTACCTTCAGTAACGATGTATCTGGTAGAGACGATTCTAGCCACACATTCCTTCCCTGTCCTCCCTTCCCTCCATTGCTATCCTCTGATTAAGTGTCATCTGGCCATGTCTTGCCCTTGTCCCTTGTGGGTGGTTGCCCTCTATGTTGGGGTGGCTTGGAGGTTAGTTGTTCCTGTCTGTCTTGCTCAGGATGGGGGTGGTAGGTTGACTGTGTGCCATGACTTTTACGCATGTTCCTTGCCTCCGAGGCACAGGGGTGGGAGGCTGTCTTGTGTGCTGGCAGGGTGGCTGCGCAGGGCTCTGCTTGTTCTTTCTTCTTTCCCTGCCTTTGGGTTCTGCGGTGATGACACTACTCTGGGTGGTGGTGTTAGTCACCATTTGTTTCCAGTTTTTCTGCTCTTCGCACACTGTTCCCATGCTCCCACAGTTTTTTATCTGGTGGTTCCGCGTTGTGGTGCGGAAAATTTCTCCGAAGCAACCTGACGTAAGCGCGCCGGGGCGGGTCTTATGGGACCTCGCTGATGTCACGTACGCAGGAGACGCCTGGGTGGAGTCGCGTGATGTTGGCTCGCCCCCCAGCGCGCAGGGATGTTGTGGCAGAAAAGTTTCCGGATCCAGTCTCGCGCCTGTGGATAATTCTACGTGAAGGAATCTGCGGCTAGAATAGTCTCTACCAGATACATTGTTACCTAAGGTAAGTAACTCGTACATCTGGTAGAGACACAGTCTAGCCGCAGATTCCTTAACACCCATCCGTCCTCCCCGTTCTACGAGGACCATTTCAGGTGGGGTTTTCTATACTCTCCTCCCTCCGGGTGGCTTGTCTGTCTACAGGGTGACTTTTTCACTTCATTCCGATACAGTGCTCATTCTGATTTCAATGCTCTACTCCGCCTGTTCGCGTGATTTGGCGGTATGCTCTGTCATGTGTCCTTTCCAACCCTGTACCAGGGTTGTGTGGGATCTATTCGTTTTTTCCCACCCTCCGCTCTCCCCTTCATTGCCTTGGGATCTCTTACCATCCTTTCAACCTTTGAAGAGTAAACAGTGTAGGAGTAGGATCTGTTTCCTATGGTTACCCCCACTTTTTGCTGTGTTTCACTGGTTTTTAGACTTTAGTCTGGCTTTGGCCCTGCTAATCCGGACCACAACCTAGCTGTTCTCTCTCTAAATTGATTCCATGTACATTAGGTACATACCAGATTGGTTACTGAGTTACCTTGTGAGCCCCTAGGATATGGTACCTTAGGTACCAAGGGCATAGGTACCCCAGAGGCCTTCCAGGGGCTGAAGCATGTTTTATGCCACCCCTGGGAAGCCTTCCAAAATGGCAACACAGGTCTGCACTTGCAGCCTGGGTAAGGTGGTGTAAGCACCCCTTACTGGGATATAGTATACCTATATCCACCACTTAAAACAGACACATATTAACCTATAAGTCACTCCTGTGGCAGGCCTTGACAATCCTGAAGGCAGAGTGCTTGGTTTTGTGTGAGAGGGTGTCCTAGCATGAGCTGAGCCCCTCTGCAGCTTTCAGAATCCCTTCCTTATGGCTGTTCTGTGATAGGGCCATAATACCATATACTCTTAAGTGCAATATAATCCTCGCGGTTAATGCTAACGTTGGTTTGGCTCTATCTAAACATGTTTTGTTTGGTGTCAAACACTTTGCAATACTACCCCCCCCCCCTCAATGTTCTGGCGTTGGGGGTAGCATTCCACCCTTCTAGAGGGAGAAGACATGTAGTTACTGGTACACCCGGTTAAAGTTAGACAGAGCCTCCGCATCACAAAATGAATGCTGCTGCCACAAACACAAGTCTGACCTCCTGCTGCTGGACGAAACTCCAGCAGGGGAGGCCTGGACAATAGGTTTCCTGTCCAGGGAGCTGACCGCACCTCCCCAGACAGGCTTTAGTGTATTGGGGCACGGTGGGTTGCATTCAGTGAATGCTTTTGAGACCCTGCCTGGGGCACACAAGGTGCTCCATGCATTTCTCAGTTCAAACCGGTTGCTGGGGCACTCAGCCCCAGCGCGAAACTGGACAAAGGGGAAGGGGTGTAACCACCCCCTCCCCCAGGTCCTCCCATAGGTGAGACCCTAGAGTTAGTCCAACCCCTAAATGTAGTATTAGTATAGGAATCCAGTTCCTAGGACTTTAGAGTTCGAGGCATGTGGGCTGCTAAATTCATATCTTAGCATTAGATCGCCGCCTAGTGTTGGGTCCAGATGATCGCACATTGTTGTCCTGGAAGAGTCTTCGAAGTATCCTGAGATAGGTGGCTCCTCCCCTGGACTACAGTGCGCATGGGCATCGGCTCCATCCCCAGATTGTTTTTTTCCGCCATTGGGTTCGGATGCGGTCTCGACTTCTCTCTGTCGGAACCGAGTAAAACTAACTTTTTAAGGCCAAAAGGCCTTGTATTTATAGCGTCGGTATTGTTTGCGCACGGTCTCGAGTTCTTCCAACTCTTGGAGTCGGATTCAGTGGAGTTTTTCACTCTTCGGACATCGAGGCCTTCTCATCGCGACACGACCGCAACTTTCCAGCATGGAGCGGAGTCCGTTTAAGTACTGTCCGCTCTGTGGGTCCAAGTACCCACATATAGACCTGCACCCAGTCTGTAACAAATGCCTTTCACCGGACCATGACGACGGCAAGTGCAAGGCTTGCGCACAATTCAGGTCTAAAAAGACTCTCAAGCTTCGGCGCGCGGTGCGCCTGGAGGCCAGACAAGCGGCCCCGGATCCAGAAAACATCTTCGGCGACCAAGAAGATGAACAGGGTCATCATCTCCAAATATCCCCACCCGAAACGGAGGTCGAGGCGGATCCGGTAGACGACGACGGAGTCGCGGGTCAAGGCCTTGAATACGTCGACGAGGTAGGGGACGTCGAAGAGATTTATGGGGCCGCGGAAGATAGCTCAGGGGACGAGCTATGCCCCGAAGGTTTCGAAGATCACGATCGGGTCACGGGATCGCCAGTTGGCCTTACCCAAGACCCCGTGCCGCAAGCCACGGCCCCGCCTTCAGGCCCGGCCACGGACATACTTGCTGGGCAGGCCGGATCGAAACCGAAACATTCGGTTTCGACTACACCTAAAATGGCCGACCCGAAAACGAAACCGAAACTTATGGACTCGAGCGTCCCTAAAATGGCGGCCGGCCCACAGAAAACTACTACACCCGCCGCCGCATCGGCTCCGTCGACCTCCGGTCCGCAGAAGTCGAAGAAGTCGGTCGATTCCACAGGGTCAAAATCGGCGCCGGAGGAGGGATCCTCTAAAAAGGGTGGTCGGCACGGATCAACCGCTGCGACACCGTCTAAGCACGCCAAGGCCAGCGGCACGGCTCCGGTTACGCCTGGGACTCCGTTAGTCGGTCGCGTAGTGGAGACGGAGCCGACACAAGCGCACGGATCGACGGCTGGCACATCTGCGCATCGATCCAAGGACTCTGGGTCGGCGGCAACTGCATCGGCGTCCAAACCTCAGAAAGGCCACCATGACGTCGGATCCGAGGGGAAGGTCAAGACATCCTCGTCAGCGCCAAAAGCCACTGTGAGTGAAGCGTCCCCCATCGCCGCTTCGCTACAGAGAATCAGGGAAAAGGCCGCTGCTACGTCGGCTCCGTTGCCGTCGCCTCAGACGCCAAAGGATGCTCCGGCAAAGCCTAAGAGTAAGCTTCTCTTCCTTCTGCCGCCGAAAGAGGCTCCGAAGGCCTTTTCTACGAAATCGACGCCAAAGAAGTCGGATTCTTCTACGGCAGGGGTACCTTCAGGTCGAGAACTCGAATCAGAGGACGATTCTGAGCACTTCATCGACGCCAACACAGGCAAATTAACCCTATACAAAAGGAGGATCACTTCAGAGCCTCTGGACTCCTATGTCATCCCACTAAAGAAGAAAAGGGTTCCTCAGGACGCTTCTAACCTCATAGAGCCTATCCAGCCTCCTCCAAGAAGAAGCCCTACTCCCTCACCAGAACATTCTGAGGGTGAGGGATATGATGAAGATGACCAATACACCTTCCCCATCAATGAACCAGATGCACATCCAGATGCATATGATGACATTGGTGACCAAGGCACCCAAAGTGTGGGGCAAGACCCACAGCCTTTCAGTGCACGTGCATCCCCAACAGAGGATTCTGCAGGTTTTCATGCACTCATTGAGAGGGCAGCTGCTAATCATGATGTGGACATGCATGCTGACCCAGTGGAAGAGGACTTTCTCTTTGACACTTTTTCAGTCTCTGAAAGAACTGTGAAAACGCTGCCTATGCTCAAGGGAGTCCTCAAGCATGCAGCTGACATCTTTAAAGAACCTACCAGAGCGAGAGTGGTCAATCCACGTATCGAGAACAAGTACAGACCAGCACCTGCAGACCCTGCATACATTCGGGGACAGTTGCCACTAGACTCTCTTGTGGTCGCAAATGCCAGAAAACGGGCCAACTCCCAGACAACGGGTGAAGCTCCTCCCCCAGACAAGGAGTCCAAAGTGCTAGAGGCAGGGGGCAAAAGAGTGGCGGCACAGGCTGCCAACTTTTGGCGTATTGCAAATACACAAGCACTCTTAGCACGTTACGATAGGGCGCATTACGACACCCTAGAGCAGATTGTACAACACCTGCCTCCAAAGTTTCAAGAGGGCACCAAACTGCTTATAGAGGAAGGGAAACTGATCTCCAACGCAGCCATCAAGTGTGCACTTGACGCCGCAGACACAGCAGCTAGGGCGATCAACACTAGCGTCATGCTGAGACGACAAGCTTGGCTCCGCATATCAGGGTTTAAACCTGATCTTCAGACAACCATACTTAATCAGCCAGTCAATCCTGATAGACTGTTTGGTCCAGATGTTGACACCACCCTCGAAAAGATAAAGAAGGACACAGAAACTGCTAAGTCCATGGGGGCCCTACAATCACAACAGTTTCGTGGCAATAATTTTCGTCGCTCAGGTGCACGTGGAGTCACCAGAGGACAAATGGGTCAACAATCGCAATTCTCAAGAGGTGGAGCACAATCCTCGTTCACAAAACAGAACAAGGGAGGTTACAGAAATAACAGCAACAGAGGTCGCGGCAGAGGAAACAACAACTCCCGCTCCTCTACCCCAAGCAAACAGTGACTCTCTGTCACTGCCCCCCGACCACTTAACACCTGTCGGGGGGAAACTGCAGCAGTTCCTGCCCGTCTGGAGAAACATCACCACAGACAGGTGGGTGCGACAACTAGTCCAGTATGGTTATTGCCTAGAGTTGAAATCCACTCCACCCAACATCCCGCCAAGGCAAAGGCCTATGTCCGCAGAGCACTTGCACTTATTGCAGCAGGAAGTAGTGGCGATGCTGCAAAAAGGCGCAATCGAGCTCGTGCCAGTGGGAGAGGAAGGCACAGGGGTATATTCCCTGTACTTCCTTATTCCAAAGAAGGACGGATCTCTCAGACCCATTCTAGATCTACGTCCCCTCAACCTGTACATACTGTCAGAACATTTCCATATGCTTACACTGCAACAGATTCTTCCCTTGTTAAACCAAGGGGACTTCTTAGCAACCTTAGATCTCAAGGATGCTTATTTCCACATTCCACTACACCCGTCCCACAGAAAATACCTCAGGTTCACTATCCAAGGCAAGCATTACCAGTTCAAGGTCCTACCCTTCGGAGTCACCACATCCCCAAGGGTGTTTACCAAGTGTCTGGCGACAGTAGCAGCGCACCTCAGGAGGCAGAACATCCATGTCTACCCCTACCTGGACGACTGGCTCGTTCAAGCCAAGTCGGAACAACAGTGCGCCGCGGACATGTAGACTACCATTCACCTCCTTCACAATCTAGGTTTCTCGTTGAACTACCCAAAGTCGCATCTTCAGCCGGCACATGTCCGGCAGTTTCTAGGTGCGACGATCAATACCCTGACGGCCATGGCTCAACCAAACCAAGTCAGGATAGACAGCATGCAGTCTCTAATCCAAAAGTTCAGACCACAACACTCGCTTCCAGCGAGAGTGTTCATGCAGTTGATAGGCATGATGGCCTCCTGCATCTTCATAGTCCCTCACGCACGGTTACATATGCGCCCGCTCCAGGAGTGCTTAGCAAATCAGTGGACACAGGCTCAGGGAAATTTAACAGACCTAGTGTTGGTTACCAGTCGGGCATACGACTCTCTGCATTGGTGGACTCCACACAACCTTTGCAAGGGCCGACTGTTCCAGGAGCCAGTGCCACAGATTATCCTGACAACGGACGCATCTCTCCAGGGATGGGGAGCTCATCTGCTCACTTACACAGTGCAGGGACTATGGACGACGCAGCAACAGAAGATGCACATCAACTATCTGGAACTGATGGCAATCTTCATGGCGATCAAGTCCTTCATTGTACATCTGAGCAACAAGGTAGTGTTAGTCCGGACGGACAACATGACCGCGATGTACTACATTCAAAAGCAGGGAGGCACCCACTCGCCACAGCTGTCTCATCTGGCTCAGAGCATGTGGAAGTGGGCCATTCAAAGGAACATTTTCCTCATGGCAGAACACCTCCCGGGCAAGGACAATCAGATGGCGGATCTGCTCAGCAGATACAGCCATCAAATGCACGAGTGGGAGTTACACCCATCTGTACTCCACCCGTACTTCCAGCAGTGGGGTCATCCGGAGATAGACCTGTTTGCCACAAAAGAAAACGCAAAATGCCAACACTTTGCCGCCAGGTTCCCTCACCCACAGTCGCAGGGGAATGCGATATGGATGAACTGGTCAGGCAAATTTGCGTACGCTTTTCCACCAGCCCCTCTGATACCGCTGGTGGCAAGAAAGCTAAGGCAGCACGCGATGACTCTCATCCTGGTTGCTCCAACGTGGGCGCGCCAAGCATGGTACACCACGTTCCTCGAACTCTCAGTGGTGCCGCATCAAAGACTGCGCCTCACGCCCAGACTTTTGACGCAGAACCATGGAGAAATTCAGCATCCAGATCCGCAACAGCTCAACCTGGCGATCTGGCTCCTGAAGTCCTAGAGTTTGGATACCTTAACCTGCCTCCAGAATGCATGAACATCATTAAAGAGGCAAGGAGGCCAACTACCAGAGCATGCTATGCTGCAAAATGGAAGCGTTTTGTCATTTACTGTACAGCCAATGACATCAACCCGCTAGATGCATCTATCCCGAACATCATTTGCTATCTGTTGCATCTTTACAAGTGCAATCTAGCGTACACTTCCATTCGGATACATCTATCCGCCATAGCGGCTTATCTTCAGAACAGGCAACATCTCTCTGTCTTCAGGGTGCCTGCCATTAAAGCTTTCCTTGAAGGTCTGAAACAAGTCATTCCCCCAAGGACACCACCAGCTCCGGTGTGGAACCTCAATGTGGTCCTCACCAGACTGATGGGACCACCTTTTGAGCCATGGCACTCGTGTGAACTCCAGTTCCTAACGTGGAAAGTAGCTTTCCTAATAGCTATTACGTCACTGAGGCGTGTTAGTGAGCTACAAGCGCTCACAATCCAAGAGCCATTCATTCAGATTCATCCAAATAGGGTAGTGCTACGCACTAACCCCAAATTCCTTCCGAAGGTGGTGTCACAGTTTCATCTCAACCAAACTATTGACTTGCCGGCTTTCTTTCAAAACCCACAAACGGTGGCAGAAAGAATGCTCCCTACCTTAGATGTACGGAGGGCGTTGATGTACTACATAGACAGGACACAACCCTTTAGAAAGACAAAACAACTTTTTGTTGCCTTCGCAACACAACACAAAGGCAACCCTATTTCCAAAGCAGGAATAGCCAGGTGGATTGTTAAGTGCATCCAAATATGTTATCAAAAGGCCAAGCGCACTTTAACGATACCCCCAAGGGCGCACTCCACACACAAATTGGGGGCATCCATGGCTTTCCTAGGGAACATTCCTTTAGAGGATATTTGCAGAGCAGCCACGTGGGTTACACCACATACCTTTACAAAACACTACTGTGTTGATGTACATTCCAAGCAGCAAGCTGCTGTAGGACAAGCTGTTCTCAAAACACTTTTTCAGGTTTCTGCAGCTGGCACGGGCAACCGCCGCTGATGGAGGGACTGCTATGTATTCTATGCTAAGATATGAATTTAGCAGCCCACATGCCTCGAACTGAATATGCTACTTACCAGTATGCATCTGTTCTTGGCATGTAGGGCTGCTAACATTCATATCGCCCACCCTCCTTCCCGGTGCCTGTCGCAGCTGCAGATATACTATTGTATTCACTCATTAGCATGGACATCCTTTACACTTTTCACTCCATCTTCTGCCACAATGGCGAAAAACAATCTGGGGATGGAGCCGATGCCCATGCGCACTGTAGTCCAGGGGAGGAGCCACCTATCTCAGGATACTTCGAAGACTCTTCCAGGACAACAATGTGCGATCATCCGGACCCAACACTAGGCGGCGATCTAATGCTAAGATATGAATGTTAGCAGCCCTACATGCCAAGAACAGATGCATACTGGTAAGTAGCATATTCATTACCCTGGATGAAACTCTGAAGACGAAATCTTGAACCTTCGGCATTCCATATCGACTGGAAGACGGAAGAAATCTCCCTTGAGGTCAAGGAGTGTCCTCCCTGTTCAAACAGGCACCAAAAAGCATCTTGCTGGTCTGCATTTTCGAGGCTCCTGCCGGATCCCGAAGAATCTGCGACACAGGACACGGACTTCCAGACATCTCTGAGGCCGACACGAGATCCCAGCAAAGCTGAGACCCGCAGCCGAAACTAGAGACATTGGGACCAGTACTCCTGGACCTCCTGCAATTTTGCAACTGTACCTACTTCCTGAAGTTGTGCATTGGGCTATTTGTTGCCCTTGACCCGAGCACCTTTTGCACCGAAGTTGAAAGGTCTACACTCCACGAGGGCCCGTTTTCTTCACCGCAGCTAGAGGCTCCTTCTCGATCCCTAGTCTGTTGGCTAGTGGGTCCCCACGAACGACAATCCTTTGTTTCTTGAGCTTTCCTGGTTGTTCCAGACGTGCTCTGACTCCCCTCCAAAGGGCGAGTCCCTCAGACCTTGCTGGTCTGCACCGAAGCCAATCTTGTCATCTTGAGTGGGTTGCTGTTGCCAAGGCTAGTTGGGTCCAATCTGGATACCGACTATGCAGCACTCGATATCCTGCGTGGGACAGCTCGAATCCAGCTCCTGGTTGTCGTCGACGCCTCCTGGTCCTCGTAGCTGAAGAGTCAAGCTTCACCTACTTTCACCTTAAAGCACCCAACATGTGCTGGCATCTTCTTGTCGCCATCCTGGTCACTGGCTAGTGACCCAGACTCTGTCCCCTCTGCTTTCAGGTTCTTCTGATCTTCGATCCATCCTGGGATCCATCCGGACACTTTGCTCCTGGTCACCTGCAGCACTTCTTTGCAGCACTCCATAGGAATCGATGACGAAACCCAACACGAAAAGACACCTATTCACCCGGCTTCCCTGGGTGCGGTAACACAAGTACTTTGGTGCTCCTGTGGGTCTTGACTCTCGAAGTGTCCAGTACTGAAGGGGTTCCCTCACATTCCACTCCTAAATGGCCTAAATCTTTAACTTTGTAACTTAAACTTTCCTCATAGAAGTCTATGGTGATTCGCGGCTGTGTTTAGACACTGCATGCGTCCCCCATGCGTCTCCTGCGTCCCTACCTTGGGGGGTTCCTGGTTGCCCCAGCGGTTCTACAGGCCCTAGGCCTCACTTCTGTCCCTCACGTGATTCTCATACCACTATTTTAGTGTATGGTTTGTGAAGACCCTAGGGCAAAATGTATACTGTGCTATTTACTGTGCGCTATTTACAGTTCTTGTATTGTACTTTGGCCTCTAGCCTCATAAATAGACTAGAGGGGTTGTGTTTAGAATAAATACATATATTTTATATATATACCTTGTGTGGTGTACTCTCATTTGATCATTCAAGAGATTATAGACTGGTAAAACAAGCTGCTTTACATTCCTTCAAGACTTAGCCTTAAGGCTGCTCTCCACAGCTACCACTGGATAGCTTTCTTTAAAGGTTGTCTTAAACCTACCATCAATAAGGGTTGTTTGGACTGGTGCAAGGTGCCCACTAGAATAGTGGACATCATATTCCAGGCCAACTTCTCACAAGCGATAGAATAAGAAGGACCCGGTCACTGTTTTGTTCTGCTTATACTTTATTTTGCGCAGAATCACACCCTAAGGTTGATTAATCCTTGTATGTTTTGGCTTTATGTTTTCAAATAGTTACAAATTTCAACACATTTTTTGAGGAAATTTTGAAACAAAGTCTGAGGTTTGTTCGTTGCCGTGCACAGAACATATATTTACATATACTTTAACCTTATTCACAATAACATAAAGAAAAATTATAAATAAGTACTTTTTTTCACAATTTATACAAACATTTATAACAAACAAGTGTTTCTAACTTCAAGGTTGTACCCTACTGAATGATTCTACCAGGTTTAAAAAGAGAAACTTTTTATATTTGTTATAAACCTGGTCACACAAAGGCTTTGAACTTAATATACGTTTTTTTTATGCCATTACACTCATGGAAGTGTTTAACCGAGCCTTTTGTGGAACAAAGCATTCGTTTTATTACGAATGTCTCAAAGCCGACGCGGTTCCAAGTCCGTGATTCATTTATCGGACTTTTCTTCAGGGCTTATTAGTTGGGTACCTTCTTGTGAATCCGGCGCCACGGAGAGCACGGCTGCGACACCTCGGAAATCTCTCCAGCCGTAGGATTACTGAATTTTGAGGACATGGTCCAGAGGGGCTGGGGACCCAAAGAAGCGACGCCGCTGCTGGAGAAATAAGCCTGGTACTGCCGAGGGGCATGAGTGGGACAACCGAAGCTGAGGAGACACTCAGAGTCCGAAGCCTCGGGGTGTCCACTCCTTGGCCAACAGCGGAGCCTCAGGAGGAAGGGCCGGTAGAACTGCGGCAGCGAAGGGTGTGACCCACATCAAGAGGGCACGAGTGACGCACTGGCGGACTGTGAGTTAGGAGACAGCATATTCCCTGACCGGGAGTGGGGCCCTTCAGAATCCTGAGGCAGACTGACACTCGTCCCTGCCTGGGGATATCGGGACACAACAGCGGCACAAGGGGAAGGGCAGCTGGGGCCGAACTTCAGAACACGCACTCCCTTTGAGTGGAGTAGGAGACTTCCGGTGAGCAAAGGCCTGAAAAACGGATGATGCAGGGATGGTGGGGATCGCCCCAAATGTAGTGGAGGCAATCTCTCCCCCTGACTATACCTAGAGGTACGCAATAAGCTTGAGTGGGCTGCGGACTTGGGCATGGGTGTAGTGGGCCCCCAAAAGGCAAGAAACTGCGAGGTCCTGGGGCGCCTGGAGTACACGCCTAGCTGCTTCAGACGCGGAATGCTGTGCCCCTGAAGCTGTGGATGTGGGAAAAGCCACAAACTATAGCGCTAGCTTCTGGGGGGTGCAAGAGCAGCGCAAAACACCAGGTCCCCAAGATGTGCAAGGAGAGGGAAGTAGCTGTAACAGAAGGCCTGGACTATGATACTTGAGGCTTTGGCTGTGCACGAGCAGAGTCTAAAGGGGCCCATATGACACACTAATTGGAATCGGTGGAGGCTGACTACTGAGGAGAGACACCAGGCATGCCCGCGCACGCTGGCAAGGGAACCATTCTTTGGACATGGCCCAACTGCATGAGAGGAATAACCGCAAAGTGAACGGCTTAAATCGCTCCAAGAATAGAAAGGTGCAGGAACCAGGTGCTCCCGGGCTACACACCAGCCTCCGAGAAGACGCAGCTGTTGGAGTGCCTGGAGTGATAGCTCCCTTGCGACTCAGGAATGTTCTGAAATATAGCCCAGGGAGGCCCAAAGGTCATGCCCAAACAAAAGGGCAAGACGGGAGCAACTCGGCCTCCCATGAGGGAGCCTTCTCCAGCCCCGCCTGACACCAGCGGGGAAGATACGACAACCATGGATTTAGTGCTGCACCTTGACAAAGTCCTTGCCCCCAAAGCAGACACTAAGGCGGCCCTTCAACAAGATATAGGGGCAGTGTCGGTGGGGCTAGGTTTACTACGCGCAGAACACCAGAAGCTGGCTGACCGAGTCAAGGAAGTTGAGAACACAGTGGAGGAACTGGTCCCAAAACGAAAACAAGGAGAGATCTGGCTGAACGAGCTTACAGAAAGAGTGACTGAGCTGTAACGTAGAGCTGAGGATGCAGAAGGGAGGAATAGGAGGAATAACACAGGGATAGTGGGAATTTCCGAAGGAACTGAGGGTGCAGACATGTTGGCGTTCTTGGAAACATGACTGAAAGAGGTTCTGCCACCGGACTCCCTCCAAGTTCTTTGCCATAGAAAGGGCCCACTGGGTGCCAGGCTGCCCTCCTGCCCCGGGACACCCTCCAAGACCGCTGGTGGCCAAACTGCTACACTTTAAAGACCGAGACTCCATACTACAACAGTCTAGAACAAATGGGCCCTTTACCCTAAATAACAGCAATATATCAATGTTCACAGATTTTACGGCACACGTGCAAGCGCAGCAGGCATCCTTCATCGAAGTAAAAAAGGCTCTACGCGAGGAGGGCCTAAAATGCTCCCTGATCTTCCCGTCGAAGCTCCACATCATATTAGACTGATCCACTCACTTCTGCCAAAGCCCAGAGGAAGCTTGGACCTGGCTGGAGCCATACGGGAAGGATGCACCCTTGCCTAAACCACAGTAGGGCCCTCAGAGACGGCCTAAAACACAAACGACCCAAGAAACCGAGTGCACTAGAGAACCCCACGATATCGCAGACACAGCAAAACAGGGAGGCCGCTCTACAAGCTGTTGCATCACTGCTGTCATCACAGACCTCGGGAAAGCATACTGGCTCGTCGTCGAGGCAGCTCAAGAGGCCATTGGACTCGGAGGTAAACGCAGGGACAGACACAGAGCTTCCAGATATCACTCCAAGGTCGGTAGATGATATGATATGAAAGGGTAATAGTCTGAAGAAGACCTTCCTTGCGGCTGAAAGACTGGACTTAAACCTCATCTCAGCTACAATGACCTCCTTGGGGGCGGGCAATGACCGGCCTGTTGTACGAATGTATGAGCCGGGACAGGAGCGACATCCTTCTTTCTTTGTTTTTTCTTTTTACTCTCAACAACTACTGTTCCCAGTATTCCTGTGGACTGTTAGACAGAAGCTTTCCACCGCCATCTCAAACTATTTTCACACCAATCCGAATACTGCTAGCACCTCACTGATAGAGTGGGACGCTTTCAAGGTGGTGATCAGGGGACAATGCATGGAGCAGGCGGTAGGCGCCCGACGAGAAATAACTAACGAACTCCAGAAGCTAGAAACACAAATACAGATACTAGACAGAATTACAGTCAATGACACAAAGACTAGGAAAGGCTTATCAGACTTAAAAAGCACTTGCAGTGAAACCTGGGAAAGGTTGAGAATGTTGGATGGATCTTAAGGCCTACCAGGAAAAACAGCATGTAGAAGGTGGGAAGGCTTAGAGGTTGCTCGCTTGGCTGATCCGCCCTGACACTAACGGATCTACGATTCCTACTCTATTAACAACAGAGGGACTATTACTCCTCTCGCGTAAATCGATTAATTATTCCTTTAGGGATTACTACGCAGCACTGTAATGCGGCGTCTGGCGACTTGTAGGATACTGACTTAACATATCTGGGAGGCTTAAAACTCGTCAGATTGACCTAGCAGCGCAAAATGCCCTGGAGGTGGAAATTAAGACACAAGAGATTAGTGTAGCAATTAAACAAATGGCCAGAGGGAAGAGACCTAGGCCGGACAGCCACCTGGCAGAATTCTACTGTGCCTGTGCCAGTATCCAGGCCCCACAACTAGAGAAATGATATGCTGCTTCCCTTAAAGTAAAGTCCACATTTGTAAAGCGCACAATCACCCGTAAGGGTCTCTAGGCGCTGGGGGGCCGTTGGGAAGATAAAGCGAGCTATTGCCCAGAGTCACATGGTGCTGGGCTAACCTGCCGCCGGAGCCGGGGATCGAACCGTGGTCTCCAGATTCCAGCGTCAGTCGCCCTGGCCGCGGCGCCACACCTCTCCCCTCAGAGAGGGCAATTACCAGTGTCCACTAAAGAAGCGTTAGTGGTCCCCTTACCGAAAACCAAGTCAACCCCACTAGGCACTGCAGACTTTAGGCCATTTGCCATTTTAACCTATATTTTAAAATACTGAGGAAGGTCCTGGCCTCCAGATTGATGCCCCACATGGGGGGACCTGTGCATGGGGATCAGAATGGTTTTATACCGACCAGGTCGACCTATAACAACTTGCGGAGGTTATATCAGGTGCTGTTTCGCGTAGACATTGAGCAGTTCCCCAACGCAGTGGTTGTAGCCGTAGACCTAGAAAAGGACTTCGACTCCCTGCGATGGGACTTCCTACTGAGAGTGATGGAGTCCCAAGGACTAGGAGGCAAGGGGCTGAAGTGGGTGAGTCTGCTCTACTCGAGCCTCACTGCGAGACTGCGTACGAGCGGGCTAGAGTCCTACCCCATTTATGGAGGGACGAGGCAGGGATGCCCATTGTCTCTGCTGCTCTTCGCATTAGCCATGGAGCCGTTAGCAGAGCGCTCCTGACAAACGGGCGAGGGAAATGGGATCCCCTTTGACGGATTGGTGCATATGATCTCATTATACGCTGATGACATCCTTCTTTATACCCGAGATGGGGGACTCCGCATCAACAAACGCAAAACTCAGATTTTCCCAGTGAGCCCCACATTAACTAAACTCCCAGACCTGCCAGAGGAACTGTCCTGGAAGCCAACTTCCATAACAGACCTAGGGGTACAGATATTCCATAGTCAAGAGGATTTACTAGAGGGTAACCTAGGGAGGGTGGTCGAGCCTTAAAGACAAATGTGGCATTTTGGCAATCACTCGGGTTCCTGGTAATGGTGAGGTTGCCGCTATCCAAAATGGTAATGCAGCCAAAGTTACTGTACTATTTTGTAAACCTCCCGATGGTGATACCTAAGAAATGGTTCAGGGTCCTGGACAGTCTGCTAAGAAACTTGAACTGGCAGCAGGCAGTGTGTTTCTGAGGGCGCTGCAACAACTGGTGAGCTTGGGGGGTTGAGGCCCCAGATTTCGAGGCGTACTACCTGGCATTGCAGCTCTAATGGTTTGCCCAGTGGCTGGACAGACTGGGGCGCGAGACACTGGCGCTTAGTGCTCAATCCCCTCAGGAAACTCTCCTACCCAGAATGCTGAGACCCAAATTCAGGATCTCGCACAAAGGAGTGTTACTGGAGGTGGACCTAAAATGTTGGGAAGATGCATGAGGAGAGTTGGGGCAAACAACTATACGCACCGGACCTTCCCATAGTGAGATTACCTAGAGAGGGAGATAGGGGCTTCAGCACGCAAGGCCAGTTGAGAGTATGGAGGGATGGTGGGGTGTACACTGTCTGAGACTGCTACCAAGATGGGAAAATAGTGCCCCTACAGGAGTTTCTGGAACACCATGATCTAGGACCGGGACAATTTCTGAACTATCACGGAGTGAGAGGGGCCATGGCCAGGCTTAGAGGCAGGGACACTCATGAACCAGACACACATTCGGAATTACAAGCAATGGTAACCCTGGGAACGGCCAGACACCTGGTGAAACGGCTGTACAAACCAATAATGGAATTAACGACGGTAAATTCGACATGCGTAAAAGAGAAGTGGGGGGGGGGACTAGTTGGTAGACCCCTATCAGAGGTAGAGTGGAAAAACCCCTAGGACGTATTGGAAAGGTAACCCGGATTTCAAATTTTAAATTTATACAGTTTGACATACTATACAGGACAAATCTCACACCTTACAGGCTCAGCATCATATATGGGATTACTGATGAGGCATGCCCCTGATGTGACGAAGTAGATGCCAATTTGATACACATGATGTGGACCGGCACAGAAGTCCAAGAGTACTGGCTGAAGATGATTGAAAATCTGAACAGGGTCCTGGCACGCAAGCTGGAATGCAATCCGGAGATTTGCCTCCTTGGGCTATTCCCCAGACCCAAGGCCCGAAAGCTTGGGCATAGGTTTATAGACCTATCTCTAGTGCTAGCAAGGAGACAAATAGCTGGAATTCAAAGAGAAACCCTTGGGTAGACATTTGGGAACAGGAGCTATTGAGTTGGGTCGGGCAGAGGAGAGAGGGCTCTTACGAGAGAAGACAAGATAACAAAATAGCGTAAGCCCCTGGCCGAACCCTGGGCAGAAATACTGAGAAACTGGGAATCTAGAGATTCCAATGAGGCAGGGAGCAATGGTGAAGGACCCCCAGTGTCAGAAGAGATTGAGCATTCCCCTATTCCCGGTACAGCAAGGGACAACCAGTCAAGCCCCTAAGAGCCAATGTGAAAGGAATGTAATCTGAAGGAGCCAGGCCCCGAAATCATTAATATTTTAGAGCTGGTGGAAGTCCTTGCGCTGCCCATTCGTTTCTCCCAGCCTCCAGCTCATGGGACTAATGGTAATAGTTGTAGAGACTATCAAATGCCGACTGATGTAATAAGAGGGACCCCGGACATGGAATCAGTAGCTTGTAATTGTTATAATTGTTTGTTCCATAGTTGTTAATCATATAGTGAAATGATCAGAGAACATTCCAGACTGCGCACTGGGTCTCTGTATGGACCTGGAAAACGAAAACAATATAGACGACACAGGTATACCTACAAGTATAACATCTAAGCTAACACAATCCCAGAAACAGAGAAATCTTGATTAGACGATAGGTTGCACTGTCGACTGGATGTTGGAATATATATGATGTTGGATATGTGATGCTCCTTTGCACCAACCTGATTACGAACAATGTATATATGGTGAACTGTGAACTTGCTTTCAATAATCAAAATGCTAATAAAAAGGATTAAAATAAAAATAAAAAATACATTATGAGCAAAACTTCCATACCTTCTAGAGTTACCAATTATAGACAGCAGTTCCCTTCTAATAAGGGACAGCTGTTATCACTGAAAGGAAAACCCTTCTCTGGCCTCTTTTCTTGAGAATCCATATTGTGAAAGATTTTTAGGCGGTCTAAGGTTCTAGGGAGACTCTGCTCCATGGGTTGCTTTTCTAGTGGCTATTACTTCCACCTGAACAGTTGGGGAGATGCAAGCCCTTTGTTGTAAGGAACCTTTCATAGTATCCTGTAAAGACAAAGTAGTGATAACTCTTTTGATGGAGACTTCTAGCTGCAGTATCTTCATCTTAGAACAATCCCCAGGCATCAGACTGGATCTGGAAAATCTTGAACTGTACCTTCTGTGCACCAGCTGGTGGCGTTGTTTGGCTCTGTCAGCATTGAATTCGAGGTGCCCATGTAGGCTCCTCCCCAGCGTGCTGACGAGTTGCTTTCTTTCCGTGCCAACAGCATGGATCCACAGAGCTACCTTGGTCATTTTTAGGTCTCGCGACCTATCGATGCGCATCGAGCGGAGCGAGAATTCATGTCGGCAAAATCCTCTTCAAACTAAGGGCTTTCAGCCCGGCGTTTTCTTGCAGTTCACGTGAACATGCACGAGCATTCAAGGCCAGGGCTTCTCCTCCCCTAGCAGCACTCCTCCCACACCAGCAACTCCCCCCTCCCACACCAGCACCTCCCCTCTCCTTCCCCGCAAACACAGCCTTGCCGTAGCAGCACTCCTCCCACACCAGCACCTCCCCCCTCCCACACCAGCACCTCCCCTCTCTCTCCCCGCAAACACAGCCTTTCCTTTCATTTCTCCTCCCCCTCCCCAGCCCGTAGCAGCACTCCTCCTGGACATTGAGATCAGAGTATACACCAGGCATTCCGCAGATGGACCTACATCTCACGCCACTGCTGGTCTTACACCCTGCATATTGTCCCACATTTCACCCGACATATCAGCCTCTCTCATACTACCTCACCCCGCAGCTGCCCCAGTGACTGTGGGATCTTACACCAGCACATCAAGCCAGTCTCACCTCACAGATCCAATACCCCACCTCACCGCACAGCACACCCGTCAAACCTGCAGCTCACCCGTCAAACCTGCAGCTCACCCGTCAAACCTACAGCTCACCCGTCAAACCTACAGCTCACCCGTCAAACCTACAGCTCACCCGTCAAACCTACAGCTCACCCGTCAAACCTACAGCTCACCCGTCAAACCTACAGCACACCCGTCAAACCTGCAGCTCACCCGTCAAACCTGCAGCTCACCCGTCAAACCTGCAGCTCACCCGTCAAACCTGCAGCTCACCCGTCAAACCTGCAGCTCACCCGTCAAACCTGCAGCTCACCCGTCAAACCTGCAGCTCACCCGTCAAACCTGCAGCTCACCCGTCAAACCTACAGCTCACCCGTCAAACCTACAGCTCACACGTCAAACCTGTAGCTCACCTTACACTTCGAAACCCAGAGACCAATCTGTGCTCTCTCACCTATGAGCTGCCGAACTCGCCGATCACATATAACCCACAGCTCACTCACCCGTAGCCCACCCCACACATCATCTCGAAACACAACTCACCCACCCGACCTAGACACAGCTCATTCCGCACCACGTCTCTCACACTTAACCCACAGGCCTCATAAACTACGCAAGTCACCTTAAAAGCCACATATAATCCCTCTCTCCGCGTAGGGGCGTAGCTATTATCCGTGCAGAAGGTGCAGTGGCCCCATGGCCTTAGGACGGGGAAAGGCCGATGCATGGCCACACACCTCGTCACGCACTGCGCTCTCCGCAATTCCCGCCAGAGCCCGGCGTCACGCACGCGGTGCCTGGATGCTCTGTCACTTCCCGCAGTAACATTAAAGCACAGATGCTGGTAAGCATCAGTAGGGGAGACCCCGGCCTGCGAGGACCCAGGAGCAAAGGCGCGTTAATATCAGGCGCCGTTTGTTTATCTTGTATTTACAACAAGGGGTGGTGATGGACAGAGTCTCTGAATTAAGCAGAATACTCTCACCCAGTCAAGAGATCAGGGCTAGATCCAACACCGTTTTTTAGCTCATTGCACCATCCCAGTTTCAGAACCTGGCTGTATGCAAATTAGTCTGTCCCTGGCCCAGTGCATCATGGGAACAGGGCAGACCAGACTACAAAAGCCAATTCTTACACTGGGAAGGAAACAAGCTTCCGGGGACCGGTTTCTGGCATTACAGCCGTCTTCGGCCCGGCTTGCTTGAATCCTGATGGTGCAATGAGCAAGGGACTCACATCTGAGTATACCCTTCCACGCTTAGGGTGGACAAAAATATTTACAACAAGGGGTGGTGTTGTAAATATTTTTGTCCACCCGAAGCGTGGAAGGGTATACTCAGACATGAGTCCCTTGCTCATTGCACCATCAGGATTCAAGCAAGCCGGGCCGAAGACGGCTGTAATGCCAGAAACCGGTCCCCGGAAGCTTGTTTCCTTCCCAGTGTAAGAATTGGCTTTTGTAGTCTGGTCTGCCCTGTTCCCATGATGCACTGGGCCAGGGACAGACTAATTTGCATACAGCCAGGTTCTGAAACTGGGATGGTGCAATGAGCTAAAAAACGGTGTTGGATCTAGCCCAGATCTCTTGACTGGGTGAGAGTATTCTGCTTAATTCAGAGACTCTGTCCCTCACCACCCCTTGTTGTAAATATGTTTGTTTATCTTGAGCAGACAACTGGCGGCGTTTCATTTCTGGAGGTCCCTTTCTAATAAAGATAAGCAGCAGATGGGGCATATATCAGCCCCGTCACTGGGATGCGCAGTTTACAGCCTCTACCGGGCACTATAATTACCGCCGCTCCTTTCCCACCAGGAGCAGACGTGCACATTATGTATGCCAGGGTTTAAACTGAGTCCCCTGTGTCCTTCCATGCCCTTCAGTGCTCTGTGGGGGTGGGGTGGCCATACAAACGGCCCTAATATGTTCAGCCCATTGCCAGTGTTGTCCAATGGTTGTTGCAAATGCTGGCATCCCTTCATATTGTTTCATTTGCCATTCATTCTTAATTCAGTTCACAAACTACCGCTCCAATGATAGGGGCTTATTTATAAGTCACTTGCGCCGCCGGTATGTCACACGGGGTTTGTGAATAAGCCCCATAGTACGGAGAGCGAGCCGAAGAGAGGTTATGGCCTTCCAGCCAGAGATGCCGACTTTGGATCGGCGGAACCAGGTTCGAGCCTGTCCTTGGTCAGCTTTCAGTCAGTGATTCTGGGCATATCGCTTAATATCCCCGTGCCTACTTAGAAATGAATGTGTCCTTGTGTAAGGTAACTTAGTGCGTATGTAAAGCGCTCCAATACGTTCGCCCTATATAAATCTGCAGAAAAAAATCAATTAAAAAAAAATTGTGACATCTGCTATTTACTGTGCCTAGAAACAGTAGACGTGTTTTATGAGGTATTCAATGAAGAAAAAAAAGGTTGCGATAGCCATTATGCTTTCCTGAAGTCTATCTCTTGCTGCGTTTTCAATGTTGACAGATTACACCTATTGCCAAAAAAAGCCACGGCTGGGGTGAAGCACATGAAAAACAAGCATTGGCATAGCCAATAGGTCTCGCTTGTGGGACCTTAAAAGTATTTAGTTACAAGGATATTGTGCTGCAAAACAAAATACTTATAAGGTCCCACAAGCGAGACCTATTGGCTATGCCAATGCATGTTTTACCATCTTTTTCAACCTAGTTATTGACTATTTTTGAACTTTTGCTACCAGTGTGCTAGGGACATGTCCCCTACAAAACCTACAGGGTTCAAACCTTGCATGGAATGTCACGAGTCACAGGCAGATGTCTTTGTCTTGTCTCCGCTTGGTTTCTCTGGTGCCTAGGGACAAGTCACAATTCCAAGGCATGTGTCAAGTGCAAATTGATGCACCCCAATGCTATTCGCGAGCAGGCGATGAAGCTCTTGGTGGCGTGTCAGAAGTAGGCTCCACGCCATTCTCAGTCGTGCTACCGAGGCAGATGTCTGAGCCGTTCTTTGAGCCGTTCCCATGGACAATAGTCTTCGTGCTCTAAGACCTCTTCCTTCAAGTCGAGTAAGTTGAAAAAGTACAAGAAAAAGAAGTTGAATAGTTCTAGGGCTACTCTGTTCAAATTCCCTTGGTGCAGTATGTCACCTACAGAGGTCAGGGCCTTGACATGCTACCCCAAGTTACACTGAGCGACGCCTGCTTAATTAAGAGTTCTACAACGCCAAGCACTTCTCCTTTGGATCACTGATTCCCTGTGGTGCATCTTAGTGCCCCACTGAGGTGCGAGGCACCCTGGCTGGGCTTTCCCTTGCGGGTCCACTCTCCACACCAGCAGCCTTCCACCTCAGCTCCCTTCCATCACTGTCCCTGGTGCTGCTCGACGACAAGCCTATGATCCCTGACTATAAGCTTGTGCCACTCCAGCGTCGTTTGTCGGTGGCACCTTCCAGGCCCTGCCAAGCCATGGACTACCTGCCATTTGATAGTTACTTCCTTTATTTTATGGTCCCTTTCTCCTTAAAGGGGGAGATGAGTAGTAAAATTTGGTCCTATGGAGGAGGACCCTAATCCAGCAGAAAACTAGTATGAGGATCTGGGTGTGACGCCATGGGTTTGGACACTTACCAAGACTGTGGCATACTTTCTACTTTACAATCTTGGAGGAAGGCACATCCTTCCCCACTGTGATGTGCAGGGCAGTGGTGGTCCTTGACCTATAGCTGCCAGCAGTCAAGATCAAGACTAACGTCTTGAATGAGATGCTTCACCCTAGGGTAGGTTAGACTGAGCCCTTGCTCCCCTTCAATGAGGCCCTCACCGATATTATCCTGGTTGGTCTAGGCTATACCTTGCACAGGGGGCTACTGTGGCTACTGTGCAACGCATGGTTGCCCAACACCACCATCTCACCCTAGGAGATACAGGCTTCATCTCCCAGCACCCCCTTCTTCTGAGAGCCTGTTGTGCAGGCCTCAACCTCTAATGTCAACCCAAATGAATACCCTTCCATCCCACTGTACAGGAAATCCCAGAGACTTGACACATTCAAGAGGTAGCTTTGTGTTCGGTGAACACTGCATGCCTCTTGGGCTGTTACTCCATTGCATTGTGGGACTCAGTTGTGCAGCCGTTTTCCGTGCTTCCCAAAGAGGGCAGCACCATCCTCAACCAAGCCCTTGTGGATGGCTAAGGAGGCAGTAGAGTTCACCATCGGTGCTGGCTGGCCCTGACAGTCCTCCTTTTGAGCTAAACTGACATAACATTCTGAAGACACTGCAGCTGTGGTTTTGGGCTCATGCTATGGATGGATGGCTGGTTAGTTAGTTGGTTGGCTGTGAACCACCTGGTGTTCTCTGATCATGTGGGCTGGCAATCTCAGTTAGTGGCACTGTTGAGCACGCATGGCCTCTTCGCTCAGAAGCTGTTCAGTCCATCTTCTCCCTTTGTGGTAATCTTGCCAGTCACAAAAACACGCTTTATCTGCAGTTTTGTGCCCTACAGTACTCCTTACAGGATGAGCTTTGAGTCGCAATCCGCCCCAGCAGTAGCATTCATCTCCACTATGGATTTCTCTCTCTCATTTCCTTTACCATGCCTCAATGGAACCCTAACTGGTGTTTGTTCCTGATGGCCCATGCACAGTTGTCCCTTGCTGCATACTTGAAGACTCTTCTTGATTGCTATGGCCCTCGCTCAGCGAGGTTCAGGCTTTGCTTGTTCGCCCTCCTTTCATCGCATGTTTCCCAGACAAATTTGTCCTTCGTATTAAGGCTCCCTACCTGCCAAAGATGGGTATTTCCTTTTCTTGTGTGTCATTCTTTCACTTTAACTTTCTGCCTGCCTTTTTATTCCACCAAAGATTAAAGTTTATAAACTTAACTCTGAAGTCAACAGGGATGGCCATCTTTTCAGAACAAAATCTGAGAAGTACTACTTGGATTCTGACGTAAGAGGTGGGGAATCTGCAGCTAGAAATAATCAACAGAACAAATAACTTACTCTTCGTAATGTTCTGTTCGATGGCCTGTGTGTATGTAGATACACATGCTCTGCGTTCTCCTGCCATCTAGTGTTGGGTTCCAAGTTGTGAAACATGTTTTTCTTCAAAGAATTCTTTCAGTATGTGCCTGTGTGAGAAAGTGGCTCTATATATACTGGACCAAAGTAAGGTACAGTGTGTATAGAGACCACAACCCCCAGAGGTATAACAGAGGTTAAAGTCAGGGCTGATCTTACTTTCCAAAGAGGTAGCTTGGTCGAGCAGTAAAGCAGTACCAGAGGACAGTGTAAAGTATTTGTTGTACACACTCAGTCAGCAAAAGGTTTCACACACTCAAAAACTGAACTCCAGGCCAATTGTTTTTATATCAAAAGATATAGTTTTATGTTTAGAACCAACAGGTATCAAAATATACTTTTCTCAATATGAGTGATCTCAGATAATTATTTTGCAGAAAGATAATAAACTTTGTAAACACAATAGGTTCAGGGGTTGCAGTAGGCAACACAATTCTAAACACAATTTAACATTGAGCTCAATGGGTTTTTCTACATAAATGCAGTTGATTACTTTATAGATTACTTTTGTAACTCCAGTACTGGATCCTAGATTCAGTCCTGGGGTCTAAGCTGAAAACAGTTTAGTAAAAACGTTTTGGTTATTGCAATGATTTTTAGTATTCATCTTTTTTTATTGACAGGGTATAAGCATTGAACAGATCAAGTCGCCTACAACCCAGCCGGCCGGCAGAGTCGATAGCAATTGTACCAGGAGGTTGAGGCAGCCTGAGGCCTTTGACTATTATACACAGCATGCCACCTACAACCCTACAGGGCCGGCTGCTTCTTAAGGCAAGGAACTGGTAGGCAAGATTGAGGGCGAGCACCCAAGGGAATTGTGAGGCGGGAGTTCCAAGGTGCCTTTTGCAGACCTTGAGACAATAGACCCAATGTCAAAACAAATCCCACACCCTCCCTCCACCCAATTTCCTCAGTGAGCTATCCAATACAGGAAAAGGGAAAGAAGGAAACAATATTGATTCCAGGAATCCTATGAGCCACAGTTGGGACACTAAATCTGCAAGAGGAAAGGAGAGAGAGAGAGTCCAAGCCAAATATAATTAAGGAGGGGCAGGGGTGTCCTCTGGGATCAGTTTAAGGATACGGAGATATCGTGGACAGGTCACGTCCCGAAATTCTGTGGAAAGAATAGTCAAGAACGGGGCCCAGGTTTTAGCAAAGTCTGCAGACTTCCCAGCAGCTGCCATGGAGAGCTTTTCCATCGCTAAGAGGTTTCACAGCTGATGCACCCAATGTATGTGTTCCGGAGCAGTGTCTGACTTCCACCGTGTTAGTATTACCCTGTGCGCAGCGTTCAGTGCAAGCGTCATTTGCCTCCCCTTAAGTGAGCGTAGGGGAAAGGATAAGGCATTAGGAAGGCCCAGAAGGGTGTATGCAGGGAGCCTGGGTATGAAGGTGGTGATTGCCTTATCAATGTCATTAAGTATCTGATCCCAATAGCGAGTTAGTTTGGGGCATTGCCATAGTAGGTGTAAGGGAGTCCCTGGACTACCACACCCCCTCCAGCAGAGGCCATCGCACTGGGGTTGCCCTCGGGAGATCCTATCAGGAGTATAGTACCAGTATGTCGAGATCTTGAAGGCCGTTTCTGTGTGACTCGAGGAGTAAGTGGTGTGGTGTGCTCGGTAAAAAACATCTTCCCATTCCTTGTCCAATAGGGTACGGCCTAGTTCCGTTTCCCATCGTTTCTGCCCAGCGGTGCGTGTCGAAGGGAAAGCCGCCGTAAGGAAGGCATATATTTCCGAGATTAGGTGCTTGTCGTCTTTTTTGCTAAGGACCCATTTCTCAAACTGCAGCATCGGGCGGAAAGCCAGGGGTCGCGTCTCGGGCCCCAATAGCCAGTGCGCCATTTGCAAGTGCAGGTAATATTCGGATGCAGACAGGTTATAGTCTGCTCAGAGTTCTTTGAATGGGATCAGTCCTCTAAGATCAAAGAGATGACCTAGACGTTTGCAGCCCCCCTCGATCCAGCGTGTCGCCGCTCCGTTATTCACCCCTGGCGGGAAAGCAAGGTTCATGAAAAGTGGGGTCAAGGGTGAGGGGAAGGTAGACAGATGAGCTCTCCGGGATACCCTGTCCCACGCGAGCATTGTAAGACGCGTGACGGGAGAGGAGTATAAGCCCCATGCCCGAGCCGATCGTGGGATCCAGGTATCACGCCAAATGTGGTGGCCTGCTATGATTTGGTCCATGAACACCCAATATTTCTCGGTCATGGGGCGGTTCCACTCCACCAGGTACCGCAGCTGGGAGGCGTAGAAATATCGGGCTATATTAGGGAGGGCCAGGCCTCCCGCTCTCTTAATAATAATATAATAATCCACATTTTTAAAGTGCGAACAATCACCCGTAAGGGTCTCCAGGCGCTGGGGGCCGTCAGGAAGATTAAGCAAGCTATTGCCCAGAGTCACATGGTGCTGGGCTAATCTGGCGCCGGGGATCGAACCGTGATCCCCAGATTCCAGCGTCAGTCACCCTGGCCGCGGCGCCACACCTCTCCCTAAATTAGGTTCTCGTTACTTTTGTAATCCAGGACTGGACTCCTAGGTTCAGTACTAGGGTCACTACCTAAGACAAGTAAGTGTTTACATTTTAGTAATTGGTACGATTTTTAAGGAACATTTGTAATTTTGAAAAGTAGACCGAAGAATTTTCAAAGAAAAACAGTCAATAGTTTCCTATGGGAGAAAATTCAGGTTATGGGTAAGTACAGTTCTAATTACTTTTGTGGTTCTGTACCGTGCTGAGAGGTACGGTACTGGTGTAGGAGAGTGGGGTCTGCAATCCCATGGCCACCCCAGATTTTTGCTTTTTGCTTCACTGGTTTACGACTTTCCCTGGCTGTGGGCCTTCTAATCAGACCCACAGCCTAGCTGTTCTCTCTCTAAAATTACAACCATGTACCCTAGGTGCATTTACCAATTGGTACTGGGCCACCTTATCAGTCCCTGTACAGTATACCTTAGGTATCCAGGGCATAGGTGTACCCAGGGCCTACCATGGGCTGAAGCATGCATTATGCCACCCCTGGCTGGCCATCTAAACAGACACAACTGGCTGCACGACAGCTGGGGCAAGGTGGTGTAATCACCCTTTGCTTTAGATATAGTTCCCTATATCTAAACCTAAAATGGACACCTATATTCCTATCAGTCACTCCTATGGAAGGCCTTATCAATCCTGAAGGCAGAGTGCTTGGAATTATGTGAGATGGTGCTCTGGCATGAGCTGAGCCCGTTTGCAGCTTGCGAAACCAAGTCCTAATAGCTGTTCCATGATAACGCTATACCATATACTCTTAAGTGCATTATAATCCTCGCGGTTAAATGCTAACTCTGGTATAACATTATCAAAACATGTCGAGTAAGGTGTCATACGAATTGGAATACTACCCCCTCGCCAATTCTGGCAACGGGGGTAGCATTCCACCCTTCTAGAGGGGTACGACATGTATGTAACTGTGAACCCCGGTTAAAGTTAACTCGAGCCTCAGCATCACAAAATGGATGCTGCCACCACAGACACAAGTCTGACCTCCTGCTGCTGGGAGTCCTTCCTGCCTTGGGAGGTGCTAGCACCACCCCAGACGGGATTTTGTGTATTAGGTAGGCCAAGGCTGAAAGGAATGAGACATGCCTGGGGCACACAAGGTGCCCTGTGCATACACCGGTCCCAACCAGTTGCTGGGTCACTCCAGCCCCAGCTCTGGCGGGAAACCGGACAAAGGATAGGGGGTGTAACCACCCCCCTTCCTGGTCCCACCCAGGGGAGGGACCTAGCCGTAGTGCAGCCCCCTTTAGCGGAATAAAGGTAGGAGCTGGTCCCATTCCCAGTTAGATTAATCTTGACAACTTCCACGAAGAAACTCTTGACCTTCGTCCTCCTGAACATCAGAAGACTGAAGAATCTCCCCTATGGTCAGGGAGTGACCATCCTGCTTCGCAGGCACCATCAAGCTCCTGTGCGGTTTGCTGCAAGTCCTTCCTTCCTGGAACCCGACGACCCAGCTCAACGAGATCCGGACCTCCAGACCCCTCTGACATCTAGCCACATCCACAGCACAGCTGGGACCCGTGGGTGCGACGAGTAACGTGGAGACAGCCACCTTGAAGAAACCTGCACAGCGCTTCCAGCACGACCACCGAGGGATCCTCGAGTGAGTGCACCGGGGTCCGAGAAGCCCCACACTGACACAGCTCCTGCATCAAAGATCAGCCCCCCAGCCTCCACGAGATCTGCGTAGGGCCCTTTTGCCTGGTTGTTGCTTTTCCTGTTGTCTGGTCACTTGCCGGCTGGCTCGTGACCTCTGAGACGACGATCCGAAGATTTCAACACTGCTGGTCTGGTCCCCCAGACTGGCCCTTGCTTCCTTGTGAAAGAGAAGCACCCCGGACCCTCCTGGTCCGCACCAGACGCCATCTTTGTTCCACCGCGTGGCTTGCACTTGCCACGGCCTGTTGCCCAGATCGACGATCCAACACCGCCATCAGCAGCAGACTACGTGGGACAGCTCGTGCCTCCAGCCTGGTCGTGAAGAACAGCTCCTGGTCCGCGCAGCTACAGAGAGAAGCGACCCTTCCTTCACCTGAACGCGGCGAGAGCATCTGGTTCCCACCTGGTTCCCGCACCGTCACTGGCTAGTGACCGAGACTCTGTCCCCTTCCCTTTCAGGACTTCTCCTTCCAGTTCCATCCTTGGAACCACCGGACTCCTCCATCTGGCTGCCTGCCAGCAACTCCTTGTTTCAGGCATCACTGGGATCAACGCAGCAAACCCGACACCATTTCAGCCCTATGCACCCGCAGCCTGTGGGTTAGGTAACTAAAGCTTCTAGGTGCTGAAGATAGTGTTCACTATCCTAGTGTCCAGGTCCACTGTTGTTTTCCCTCCATCCAGCCGGGTTCGTCCGGAATCCGTAACTTTGTAAACTGTAGTATCCATAGACGTTGGTACGCATCCCGCGGGAGAGTTTCCACTCTGCTCGTGAGTCCCGTGGGCCTCCTGCTCCTTACTTACCTAGTTCGTAGCGTAGTCCCAGAGATCCTCCAGCCTCTGGATCTCCTTACAGTACTTTCTTTCCTCGCATTCCATTGTTTTTAGTATATGGTTTGTCGTGCCCCTAAGGCACACGTGTAATATTGTCCGAACTCTTATTTCCTTCTTAGTATTGTCATGTGCTTAGCCCTCTGACCTCATAAAGAGTTCAGAGGTGTTATTAATAAATATATTGTTTATTTTCATAACAACCTGTGTGGTGTCCTTTCATCTGGTATTCAAGGGGTTATATTGTGGTAAAACAGCTGGCTTCACATGCCAAAAGAGTTTAGCCTAAGACTGCTTTGTCCATGCTACCATTAGGATAGCTGGTCTATAAGGTTGACTTACAACCAATCACCATAAGGGTTGTTTGGACTGATACAAGGTGATCACTAGAACTAGTGAGCATCATATATCAGGCCAACTTCTCACAACTGGCTCCTCTCCTGACTCCAGGTGAGTAATCCGAAATTCATTACTCGGCTGATTTTATAGGAATATTTTAGAGTTTCAAAACTTCACACTTATAAGATTTTTCGAGTCAAACCAGTCAATGTTATCCAATGGCAGGAAAGTGAGTTATCGGTTTCCAGGTGAGTACTCGACTGATGAAGTTAAGGTTCGGGGCATAGACTTAGGGGTCTCCCAGGGTCGGGAAGGTACAGTAGTTACACCGTCAGCGGCACAGGGGTGCCGGGTGCCGAGAGAGTAGGCCCAATGCAATCCAATGCAGGGTAGGGGGCCTTCGGTTGGTGGCTGCAAGCATGCCACGCAGCTGTGGGAGCAGAGCTCCTGGTCACTTAGGGCAAGTGGGGAAGTAGAGTAGGGTAGTAGTTGCACTTCCAGGGGCATTCCGGCGACTGGGTGCAGGGTGCTTTTGACCCGTCGGGCGCTCAATGTTAGCCAATGGGAACGTTAAAAGGGAACAAAGGCTGCAGGCTCGGGGACGGAGATTCTTTAGGTGCAACCACCACTTCAAGAGGTAAGTTGGGATCTTGGAGAAGAGGTAGGTACCACAAAGGAAGGCACAGGGGACCGTGGGGCGCCGGATGCAGGGGTGTCTTTTGGCGTCGGGAAATATTACCCTCAGCTGGTCGCGGTTGGGGGGGGGGGTCCCTGGTTCTGAGGCTGCAGGCGTCGTCTGGGTCGCCGAGGAGGGTTTTGGGCACTGGACTTCAGTTCCCAGTCGCCGGGGAGACGTCCTCGTGGTCTTGAATCACTCGGGCACTGTCCGAGCTTGGCGGGTGCAGAGTGGGCTGGATTCGCGGTTCCTGGCTGGCACCAGGGGTATTGCTGTTGGAGCAGAGCCTCTGCTCCGGGGAGTCCCAGTCTGTTAGAGGGTCAAGGCAGGCAGGTCCTCCGGGTTGTCCAAGGTTGCTGTCCGCAGGAATCGCCGGGATTAAGCAGGAGCAGATTCCAGGATCGACAGGCCGGTAGGGCTGGGGCCAAGTCAGTTGGTGTCGTCCTGTTAGCAGCTGCACGGCGGGTCTTCTTCTTCTTTCTTCTTGTCTTATCGGGATCTTCCAAAGGAAGGTTCAGGGTGCCCCTAAATACTGAATCAAGGGGTGTTACAGGTAGGACAAGGGCAGGGACCAATAGGTCCCTGTCCTGGGGTGGTACACCCCCTAGCCTGCTCCTCTCCTGTGGGAGGGGGGCAGGAGCCTAACTGTGATTGGACAGGGCTCCCCATCTTTAAGATGGCCGGAACCTGGGGTCGTGCTTATCCTCTCCTCTCCCACCTGAGGGGTGGGGTTGGCACAGGCTGGCACGCCCCCCTTCCTGATGTAGGGTTTCTCGCCAGTCTTCCCGCCAAAGTGGGGGTCAGAACTGGTGGGGGACCAGTTAATGAGTGCAGCAAGTGGTCTGGAGAAGCTCACAAGGGCAGCAGGCCTTTGAAGCTTCCCCCTGCCCATCGTGGGGGAGGAAACCTAGCACCTCATCCAGGATGTGCATCGTAGCAGGCCCAGGAGAGCGGGGGGCTCTCCACGCAGGGGTCCTGCAACATGTCTGCTGTGTGGCAGCCTAGGCATCTACAGACCAGACATGGATTGTAGGTTAGGATTTCAGGGGGCATCTCGAAGTGCCCTCTGGTGCATTTTACATTAAATCCCACACGGGCATCCATGTGGGTTTAATGTGCTGGGAAGTTTGATATCAAACTTGTCAGTCTTCAGTGGAGCCATTATGGTGCAGTGGACTTCATAATGACAACCTCCCAGCACCATATACTCTTAATGGCATCACTGCACTTAGTGCCCAGGAATGGCCCTGGGTACTGTAGGTGCACAGGGCTCATGCACCTGTGCCCTCACCACTGGCATAGGGCACCCAGCTAGAGGGGTGGCTGATGTATGCCAGGGCAGTGGGGTTGTGGGCATGGCACACAGGGATGTGTTCCATGTCGACATGAATTCGAGAGTAAGACGCCGAGTGGACTGCAATTGATACAAAATAGTATTTTGTGGAGGGCACGTACCCGTGCCTTACCGGGATTGATCCGGGGGACTCGCTGCTGCTCCTATCACGTGATTTCACGTCTGAACAATTTGACTAGGATATTAATCTAGTTGTTCGATCTACTCGGCGCGCAGTACTGTATCTGCCACCTTATAGTTGGTTCACTCACCGACTACACGACCTACACTTGACTATCCCCTTTTGGATACCCCGCCGGGTTGGAATTATCACCGGAGGAAGGCCTTTAAGGACTCTCTGGCCACGGTCAGGTCCTTGGGCTTCTCCACCACCCACCTTGCGCAGCCACGAAAGGGTTGCCCCACTACGTCCCGCCCAGAGCCACAGGCCGGTGCAGGCTGTGCAGTACCAGCGCAACTGGGGACGTGGGAACCACTGGCGTGGTTCTGGGGGCCAGCGGGTGGGCCAGTCCACCACAGCCCCCTCTGCAGCAGCCTCCAAACCCTCCTAGTCCGAACTTCCAGGGCCACCAAACGCCAGTGGGCCGCAGGTTCTGCCCTCACCTCCCCCACTGGCGCACTAGCACGTTGTACAGGTGGGTTTCGCAGATAGTCCAAAGGGGCTACTCCCTCCCCTTCGACACTACCCTTTCCTCCATGCCACCTCATTACCATTGTATGTCAGAGAATCACCTGGCCCTTCTCCAACAGGAAGTTTCAGCACTCTTGGCCAAGGGTGCCATCGAGCATGTTCATGCCCCAGAAGTAGGTTGTGGTTGCTATTCCCACTACTTTCTGGTGCCCAAGAAGGACAAAGGCCTGCATCCTATCTTGTATCTCAGGAATGTCAACCGCTTCCTCCGGAAGGAGAAGTTAAAAATGTTGACGCTCGCTCAGGTCTTTTCTGCCCTCGACCCTGGAGACTGGATGGTTGCGTTGGACTTGCAGGACGCTTACTTTCACAACCCCGTCCTGCCGGCCCACCGGCATTACCTGCGGTTCACGGTAGGCCACGAGGACTTTCAGTTTACCGCGCTCCCCTTTGGTCTTACCAGCGCCCCTCAGGTGTTGACGAAAGTGATGGCGGTGGTCACAGCTAATCTGCGCTTATCAGGGATTCCAGTCTTCCTGTATCAAGATGACTGGCTGTTGAAGGCGGGTTCGCTCCAGGCTGTCGTCTCCCACCTCCAGACTGCGGCCGAACTCCTGCATTCGCTGGGGTTCTCCATCAACGTGCCAAAGTCACACCTGACCCCCTCTCAGAAGCTCCTCTTCATCAGAGCGGTTCTGGACACAACGCTGTTTCGGGTTTAATCTCTCGAACAGTGAGCCCGGGATATTCAGGCTATGATACTGATCTTTCAGCCTCTAACATGGGTTTCGGTCAGGATGACCAAACCTATGGCCTCCTGCTGGTCGATCATGCCAGGTGGCATATGCCAGCTCTGCTGTGGGACCTGAAGTTCCAGTGGGCTCAGCATTAGGGTAATCTTTCCTATTGCGTCCATATCTCTGAGTGCACTGCACGACAATTGCAGTGGTGGCTAACAAACCAGGATTGGGTCAAAGGCAGATCCCTCTCCCTTCCCCAACCAGAGCACACAGTGGTGGCAGACGCATCCCTTCTGTGATGGGGCGGCCACATGGGAGAGGCGGAGGCCTCCGGCGGAGTCCGGGCTCCACATCAACTTTGGCTCCGCGTAACTGATGTAATTTTGTAACATGTAACTCACTGATCCTCATGTAAAGCGCTCTGATTCCTCCGGGTCTGCCGGCGCTATATGAAACTCTGCAAATAAATAAACCTTCTGGCGATTAATCTTGTACTCAAAGCATTCCTTCCCTCTGTCAGGGGAAGAGTAGTGCAGGTGATCACGGACAACACCACAGCCATGTGGTACTGCACCAAACAGGGCGGGGTGGGGTCGTGGACCCTATGTCAAGAGGCCCTCCACCTCTGGACATGGCTTTAACATCAGGGCATATCCCTGGTGGTTCAACACCTGGCAAGTTCACTGAATGCCAGGGCGGACAAACTCAGCCGCAGGTGCATGATGGATCACAAATGGCGTCTTCACTCGAAAGTGGTGCAAGGTCTCTTTCAACAGTGGGGAGAGCCATGGGTAGATCTATTCGCCACTGAAGAGAACGCGCAATGTCAGCAATTGTGCGCTTTGGCATTTCCAAGGCGGCACTTGCTTAGCGATGCTTTTCGTCGCAAATGGAGTTGCGGTCTTCTATACGCCTTTCCGCCTATACCACTTCTGCCCAGAGTGCTGCAGAAGATCAGGCCCGACCGGGCCCAAGTCATCCTTGTGGCTCCGGACTGGGCACAAAGATACTGGTATCCCAAGCTACTCACCATGTCAGCCGATACCCCGATTCGTCTGCCTCTTCAGGTCCACCTTCTGTCGCAGCAGCAGGGGTCGGTCCTCCACCCGAACCTGTCCAGTCTCCACTTACATGCGTGGAGATTGAGCGGCGGCAGTTGAGGCCATTTGACTTGCCTCCTGAAGTCTGTAATGTGATTCTGGCAGCCAGGCGTCCCTCCACAAAATCGGTATATGCCTGCAGGTGGAACACATTTGTGGCATGGTGCACAGCAAAGGCTGTGGATCCCCTTTCTGCTTCTCTTTCAGAGGTTCCCCTTTTTAACTTTCTCTTGCCCAGCAGGGCTCTGCTCTGGGCACTCTAAAGGGCTACCTCTCTGCCATTTCCGCCTTCTTAGGGCTCCCTGGTCAGCCCTCTTTGTTCAAGTCCCCGGTTGTATATAGGTTTTTGAAGGGCATCACTCATGTTTCCTCCTGTTCCTTTCGTGATGCCTCAGTGGGACTTGAACCTTGTTCTGACTTAGCTGATGTGCGCTCCCTTCAAGCCACTTCATAACTGTCCTCTTCGTCTCCTTACTCTTAAGACTGCATTCCTGGTTGCCATCACCTCTGCCAGGAGAGTGAGTGAGCTCCGGGCTCTTTCTTCTCAACCTCCCTTCCTTTCTGTCCATCCGGACAAAGTTGTGTTGCGGACGCAACCCTCTTTCCTGCCCAAGTTAGTTACAGCCTTCCTCATCGGGCAGTCCATCACCTTGTCCACCTACTTTTCGCCTCCGCATCCCTCGAAAGAGGAAGAGAGGGTCCACTGTCTGGACCCAAAACGTGTGCTCTCATATTATCTGGATCGCACACGCCAGTTCCGGGTGGATGACCAACTCTGTGTTGATTACGTGGGCGCTAAGAAGGGACGGGGGGTGCACAAACTGACCATTTCTTGATGGGTCGTCTTGTGCATCAAGGCTTGTTACTCTCTGGCTAAAAACGAGCCTCCTGTGGGGCTACGTGCCCATTCCACTCTTGCCACGGCGGCTACTACTGCCCTGGGTAGGGGAGTCCCCTTGCAGGACATCTGTCAGGCAGCTACGTGGTCTTCGCTGCAGACGTTCGCAAGACACTACTACCTGGACAGCCAAGTCCGGAGAAGTGGCTTTTTCGTCCCCGTTCCATTCTCCAGGACTTTCTGGTGTGATCATTGGTTCGCAGACCCACCACCGGGGTTGGTATTGCTGGGGTGTCTATTCTAAGGTAAGGAATCTAATACTAACCTGTTTCTTTCAGATGCATAAGTTACTTACCTTCGGTAACAATATATTTATTTATTTTATTTTAAAAGTTTTATATAGCGCTGGCTAGACCTGGAGGTATCAGCGCTTTACATGAACATCAGATCATAGTTACAGGTTACATCGTTACAAAGGTTACACAGTTCTTAGAGCATGGCAACATAGTTACTTGTAAGGTCGAGAAAAACAATAAGCACAAAATACGTAAGGGGAAAAGAAGGCAAGGTGAGAGATTCAGGGGGGGTTGGAGTAGGGGAAGTAGACAGATAAAGAAGTTGGGAAAGGGGAGGGGAGGGTGAGAGACACAGCCTGGGGAGAAGAGGGGGATGGGAAAGTTCCCATCGCTTCCTCGCCCATCACCCCTCAGGTAGATAGAAGTAATGACCTAGCCTCATACTTCAACAACAAAATTGCCCGCATCCTCACATCCCTCCCTCCCTCCAGCTCCCCTTCCTGTAGAAACATTATTCAACCCCCCAATGAGACGGGACTACGTCCCCAACTCGAGACATTTAAGCCGACAACGCCCAATGAGGTGGAAACGATATTGAATAAATTAAAAAGTGGATCTCCTTTAGACCCTGCACCTCTGAGATTCCTTAAAAACGTGGCCCCCGCTATCACCCCTACAATCACGGAGCTTATCAACAGCTCACTTGCTCAAGGATCAGTCCCCCACAGCTGGAAAAAGGCAGTGGTGAAGGCACTCCTTAAAAAACCTCAGCTCGACCCTACTGATATGGCTAACTATCGGCCCATATCACTCCTCCCGGGGATTAGCAAGATCACCGAGAAACTGGTGAATAGTCAACTCTCCAGATTTCTCGAGACTAATAACATCCTGCGGCAATCCCAAACTGGGTTCCGTCCGGGACACGGCACAGACACCGCCCTGCTTGCCGTCATCGAGGAAGCAAGGCGCATTCTAGACTCAGGGGGATCAGTGGCAGTGATCCTCCTGGATCTGAGTGCCGCCTTTGACACGGTTAATCACCGTGTTCTTCTTCACCGACTGACTGAAGCAGGGCTCACCGGGACGGCACTCAAATGGATAGAGTCCTTTCTCACTGAACGTACATTCCAGGTTTGGGACGGCGAATTCCACTCGGCCACACTCCCACTCTCCAGCGGGGTTCCTCAGGGCTCCTCCCTGAGCCCTACACTCTTTAATGTGTACATGGCCCCCTTGGAAGATGTGGTAACACCATACGGGATAAAAATCGTGAGCTACGCCGACGACACACAATTAGTCGTCTCCCTCTCCCAACTTGACGACCACCCAGACAAATTACCAAACTGTCTTACCGAAATTCATGGGTGGATGTGTGAATCGTCATTAAAACTCAACGGTTCCAAAACCGAGGTGATGCTCATGGGCAAACAATGGGCGACCATCCCCCCGGCAATATGGCCAGACGTGTTCGGGGAAATCCCCACCCCGAAACACGAAATCAAGACCCTCGGAGTCTGGCTAGAACCCGCTCTCTCAATGAAGACCCAAGCGGCCAAAACCGCCGGAACCTGTCTGGGGCTTCTGCGAACTGTTCGCAAAATTCTCCCCCTCCTACCGCCCGTGTCCAGGAAACTAATAGTACAGGGCCTCATACTGTCACGGCTGGACTACAGCAACTTGGTCTATCTAGGTACGCCGGAAGCCACCTTAGCGAGACTGCAAAGAACCCAGAATGCTGCAGCCCGCCTAATTATGAGCGTACCTCCTAGAGTATCCGCCAAACCCGCCATCAAGGCGCTGCACTGGTTGCCAGTCCGCCAAAGGGTGGAGTTTAAGGCCATGTGCACGGCCCATAAACTAATCAACGGATCGGGACCTGCGATCCTTAGGGGTTTGGTCACCCCCTACACTGCACCAAGGGCCCTACGGTCGGAGAACGAGCACCTGGCCAACATCCCTAAATTCAAAAGAGCACGCACTGGAGGCCGACGCTTCTCTGTTAAGGCGTCCACCGGTTGGAACTCTCTTCCACGTTCCCTCAGACTGGAACTCAACTACCTGACATTCAGGAAAAAACTTAAAACCCTTCTGTTCCCTAAATAAACCCTCTACCTCCCACCCCCTCAGCAGGACTCAATATTAACAGCGCGGGGATGCCCTCGGGTCACCAGGCGCTATACAAATTGCTAAATAAATAAATAAAATAAATGGTGACGGGGACACAAACCGGTAGACGAGTCAAGGCAACGTCCAAAGTCCAGTAAGCTGTGATCCCAAGGGAAGTGGTATCCCTTCCCTATCTCTATTGCGAGAGGCTCCCTTTACGCAGTGGACTCTCTGAGAGGTCTCTGAGACTCCAAGGCCTACATTCTGGATCCTTCCCCAACAAGGGGAGAGGGAGTGCTTTGGCAAGGGGTGCCATACCATACCTCAGGTGTGAGTGGCTCCCTTGGCGCAGTGGACTCACTCAGCGGGTTCGCTGAGACTCCAGAGTATAAATATTGGATCTTTCCCCAACAAGGGGAGAAGGAGTGCTTAGTCAAAGGGCACAAAGGACAGGGGGTAGGCAGAGTAGCAGGCAAGGGGAGAGATTCAGGGGAGAGAGGATAGGGGCTAGGGAAGAGACAAATAAGGAGAGACGAAAAGAAGTCTGCCTAATGACCGACTGGGTAGGTGACGACCAAGGAGGGAAACCAAGGCCCATCTCCCCTATAGCTAAACCAAGTAGCTCCATCGGGCATCAGACAAAATAGTTCAGTCTCAAAACATTGAGAGAGGAGGGAGGGAGAGATATAAATAGAGTGAGGATGCGGTAGGAGACGATAGGAGAGACGACAGGAAGTGCAACAATGTGGTTCAACAATATATTAGAAGAAGATCAACAAGTAAACATTAAATCAAACAATCAGCAATACAATTAGGGGAGGAGTGAAAGGCGAGAGAAAGTAGTGGGGGGTAGGGGAGGAGAGGGAGTGTGGATAAGGGAAGAGACACACATAGAGACGAAAGGAAGTCTGTCTAAGGTTCACAGAAAAACAGGGTGGGGAAAAAGGGCATGTGAGGGCAGAGGACAGAAGCTGGAAAGAGTCGGAGCGGAGAGGGGGTAAGGTTGCATAAGGTGCATAAGGTTTGAACAGACAGAGGCACATATCTCCTGCCTGGGGGCTGTATTGTCTTGTTGGAGAATGCGGGCAGTGAGACTCTGTTCATCTCCGATGGGTGAAAAAGCTGGCGTAAGCGAGTGCTTTGTTTCTAAGTTTGTGTCTTTATTGGTGGCCCGGGAGTGTATAGTCTGTTGACGGAGCAGGGGTTCTGGCCCTATGTCCCAGTGGTGAGGGTGGCCCGATATGTGAAGCAGGGAGAGCGGTTATGCCTCCATTTTAAAGTCAGGCAATTCCTGTGGCAGTCCTAGGAGGGGGCATTCAGTTCAACAAGGAGGCCTCGCCGGACCCCTCAGCCAGGGAAGCGCCACTGCAGGAGATATATGGGGGGCCTTGGCTCACCTGATGTCCATGGTGTTGTGAGCGCTTCCGGGGGGGCTGCTGTGTCTGCCTCCTCACTCGCGGCGCTCCACGGGCGCCATCTTGGGGTCAGGTGGGCCGAGTTTGTCGAGTCCCCCAGGAGGATGGTGATGAAACATGAGCGGTGGCGGGCCTCCAGGTCTTGGTCACAGCGATCAGGTGCCCCCTCGGATTATGGTGCCACTGCGTTGATCGCCGCAGTTAGGACTCTGCCTGGGAAGGCGTCCGCTCGGTGCAGTCAAAATGGCGAGAAAGAAACAGTAGTTAGTATTAGATTCCTTACCGCCCCACCCATCCTCCCCGTTATGCGAACCGATATCTAGGGTTATGGTCATCCACTTTCAGGGCCCTAGTTTTTATGGCACCAGTGTTGGTTTTTAGGTCTCGCCCTGGAATTAGCATTCAAAGGATGCTTCCAGGGTTGGAGACGTATAGTCAGCTGTCTCGAGGGATGGACGGACGAGAAGGTGCACGAGCGCAGTCCAGGCTGGATTGGTGTGCGCGAACGCGCACGTTCCGTCCTGCGCCGCCCTCCCAGCCTCCCAGCCTTTTGCGCATGCATGCATGCACACAGACAGACACAGACACACACACACACACACACACACACACACACACACACACACACACACACACACACACACACACACACACACACACACACACACACACACACACACTCGCACACACACACACGCGCACTCGCACTTACACTTACACAGACACGCAGGCACCCAGACAGGCAACCTCCTCCTCCCCCACAGTCACACACGCATACACACAGACTCCAAGACACACGCACACATACACAGGCCGCCGCGCGCGCGCGCCCACACATGCCCCCCTCCCGCCCTCGCAGGCCAGCCACAAAGCGAAGCCCCACTCACCGGCAGCAGGACTCTTCCTCCATTCTTCGGCACCGGGGCGCAGGGTAGGCTCCTGCCTGCTCCGGTGCTGCAACCAATCGCGGCTCTTCCGGCTCTTCCGTGGGAGGCGGGGTAGGCTCCCGCCCTCCTACTTCCTGTTTCCTGTTGTCGCGCCGGCCTGCCTGACTTCCTGGTCGCAGGCCGGCAGAGTGTTACTTACATAAGGTAATAGTGACAATTGGGAGCAAACAAATGAAATAAATAAAGGTAGACAGGTCACCTCAACTGGGCATTTCCGCCAGGTCAGTAATTACCACTTGTGGAGGCCAATAAGTGAAATACCTATGGAAGCTAAACCGTTGTCGCCAGACCACTGTTTAATGCCACTCTTTGGTGAAGTGAAAGCAGCTGGAACCGAGAGCCCATATATGAGAATATGACAATTTTGGGGCATTGTGAGGAGCCTGCACCGATGGTCCCAGGGCCGGATTAGAAACAAAAATCAGTTCTGGCTAAAGTGTTCGAACCAGCCCCACGCTGCAGACGGCCTGGGCTAGAATGGAGACGAGGGGGCTTTTATGGTTTAGGCGCGCACAGCCCATCGAACTCTGCAAGCCGCTACCTGGACAGCAGCCCAAAGCTGGGGCCATAGAAGGGGCAGTGCGGCCCTCGGTGGGCGGCGCTAGGAGCCGGCACAGGGCAGGTGGATCGCTGAGCACCTGTTAGCAACAACAGCCCCCTAGACTCTGCCTAATGCCTCGAGGGGCTCCGAAGACTGTGTGTGGTTGTTGCATCGCGACACTGGCCTGAGGGGTGTAAATAAGATACGTTGCAGCAGACACCCGGCCCTCAGCACGGGAGCCCCTGGCAGCCGGCACGGTATCCCAGCCCCACAACTGCTTTTCCCATTCCCGACCCTTGAGCCAGGTTGTAAATAAAAACACTAGCGCAGGAATAAAGCGCCATTTGCTAGCATGGAGGGCTCAGTGCTGTCCTCTGAGGGCTGCCATCCCCAGGAAAGCCCCCCGCCGGTAGCAGCTCCTCAGGAACAGGGTACTTACCGCGCCAGAGCCCGGCCGGGTCCGCCTGCCCGCCATGGAGGGCAGCTGCACCTGTAACGCGAGCCTGTGCGCCCCCCGGACTCCCCCGGATGTCTGATGTGCGGAAGCCCCAGCGCACCTCGGCTATAAATACACCCGCTGCCCGGTGTGCCAGGGCTGTGCCAGGGAGCAGGCAGAGCTTGGGAGTGGTGGGAGCAGAGGCAGCACTGGCACTAATGGGCGCAGCACTCAGAATGCATTAGTGCAGCGCGCCGGGCGAGCAGCTGAGCGCCAGTGGGTGGAGTGAGGGGACACCGAGAAGGCAGGGCCTGGGTGGGAATGTTGGCAGAGTTAGGAGAGTACACGAATGAAACATCTGGTAACGCAAAATAACCGCACCCCCCCCTAGAATATGATGATGTTGGCTCGACTCTCCCATATTCTAAAGGCATTTGTTGGCTTTGGGGTAAAGGGGCCCCACTGAAGGGTTGGGGCCCAATGAATTGTTGGTGTTCCCCTGCACCACAGGGGCTGCGGGGACCTGCCTTACGCCCAGGGCCGTTTCTAGGTGTTTGGCAAGTGATACATTATGTGGCAAGCGATGAATTATGTGGCAAGTGATAAATTATTTTGCTAGTGATAAATTATGTGGCAAGTGATAAATTATGTGTCATGAATTATGTGGCAAGTGATACATTATGTGCCAAGCGATGAATTATGTGGCAAGTGATACATTATGTGGCAAGCGATGAATTATGTGGCAAGTGATAAATTATGTGGCAAGTGATAAATTATGTGTCATGAATTATGTGGCAAGTGATAAATTATGTGGCAAGCGATGAATTATGTGGCAAGTGATACATTATTTGGCAAGTGATGAATTATGTGGAGGGGAGGGGCTACAATCATGCAGAAGACGCCGCAGCTGCCAAATTGCAGTGCTTGTGGTGTGTATTTTCTGTATCTGTTTATTATTCAGTTACGAAGAGGAGGTGGCGCCATTTCGGAAACTTGTCAGTGGACAACCTCTAACATTTCTTATGTGGGTGGACATGTGGCCTCCAGAGCTGCACTCTGATCTCAATGCTGCTCCATTTTGCTGCTGCATAAGTCATAGGTGGGCTGCATCATTATATGTCAATATGCAACATATTTTATATGTCCCTTTTTCTAAAAACAAAACGTAACTACTGCAAAAAAAAATAGCCAATGCCATTTACAATACTAAAAGCTCAAACTTTGCCTAATGCGAGACCTATTGCATTGCAAATGCTTGTTATCATGGCTCTGCGTTTCTGGTGCAGAAAAGCTGTGTATAAGAACTGACGTCCGCGCGCAAGGGCGGTGTCTAAGTACTCCGGTGCCGACGACTGACGCGGAGCTGCAGACAACGCCTACCGACGCGCAGGGGTACTGCTACCCAAAATTTTCCGGATCCAGTCTGACGCCTGGGGATATTCTAAGGTAAGGAATCTAATACTAACTACAGATATATCGTTGCCGAAGGTAAGTAACTTGTGCATTATACCTCAATAGATTCTTAAATTGGTCCTCAAGTTTTTGATGCACACGCCCTTCAAACTTATGCATAGTTCCCCACTAATATTGCTGGTCATCAGTACCGTATTTCTCATTGCAATTACTTGTGTGCAGCAGGTGCTGTCAGTGCAACCTCCATATAGCACCTTCTTTTCAGACAAATTGATGCTGCGATCTTGACCCTGCTTTCTTCGTCATGGGACAGTCCTTCATTCTCCCTGCCTTCTTCGCCCCTCTTCACCCTTCGAAGGAGAGGCTTCACAGTCTGGCCCAGTAGAGGGCTTAGCTTTTATATTGACCACATGAATGAGAACGTGGTAGATGATCCGCTGCGTTTAGGCTTTGCTGTGGCCAAAAAGAGGAATGCATTCGAGAAGCTGAGCTTGACCCGGTAGATGGCCCTGTATATTAAAACATGCTGTACTCTGGCTAAAACGGAGCTTCATTATGGCTTTCTGTCTCACTTCACCAAATGTAAGGCTGCCCCTAAGGTGTTGGTGAGAATGTTTTCCTTATTGGATATCTCTCAAGCGGTGACCTCACTGTGCATACACACCTCATCTGAAAGAAACAGGTTAGTATTAGATTCCTTACCTTAGAATATCCCCAGGCGTCAGTCTGGATCCGGAAACTTTTGCGTAGCAGTACCCCTGCGCGTCGGTAGGCGTCGTCTGCAGGCGTCCCCTGCGGCTCCGCGTCGTCGGCGTCGTGCGCCGTGATGACGTCGCTGGAGTATATAGACGCCGCCTCCGCTCGCTGACGTCAGTTCTTCTTTTTTCCGCGCCAGTTAGCGCAGATCCGAAGAGCAGTACTCCGGTCTTTTGACCAAGTTTTTGTTAACTCTAACTCTTTCTTCAGGTGCCGGTAGGATGCCCGGTTTTAAGAGTTGCGACGGGTGCGACCGCCTGATGTCGGTCACCGACCACCATCGACTCTGCCTCCGGTGTCTGGGCGCGGACCACGACGTGGAGTCCTGCGTCGACTGCCGGGCCTTGACAAGTAAAGCTAGGCGGGAGCGGTCCTGCAAGCTGCTCGAACTCAGAGTGTCGGCCCCGCGTCGAGAGCGGGTCCGGTCCGGTCGGAGGTCGAGGGAGCGGTCGCAAGAACGATCGCGGAGCCGCCATGAGCGCTCCGGGAGTCGCCACCATTCCTCCGGTTCATCAGGTAAGCGACACAAGAAGTCGGGGCGTCGTCATCGTACCCCCGACTCCCCCCGACGCCCGCGTGATGCGGCCGGGGGTTCGGGTGGCCGCGGCCCCGCGTGGGTCGCCGACTGCCCCATACCCGTCGGTCCCTGGGGAAGGCGCGTCGCGATTGAGGAGTTCCTCATGGCCATGAGGGCGATGTCTCCTCCGGCGGGGCCTGCGGGCCCGTCGGTCCCGTCTGGGGGCCCGAGCGGTTCGGGTGCACCTGCTCCGACGCCGCCCGCGGCTCCGGCCCCGGCGCCGCTGGGTCCTTCAGGGTCGTCGCCGGCTGGTCCACCGGCCTCTCCGGCGCCGATTCCATTGGGGCAACCCGTGGTGCCGCCTCCGCGCGGCGCCGTGACTCCGCCGTCGGTTCCGGCCGGCGTCGGGGCGCCGGCGCCACGCGGCGCCACCCCCGTTCCCTCTCTGACTCCTGACGCGGAGTCGGACCGGCATCGTCCGACGCCGAGTCCGGCGCCGTTAGGGCCCATTGGCTCCGAGGAGCCGGTCTATATCGTTGACTCGAACTATGGCGATGAGGACGATTATGGAGAGGGTTGGGAGGGGTCTGAGGACCCTTTGTCACGAGACTGCCAGTATGACGTGGACTGGGTAGGTGACTTAGGTGATGCCAGTGGTCTGGACGAGTCGCCCAACCCTGGGTTTGTCTCACCTTCCCCTGTGGCATCGGAGGCTGGGGCCGCCTATTCGGTGGTACTGATGAGGGCTGCCAAGGCCTTGAGCCTTGAGCTCCCCGTCGCTAAGGTGAAGCCTAACATCCTCACCGAGGTATTTAAACCGCAGTCATGCCCACAGGAGCCTCTGCTGCCGTTTAATGAGGCCCTGACGGATGTCCTTTTGGGCACCTGGTCCAGGCCCGCTTCCGGTGCACCGGTTGACCGAAACGTTGCCAGGCGTCACCGTCCGTGTTCGGACGACCCTGCCTTCCTCTCCACCCATCCCTCCCCGGAGAGTCTGGTGATCCAAGCCTCCACTTCCCAGTCTGCATTCCCGTCGGCCCCGCCCGATCGGGAATCTAAGCGATATGACCAATTTGGCAAGAAGGTCTTTTCGTCTTTGAGTGCTGGACTGCGGTCTTGCAATACCGCATGCCTCTTGGGCCGCTACACCCACTCTCTGTGGAACACGGTCGCGGAGTGTGTGCCGCAATGCCCGCAGGAGGTGCGGGACAAGCTCAACCAGGCCTTGGTTGAAGGCCGGGACGCGGCGAGGTATTCGATAAGGTGTGGTCTTGACACGACCGACTCGCTGGGACGGGCTATGTCCACAGCGGTGGCGATTCGTCGCCATGCTTGGCTGAGATCCGCCAACTTCTCGCCGGATGTCCAGAATGCCCTCATGGACATGCCTTTCGATGGCAGTCGCCTGTTTGGTGACAAGGCGGACAACGCGCTTGAGCGCTTCAAGGACTCTAGGGTCACGGCCAAGTCCTTGGGTCTTTCGACCCAGCGCCAGCAAACGGGTTAGTTTCGCCCCTTTCGTGGCCAAGGAAGGGGCGGTCCCACACGTGCTGCCAGCCACGCGCCGCAGAACGCTCCTCAGCGCGGTGGCGGCCGTGGATTCCGCCGGGGTGGCGGTAGAGGGCAGCGGCGAGGTCAGTCCACACCTCCCCCCGCAGCAGCCTCCAAATCTTCCTAGTCCGAGCTTTCGGGCCCATGTGACGCCAGTGGGTGGCAGGGTTCGCCATCACCACTCCCGCTGGCGCACGATTACATCGGACAGGTGGGTGCTGCAGCTCGTCCGAAGGGGCTACTCCCTCCCCTTCGAGTCCACTCCTCCAGCCATGCCACCGCAGAACCACCGTGTGTCGGGGGACCACTTGACACTTCTGCAGGAGGAAGTTACGGCCCTCTTGGCCAAGGGGGCCATCGAGCGCGTTCCTGGGCCAGAAGTAGGGTGTGGTTGCTACTCCCACCACTTTCTGGTGCCCAAGAAGGACAAAGGGGGCCTACGTCCTATCTTGGACCTACGGAACGTCAACGGCTTCCTCCGGAAGGAGAAGTTCAAGATGTTGACTTTGGCTCAGGTCTTGGCTGCTCTAGACCCACAAGACTGGATGGTAGCGTTGGACTTGCAGGATGCGTATTTTCACATCCCCGTCCTGCCGGCCCACCGGCGTTACCTGCGGTTCACGGTAGGCCACGAGCACTTTCAGTTTATCGTGCTCCCATTCGGCCTTACCAGCGCCCCACGGGTGTTCACGAAAGTGATGGCGGTGGTCGCAGCTCATCTGCGCCGGTTAGGGGTTTCAGTCTTCCCCTACCTCGACGACTGGTTGTTGAAGGTGGGCTCGCCCCAGACAGTCGTCCACCACCTTCAGATGACGGCAGACCTCCTGCACGAGCTGGGGTTTTCCATCAATGTGCCGAAATCACACCTGTGTCCCTCTCAAAAGCTCCTTTTCATCGGAGCGGTTCTCGACTCGGCGCAGTTTCGGGTTTATCCTCCGGAACGGCGGGTCCGGGATATTCAGGCTTTGTTTCCCATCTTTCAGCCGTTGTCCCGGGTCTCGGTCAGGTTGACGCTGCGGCTTCTGGGGCTGATGGCCTCCTGCATCCTTCTGGTGCATCACGCCAGGTGGCGGATGCGGGCTCTGCAGTGGGACCTGAAGTTTCAGTGGGCCCAGCATCAGGGCAACCTATCCGACCATGTCCTGATCTCGGAGGGCACTGCGAGACAGTTGCAGTGGTGGCTTACGGACCGCGATTGGGTCAGAGGCAGATCCCTCTCCCTTCCCCAACCGGAGCATGTAGTTGTGACGGACGCGTCCCTCCAGGGCTGGGGAGGCCACTTGGGAGAGGCGGAGATCAGAGGCATCTGGTCTCCGGCGGAGTCCCGGCTCCATATCAACATGTTGGAGCTGCGGGCGATTCGCCTAGCACTGAAGGCATTCCTCCCCTTTGTCAACGGGAGTGTAGTGCAGGTGTTCACGGACAACACCACCGCCATGTGGTACTGCAACAAACAGGGCGGTGTGGGGTCGTGGACCCTTTGCCAGGAGGCTCTGCGCCTCTGGCAATGTCTGGAACGTCAGGGCGTGACTCTGACGGTTCAACACCTGGCAGGTTCTCTGAACGCCAGGGCGGACGAACTCAGCCGTCGGTGCTCGGTGGATCACGAATGGCGTCTGAACTCGGACGTGGCGAGAGGCCTCTTTCAGCAATGGGGAGAGCCTTGGTTAGATCTATTCGCCACAGAAGAGAACGCGCAATGTCATCAGTTCTGCGTGTTGGAGTTTCCAAGACGGCACTCGCTCGGCGACGCCTTTCGGCGCGAGTGGAGTTGCGGTCTGTTGTACGCCTTTCCGCCTATACCACTTCTGCCCAGAGTGCTGAAGAAGATCAGGCGCGACCGGGCCCAAGTTATCCTTGTGGCTCCGGACTGGGCTCGAAGATACTGGTATCCCGAGCTACTCAGCATGTCAGTCGGTCCCTCGATCCGCCTGCCCCTTCAGGAGGACCTTCTGTCGCAGCAGCAGGGGACGGTCCTCCACCCGAACCTGTCCAGCCTCCACCTCCATGCGTGGAGATTGAGCGGCGACAGTTGAGGCCATTCGACTTGCCTCCTGAAGTCTGTGATGTGATTCTGGCAGCCAGGCGTCCCTCCACTAAGTCGGTATACGCCTGCCGGTGGAACAGATTTGTGGCATGGTGCACAGCAAAGGCTGTGGATCCCCTTTCTGCCCCTCTTTCCGAGGTTCTCCTCTTCCTCCTTTCTCTTGCCCAGCAGGGCTCTGCTCTGGGCACTATCAAGGGCTACCTTTCTGCCCTTTCCGCCTTCTTAAGGCTACCTGATCAGCCATCTTTATTCAAGTCCCCTATTGTACTGAGATTCTTGAAAGGCATCACGCACATGTATCCACCTGTTCCGTTCGTGATGCCTCAGTGGGACTTGAACCTGGTTCTGACATTCTTGATGTGTGCTCCCTTTGAGCCGCTTCATTCCTGTCCTCTCCGTCTTCTCACCTTAAAGACGGCCTTCCTGGTTGCCATCACCTCTGCCAGGAGAGTGAGTGAGCTCCAGGCTCTTTCTGTTAAACCTCCTTTCTTGTCCGTCCATCCTGACAAGGTGGTTCTTAGGACTAGGCCTTCTTTCCTGTTCAAAGTAGTTTCTGCTTTTCACATCGGGCAGTCCATCACCTTACCCTCCTTCTTCCCGCCTCCGCATCCTTCAAAAGATGAAGAGCGGCTCCATCGTCTGGACCCAAAACGTGCGCTTTCATTTTATATGGATCGCACACGCCAGTTCCGGGTGGATGACCAACTGTTTGTTGGCTACGTGGGTGAGAAGAAGGGAAGGGCGGTACAGAAACGAACCATCTCTCGGTGGGTCGTCCTGTGCATCAAAGCATGCTACTCTTTGGCTCGGAAGGAGCCTCCTGTTGGGCTGAGGGCCCATTCCACTCGGGCCACGGCGGCTACTACTGCCCTGGGCCGGGGAGTCCCTTTGCAGGACATTTGCCAGGCTGCTACGTGGGCCTCGCTGCACACCTTTGCGAGGCATTACTGCCTGGACAGTCAAGTCCGGAGGGACGGCTTCTTTGGCCGTTCGGTCCTCCAGGATTTTCTGGTGTAGGGTTGTATTGGTTCGCAGACCCACCTCCGGGGTTGGTATTTCTGGGGTATCTATTCTAAGGTAAGGAATCTAATACTAACCTGTTTCTTTCAGATGAACAAGTTACTTACCTTCGGTAACGATATATCTGTAAGAAACAGTAGTTAGTATTAGATTCCTTACCGCCCCACCCGTCCTCCCCGTTCTGCGAACTGATACCTAGGGTTAAGGACATCCCTTTCAGGGCCCTAGTTTCAAATGGCACCGGTGTTAGTTCTCACATGGCTCTGCGTGTTCTGGCGCGGAAAAGCTGTGTGCAAAGAACTGACGTCAGCGCGCGGAGGCGGCGTCTATATACTCCAGCGACGTCATCACGGCGCACGACGCCGACGACGCGGAGCCGCAGGGGACGCCTGCAGACGACGCCTACCGACGCGCAGGGGTACTGCTACGCAAAAGTTTCCGGATCCAGACTGACGCCTGGGGATATTCTAAGGTAAGGAAGCTAATACTAACTACTGTTTCTTACAGATATATCGTTACCGAAGGTAAGTAACTTGTTCAACTAAACACTATTATTCTAACAAGTCCTCAGTGAGGGCCATTTTGCCGTTTTAATCCTACATGGCTTGGGGTGTAAGTCCACTACACAGAACCTCCACCTTTTGGGAATCAGTGCTTCGGCATCTATTCAAAAGGCGATTAGTCTGAGGTTAGAAGTACTTTGTCTACCTTTTTCTGATGTATACTCTGTGAGAAGTTGGCCTGGTATATGATGTTCACTATTCTAGTGATCACCTTGCACCAGTCCAAACAACCCTTATGGTGATGGTTGTAAGTCAACCTTATAGACCATCCATCCTAGTGGTAGCGTGGACAGAACAGTCTTAGGCTAAAAGACTCTTGAGGGCGTGTAAAGCCAGCTGTTTTACCATATGTAACCCCTTGAATATCAAATGAAAGGACACCACACAGGATATATATAAAATATATATGTATGTATTTACTAACACACTCCTCTGAACTTTTTATGAGATCAGAGGCCAAAGCACATAACAAGATACTTAGTCAGAATATGTTAAGTTGCACAATTTACGGTTAGGCACTAGGGGCGAAGCAAACCATATATTAAGAAAGTGGTAGAAGTACCTCGCCACGAGAAAAGGAAAGGGCATAGGGAATCGCTGGGGCTATACTATCTGAACAATAGTTTAGGAGTAGGAGGCCCACAGGCGGCGCGTGCAGTGTCTATACACACACGCGTGAGTCAATGCAAAGTCAATGGGAACTTATAAGTTAGATTTAGAAGGATTTAGGACACTTCCGGTTTAGCTAGGAGGAAACAACTAAAAACCTAGACACTTGGATAGTCAATATCCTTGGGAGCACCGAAGTACTCGAGTTACCTCACCCGCGGACGGCGGGTGCATAGGTGTGAAGATGTGTCGGGTTTCGTCGTTGAATCCTATAGAGCCTTGAGGAAAGATGCTGCAGGCGACCAGGAGGAAGATGTCCGGGTGGATCGAGGATGAAGAGGACCTGAAAGCAGAGGGGACAGAGTCTGGGTCACTAGCCAGTAACCGGGTGGAACCAGGAAGGAACCAGACGACGTCAAGGAGCAATCAGGTGCTGTCTTGAAACCTGTCGTGGCAGCCACGCGGACCAGGAGGCGTCGACGACGACCAGGTGCTGGAGATGAGCTGTCCCACGAAGGTTCTCGCAGATGGAGGAGTCGACTTCCGGATTGGAGTCAACAAGCCTTGGCAAAGGCAACCCACGCAGGATTCAACAAAGGCTTCTGGTGCAGACCAGCAAGGTCTGGGGTGCCTCACCTTTGCAGGGAAGCAAGGGCCAGTCTGGAGCAACTAGACCAGCGAGGTGGTTCAAAAGGATTGTCGTCACAGAGGCTACTAGCCAACGGGCCGGCAACCGAACAACGTGTCGAGCAGAAAACAAGCAGAAGTGCCCCACGCAGAACTCGTGGAGTGTGGACGGCTGATCTTCGGTGCAGGTGGAGCTCGGGTTCGGGGTTTCTCAATCCCCAGCGCACAGCTTCGCTTCAGGAGCTGCACAGTTAGCAAGTTGCAGGCTTTCCAAGATGCCCGGTCCCACATGTCTCGTCGGCCTCCACGGATCCCAGCTATGCTGCAGTCGTGAAGAGAGGGTCAGAGAGGTCTGGAAGTCTGGGTCTTGTCAGGCTCTGTGCTCGGGTTCCGGCGGGAACGTCGACAAAGCAAGCTGTTGATTTGCTGGATGGTGCCTTTTTGCCCAGGGTGGTCACTCCTTAGCCACAAGGGAGATTCTTCAGTCTTCAGCTTTAGCAGAATGTCGAAGATCCAGAGTTTTGTGTCAAGTTACGGTTCAGGATTAATCTAAAAGTCTCAGGACTCAGCTCCTACCTTTATACAACTGAAAGGGGCTGGATTACTTTCTAGGTCCCTCCTATGGGTGGGACCAGGAAGGGGGGTGGTTACACCCCCTTTCCTTTGTCCAATTTCGCGCCAGAGCTGGGGCTGGAGTGCCCCAGCAACCGGTTTGAACCGGGGTAGGCATGGAGCACCTAGGGTGCTCCAGGCAGTGTCTCATTCTATTCAGCCCTCCCTTTCCCAATACACAAAGTCCTGTCTGGGGTGGTGCTCGCACCTCTCCAGGCAGGAAACCTATTGTCCAAACCTCCGTGACTGGAAGGACTCCCAGCAGCAGGAGGTCAGACTTGTGTCGGTGGCAGCAGCGTCCATTTTGTGACGCTGGGGCTCTGGGTAACTTTAACCGGGATAGTCAGCAATAACATGTCTTCTCCCTCTAGAAGGGTGGAATGCTACCCCCGTCGCCAGAATTGGTGAGGGGGTAGTATTCCAAAGCGTATGACACCTTACACGACATGTTTAGCTAAAGCCAAACCAAAGTTAGCATTTAACCGCGAGGTTCATAATGCACTTAAGAGTATATGGTATGGCAATATCATAGAACAGCTATAAGGACATGGTTCCGAAAGCTGCAGACAGGCTCAGCTCATGCTAGAGCACCATCTCACACATAACCAAGCACTCTGCCTCCAGGATTGTTAAGGCCTGCCATAGGAGTGACTTATAGGTTACTATGTGTCTATATATAAGTAGGTATAGGAATACCATACCTAAGCAAGGGGTGATTACACGACCTTGCCCCATCTGAGTGATCAGCCAGTTGTGTCTCTTTGAGTGGCTAGCCAGGGGTGGCATAATACATGCTGCAGTCCCTGGTAGGCCTTGGTTACACCTATGCCCTGAGTACCTAGGGTACACTTCTACAGGGGCTGACAATGTGAACCAATTCCCAATTGTGTATGTACCTAGAGTACATGGTGTAAATTTAGTGAGAGTGCATCTGGGCTGTGGGTCTGATTAGCAGGCCCACAGCCACATCTAAGTCGAAAACCAGTAAAGCATAGCAAAAAGTGGGGGTGACCATAGGAAGCAGACCATACTCTCCTACATACTCTAGCTGAGGTTTTCTCACCACCCAGCCTCTTCTCTGTTCTGTAGATTTGGCTTTAAGGGTTCTCCAATAGGCCCGTGCTAGTTTTGTGCACAGTATCACTACAGTGTTACGTTTGAGCCTCTCCTGAGGGTGTAGAATAGTTTGATGGAAATCTGAGATAATGGCAGAGGGGTCGTGCAGTTATACAGTTATACAGTTCTGAGTGATCACCTCCCGGGACACGCAGATGACAGTGCCACACACTGGTACGTCAGTAGATGCTTCGAATAGTTCAAGGTTCAGTTTGCCACCTGGCGGAATTCTAGAAGTGAAAAATCAGCAATTATAGTATCCGCCAGAAAGAGCGTTACCGAATGTAAAGTAACTTGTTCTTAGAGTGTAAGACCCTAGTTTCTCATGAGAACTGATTTGATTTTAAAGTGGAAACAAAAGGAGCATTGTTTCTCTAGTTAGTCTGTACCAGGTTTATAATATGCAATTTGAACTTTTGCACGGTAGTAATTGAAAAAGTGTGTTTATTAGTTCACATTTTCCAATCAATTTTGCAATTCCTCACCACCAATATATTAATACATGACTGAAGATTTTTATTATTGTGTGACTTAGCACCTAGCGTATAATGCTGGCTATGTGGAATTCTGATACTGGCTGTTCAGTAGTAGATGGTCGATTTGTGGTCAGATATAATGATGGGTGTTTGGCATGATGGTTGGACAAATAAGTTGCATTGCATTGCATCGTCTGTATAGGGCTTTATACCCCTTGCTCAGTACTGCAATCTGCTTTGGGTTCCTGGGCTCCCTCTTGAAATGCATGGTTAAAAAAGGTGTTTGTCCTTTGGCACTTGTGGGAGATGTTAAATGATCTATATATGTTGTGGCATTTCATGTATACATTGGGTGTCGGCGTCCTGACCCTTAACTGTGAAGTTTTTCAGAGCATGAGAGAATACAGTTCCACATGTGGATGTAAACAGCGCTGCGTTTTCAATTTCGAATACATTGCGGGGTACCACTGCCAGTTGCCTCTGTTCGCAGTTTCCATCAGGGTGCAGGGGCATGTAGGATGTGCCCCACCAATCAAATGCATGCACCGTGATCCAAAGACAAGCGGTGTAGCACTTCTGCGCCCCCCCTTCCCTCCGCACACACTTTTAAAACAAATTACGCTGGGAGATTCTACGATAATGTCTTCCAGGCCGTGGTAGTGTTTGTGGGCTTAATTCCCCTCACCCAACTCTGAGCTTGCCTTTGGTGGGGTTTTATCCAGCTATTGGGAGCTATATATATATATATATATATATATATATATATATATATATATATATATATATATATATATATATATATATATATATATATATATATATATATATATATATATATATATATATATATATATATATATATATATATATATATATATATATCGGCACTAGGAGGATTAACCTCATTGATATGATGGCACTCATCCTACAAACGGATAAACTGGGATCCACCATGACCGACAGCCAAGCAGTCGTTACACGTGTACTTTTATATGCAACCAACCCGAACCTTACAGCTGCCTAACATACGCGTACTTAACATCTTACAACCATGTTAATTTATGTAAATACCATGAACGGTGTCCGCCATTTTTATTATCACACTTTGTTTTTCATGTGAATTTGTAAAATGTGATGTAACCTATTTTTCCTAAACATGTCCAAAATGTTTGTTAACAAATGTACTATACAATTAATAGTAACCTTTCACAATTAATTTCATTTTGGTGACCAACAGAGAAAAGACATTGAAATGTGAATGTTTTCTATGTCTATGACTTTGTGTTATTTCACCTATATATACTTGCACTTTGGAGACGTGGGTCATGTGACCAAGACCACGGACGTGGTCGAAACGCGTTGTTCTTTCTGCACTGAATAAACCTTTTTGCTGCAACTGCTGTGGGCTCACTTGAATTCCTTGTCCGTGGAATCACCAGATCGCAATATGTATATATATATATATATCTCGTGTATGTTTAGTCTCCACCAAATCAGCCAATCTCAATTATTGAGTTTTGAAACCAGTTTCCGCAAGATGAGTGCAGATGGGGCATATTGGAATTAAAGGTTCGAGGCATGTGGGCTGCTGAATTCATATCTATAGCATAGATCGCCGCCTAGTGTTGGGTCCGGATGATTGCACATTGTTGTCCTGGAAGAGTCTTCGAAGTATCACGAGATAGGTGGCTCCTCCCCTGGACTACAGTGCGCATGGGCATCGACTCCATCCCCAGATTGTTTTTTTCCGCCATTGGGTTCGGATGTGATTTCGACAACTCCTGTTCGGAATCGTTATAGAACTTTTTCAAGGCCAAAAGGCCTTCTTCGGACCGTCGGTATTGTTTGCGTTCGGTGCCCGACTATATTCCAACTCGTCGAGTCGGATATCCGGGGGGTCGTGTGACTCTTCGGTGATCGAGGCCCAGTCGACGCAGCAAGACTTCGACGGCATGGAACGGAGTCCGTTCAAGAACTGTCCCGTGTGTGGTTCCAAGTACCCACACATTGACGTCCATCCAGTGTGCAACAAGTGCCTGTCGCCGGACCACGACGAGGCCAACTGTATGGCCTGTTCCAGGTTTCGATCGAAGAAAACGATCAAGATGCGGCGCGCCTCGAGGCCCAGCGATCGGCTCCAGCACCGGTGGACATCTTCGACGACGCAGAGGCAGACGAGCAAGAGCTTCACCTGCAGATTTCACCTCCATCGGGGGTAGTCGAGTCCGACTACGAGGCGGACGTCGAAGGCCAAGACCTAGAGGAAGTCGTCGATGAGGTAGGGGACGACGACAAAGCATTTGGGGCCATGGAAGATAGCTCGGAGGAAGAGCTATGCCCCGTTCGTACACTTACAAAGGCACAGGTCGAGGGATCGCCACACGGCCTTACCCAAGACCTTACACCAAGATCCACGGCCACGCCTTCCGGCCCGGCTACGGACACCTCAGCGGAGCCGCCATTATCTAAATCGAAACTGAAACCATCGGTGTCGACGAAAACAAAGATGGCCGAGGCGCCATCGAAACCGAAGACGTCTGCTCCAACATCGACGCCGTCGTCTTCGGAGGTCTCGAAGCCAAAGAAAGCTGTCGACCTGGCAAAGGTGCTGAAAGTGGTCAAGGAGCCAAGCTCGAAAAAGGCCGTCGAGCCGGTGTCAAGCAAGGCAGTCGAGCCGAAGTCCAAGAAGGCTGTCGAGCCTACATCAGGCAAGTCTGTCGAACCGCAAGGCAAAAGGCCTGTCGAGACGAAGTCGGCCAAGGGCGCAGAGCCACAATCTCGGGTCCCGACGCCAAAAGTCAGAGATGCCGATCCGAAGCAGTCAGCGAAGACGTCTACGGCCGGGGACAAAGATCGAAGCGCACCGGTCAAGGAAGCTCCTGCGCCTCGAACGGACAAGCAGAAGTCATCAACGCTCGGGTCTTCCCCTGGGGGCGGACCGAGGTCATCGGTCGGGTCGACGAAACCATCCGCTTCTTTTACGAAGCAGGTCTCGGACTCCCTCAGGCGAATTAAAGACAAGGCTTCAGCATCGGTACCGAGCACACCTTCCGCGCCGAAGCCAGCTGCCCCACCGAAGAAGACTTTGATGCCGATCCTCTACACGTTACCGCCTAAGGTGGCGCCGAAGGCCTTCGCACCACGGTCGGTGCCCAAGGACTCGGAAGTGTCGAAGCCAACTCACCCGGGTGGGAGTTTAAGTCATCGACAACCTTTATTAGAAGAGCGGTCGGAGCATTTCATCGATGCCGACACCGGGAAGCTCACGCTTTACAGGAGGAAGATAACATCACAGCCTTTGGAGTCATTTACAATTCCTCTAAAGCGCAAAAAGCCTGCACCAGAAGCTCCAGTCCTGGTTGAACAGATTCTTCCACAGACTATGAGGAGTGCAACACCTTCACCCACTTATTCTGATGGAGATGAAGGGGAGCAGGATGAGGAGTACAATTTTCCTGCAAACACAGAGCCTGATGTGCAACAGGACTCGTGGATGGACACAGGTGATCAAGGGGATCAGCACACAGTCCATGACCCTCAGATTTATAACGTGAAGACGTCTCCCACTGAAGATTCTGCGGCATTTAATGCCTTGATTGAGAGGGCAGCTACAAACCATCATGTGGAAATGCATGCTGACCCTGTGGAGGTTGACTTCCTTTTTGACACTTTCTCCACTGCTGAAAAAACTGTCAAAACTCTTCCAATGCTAAAAGGGGTCCTTAAGCATGCTGCAGACATTTTCAAGGAACCCACAAGGTCAAGGGTTGTCAACCCTAGAATAGAGAAAAAATACAGACCGGCACCTGGCGATCCAACCTACATAAAGGGCCAGTTGCCTTTGGACTCTTTAGTGGTCTCTAATGCCCGCAAACGGGCGAACTCGCAAACCACGGGTGAAGCTCCTCCCCCAGACAAAGAGTCGAAAGTGCTGGAGGCATCAGGGAACAGAGTAGCAGCTCAGGCGGCCAACATCTGGCGCATCTCAAACACGCAAGGACTGTTGACCAGATATGATACGGCACACTATGACACCCTAGAGCAGCTGATGCAACACCTTCCAGATCAGTTTAAAGAGGGAGCTGAAATGCTTATCCAGGAGGGAAAGCTCATCTCCAATGCTGCTATAAAGTGTGCGCTAGACGTTGCGGACACGGCAGCAAGGGCAATCAACACTAGTGTAATGCTGAGGCGTCAGGCATGGCTCCGCATCTCAGGGTTCAAGCCAGAGATACAGACTACTATCCTCAACCAGCCGGTTAACCCAGACAGGTTATTTGGTCCAGAGGTAGATACCACCCTGGAAAAGATCAAAAAAAGATACTGAGGCTGCCAAGTCCATGGGTGCTCTCCAGTCACAACAGTTTCGAGGGAACACTTTTCGTCGCTCAGGCAATCGAGGTGTTAACAGAGGACACATGTCGCAGCAGACGCCATTCAATAAGAGTGGGGCGCAATCCTCGTACACCAAGCAGGGTAGAGGTGGATACAGAGGAAACAGTGCCAAGGGTAGAGGCAGAGGCAACAACAGTTCCCGTTCCTCTGCCACAACCAAACAGTGACTCTCTGTCACTGCCCCCGACCATCCAACACCTGTCGGGGGGAGACTCCAACAGTTCCTGCCGGTCTGGAAGTCCATCACCACAGACAGGTGGGTCAGGAAACTTATCCAGTTCGGCTATTGTTTGGAGCTAACATCTTCTCCACCCAACATACCCCCAAAACAACGTCCTATGTCGGCAGAGCACTTGCACTTATTGCAGCAAGAAGTTCTTGTGATGCTGCAAAAAGGCGCAATAGAGCTCGTGCCAGTGGAGGAAGAAGGCACAGGGGTTTATTCCCTGTACTTCTTAATCCCAAAAAAGGACGGATCACTCAGACCGATTCTAGACCTACGCCCTCTGAACCAGTACATTCTTTCAGAACACTTCCACATGTTAACACTGCAGCAGGTTCTTCCATTGTTAAACCAGGGAGACTTCCTCGCAACCTTGGACCTCAAGGATGCTTACTTTCACATACCACTCCATCCATCCCACAGGAAATACCTCCGGTTCACCATCCACAACCGGCATTACCAGTTCAAGGTCCTCCCTTTCGGAGTGACCACTGCCCCCAGAGTGTTCACAAAATGTCTGGCGACAGTAGCGGCGCATCTCAGGAGACAGAGCATACATGTCTACCCTTATCTAGACGACTGGCTGGTTCAAGCAAAGTCGGCCCAGCAGTGCGCCGGAGACATGTCCCACACCATTCACCTCCTTCACAGTCTGGGGTTTTCACTAAACTATCCAAAGTCGCACCTGCAGCCAGCCCATGTGCGGCAGTATTTGGGTGCAACGATAGATACTCTGGCAGCCACGGCTCAGCCAAACCCAGTGAGAGTCGACAACATCCAGTCGCTCATACAAAGGTTCAGACCGCAACACTCACTCCCGGCGAGAGTGTTCATGCAGCTGATAGGCATGATGGCCTCCTGCATCTTCATAGTCCCGCACGCACGGTTGCATATGCGTCCGCTCCAAGAATGCTTGGCACATCAGTGGACTCAGGCTCGAGGACAGTTGAAAAACCTAGTGTTGGTGACCGGTCGGGCATACAACTCTCTGCATTGGTGGAATCCACACAACCTTTGCAAGGGCCGACCGTTCCAAGAGCCTGTGCCACAGATTATCCTAACAACGGACGCATCTCTCCAGGGATAGGGAGCTCATGTGCTCCACTACACGGTGCAGGGACTATGGACGACGCAGCAAAAGAAGATGCACATCAACTACCTAGAACTGATGGCAATCTTCATGACACGCAAGTCCTTCAAAGTACATCTGTGCAACAAAGTCGTGTTGATCCGGACGGACAACATGACAGCCATGTACTACATCCAAAAGCAGGGAGGTACACACTCTCCACAGTTGTCTCATCTGGCTCAGAGCGTGTGGAAGTGGGCCATTCAGAGGAACATCTTCCTCATGCGGAACACCTCCCGGGCAAGGACAATCAGATGGCGGATCTGCTCAGCAGATTCAGCCACCAGATGCACGAGTGGGAGTTACATCCATCAGTACTCCGCCCGTACTTCCAGCAGTGGGGTCATCCAGAGATAGACCTGTTTGCCACAAGGGAAAACGCAAAATGCCAAAGCTTTGCCACCAAGTTCCCTCACCCACAGTCGCAGGGCAATGCGATATGGATGAACTGGTCAGGCAGATTTGCGTACGCTTTTCCCCCAGCACCTCTCATACCGCTGGTGGCACGAAAGCTAAAGCAACACTCGATGACGCTCATCCTGGTTGCTCCAACGTGGGCACGCCAACCATGGTACACCACGTTTCTAGAACTCTCCGTGGTACCGCATCAAAGGCTGCACCTCACACCCAGGCTCCTGACGCAGAACCATGGCGACATTCAGCATCCAGATCCACAACAGCTCAATCTGGCGATCTGGCTCCTGAGGTCTTAGAGTTTGGCTACCTTAATTTGCCTCCTGAATGCATGGACATCATCCGGGAGGCAAGAAAGCCCACTACCAGAGCTTGCTATGCGGCAAAATGGAAGCGGTTTGTCATTTACTGTACAGACCACAATATCAACCCGCTAGATGCATCCATTCCTAATATCATCTGCTATTTGTTACATCTTTACAAATGCAATCTAGCATATGCTTCCATTCGGATACACTTATCCGCCATAGCGGCTTATCTCCAAAACAGGCAGCATCTCTCGGTTTTCAGGGTGCCTGCCATAAAGCATTCCTGGAAGGTCTGAAGCGAGTCATCCCTCCCAGGACCCCATCAGCCCCTGTGTGGAACCTCAATGTGGTCCTCACCAGATTAATGGGTCCCCCATATCCGGGGGGGGGGGGGGGGTGAAATTTAAGCGCATATCCCAGGCTCTGAGAACGCTGCTCTGGGATGGGGGAAACCCTAAAATATCCTTACGCAAGCTCACACGAGGGGTGTACGATGGGGGCTGGCCCTCCCAGACGTGCAATTGTATTACTGGGCATCCCAGTTTCTGGTCATTAATGACTGGACATTCGGGGCACGGTCTCAACTGGCCTATAGGGTCGATAGATACCCCATGCCCTCGCACACGGGGGTGGTGCTCCAATGCTGGAGGGAGGCCAACAAATGTCTGGGGTGGGCTGACACTTATGGGTAGGACCCCGCAGTTGTCTGGGGATCAGCTGGCGGAGGTAAAACGACTTACTGGCTTTGGAGGCTGGAAACGGATCGGGATTGAATATCTGGGAGATGTATGGAAGGGGGATGCCCCTAGATCCTTTGACTATCTCTAGAATGAATATCAAATGCATGAATCCCAGCATTATCATTATCTGCACCTCATGCATGCCCTGCGCACGCATGTACGTGCAGGCACTTCGATCCCGGAATATTAGCCCATGGAGGACTGGCTCCTATTAGATCATATCTTGGAGAAACCCACGGCCACTATTTACCGCAAACTCATAAATAACATGCCGGACCCCCTGGTGTCTTTGAGAGCTAGATTGATGGAAGATATTGGTGAGCTGGAAGATAGCAACTGGCCGGACGCCCTGCAGAGCCCATGTGAAGTGGCCATAAGGATTAGTTTCCGCCTGGTTCAATTGAAAATTCTGCAACGGGTGTATTACCCGCGCACTCACCTGTTTGCATGGGGCAGGAGTCTGTCCCCATTGTGCACGAGAGGGTGTCGAGAGGAGGGTTCCTTTTTCCATATTCTTTGGGACTGCCCATACATTGTGCCGTTTTGGTCCAGGGTAGCGCAGACTATGGCAACAGTAGTAGACTCCCTGGTCCCAGTGGAGCCTAGGTGGCTCCTGTTGATGGTCAAGGGCACAACGGACTGGTCAAGATACAATGAAATCTGGTTGGCCTTGGCGGCTCGGGTGGCCAAACGGAATATCGCTAGTGCTTGGGGGGTGCAGGAACCCCCACAATGGGACCAGTGGCAGTGAGACTTGGATTGGTATCAGAGGGCGGAGGAGACAGTATACAAGGCAAGGGGTAGTGTTAAGAAATGGAAGGTCTGGGTTCCCTGGCGTAAATACAGAGCCATGAAGGGGGGGGGGGGGGGATAGGATTGATGATGGTTGTTGACCTATAGTGCTCAACTGCAGGTTTTTGTATGCAAATGTATTGTTATCCTTGCACATGCCATTTAGGCACTGCCTTGTATCTCTTGAGTCACTGAGCAAAGTTAATAAAAAGATTTATTTAAAAAAAAATACTCCCATCAGTGATGCAAATTTGAGTTTTATCCCTAAGAAATCAATAAATGGCTGCTTGGAAAAAGAGGGAGTAAATTACTCAACTTCAAAACTTTGCTGCATCCTTGGGCTAGCTGCACGTGCTGCATTGTCTCCAGATTGCCAGACCAGCATGCAATGTAACAGTGTGACTGCATTAAGTACATTTTAAAATCACTGTACTGCCATCCATGTTGAATTCGGGATCAAATTAAGCACTCCACTACTACAGTTTTTGGAACTGTATATGCCTAAGCTTACCCCTTGGCCTCTAACCGAATACAAAACTGGGTGCCCACTATAACACTCTTTGCTCAGCGTTACCCTTAGAGTATTTGCTGCAGAAGTACAATCAGAAAAGGCTTTTAATGAAACATTTGGAGTACTAGTGTGCAAATGTTGAAACACTATCATTCCACCACATTGGGCACAATCACAGCTTTGGGACTGCTGAAAGCCAACCTGTTTATGCATGCAGTTGCCTTAACTGCAAATTTGAAATGCATTGAATATGTAATATCACAAAACCAACTCTCCACACACTGAAAGCATCCTACCCTTTAGATTAACTGTCATCCATTCAGCATCATAATCAAGCAACTTCCCACAGTAACCGAAAGAGAATCATTGCTCTGTTATGGATCCTATTAAAACCTGTTAATTTTATTACATATATTTTCTAACTGTCTTGATGAGTAAAATGTGCTCTGAAGTGGGCCCTGAAGTTACGTTATGGTGCAGTGCAGTTGTAAACACCTGATGGCAATTTCCGATTGTTGCCCCCGTATTAAATACATGAGCTGCTGTTGCTGCTAAAGGCTGTTGTTCTGTTTGCATATTTTATATTGATATACGTTCAGAACAAAGGTTGTGCTATCAGTATATATTTACTAATGCCACTTTCATTTTACTTTCTGAAGGCAACAAGTTTCTCTGCTCGCCCAGCGGTTATCTGGGGCTCCAGGATTGAGTGAAGTTCAGAACCATCTCCCTTCAGGAATCAATCAGGTGTGTGCAGAAGAGGTGCAGTAGTGAGACGCTGTTAAGTTTTGGGAGGCCCAGAAGCAGGGAACATTGGTGAATGCAGTGAGTTACAGGTGTGAATCACTGCTCAATAGTTGTAAGACTTTGGCATTGGCTTCAGTGAAGAATAGTGTGGTAGTGGGATACTCCTGTAGATAGGAGAGTCATGTGAATGGGACAATTGGGTGGAGGGGAATGTAGTGGTCTGGAAGAGGGTGCTGAGCAGGTGTGGGGCATTCTGAATGTGGAGTATTAGTGCTTCCCTCATGTGAATACAGATGCGTGACAGATACTTGTGTGAGAGCCATAGAGGTTTGAAGTGTTGTATACTCTGGTCAGTGTTGATGTGTTGGATAGGAGTACTCGCATTAGTAATAGGGTGCTGAGACCTAACAGGCAGTGATGTAAGTCGAAGTAAGGGTGTAGGAGACTGCAGTATAGAGGTGGTTGGGTGATTTAGGGATAGTGACCTTTTCAGAAGGCTTATAGATGCCTTAGATTAATACATTTTGTGCTGCTTTCTTAGTCTAAAGTGTTGTGTTGCATATTCATCATTGCCATGCTAAAATTCAATATTAAATATTATAGGAAAGGTGCAACACAGATCCAGTACCACAGGCTCGGCCAAACCCGCCAACGTTTGCACAAGGGGTTATCAGTAAGTATGTCATACCACAACAAATGTTATGTTATATTGTATCTAATTTTTCCATCATGGATCAAATACTTTGTGCAAGAATATTGGAATGCAGGTTGGCCTGTTAAGGCAATACAGTGCTTCTCTTGGTGCACATAGTTTTTGTCTCCTTTCTGACACCCATTCTCGGCTTTTCTTGCTACAGATGAGGCAGACCAACGTCAGTATGAGGAATGGTTGTATCATACCCAACAACTCCTGCAGATGCAGCTGAAAGCCCTGGAGGAACAGATTGGTGTTCACCGCAAGTCCCGAAAGGCTCTTTGTGCTAAGCAGCGTACAGCTAAGAAAGCAGGCCGTGAATTTCCAGAGGCAGAGGCTGAAAAGCTGAAACTGGTCACCGAGCAGCAGGGCAAAATTCAAAAACAGTTGGATCAGGTAGGAGATTTGGTCGTGTGATTTGGCTGCAGTTTAGATCAGGTCATAAGCCCAGCAGAATGTGTGGACTGGGTCAGATTTTCAACTATCTTGTGTGGCACTGTAAGGGCTTGGGTCAGGGAGGTCAGCTAGCTAGCTGTTTATAGGGATGAGATATTGGTCGGGATGGTGGCCTGGCATGCTTGTCCTAAGGTACAAAGCATCATGGTCTGGACATTGATGGAAGGTCATGTGAAGGTTTGATGGCCGAGCCATATAGGTTACCTGATGAGACACAAGGGCTGGCTAATGTGGGTAAGAAGGGATGTTAAGCTGAGCAGATATCAAACATCTGGTTTATGTGAGAGTGCAATGAATGAATGCATCAGGTCAGTGATGTGTGTTCTTCTCAAGGTGCAAGGAAAAGGTTAGAGATGCGATTGATTTGGTGATATTGGAGCATGCTTCATGTCTCTAACATCTGAAGGCTTGAGAGCTGTGCCATTGGTTACATGGTGGGAGGGCTGTGTGTAGGTGTGGCAGATTTGTGAATTATATAAGGGTGTGGTTTGTGTAAGAAAACTGGCTTTTTCCATCTAGAACACGGCTGTTTTGCCCCGATTTTGACTGTTGGTACTGGGGTACCGACTCAATGTGTTGAGCCCTGCTAAAACGAAATCCGTGCATGTTCTCTGACCCTTAAAATAGTGCATATCTTAATTGACTTCTCCTAATTAGCATAGCCTAACTTACTTTAAGACCCTAGGATATGTAAGTAGGGGTACCCAGGGCCTGTATGTTAGTGTCCCCCTAGGGACTGCAGGAGCTGTTGTGCGACCCTGAGTAGGACAAGATTAGACCTGGCTCCCAGTCTGCCACTGCAGACTGGAAGGACAGTTTAAAACTGCTCACTCAACTTAGCCATTTAATGTAATGGCAAAGCTCAAACCTCCCATTGTAATGTATGTAAGTCACCCCTGTGGCAGGCCTGATGAGCCCTAAGGCATGTACTTTTACATTCTTCAGCAACAAAAAGCCTAAATTGTCGTTTTTACTGTGGAAAGGCTAGTAGCCCTATTGACCAGTGCAGGGTTGCAGGCTAGTACCCCAGCCCGGCTAACTTATGAGTCTGACTGATAAGGTTGGTACTGTTTGGTATGAAACTAATCAGTGCATTAAATCTGGTTTAATAGTTAAATCTAATTTAATGTCACCAGTCGACCAAGTGCAACTTTAGAAGTTGCCACTTTAATTGCCAAAAGTTTCCGATCCCATTTACTGAAATACACAGGTCTTATCCTGCAGACAGCTTTCTGCCCTCCTGGGGAAACTTACTAACTACTTCTAGTAAAGGACATTATAGGGCCCTACATGGGAGAGAGATGTTCTCTTCCAGATGATCCTCATCAATAGTCATAAGCACTGAATATTCCCGCCCATGTGTGGAGACCCCGGAAATAATAAAAATGATATATGAAAAACATATATATACAGATATATATATATATATATATATATATATATATTCTCATACCAATGCAGCTTCCATCTAGGATGCTAAACAAGAGGGCAAGTAGCACTTGAACTCTGTTTTTTTAATGAGTAAAACTCATGAAGAGTATACTGCAAATAAAGTAGATATTGTTAGCCTACAGGCTGCATTGTAAACCAATAGCATAGAAAATGAAAGCATTTTCACACAAACTGGCACCGTGCATTTAAGGCAGCCTAGCTTCCCATTATGCCACAGGGGTTACAGTTTGGTAAGTTATTCTTTACGGCTCCTTCAGCCAGGACCCTGGTTTTTCAGCTCTTCCTTTTTGACTTTCTGTCAAAAAATATCTCTACAATTCTGGTTTTTCTGCTTACACAACATTTTTTTGCCTTAGAGTGAAAGGGACACCTTTTTTGAGTTCCAAAAGAGGTTTATTTTCTTCAGGAATGCCGCCTTTATTCGACCCTTGCCCTGCCTGTGGCAAGAAGGATGCCAGATCAGATACACATCCTGTGTGTATTCTCTGCCTCCATGAGTCTCACTCTTCTAACAACTGCCATCATTGTAAGAAGTTGTCGAGAAGGACCATCCAGGACAGAGAGAGGATTTGACTTTATGGACTCTCTGAAAGAGACAGGTCTCCTGTGAAGCAGCAGAAGTAGAGAATTCTGTTGACGTCGAGAGAAAAAGTACCGACCTGTTCTCCGTCCACGTCTGGATCGACGTCGAAGCTGCCGACGACGAAGAAATCGGTGTCGAAGACTTCAGTGATGCCGTTGCATCATCAAACATCAACAACGAAATAGTCGATGAAGGTAACCGGTCCTCCTTTGATGTCAACCAGGCGACGTTCATCGTCGAGAGAGAAGTCTCCGTCGACGCTGTGTAGGCGATTGACGTTTACGCACCTCACTCCGTCGTCGCATCGACGTCGAGGCACGTCACTCCGTCGTCGCCTTGTCGGCGATCGACGTCGAGGTGCAGGTTTCTGTCTAGATCAATCCAGAGATCTTAGATGTCGAGGCACAGGACACAACCTTCGGCGTTGAGGCAGAAGTCTCCGTTGAAGCCAGGCCAAGGATCATCGACGTCTATTCACCACACTCCATCATCGACGTCGAAGCAGAAATCTCCGTCGAGGTCTGTGCAAAGATCTTCGACGTCGAGGCAGATATCTCTGTCGTCGGCAGTCCAGCGCCGGTCGATGTCGAGACACCAGTCTTCAGAGCAGGGACAGCGGACTTCGAAGCATGGCACTCCGTCGATGTCGGGTAGACGTTTAACGTCGAGAGAACGTCCGGCTGCAAGGTTAAGTCCCCCTGCCAAGAGGAGAAAGTCAACGTTGAGACAAATGTCTCCGTTGAGACGACAATCGGTGCAGAGGCGCTCCAGATCGGAGTCGAGGCACCCATCCAAAGAAGCGTCACATCCAGTAAGCCTGTCCTCGTCACCATCACCGACATATAGAACAGGCTCTCCCAGTTCTCACCGCGGATCAACGTCAAGATCTCCAGAAGTGGTGATCTCGACGTCCAGCGTCCGGGGCACACCAAGATTCCCCAACCAGGCCAGCACAAGAAGAGGAGCGCTCCCCCCGCACAGTCTCCTGAGGGGCGAGAGGGGCACAGATCGCCTTCCATCCATCTGTCACCACGATGGAGCAGACCGTTGCATCACTGGTCCACGGCTACAGCCACAGGGGAGCAGCATTACTCGAGCCCTCTTCACAGATCTCCAAATGGCTCGTCTGGTACAGGCTGTGGATAGAGAACGCTCTCCTTCAAGAGTCAGAACTCGCAGCCGCACTCCTGCGTACTCGCACAGAAGGTCTAGATCTAGAAGCAGGAGGAGGACACACAGGTCTCCAAAGACTCTACATCAAAGGGCAGCATCTAGACCTCTACTACCATTAGTTCTAGGCTTCTTAGAGCTAGTGATGGACATCTCTCTCACACCGGTGAGTGTTTAGACCGCTCCAGCGAGAATCTTAAAGTACCGCTCACCAGAGGACGATCCACTCTTCCTTATAGAGTATCCTCCCCTGGATTCTGTCATAATTGCTGCGGCAAAGAAGACCTTTGCTGTCAATTCCTCCTTTACTGTTCCACCAGATAAGACGAGTTAAACACAAGATTTGTGGGGAAGGAAGGTTTGTGGCACTTCTGCCTCTACGTTGAAGGTCTCCAACGCATTGGCTCTCCTGGGCCTCTAAGATAGATCTCTGTGGGACTCACTTCAGAGATTCACTGAGAAATTGCCGCAGGAAGACCGCAAAGATTTTGAAGAAATCTTACAAGAGGGCAGCTTGGTGTCTAACCAGGTTATCAATGCTGCGGCTGATGGGGCTATCCTTTTGGCTCATGCTTATGCGCATGGGATATGCGCAAGAGGAACATCTTGGTTCTGACTTACAGCGCTCAAGCCAGAAGCGCAGTCCCGAATCCTGAATCTTCCCTTCTCCGGTTCCTCTCTGTTCGGGGCTCACACTGAAGAAATGTCCCGGATGAAAACAGAGCTGGAAATACTGAAAGCGGTGGGACTCGAGAAAAAGAAGGAATTCCTCAAGAGATTCAGGCCTTACAATCGGCGATCCTCCCAACAGAGGGTTCAAACACCTCATTGGCAGAAAAATCAGGATCAGCAAGGTCAATAAAGATCTCAGTATCGGGGCAGACGTTCCTCCAGAGGAGAAGCAAACCAGCGTCCAGGTAACAACTCCGCCAAGACGCAGACAAAGCAATGAGTGCCCACTTCCCCTCTTGCCGTTCACCACTCCAGTGGGGGGGAAGTTTTGCAAATCGTCTCAAAGAGGTGGCGAGCTATCGGTACTCTACGTTTTCAACACCATAATCCCTCCAGTTCCATCACTGTGTCACCAACTGAAGCTCTTACAGAGAGCACTTGCCGCCCCTCTCAAAAAGTCAGCCATCAAGAAGGTGCCAGTATCTGAGGGAGGAGGGGTTTACTCAAGATACTTCTTGGTAAAGAAGGGTCGAAAGGAAGAATACAGACCCGTTCTGGGCCTGCGGACACTCAACCGATCAATCAGAAAGGGGAAGTTTCACATGTTGGCGCTCCATCAAATATATCCACATCTCAGGCAGGGAGATTTGATGTGTTCGCTGGATCTTCAAGATCCTTACATTCACATTCCGATCAATCAGCATCACAGACAATACCTCAGATCCTCTCATTACCAGTTCAAAGTACTGCCCTTCGGGTTGAAGTCGGCCCCCCGGGTGTTCACAAAGTGCATGGCGGTAGTGGCAGCCGCACTGTGACGCAGAGGCATCTTCGTGTACCCGTACTAGGACGACTGGCTCTTGAACGGTCCTTCTCCAAACACCGTGAGGAGTCATTTTCTGAACTATCTCGAACTTTGTCACCGGCTGGTCCTACATGTGAATTTTGACAAATTGACTTCACTGCCAACTCGGAGGATACATTCTTGGGTGCTCTGCTAGAATCCAAGGTAGGAAAAGTGTTTCCTTCGGAGGAGCAACCGTGTTCCATCTTACAGAAATGCAAGCCGGTTTTGCGCAACGGAAGGCTGCCTGTTCGGATTGCCTCCCTGTTGGGGTCGATGGCATCATGCATCCTCCTGGTTCCCAGTGCCAGACTACAAATTTGTCCTCTTCAGTAGGATCTGGAGGACAAGTGGGACCAACAGACAGCTTGCTGGGACGAAAAAATAAGTCTGTCAAACACAGCAAGAGCTTCCATCCCTTGGCGGATGAAAAAAGAATATACAAGTCGGAATTACCTTTCATCAAACTCAGGGCTGGGGAGCCCACATGGAGTCTCTCCAGACTCAAGGTTTATGGTCACCAAAAGAGCGATCCTACCACATCAACATGCTGGAGCTTAGGGCAGTTCACCTAGCTCTCAAGGCTTTCCTCCCCTCGATTCAGGCAAGTTCGATCTTAGTACAGACAGACAATGCCACCACCATGTATTACCTGAACAAACGGTGGAACTCGCTCACTGGAAGCTCAAGTTCTCTGGCATTGACTCCTGGCACGGTATCTGTCAGTCACAGCATTCCACCTTGCAGGAGAACAGAACGAGAGAGCGGACGCTCTGTCGTCACTTGGAGGACAAAGAAGACTGGGTTCTCAACGACAAGGTCATCAAAGGCATTTTCCAGTTGTGGGATCGTCCCACCATCGACCTCTTTGCGGACAATGAAAACACGAAATGCCGAGACTTCGCCTCAAGATTCTACCGATCAGGATCGAAAGGGAATGCCCTTTTGATAGACTGTGGTACAAAAGGGGGTCTGGTCAGGGGCATTTGTGTACGCCTTTCCACCCCTTCCTCTCATCCCGAAGGTGGTGACCAAGCTGTCTCATTCACACACGAGGATCATACTGATTGCCCCGGACTGGCCGAGACAGTGGTGGTACCCGGACCTTCTGCCCCTGTCTGAATGCCCTCACAGGAAGCTGCCGTGCAGACCGGACCTGCTGTCCAAGATGAACGGAAAGATTCATCACCCCTACCTTCCCTCATTGAACGTGGCAGCATGGCTCCTGAGGTCCTCCAGTATGGCCACTTAGGACTGCCACAGGACTTCATGTCCATCTTGAAAGAAGCAAGAAGACCGTCCACCAGGCACTCGTATGCGTGCAAGTAGAACCATTTTTATATGTGGTGTGTTCAAAACAATTGTAACCCCACCAAAGGACAGGAAGAGGTCATCCTTCCATACCTGCTTTATCTGGCGAAAGCAGGTTTGAAGTTTCCTTCCTTTGACGTGCACTTAGCAGGTATCACTGCATAGAGACGTTCACCTTCTCAACCTTCCTTTTTTCAATTACAAGTTGTTAAAAACTTTTTACAGGGTTTAAAGAAGGTCTACCCTCCAGTCTGGCCTCCTTCCCCACCCTGGGAGCTAAACCTGGTGCTATCAAGATTAATGGGTCTGCCTTTCAAACCCATACACAAAGCAACCTTACAACACCTTTCTTGGAAGGCGGCTTTCTTGGTAGCGATCACATCAGCTCGCAAAGTGAGCGAAATACAGGCGCTCTGCTCTAAGGAACCTTATACAGTCTTCCATGTGAATAGGGTCGTATTGAGGACACACCCCTCTTTCCTCCCTAAGGTAGTGTTGGATTTTCATGTGAATCTGACCATATCTCTACCCACCTTTTTTCCTAACCCCTCCACTCCAGCTGAGAGGGCTTTACACTCTGGACCTGAAAAGAGTTTTAAAATTCTATCTGGATATGTCCAAGTCCTCGCGAAAATCTGATCAACTATTTGTTAACAATGGGTCGATCAGAATAGGTTTTGCAGCTTCAAAGCGGTTCATCTCCAGTTGGATAGATTCATGTATCAAGCTAGCTTATCAATTAGCGCAGAGGCCCCTTGGTTTTCACTCCCAAAGCGCACTCTACCAGAGGAAAAGCGGCTACTGCTGCTTTTCTCCATAGCGTGCCCATATCTGAAATCAGTGAGGCGGCCACTTGTAGGTCCGTCCATACATTTACGAGGCACTACTGTCTAGATTCAGACACCAGAACAGACACCCAAGTAGGCCAGGCCTCCTTGAGGAATTTGTTTAACAGCTGATTACGGCTGTTATAGTTTGGGTCATTTCTCTCTCATTTGCCTGCAGGTGGAAGACGGGCTTGCTATTATATTCAATGCTTATGACTATTGATGTGGACCACAGGAAGAGAAGGATAAGTTACTTACCTGTAGTCCTAGTTCTCTTCCAGGGGTATCCTCATCAAAGTCATAAGCAACCCACCCGCCTCCCCAGGCAAATGAGATTCTCTTCATTGTAAAAGGATATCTTTGTGCCCTGATCTTCAGGGTGACGCAAAGAACTGACCTAACTGTCACCCCTGAGGCATGATGGGAAGCTAGGGGTCATGGCTGCCTTAAACGCACAGTGCCAGTTTTTGTGTAAAAATGCTTTCATTTTCTATGCTATTGGTTTACAATGCAGCCTGTAGGCTAACAATGTCTACTTTATTTGCAGTTTACTCTTCACGAGTTTTACTCATTAAAAAACAGAGTTCAAGTGCTACTTGCCCTCGTGTGTTTTTTATATGCTTGCGAATACAGTTTTTATGTGCGTTATTGCATTGTTTAGCATCCAAGATGGGAGCTGCATTGGTGTGAGATAAAAAAATATATATATATATATATATATATAGATCTGTGTGTATGTATATATATCTGTATATATCGGTATATATATCTGTGTGTGTGTATATAGATATATATATATATATATATATATATCTGTGTATATATATATATATATCTGTATATCTGTGTATATATATATATATATATGTATATATATACACACACACACACACACACACTCACACACACTCCAAAAGCACGCCGCTTAACACAGCACCTTCCAGGAGAAACGGACACTTGAATCCGGTATGCGAATTGTAGAAGAATTGTATTTCATTTATTTTTTACGTGAATCAAGAGTGCCATGATCCGACGCGTTTCGGCGAACTCGGTCGCCATGCTCACCAGATGAAACTGGTTGAAACCAAACATATTTTTAAAATACACACCACCAATAACGGTTTACAGATTGCCATGTGACCATTCGTGTCCATGGATGACAGACTTTTACCCTTGGTCATAATTACAACCAACAGACTAGCGTTTTAACATTGAATCGCACTGTCTGTCGGTGCCACCAAACTTTCCTGAGGCTTGGGGGGCTCCCCCAAGCCTCAGGAAAGTTTGGTGGGACCGACGGACAGCGGGGGCCTTGTATACCTGAGCACGGTCCAGGTGAGGTGAGGTCCAGTCCCCTGTCATTTTAGATCACGCTGAGTATCCAAGTGACAAGGAGGATGAGTATTAAACTGTAGGCACAGGTTGTATCGTACCTACGCCTACTATTTTCTATTTTCTCTTTTCTTTCACTGATTAGGTTGGTGTAATATACACATGATATACACATTCAGTTTTACATATTTGTTACAGTAGCAACATTTAAGAGCAGTGGCCCTGATGAAAGCCAAGGGACGCTTTGCCCGGTAGGCAGAAACATGTTGGCCCTATTAGCGACAGTCATTTGTTCCATACTGTCGATGCACTGTTCCTGTTCTTTTAATTAGGGGATGTGCCTTGTTTTCATTAAAGAGTTGTTTAGATATATCACCCTATTTTAGACTCAACGCTTTTTGTTACGTTGCACTGTGTTTTCACCACTTTCAACCATCATTAACTGGCCAACAATTGGTGGTTCATAGCGTACTGTGGACCTGATCCAGTATTAACAACTTACTGTAAGGCATTGGCTCTTGATGATCTAAAGACCGGCCTGGTCACAGTATGGACGGCCAAATGATATGACGGATCACTTGGTTTGTTTGATGGTTATCCATAATAAGCTGTTCTGGATTTTGCTGACCAGTTTTTCAATAAGTTATAGATATTTGTATGTGCATTCCTTACACATGTGACTCATGCTCTCTTCTTTCTTTTTAGAAACTCTCCTTTAGGTGACTGTAACACCTACTGACATAGTGTACTACATGCCAGTCGGGCCAATATATATGTGGCTGATAGACCTCACAAGTTCTTGTGTGTTTTTCATTTTTTCACACTCTACACAGTGAACATCATTTTGGTACACTATAAAGATCCAGCTTCCTACATGATCTACCTGGAGGGACAAGATCATATGTTGACTCGAAGCTACCACAAGAGATATGTAGGTGTTCATATGAAAAGCGATAAAATTAACAGCAATACAACTGCTAAGCATTCAGAATGTGGAAGCAGACCGGATAGGCAGATAAGGAATCACACCACAGTGGGGGCTCAATTAAGAAGTAGTACAACCTTTTTTTAAATCATCTATGGGACCTACCACAAATAGACTTGTTAGAATCATGCACAATTACAAAATGGCAAAACTTTCCGTATTGGTATCCACACCACTTATCCCTAGGAAATTCCATTATCATTAGATTTGTGCATATGCTAGTCCACAAATACCATTAGTACCTCTAGTGACAAGTTCAAACAGACACGTAAGACTATGATACTGATAGCTCCAAAGTGGACCAGACAAACATGGTTCTCAGATCCGGTTAAGATGGTACAGGAAGGTGGGATCAAACTATCAATCTCACAAGTTATACTTAAAATACAGGATGACCAAGTACGTCACCCAAAACCAACCAGCCTCAGCTTAGCCTTGTGGCGCTTAAGGAGTTTGGCCACCTGGACCTACCCAATGATGCATGGAGGTACTGAGAGAGGCCAACAACATGAAAATGCTTCACACCTAAGTGAAATAGGTACACCCTCTGATCCAGAAACTAGAAATTACCACACCACCTGACATGAGATACCACGCTCCTCATCCTAAGATGAAAAACGTTTGTACATGTCCATCGGAGTGTACATTCCAGCCATCTGGGATACGCTACTTTGCCTCTTCATTAAAAAGTACCCGCACCAGTGTAGAATGTTAACTTGGTCCTTGTGCAGCTATCGGCGGACCTTTTAAGCCAGTACCCAAGGCTGGACTATGATTCCTAACTTAAAAAAACTTAATCTGTTGAACTTCCATCACTGCTCAGTTAGCGGATCACAAGCTAGAACTGTACCTATAAATATACAAGAACACTGTAGTCAAGAGAACAAATCAAGATTTCTTACCTCAAGTCATATCCCATTCCCACATTAATCCGAGTGCAGCTGCCAGACTTTTTCTAGCAGCTCAGTCCACACACTTGATATCATGAGAGCAGTGATCTATGTCAATATATAAAGCTGTGTAGAAAAAAGAACAAACTTTCTCATTCGCACTTACACATTTTTGCTAGTCACTAAAATAACTGTTATTTGCCACAAACTTGTGTGGTTTCTCTAGAAGAAAGACCAAGAGCACACACTACTAGGTAAAAGGAAGCCGCTTTATCCCTCTCAACCAAAGCTTCATTAGTGACATTTGTTTGCAACCACAAGGTCATCAGGCCACTTGTTTGAAGTACATTACTGGAGAGATATTCAAGTTAAATGCATTGAAGTACTTCAGGCACTTGTTCGTGAACACACACACTCACTTCAACCTCCTACCAAGTGTAATGTGATCAGTGCACTACATGTGAATCCTGAAAAAACTGTGGTGCAAAATGAAATGGATACTTGCATATAGGAGTAGTTTTGCAACTTGAAGACTTTTCTGAAATTCACATATGATCCTCCTGTCTCCCCAAAAAGAGGTGTGATTTCCATACAAGATATAATAGACATAAGGTAGTTTACAAAGCCCTAGAACCACACAGGTCGCCAGGGTGACAACGAATCTCAAAATTGTGCCAGAGCACTGAGTGGGCCAAATCCAACTCTTCTGACACCCAAAAAAGGAAAAAAAGGATTTTCCTAATCCTCTCACTAAAGTAGTGCACAGCATGTGAATCCAGAAAACTCTTGAAGCTGCAAAACGTCTGTGACAGATAGGTAACCATTTTGTTTCATTAGTGTCCATGTCCTCAGGATTTAAATTAGTACACAGAAGTGTAAGTAATTGTGATAGCCATGATGCTAATTTACTGAAGGTGGGGGGAGGTATCCTAGTTAATTCAGTGATGCTCTGGAGGAATAGATACACTGGTTGATCTAACTCTGAGGCCTCACTCATGTGGTGTATAGATAGGCTGTGGGGTTTTAGGTTTAAACCTATAATAACTGATAAAACCCCACTGAAAGAAAAATAGCCCTCACCGGTGAAAACATATAAACACTGAAAAAACACCTGCACAACCACAAACTAAATTCCATTCAAAGAAAGGAAAAAGAAAGTGAAAGAATCATTTTGTTCTTACTGAAGGGGTCAATAAAATGTAACTTTGTTATACAAGCTAGCAGTAAGAAAGACTGGCTAACATTATTCTGCTTGAGTTTTGTTCTTTAGGGATGCCACTAAAATATTGTTTCTTCTTCCTTTTACTTTTTCAGTTTTATGGCCTTTGGTCTAAAGATGCAGGGTTTAGTTTCACGTTTTAGGTTTAGTTTAATTATTTTATAAACTGTAGAGAATCAGGACATATCAAACTCACATTTGATATTTTGGCTGCATTTGATTCTTTCACTGATAGGTAAAATGGCTACTTTCATAAAAATCTTTCCTAATATGTGTCATCACATTTACCCACAGAGAATAGTTAAAACCCCTTAATACATCAGACCATAGTTTCTAGTGGGTCAGTATTGATGGTAGGTGAATTGTCAACACCTCAGGCTTTAAACATTAAATGCAAGGTATAGTGACAAGTATATATATATCACCAAGCATCTGCGATAGTGGTGAAAACGTGACACCAGACTTTTGGAAAACATGGAACGCAGTGTCACTATTATGCTCTGCAAAAAAGGTTCTTTCCAAGTTCAACAAAGATTGGAGTGATATTGTTTGTATTTGTAGTGATTCAGCTACGTATATAAAAAAATTGTGTGATGACCTGTCAAAATTGATACCCGAGCTGAAGTGATTCCCTGTAGGAGATCCTTGCCACTTGTTAGATGGTATGCTGAAAGCATCTTTACAATCTTCAGAGTTAATGAGGAATGCTATTGACTTTTTTGTCCATTCTGGTGCACTGTTTTCTTATGCCCAGGAACTAAAATGCTAATATTTATCATTTTTTCTGCTTTATGTGGCATCAAAGAAAGAGTCATCCCAACTGTGCCCCTTAGCTGACGGTTCTCAGCCCAAGGGGCTATGAATGCTGAGAGGGCCTTTTCACAGAAGTTTACATGGAAAGGAAAGCGCGAGCGCACATGACCAAAGACTCACTGAAGAAGTATTGTATGGTGTACTACAATAAGATTAATTAGCAAAAATCTCTTTGGACCTCATATACACTATACGTACACTGTCTATATACCATGTTCTTTCAGTGCAGAAAGCAAGCAATGATAAAAGCAAAACGTTCCATAAACACCGGAAAAACACTTTTTCTGTTTTTAGTGGCGTGAAAATGTGTAACCACTGATAACAACTGTTTTTTAAGATATTGAAAACACTGAAAAAACCCCACCAGAGTTTACCAAAAATAGAAACTGAAAACAGGACAGCCTATGTATAGATAATAATGTGCAGAACATTACTGAGGGTTTTACATTCTCTCTTTTCAGGTCCGTAAGCAACAAAAGGAGCACACCAACTTGATGGCAGAGTATCGGAACAAGCAGCAACAGCACCAGCAACATAGAGAGCAGCAGACGCCCACGGCCATGGTGGCACTTAGTCCTTCGCAGAGCCCGCAACTTATTGCTAAAGTCCAAGGACAAATCTTATCTCGGCAGGCGCTGCCACAGCAGATAGCACAAGCAGGTAACGCCTCAGGTGCACCTGCAGCACAAGGTGGGAGCATACGGGTGTCCCAAGGTGGTGTGTCTGGACAGGTCCAGCAAGGTATCCCTTTTGCAAACTGCACAGTCATGCAGCAGGTCTCAGCTCAAGGTGGAAATACCCCTGCCTCAAATGATGGAGCAGTCTTTTTCCCAGGATCTTCTCCTCAGAGGGGTCTTGTTAGTGACAGCCGATTGCTACAGGAGAGGCAGCTCCTACTACAGCAGCAGAGAATTCAACTGGCTCAACGGCTGCAGAAGCAGGGCATTTTAGGGCAACCCTCTCTGCAGCAAGGGCTGGTTAGCCAACAGCAAAACCAATCAAGTTTGCTGGGACCACAACAGCAGCAGCCACCCATTCAGTCTCCACAAGCTCCACAGATGGTTTCTAGCAAGCAGGGTGTTGTGGTCCAACAGCTGTCTCCTCAGCAGAGACCGCTTGGACCTTCCCAGGCCTCTGCGATTCCACACCAGGGTGTCATAAGTCAACATAACCAACAACGACACATTCTCTTATCCCAACAACAGAGGATTTTGGGATCATCTCAGCAAAGCATTGTGGGACACGGATTGTTATCGCAGCAGCAAAGCATTGTAGGCTCGAGTACTGTTCAGCAGCAAGGGCTCATGAATCAGGCAAGCCCACAGAAATTAGGTGGGCAAATGACTTCAGTGTCACAACCACAGATGGGAGTTATTAGCCAGCCCCAGGCTTTACTGGCTCAGCCAGACTGTGCCACCCCTCACCCTTCTGTAATGGGGCAAGCAGAAACATCCCAACAAGGACTTTTTGGACAATCGCAGAACCAGGCCACATCTCAGCAATATGTTCAGCATTCTGTTCAGGGTCAGCAGTCTGTTTTGCACCTTAGCCATATAATGTCCCCAACCAATACAGATAATCAGAGCAAGGATCCCTCTGGTGTACTGTCTCAGGATGGCACAGAGGGGCAGACCCAACTACAGTCTGTACAGTTCAGGCCTGGAGGGCCCAATCAGGCTGGCCAGGAAAATGCAAGCCCTCAGCAGGTTACATCACAGTCAGAGGCTGTGCAGAACCGAAATACCTCTGTCCTTGTGAATCCTGAGCATGTGCACCTAGCTTTACAGCACCAAAGTGTTGCAGGAGACCAGCTGCAGAATGCCCAGCACAATGTGATGGGACCCCCGCAACATCTCCAGCAGTCTCTGAGAATGCAGAACAACTTGATCCTGCAACAAGGACCCATTGCTAGCCAGCAGGGAATACAAAACAGCAGCTTAATGCCTTCAGCTGTGGTGAACATACGGTCAGAGCAGCCGTTGGTAACAGCACAGCAACAAGAAGGATCACAGAAGACAAACTTGTTAGAGCAGCAGGGCCCTGGAGATCAACCAGTTGTTACTGCCCAGCAGCAACGGCTTTTAGGGCCAAGTCCAGTAGCACCTCAAAGTGCAGAGCAGCAAGCAAAAGGAATCGGGCAGCTGCAAAACATCCCCAGCCAGCAGCAACCACCAATGCAAAATGCAGGGCCACCCAGACCAAGACTGATGGGACAACACCAAGGTGTGATGTTGCAACAGACTCCAGCCATGCTGGGACAGCCAACATCGCAAATGTTGAGTCATATCCGAGCTCAGTTGCAAGGAGTGATTGCCAAAAATCCTCAGTTAAGAAACCTCACCCCTCAACAGCAGCAGCAGCTGCATGCCCTTCTGGTGCAGCGCCATCAACAGAGCTTGTTGCAGCAGAGCCAGGCTATGAGAACAGCAGGCCAGTTACAAGGGCAGGCTCCAGCACTGCTAGAACATGGGTCCCCAGTCACAACACAGCACTCTCCTCAGGGTGCAGTGGGTCGACAGCAGCTGCAGCCAGGAACCGTACTCCATGTTCGCCCTTTAGGGCCATCTACCCCTATGGAACAGCAGGGTTTTCCAGGGGAGCAGCCATCCTCAGCTCAGCAAAGGCCACTCTCTGAACTCTCGATGCCCAGACCACAGCAGTCTCCAACTGAGCTAGCACAAAACACACAGCCAAGATCTCAAGGAGTTTTACGATTCTCATCTCCACAGTCGCAAGGCACAGTTTCTCTTCGGACTTCTCCTGGTGAGGCAAACATGAATTCAGTACAACTGCAACAGCAGCTCACCCAACACTCACAACAGCTAACAAAAACACAGAACTCTCAACAGCTTATGCAGCAGCAGCACTCACAGCTATTAAAACAGCAACAGATGTCACAACAGCAGCATTTGCTGTCACAACAGTTAGCACAGCAACACTCTCAGCAACAACAGTCGCAACAGCTGGTATCACAGCAGCTATTACCACATCAACAATTGACTCAAACGCAGCAGCAGAAGCTGTCTCAGCACTTGTTATCACAGCAGCAGCAGCTTTTGCTGCAGCAGCAGTTATCACAACAGTCATCACAACAAACTCTATCGCAACAGCCTCTGTCACAGCAGCAGCTGCAATCAAAGCAACAACTGTCTCAACACCCATCCCAACACCATTTATCACAGCAACTGGCTACGCAGCTATCACAGCAGCAGCTTTCTCAGCAGCTGTCACAGCATCAACCACAACAGCAGATATCACAACAGCAGTCATCACAACAGGTATCACAGCAGCTGTCTCAGCAGGCGCATCTGTCTCAGCAGCTGCTCTCACAGCAGGCTCAGCAGCAATTAGCACAGCAACTGTCTCAACAGCAACTACTATCACAGCAGGCTCAGCACCAATTAGCACATCAGCAGCTATCACAACAGCAGTCACTCCAGCTATCCCAACAGCTGTCTCAGCAACAACTGTCTCAGCAGCATCTACAACAACTGTCGCAGCAGCAGCAGATATCACAGCAATTATCCCAGCAGCAGCAGCTATCTCAGCAATTATCTCAACAGCAACAGCAGCAGCAGCCTTTATCTCAAACGCAGCTGCAGCATCAGCTGTCCCTACAGCAAATGCCACAAATGCAGCAGTCACAACCTCAGCAACAACTATCTCAACAGATGCAGGTGTTACAACAGCAGAGCCAGTTAGCTCAACAGCAAATATCACATCCGCAGGCACAGCAGCAGCTTTCTCGGCATCAGGCACAACAGCAGCAAATACAGGAACAGTTATCAACACAGCATTTGCAACAATTGTCACAGCCGCAACTTTCTCAGCAGCAAATGTCACAACCCCAGCTATCACAACAACAACAGCAGCAGCAATCTCATCTGTCACAGCAAATGTCACAGCAGCAGCTGTCACAACAGGACCTATTGCAGCAGCAAATGTCACAACAGCAGATTTCCCAACAGCAGCAAATGGCACAACAGCTATCGCAACAGCAGCAACAGTTTGTACATCAGCAACTATCCAGACAACCAATTTCAACGCAACAATTGCCCCAGGTATCTCAGCAGCAGATGTCACAACAGATGTCACAGCAGACAATTTCTCAGCAACAAATGTCACAACAGCTATCACAGCAAATGTCTCAACAGCACCCATTATCACAAGTGTCACAACAGCAGCAATCATCAGAGCTGCAAGTGCAGCAGCAGTTGTCACAGCAACATCAAGTATCGCAACAGCAGCTATCTCAGAAATTGTTACAGCATCAAACATCACAGGAGCAGCTTTTGACACAGCAGCTTTTACAGCAGCAGGTGTCACAGCAGCAGTTATCAATGCAGCCATTGTCACAACAGCAGCTGTCACAACAGCCATTGCAGCAGCAAGTCTCGCAGCAGGTACTGCAGCAGCCTCAACAATCACCCCTAATACAGCAACAGCTTCATTTACAAAAACAGGTGCAACAGCAGCAGCTTCATCTACGTCAAAAACATTTACAGCATCAGTTACAAATGGCTCAGCAACTTAAACAGGCACAGTCACCACAACATACACAGCACCCTCTGACAAGGGCACCAGAGCAGCAGCCTGAACCCCCACAGATCATGCCACCACAGCAGCAGCCACAACAGATGTATTCACCCCAGCAGCATCTACTGCATCACTCACAGCAGCAGCTAAAAGGACAATTTCAGAGATTGGAACAAAGTCCTCACGAGCCAAAGGATCAGTCTCCTAATTTAAATGTTAAAGAGCCTTCCTCAGTCCCACCTTTGCCACTCTCTGACCAGAGCAGTATTCCTGATCAAACCCTGCCTAGGCTGGACTTGCCGGAAACCACCCCTGTATCTCCCACATCTTCGTTTGCCAACATTTCAGTCCAGAATCAAACTATGGAAAATTACTCAAGCAAAGATTACAAGCCTTGCAATCCTTTAGAATTTCTTTCTGGAGACCACAATGTTGACCGACTGGAGCCCCATTCACCTCTGTCGCCATTGAAGACTGCATCTCCAAAGCTGGAGGGAGGCCATCAAGTAGTTGTCCCAGAACAAGATGTTGTGAAACCAATCCTCCTTGGATCTTCACCAGTCATGGGTGAGCCTCAGAGTCAAGTGAATGGTGGTGCAGAAAGTCAAGAATCTGTACCAAACAAAAAGCATAGCCAGTCTTCTGACAGCACCGAGTTTAGTGACACAGAGCAGTTTCATGCAATTCGGCTGAACATTAAGCAAGAGCCTAAGGATGAAGTACCATGTATGCTTGCAAACCAAGCTGTGAAACGAGAAGCCAGTGGCGACCCTGTGGGGCTGAACCTCTCTGGGAAGCAGTTGTTCCCTGGTTGCCGCTCCGAAGCTGGCCATCTGCTGCTGCAGAAGCTCCTGCGTGCCAAGAATGTACAGTTGGCATCACAGCGCTCTGTGGAGGGTCTGCACGCTGAGATCAATGGGCACATCGATAGCAAGCTCACTGTACTGGAGCAAAAGCTGCAAGCGGCCCCTGGAAGCAAGGAGGTAAGAGCAATATTTGCACTATGATTCTCTCTCAGATTCAAATACTGTTTGTTATTCTACCATGTAATATAGGTATTTTACTTGCACTATGCATGAGATTTTCCCCTGTATTTCAACTGGGAGACATTGCTTTTACTACATGTCACGGGGGACCAAACTTGCTAGCCCTTATACATCATAGAGAGTTTGTGACATTGCAGAAGATCCATGTGTTCTGTCGAACCTCTGCTTGTGTATTTAATGCCTCCTGGTAGTCCGTAGTGCAGCTTCATTTTTGTTGCATCTTCTGATGCAGTTTCCTCTCCCACTGCCAGGAAATCCCCAGCGCCATCTTTTATTGCTCTACTGTGAGAGTGATCTCACCTCTCCTCTCTCCAGTGTCTCTTCTCCCCAGCACCTGCCTTTTCAGATGTCTCCAAGATGTAAATTGGTGATACCCAGATTTCTTTTACATGCCCACAGAACACCCCAAGTTCCATTGACTGTGACATCTAGTGCATTCAATCGTCCTTTACATCCTTGTTGAGGTCCATAGTCCCTGATTCTTCATGAATGCTTTTAGGCAATCTTTTACATCCCCATACTGCTCCCAGAACAGTTGGTTTTCCCCATGGAGTTCACAGGTTCACCTGCTACCCCTTGTGTGTAACTGTGAATGTGCTCAACTAGCCTTTTCAAAGTACGTTAGACCTTTGCATATGAAGGGGAGTACTGAAGCTGGTTCTTCTCCAGGTAGACATTGGGTTTAAAGCCGACCTTGCAAAAGTATTGTTTGTAATGTTTTCGTGTTATAGGATATCTCTGGTAAGAAAGCCATTGCAAAGCCCAAGCGATCTCAGAAAGTTGGTGACAAAGTCCCTAACTCTCGTAAGAAAACAAAGAAAGAAGAGGGTCTGAAATCTACAGAAGAGGTCATGAAACAACTAAAACAGGTATGTTTTAACAATTGCAATTCAAAATGATCATAGTATCTCCTTAGGCTGTCGACTTCATTAAAAGAAATACTATCTTGATCTTCCAAGTAGAAGGTACTGTTCTTTTCTTATTAATGGTTCTTGCTCACAGATTTCTCTCCTTATGAATATCACCATGGGCCAGACTGTGTTAAGATAACCTTTCCAAGCAATAGCTCTCCAGCATCACCATGTGGTGCCACATAATTTGGTGCTCCAACTTTCTGCGAACATTGACATTGAACTGTCTTTCTGTGCTAATCAACGTGGGCCTGGAGCTTCTCTTTGATTGCTACTAAATTCTCCAGACTTGCTGTAGTCAGCAGGCCTTAGTCAAATGTTACCTTCCGTGGTGTCTGAGTTTAAACTTTCCCAAACAAAGTTGCAGAGTTTCCTTTCTGACTTGCACACCATCTGTATGTACGGTCTGGGGCTGCAGCATGACCTTTCATGCTGCAAAATGTGTGCATCCGTGCACTCCAAGGCTATGAGGGATCATGACCCCAAGCTATTCTTAGCTCAACCAGAGGGAGGCTCTATTAGGTCCTCCACCCTTCCTGGAAGGAAATGAGGTGTATTACATAGTGTGGTTGTGCAACCTCCGTGTAATACACTTGCCATCCCCTTTAGGACCAGTAGGTTTAGTCTGTCAAACCATCAGCTCAATCCGGGGTAGCTGTGGCACTGAGCTGCAAGGCTTACCCAGAGGAACTAGTGTAAAGCATTTAAACAGCAGCATAACAATGGAAGAAGTAATCAAAACGACATTCAAAAAGTCCGACCCCTATTTATAAAAATAAACTGTATTTTTATAAGAATTTAGACACCGCAATGAAAAGATCCACTGGCGGGTTCCGGAGATACTGAGTTTCCAAGAAATAATACATCAAGGCATTTCACTCCACCATGAACAAGCATTTGCAAATTCAATGAATTTGATGCTAATACGTATTCAAAGAAAACTTGGGTAAGAGTCAATGCGGTCGGGAACAATTATTTCGGGTGACCAACTCCGGTAGGGAGCTGGTGAGGGATACCAGCAAGATCCTTAGAAATAGTTTCCAATAAAGGTGTGAAAATTTACAAAAAAGAGACAAAAATAAAATAAATACCGGAATCGCCACTTTGTCTTTTTTTAGTTATTGTTGTGGTGCATCTCGTCTTCTATTGTCGCTTATAACCATTTTGGTTTATGCACCTTGGCAGCGTGTGCTTGTACTGTGTGCACACATTAATACTCATTTATGCTTAACGATAATACTCAAAACAAACTGGTCAGGTGCAATCTCCAATGTCCTCTTCTTTTGCTCCATTGGTCCTCAAACAATTACCTTCACCTCCACCGAGAAGCACTTTATCCGCATTGTAATAGATTCCGATGAAAGTGATCCTGATGCACGGGATGACGGATGCTGAGGATGCTCGAAGGGTGCTGTGAATGAGAAGTGGTAGGGGGTTTTCCTACTGGAATTCCTCAGTCCACAAAGATGGTGGTAGGGGTCCTAGTTGCAGGGTTGCCATCCCACAAAGTCCTCTCAGGTCTGTCCAAAGTCTAGTCACCACTGGACTACCAGTCACCCGGTGTCGTGATCACAGACCAATCCTGCCTGGGTCGATAACTCTGCTTCGGAGAGTCCCAGCAGCTCTCAAACTGAACTCCCGGGCTCTTAGAACTCTGATGCAACTTTGTGCATCAGGTCTTGGTCCCTGGTGATGCATGGTGAACTGTGACTATGGCAGTGACTTGAAGACGTTAGGCTACCAATTTGCCCTAGCAGACTTCATCTGTTGTCCCTATGCTGGCGAACAGGAGGCCAGCGAGCTGGCCCTTGGGTCTCTTGGCTTTGCCACGCTCTGGAGACTGCTTCTCCTAGAGCAGAACACAGCAGGCACAGTGTAGGAAGCTGGGTTTCTGTTGCAGTAACCCCACCCACACATACTTTTTGTCTGACTACTGATGCCCTTTGACTTTATGTGCCATGGGTCCCTGCCAATCAGGTTCCCAGGGCCGGTGTTCTATCCCCAAAACGACACTTTGTACCCCCAATTGGGACCTCTTTGGCCACATCCCTTGTAAAAGATACCATGGGTACCAAGGGCGCTGTGGCCAGGGAAGACCCCTAAGGGCTGCAGCACTCATTGTACCACCCTTAGGGGACCTGTACCATTACACACACACTGCCATGGCAGTTTGTGTGTTTTGGTGCAGAACAAAGTTATGAGTCGACATGGCACACATCCCTGTGTGCCATGCCTACAACCCACTGCCCAGGCATAGGTCGGCCACCCTTGTAGCTGGGTGCACTATACCAATGGTGAGTGTACAGGTGCATGAGCCCTGTACACCTACAGTGTCTAAGCTAATTTAGACATGGTTAGTGCAGTAATGCCATTAAGAATAAATGCTGCTGGGAGTTTGTCATTACGAACTCAACAGCACCATAATGGCTTTATTGAAAACTGTGAAGTTTGTTATTAAACTTTTCAGCACATTAAACCCACACTGATGCCAGTGTGGGATTTAATGAAAAATGCACTCACTGGGCATCTTAGAGATGCCACCTGAAAAACGACCTGCCTTTGGTGGTTCCCTGACTGGTACACACCATCCTGTCACCTCGAGACGTGTTTCTGGACCCCTAGGGTGGGAACCTTCGCTCCCTGAGCCCAGAAACAAACCCTTTCCTCGGTGGAAGTGTTCACGCCTCCCCCAGGCCAGGAAGAGCCATCTGTGGGAGGGAAGCTTTAAAGGCCTGGCAGCCTTTGTAATGCGACTCGCAGCCTCTCTTGCTATCAGGAGCAGACCCCCTTCATGTCTCCTTTCCTATTAGGCGAGAATCCCAGAAGGTGTGCCCACCTCTGCCAACCCCACACCTCGGGTGTGGTAGGCGAGGTGAAGCCCACTTTTCAGGGCCCACCATCTTGCAGATGATTAGGGATTGTGCTCACTCCCCCACGTGGGTTGAGCACACCAAGGGTGTAGTCACCCTAAGGTCAGTAGCCCATTGACTACTGACACCGAGACCCCTAATACGCCACCTAAATACAGTATTTAGGGGTCAGCCCTAAGAAACCAAGAAGGTCGACCAGAAACCAAAAGACCGAACAGCCGTGCTGAAGCTAACAAGAGGAGGACGCCTACGGACTTGACCCCGGGCCTAATGGCTTGTCCCCCACCTCGAACCTGCAGAAGCGAAACCCCAGTGTGTCTTGCAGCCTCAAGAACCCAGAAGACCTACCCTGCCTTCAAAATAAAAGATTCTGTCTCCTGTGAACACCAGGTTTGATAACCAACAGACTCCAGCTCCGGCAGGATCCGCGAGTCAGCACCACTCTGCACCCGACGCCCAAGTTCGAGTCGCCCAATACCAAGAGGTGGTCTTCCCGGCGATCCTGACCCGAGATACGGCAACCCCGACCTGCCGCCTCAAGCCGGAAGGTCCCTCACACGCTACCAGGAGCAGGCAAGAAAATCGACCCTAAAATGCACCCCTGCACCGACACCCCAAGGCCTTGGGTGGCCCAACCGACCGTGCATAACCAAATCCCAGCATCCCAACTTACCTCTCCAAGTATGTTGCACCCAGAAGACCTTCGTCCCCGAGCTTGCAGTGTGTTTGCAAACCGGAGACTCCCCATTGAAAGCTACAGAGCTCCCGACGCCAAAACAACACTCTGCACCCGGCCGCCCCAGTGCTCTGATGGTGCACCTTTTGTGCTGGCTCAAACCCCCATTTGCCCTGAGCTTAAGTCCAGAAGCTTTGCTCTCACAACCCAGTGGCCTGCTCATCAGCAGCCCCCAACCGGAGGCCCCCATTCCCCTTTGGATAACATTGGGTGTCAGCACTCTGCACCAGGCCACCTTGGTGCCGCTGCCGTAGAACCGATGTAGAGACTCAAACCCAGTTCCAAAGTCGGCAGCGCTGGATGTTACATACTCTCTCTAAAAATGCCTCCTATTTTTGCTTGTTTTAAAACGTCTCGCCACACAGCTTAAAACAAAAAAATGGCTAAGGTATGCTATGTACTTTTCACAAAGACATTTATCTTACAGGCGTGGACAAAATGAAGTTTGAACATTATTTTGTTATCAGGCGTACTTGGTTTTGGAAGAGAGGGGTGTGGATACACTGAGCCGAACAGAGAAGGAAATCACACGCATGTCCCCTGTCACATTTGTTACCCTCTAAGGCACCTACTGCATCACAATTTGCATCATAACTGAATCGTAGCGTCCTAGCGCCTGACATGTGACTTCCTCAACCCTAGTTCTGCCAACCTTGTAAAGGCTCCAGGCGATCTGAAAATCTGTTGCTTTCCTAATATCCTCCCAACTGTGGTTGTTTATTCATGCTTAGTCACGTTTTTTATGTTTTTTTGTTGTTTGTTTTTTTTTTAGATTAAAGTGTTCAGGGTTTTACAATTGTCAGTGCTCCCACAATACTAAGGCAAAAACCCAAAGAACAGAAACCTCAGAAAAAGTCCTTAAAAGCGGACTCATTAGGCATCCGCTATGTCACCCAGATTATCTGTATTGTTTTTTGTTAATGCGCAGCTCAAAAATATTCACTAAAGTAGGTGAGATAACAATATGTACTACAGTGAATAAAAGGCTAAAAAAAAAAAAAAAAAAACCTAAAAGGATTTCTCTATGCTGATGCATTTCTCCCAACAGGTCTAGTCCCAATATAATCAAGCATAAATTTGGCTATTCAATTTTAAGATTGTATTGGTCCAGGACAGGTGGAATAAATTACAAACATTACTGTACTAGTAGGTAAAGTTGCCTGCCAGGTTCTTAATCATCATCATCATTCTTTGTTTCTGCTTTATAAAAGTACAAAAATACAGATATCATAATATTGGGTATGTACAATTTGATTCTATACAGTTAAAAGCCTGTATGAGTCACAATATTAAAAAAGAATCCTAAATCTTGGCAAGGAACGGTACATTGTATGCCCACAAAAAGACGTTCCTCAATTAAAAAGTGTATCTCAGAATTCTACTCGTCAGCTACCCGCAAATTCTCGCAGAAGGATCAACACCTGTTCTGCAAACTCGTGACTGCTACCCACAGATTCTTGCAAAAGGATCAAAACCTGGTCTGCAACGTCTGCCTGCCCTTGGAACATCGAAGCAATGACTGCAGTGCCTGTGTCGTGTTCAGGTCGAAGACACTGAGAGAGGGGCAGAGGCAAGTGCATCACACCATGCAGGGACAAGAAACCGCTCCATCTGAGAGACCAGGGCCTTACTAGTGACAAGGAAAACGTTGCCGAAGGTGTTGAGGGAGAATCATCGGACACCGACTTGAGGATCGACGTCGAATCTGAGGCAACCAAAAAGAAAATGGAGGTAAGTGGGACACTTAAAAAAGGGCCCCAGCCCTGAAAATCAACTCAAGGGTGTTGAAGGGAGCCCCGTCATTCAAACACTCGCTGACCGAAGGCAGGCCCCGAGTCAGAGCCCCTCGGATCCCTCGAAAAGAACACTGTAGGAGGAAAATCTTCAGAGCAACCCAAATCATCGAAAGCCGGATGAGGGAAAAATGCTTGGGTGTTGAGAAAGAAGAGATCTCGAGAGGAACTCCAAAGCTCGACAACCGACACGTCGTGGGAAGATTCTTCGACTTATAAAGAAAATTGCTGACTAACCTTGACGCCGAAGAGAAGTCGGCCGAGAGAAAAGTAGGAGACACCTTGAAACCGAAATGGCCACCCTACTTCAAAAGGATTTCAACTAATCATTAAAGTGATTTAGAATTCCATTAAGGACTTCAACACCAAAAGAACAGTACGACAAGTTCGTCAAGGATATCACACTGTCCTGTGAACCTCGGGAGGAAGAAGAGGAACTCTTCTTAGAAGGAAAGAAGGAACAACTTGAGGGATCATACCAAGGCTCAGGTGAATCCGCAAACGATAAGGTCGCAGTGGCAAGACGCTGATCTGTTGATGTCGTCGCCTCTGGATGTCATAGGCATTTACAACCAAGTCATAATAAAGGCTACAGATAAGTGGTGGTCTTCTGGAGGAGACGGACCAGAGTCCTACTTCATAGGAAACCCTATTATCACCAGCCAGAAACCAATTTCTACCCATGCTTCCTAGTGCCCTTGATCAAGGAATGGAGGCTTTCAAAGAGCACGCTACCTAACTACACGGGCGAGAGGAAAAGCAAGCATTCTTGAAAGGGCCCAGCATGCATCAAAGGTACAATCCTGGGTGATACCATCACCTAGACGGCATGGAAGAGAGCCAACATTCCCTCAACATCGCGACCACCTCCTGACAAGGAGTAAGTTAACGGAACTCATGGTCTGAAAATTCGAGTTAAGTGTAGCATACCAGTGGCGCATCGCAAATTCAAAGGATCTCCTAAATAGACACGGCTACTAACACTGGGAGGCGATAACTGAACATATGACGCATCTGTCTGACCAGTACAAGAAGAGGGCTGCACACTTGACAGAAGGTCAAAAACATTGCCAACACTTGCCTGAAACTGGCATTGTACATGGCAGACACATCTAGCTGCCAAATTATGGTAGGAGTTACCCTATGCCGCCACTGTAAGTAGCTGGGTCTGTATATAGTATACCAAAATAAGGTATAGTGTGCACAGTCCAGTGGAACCCCAAAGGTTGGCAGAGGTAAAATTAGATAATACCTTACTCTCAGTGTGCTAGGGCTCTCTTCATGAGGCCTCCGCAGCTTGTACCACCCGTTGTCCCTGCCAGCGCTGCCAATGACCGTAACAACCTAACGACTTACCATTGTACTCCTACAAGTGTGACAATTCAGCCTATTCAGGCTCCCAAAGCTATAAGAATGAAATTGGTGGCAGGCATTAGTCAGTTATAATGTACATTGAATTATTAAACAACAGTTGTTATACTCCTCTCTAAATTAAACAAACAGTGACACCATGTGTCAGACCGTCTTCAGTGCAGGCGTTGACAATTAAGTGGTGTTACCGAGCATCAGAAACCACAGGCTCAAATTAAGCACTGCTGACTCTCGATTTGTGGTAGGATGGGCAAGCAGTAAGGCTTTATCAGGGAGTAGTGCTAAGCATTTATTGTACACAGAGGCAAGAAACGTCACACACTCAAGGACTGAACTCAGACCAATTTGTTTGTATACAAATATTATTGTTATATTTATTTCCTAGAACCCAGCAAGCCTCTGGCACAGGTAAGTGTGAAAGGTACTTTTCAAGGCAGGTTGAATAATAAAAGCAAGCTAAATGAAAATGACTTTGTTACAGGTTTGTAAATACTTTGAATACAGTTGAAATTACTGTTAGATTACTTTTGATTACTTTACAGATTACCTTATAGATTACTTTTTCTACTCATTGTGATATGCCTATTTATCACATTGGGACAGAAAGGGGCTGCAGGCGTCGAATGGAGATGTGAGGCAGGTCAGAGATCACCAGGTCCGGTTCGCCGGGGAGACCTCGTGGTGTTGGGCCACTCAAAATGGGGCCGTGGAAGTCTGGTGCAGACTCGCAGATTTTGCTAGACCCTGAGTCTGTTGGTGAGCAAATCTGGTGCTCATGGGAGACGAAGTCTTGGTTTGGGAAGGCAGGGTAGGTCTTCAGAGTTCCTGGGGGCTGCTGACTGCAGAACACGCTGGGATTTTGCTGGAGCAGGTTTGATGTGGGAACAGGCCGGTAAGGCTGGAGCCAAGTCAGTGGGTGTCCTCTTCCTCTTAGTTAAAAACAGCTTCTTCGGTCGTTCTTCTCTCTTCTCGTCTGAGGAGGCAATTTTTGGGGTTGTGTGAGAAAGTGCCCTCTTTTTTGCATGGTATGCCCCCACTTTTTTGCTGAATTTCTGATGTGCTTTAACTGAGTGTGCCCTGGGCTCCTGCCAATCGGGTACCCAGGGCCTGTGTTCCTTCCCTAAAACTGCATTGAAGCCTAAACCCAATTGTCATCTCTGGCCACAGGTTAACCCCTGGTAAATGGTACCACAGGTACCCAGGGCACTGTGAACAGAAAAGGCCCCTAAGGGCTGCAGCACTTATTGTGCCACCCTTGGAGGCCCTGTACCCTGACACACACACGCTGCCTTTGCAGGCTGCGTGTCTTGGTGCAGACCAAAGCGAAGAGTCGACATGGCACACATCCCTGTGTTGCATGCCCACAAACCACTGCCTTGGCATCCATCAGTGCCCTATGCCAGTGGTGAGGGTACAGGTGCATGAGCCCTGTACCCTTACACTACCCAGGTCCATCCCTGGGCACTGTAAGTGCAGTGCTGCCATTAAGAGTATATGGTGCTGGGAGTTTGTCATCACGAACTCCACAGCCCCATAATGGCTGCACTGAAAACTGAGAAGTTTGGTACCAAACTTAGCACATCAAACCCACACTGATGCCAGTGTGGGATTTAATGTAAAATGCACGACAGAGGGCATCTTAGAGATGCCCCCTGAAACTCGACCAACTCCCAGTGACCTGACTGAGTGGCTGCCGAGGCTGCCACCCCCAGACATGTTTTTGGACCCCTGGGACGAGAGCTTGCCGCTCTCAGGTGCCTGAAACAATGCACAGCCTGGGACGAGGTGCCAAGCCTCATCCCCCAGGATGGGCAGGGTTCACGAAGGAGAAGCTTCAAAGGCATGCCGCCTTTGTGAGCCTCTCCAGACCACTTGCTGTACTCAGCAACTGATCCCCACTGGTTCTACCCCCCACTTTGGGCGGGAGACCCAGCTGGAAAAACAAAGTGAGGAAGAGAGGTGTGCCCACCTCTGCCAACTCCACCCTTAAGGTGGGAGAGGCGAGATGAAGCACAACCTCGAGTCCCCGCCATCTTGAGGATGGGGGGACCCAGCCAAACAGGGACGGGCTCCTGCCCCACTCCCACTGGAGAGTGGCAGAATAGGGGGTGTACCCACCCTGTGGAAGTGACCCATTGGTCCCTGAACCTTCCTTCCTCAGATCCAGCAACCACAAGAAAAGGACGAGAAGCCGTGCAGAGCTAACAAGAGGACGACGCCCACTGACTTGGCCCCATCCCTACAGGCCTGTCTCCCCTAGAACCTGCTCCTGCGAAACCCCGGCGTGTCCAGCGGCCAGCAACCTCAAAAACCCCGAAGGACCTGCCTGCATTCACTTTACAAGCTGTTTCTCCCGTGTACACCGGACATGTTTAAACTGCAGCTTCTGATGCCAGCGAGAAACCGCAAATCCAGCACACACTGCACCCGACGAGCTCGGACCGTGTTTAAGTGAACAAACACCACGAGGAGGTACCTCCGGCGATCCTGACCTGAGATCTGGCGACCCCTGACCTGCCTCAAGCCTCCAGACGACGCCTGCCGCTTCAATCCAGAGGACCCCCCTACCGCGACCAGAGCAGGTAAGAAAATCCGACGTCCAAAGGCACCCCTGCACCCGACGCCCCACGGTCTTGTGTGCCCAACCCAGCGGCGCCTAACCATCCCTCTACATCCCAACTTATCCCTCGAAGTAGTGGTCACTCCTGGAAGATCCTCATCCCCGATCCTGCAGTATTTCTTTGTCCCGGAGAATCCCCGTTGAAAACATCAGGGCACCCGACCTCAAAACAGCACCTTGCACCCAGCTGCCTTGGCGCAGCTGAGGGTGCCCCTTTAGTGCTAACTTGGTCCCCAACGTGCCCTGAGATTAACCCTAGGAGCTTTGCTCCCACAACCCTGTGGCCGGCTTGCCAACCGCCACCAACAGGAGCCCCTCTATCCTCCATAGGATAACATTGGGTCTCAACACTCTGCACCCGGCTGCCTCAGTGCAACTGAGGGTCTAACATTGCATCACTGACCCTGGGAGACCCCGAGTCTAACCCCAGAACCCGAACTAAAAAGACCTATTTCTTACCTTGAAACCGATAACTAATTATTCCATTTTCTCAACTTTTTTCAGGAAATGTCCCAGTGCTGAATCCAGGATCCAGCACTGAGTAATAAAAAGTAATGATAACCTAACTTACCTGCTAAGTGAATTTCCTCCAGTAGGATAACATTGGTGTTTATATGTGAAAAAGTTTGCATCAACTTTTGAAATGCAATAATTTTCCTTAAAATTGTACATTTAACCAAAACTCATGTACTCACCTGTTTTCAGGAAATGTCTCAGGGCTGAAGCTAGAATCCAGTCATGTTAGCAAAAGTAATCTGAAAAGTATTTAACTGAATTTTACTTAAAAAGCCCATTCAATTGAATGTACTATACCTGCAATGTGTTACAAACTGCTTTCTTAAAACTGTAACCAAAACCAGTACAAGTTACACTGCTATTTTGAACTGTGTTCATACAAGTAATTTACTATGGAAAAGTATATTTATGCTTACCTGTACCAGGCTCGCTTGGTTCTAGAAATAAAACAGTATATTGTTTTATACTAAACAATTGGCCTACCCCCTATTGGGGTATATCAGAAACTCTTTTAAAAATGATAAAAAATAATGTACTCCAATACTTGGGTTCAGATCAAAATCGGCGACGGTAGACATATTACCCGTCGCCTTGAAACAAATGTCGGCTTAAAACAGGGTTGTGTGCTCGCTTCTTGCTTTTTTAATTTATTTATGTCCGATCGCTCAGCCAATTTTAATGATGTATACTCGCACTCCCCTGCTGTGACGGGTAAAGAAATCAAATACTTAGTGTCGTGGTTGATACCATTTTACTTTGCCAAACTATGATAGGATTAAAAAGATTAATAAATTCAATTAATATATATGTAACTCATAATGTCTTAACAATTAATATAAAAACAACAAAAATAATGTTAATAGGGAAGGTGTATTAGGGGTTTAGGATTTGAATATTTATGGTTTGACAATAGACTGTGTAAAATCTTATAAATATTTGGGAATCACATTTGATGATGGATTGACATTTAGACAGCATTTTAATAACTTAGAGGCTAAAGGTACCTCACTTGCCTTCGCTTTTCGAAAACTGAGAGATAAGTTATTATGTCCCAATTATGATCACTTGCTGAAAGTCATGAAAGCAAAACTTATCACCTCCCTGGACTATGGGTCCATCATTTTCAAGGGTAGGGTTGCAAAATTGCTTGAGGGCATAGTGGCAAGGACATATAAATCAGTTTTTAGGATTCCTAAACAGATACCACGTGCCAATTTAAGATTGGAATATGGTTTAAGGAATCCGCTCTTGGTTCGTCAATCTACATTTTTAAAAACATTACTGGCATTATCTCAAGCCGATGAGGGCACGTTGGCAAATATGTGCTGGCGGTAGATTTCGAAAAGCGAATATTATAGAAGCTGGCAGGATTATTTAGCTGAGTGTCTCCTAAATTTCGAATGCCCTAATTTGGAAGATGAAATGAGGAGTAAAATGGTTTATAAAAAATCAATAAATTCAACCGTTGCTGTGTTGTCAGAAATATTGGATAAAGACGAGCTGAAAAAAACAAAACACTTTTGGTCTATTGCCAATTCTTTTTAGAAAATGATTGTCCAACTTTATTTGTTTTTTCATCAAAAACCCTTAATTAAAAAGAAATTTATGTTATTAAGGTTTGGAGTATATCTTACCAAAGATGGAACCCCTAAATGGGAGTATAAATGGTCATCAAATATTTGTAGGCTTTGCGGGCAGTATGATGAAACTTTGCTGCACATGGTAGCACTATGCCCAAAAATGTTGCAGGAACGGAAGACCATTTTAAAACCTATTTTTAAGGAAAGGGGAGTTAGAACTTGTAGATCTGCATTAATATTTTGCTTAAGTGGTGTCAACGTTTATACTATACATCAATTTGTTCAATTCATTTTTAGAGTGGAAAAGAAATTATGTAAGGTTGACATCCAAAGTAAATGTTAAATTTGTTACGGCTGTGAAATAATGATGTTACTGTTTTTAGGAGTTGTGGACTATTTTTATGGCACTTTTTAATTTATTTTGAAAATGTGTAATATTTGTATGTTTTTAGTGAACTTTTATAGCAATGTTCCGCTTATTAGGTCTATTATCTTATGATTGGAGTATGTGCACTTTATCCCCGAAACATGCCATACATTATAGATTGTTTTAAAAATTAAATAATCATTTTTTGCTGCTAGCATAAGGCACTTTAGCTCTGCTGGTGAAAATCTCAATGCAACTTTCACTTTTTTGCTGATAGCACAAGTCACTTTAGTATTGATTTTGAAATACTATTGTATTTTTACTGGTTAGAGTTTTGGACATTCTGTGAAATTGTTCTTTTACTCTGCTGCTAACTGCAATTGAATATTAGCTGCTAGCCTATTGCACTAATGCAATTTTCACCTCTCTGTTGATAGCATAAGTCACTTTAGCATCGATCTTGAAATACAGCTGTATTCCGGCTGCCAACAGTTATAGACATTCTGTAAATTGTTCTTTTTTTCTACTGCTAACTGTTATTGAATATTTGCTGCTAGCACATTGCACTTTAGCTTTTGCTATGTGAGCACATGGCACTTTACTTGGATCTTGAAGACTGCTATCAAAACTGTGAAAATATTGGCTGTACTATAATCCTAACTGGAAAATGTTAATCAATTGTTGACAATTTTGTTTATGCACTGTATCCATATATGTTCAATCAGTCTTTGTGCATGATTTGTACTTTTCTTTTTTGTAATGGTTTTAATTAATCAACAAATAAATAAACTACTACTACTACAATTGGCCTAGAGTTCAGTTCTTGTGTGTGAATCCATTTGCTGACTGAGTGTGTACAACAAATGCTTAACACTGTCCTCTGATACTGCCTTACTGCTCGACCAAGCTACCACTTTAGAGAGTAAGGTTCTATCTAACTTTAGCCTCTGCTAAACCTCTGGAGACCCTTGGACTATATACACACTGTATCTCACGTTGATGCAGTATATATAGAGCCAGTTTCTTACAGGTTACCCCTACATACTAGATTTAGGGACATTACAGGTCAGGACCAGTGGGCCCCTCCTATGGGGTGGCTACGACCCCTATTATGCCACCCTCCAGTGGGAGGGGGGCATAAGCCTCACTCTGGTTGGCTTTTTCCCCCTATCTGCAAGATATTGGTGATTGAGAGTTGCGCTTCAGCTCGCCTCTCCCACCTGAGGGGTGGGGTTGGCAAAGGTGGGCACACCTCTTCTCCTAACTTGGTTTTTCCGCTGATTCTCCCGTCCATAGAGGGGGGTCACACCTGGTGGGTGCCATTTGCTGGGAGCAGCAAATGGCTGGGCTAGCTTACAAAGGCGGCAAGCCTTTGAAGCTTCCCCTTCATGGACCCTGCCCATCTTGGGGCAGGAGGCTTGTCACAGAACAAAGTGAAGAGTCAACATGGCACACATCCCTGTGTGCCATGGCTGCAATCCACTGTACTGGCATAGATCAACCATCCCTCTAGCTGGGTGCACTATACCAGTGGTGAGGTACAGGTGCATGAGTCCTGTACCCATACAGTGTCTAAGCCAATACTTAGACAGTATAAGTGTAGTAATGCCATTAAGAGTATATGGTTCTGGGAGTTCGTCATTGCGAACTCCACTGCACCATAATGGCTTTACTGAAAACTGGGAAGTTTGGTATCAAACTTCACAGCACCGTAAACCCACACTGATGCCAGTATGGGATTTAATGAAAAATGCACTCAGAGGGCATCTTAGAGATGCCCCCTGAAAAACGACCTAAGTCTAGTGTCCTGGCTGAGTGGCTGCTCTCCTGCTGCTCTCTGGGGTCTGGAATAATGCACATCCTGGGATGAGGTGCCAAGCCTCCTCCCCCTGGTAGGGTCCACGATAGGGAAGCTTCAAAGGCTTGCCGCCTTTGTTAGCTACCCCAGCCATTTGCCTTACCAGCTATTGACCCCCACCGGTTCTGACCCCCAATTTGGGCAGGAGAAATTATGGGAAAACCAATTGAGGAAGGGAGGTTTACCCACCTTTGCCAACCCCACCTCTCAGGTGGGGGGAGGCGAGGTGAAGCACAAGTCTCAGTCCCCAACAAATTGCAGATGGGGAGGACCCAGCCAACGAGAGAGAGGCATATGCCCCCCTCCCACTGAAGGGTGGCATAAGAGGGGGTGTACCCACGCCAAGGATGAGACCCATTGGTCCGACCTTTACTTACCTGAAACCCCCCTAAATCTAGTATTTAGGGGCAACTCCGAACTTTGCCTCATCAGACAAGTGAAAAGAAGGACCGAAGAAGACATGATGAACTAAGAAGAGGAGGACGCTCACTGACCTGGCCCCAGCCCTAGCGCCTGTCCGCACCTTGAACCTGCTCCAGCGAAATCCTGGTGTGTCCTGCAGCCCTCAAGAACCCAAAGGACCTGCCCTGCCTTACAAAACCAAGAGTTTGTCTCCTGTGAACATCGGAATTGCTCACCCACAGACTCTGCCTCTGGCCAAATTCGCGAGTCTGCACCATTGCTCGTTTTAGACTACGAGTGCACATTGTATACACAGGGGTCCACAGCAGCAAGCATGTCTGCATTTACAATTTACATTTAACATGAGCATAACAAACTATTTTGATTATATGCATGCCGGGATTGGCATTATCTATCCCTATTTCTTTTACATGCATTAAACAATTTGAGTTGGAATTACAGAGGAGTGTCTCTTGTTTTCTGTTATTTGCAGTAAATTCCTCTGATAAAGGTTTTTCAAACCTAAATGCATTGGGTATTTTTCAAACCGTGAATTCATGCATGGGACATGATGAACTGCATTGTAAAATTGAATTGCAAGATTTATTGAGCTTCAGTGAACTCACGATGAAGCACAAGAATTAAAGGGAAACAACGAAGTTTCAGTTGTGGACTAATGTTTACGCATGTCAATATTTTCGTATAATTTGTAAATGTATAGTTTGTACACATGCAAGCACGATTGTTGTAAAGAGATATCAAATTGCATTGAAAAGTATTTGTAGATAAGTAGTTAGGCTCCATTTTGGACCAGTGAATAGTGCGTCTCAACGTCGGGTTTCCTGTCTTTTTTTATTTTAGTTGACATATTCTGAACCTGGGAGGGGTCGACCAGGATTTGAGACAGCACCTATATACAATTTAGAGGTTAATTTTGATTAAGGGATAAAGCAGATATAAAGAGGTGTGCAGGTTGTCGAATTTATGGTAATTTAGTATTGTTTGACACATCCATATGTGCCATGTCTACAACCCACTGCCCTGGCATAAGTCAGTCACCCCTCTAGCTGGGTACCCTATACCAGTGATGAGGGTAAAGGTGCATGAGACCTGTACCCCTATAGTGTTTAAGTCCATTCTTAGACATTGTAAGTGCAGTGCTGCCATTAAGAGTATATGGTGCTGGGAGTTTTTGATTACGAACTCCACAGCACCATAAAGGCTGCACTGAAAACTGAGAAGTTTGGTATCTGGCACATTAAACCCACACTGATGCCAATAAAAATGCACACAGAGGATATCTTAGAGATGACCCCTAAAAAACGACCCAACACTAGTGTCCAGGCTGAGTGACTGCCTTCAGCTGCCACCACCAGACATGTTTCTGGACCCCTGAGTCGAGAGCCTGCTGCTCTCGGAGGCCTCCTCCTGCAGAATGGGCAGAGTCCACGAAGGGGAAGCTTCGAAGGCTTGGCGCCTTTGTGAGCCTCCCCAGGCCACTTGCTGCTTTCAGCAACTGGTCCCCACTGGTTCTGACCCCCACTGTGGGCGGGAGAACCGGCGGGAAAACCAAGTGAGGAAGAGAGGTGTGCCCACCTCTGACAACTCCACCCCTCAGTTTGGGGAGACTAGGTGAAGCGCAACTCTGTCCCCGCCATCTTGCAGATGGGGGGGGGGACCCAGCCAACCAGGGAAAGGCTTATGCCCCCCCTCCCGCTGGAGGATGGCATAAGGGAAGGGACCCATTGGTCCCAACCTTTTACCATCCTGTAACACCCCTAAATCTAGTATTTAGGGGGCACCCCTGAATCTTGCTTCCTCAGACATGAACCAACTACAAGAAAAGAAGACGAAGGGCCGAACAGCCGTGGCAAAGCTAACCAGAGAAAGACGCCCACTGACTTGGCCCGAGCCCTACCGGCCTGTCTCAACCTCGAACCTGCTCCTGCGAAATCCCAGTGTGTCCTGCAACCAGCAACTTCGAAAACCCCGGAGGACCTGCCTGCCTTCAACCACAAAGACTGCGTCTCCCGTGAACACCGGATTTGTTCTACAACCACCTCTGGCCCCGGCTGAAAACCGCGAATCAGCACCACTCTGCACCCACCATCCTTGGCCTGAGCTCGAGTGGGCAAACACCACGAGGAGGTTTTCCCGGCGTATCTGACCCGAGATCCGGCGACCCCTGACCTGCCTTAAGCCGACGCCTGCAGCCTCAAACCGAAAGGTCCCTCCAACCACGTCCATGAGCAGGTAAGAAGATCCGACCCTAAACTGCACCCCTGCACCCAATGCCCCAGGGCCTTGCGGTGGCCCAACCAACGGTGCTTCACCAACCCCCAACATCCCAACTTACCTCTCCAAGGGGTGGTCGCACCCAGAAGACCTTCGTCCCTGAGATTGCACTGCTTTTGCAAACCGGAGACTCCCGATTGAAAGCTACAGGGCTTCAGCCGCCAAAACAGTACTCTGCACCCAGCCGCCCCAGTTCCACTGAGGGTGCAACTTTTGTGCTGGCCTAAACCCTCATTTGCCCTGAGCTTAAGTCCAGGAGCTTTGCTCCCACAACCCAGTGGCCTCTCGTCAGCAGCCACCAACCGGAGGCCCCCTATCCCCTCATTGGATAACATTGGGCCTCAGCACTCAGCACCCGGCCACCCTAGTATGGCTGACGGTGTAACAAGAGTGCATCCTTGACCCTGAGGGAACCCGAGTCTAGCCCCAGAATACTAACTCCCACAACAAAGTACTTACTTAAAACCGAGAACACTATTTTCCTCCATAAGATAACATCGACTGTTTTTCTATGAAAAGTTTGGAGTTGGAAAACCTAAAGAAATTCTGAAAAATTGTACTAACAAAATCGATTTTACCTACCTGTTTACAGGAAATGTCCCAGTGTAGTATCCAGGTATTCTACACTGTGTAAGAAAGGGAATCTTAAGTAACTTACCTGTAATTTTACTAACAATCCTATACAAAGTATATGTATTGTATTGACAAATCATTGCATTTCTCAGTAACAATACTGTAAGTCAAAAAAAGTGCATATACAATTACAATCCAAACTGTATTACAACTGTATATTTACTGCAAAGTATTTATCACTTACCTGTGACAGGGGTGCTGGGTTCTAGGAAATAAAATAACTAAAAGTATATTTTTTTCAAACAAAAACAATTGGTCTGAAGTTGTCTTTGAGTGCGTGAATTTATTTGCTGACTGAGTGTGTACAACACATGCTTAACACTGTCCTGTGCTCGACCACACTGCCACAAATAGAGAGTAAATTGCGATCTAACTTTACCTTTGCCTACCTTTGGGGTTCCACTGGACTCTGTGCACACTTTGGTATAGTATATACAGAGCCAGCTTCCCACACAGTAGTATTAAAAATACTTTTGCAATGTCAAACAAATAGTAGCAAACTTAGCAAATGTAACAGGCATTTAGTGCATCTGAAAGAGACTATTAGTTATACATTCCTTACCTTAGAATTACCCCCAGGCGCCAGACTGGAACAGAAGAATTTTTCTTCAGTAGTACCCCTGCGATTAGGTAGGTGGCATCAGTTGACTCCGCATTCGTCGTGATTGCCGGAATGACGTTGCGGTATCTACTTAGATGCTGCCCATGCACGCTGACATCAATTCTTTCTTTTTCCGCGCCAGCCAGCGCAGATCCGGAGAGAGCGGTACCCTTAGTCATTTTTTGACTAGAGTTTTTTTACTTTTTGTTTTGTAGACATCTTTTTTTCTAGTCTTTTGACTCATGGTGCACGTAGGTATGTCCCATCGTTAGACCGGCTTCAAGCCTTGTGACTCTTGTCACAAGTTGCCTTTTATGCCTGGAGCGCGTCCCAACCCGAAGTCTTGCTCAGACTGTCTGGCCATGAACCCGAAGTCTTTGCGGCAGCGGTCCCGAAAGGGTAGAGAGGAAGGTCGCGGAGTCACCACCATCACTCCTCATCGAAGTCTTCATCTTTAGGTAAGTCGAAGCACAAGAAGAAGGCGAAGAAGACGAAGAAGATCCGTCACTCTTTGCCTTCTCCCCGGCTGACAGGATGTGAAAGGTAGTCTCCCTCCGCCTCTGCCCGGGGAGCCTGCTGGGACGGCTCCGGGCTTCCCTCCCTTCCCGGGAGCTGGAGCGTCTCCTGCCGTGCTTTGTGCATTTTACGAAGCTCTTAACTCTTTGACTTTGAACAGCCTAACTTTGCCTTCGAGCCCTGGATCCAGTTTGATGCCGGTCGACATCAAAGCCTCCTCCGGCACGATACCTCTGACGACGCCTCCACCACTTCCGACGCTGGTTGTGTCCCTGGCCAGCGTCGACCCCGGCCTCCCCCTCGGCTTGGACATGGTCCCGGACCGGCGGCGACCAGTACTTTTGTACCTCTGTTCTACCCTGGCATTCCCTATTAGCCTGAGTGGCAGCCAGTGGAGGGTGAGGTGGGCTTGGAGGGTTCTGTTGACCCTTTGGCAGACCAGCTTGAAGGGCCGGACTGGAGAGAGGAGTTGGGTGAGCCAGTGGTCTGGATACCTCACCAGACCTTGACATGCTTTCTCCACCTACCGTGGCCACAGAGGAGGGAGCCTCCTGCGCTGTGGTGTTGGATAGGGTGATTGAGGCCTTGGGCCTTGAGCTTCCTACCGTGTCAATCAGGACTAATCTCCTGACTGAGGTGCTTCAGCCAGCAGTGGCCTCTTCGGAGCCCCTGCTGCCAGTTAATGAGTCCCTCACTGACATCCTTTGGGCACTTGGTCCAGGCCCAGCGCAGGGGCTCTTGTAGATAGGATGATTTCCTGACGCCACTGCCTGGCCCCGCGCTACCCAATTTTCCTCTCCCTAGACCCATCCCCCGAGAGCTTGGTGGTCCAAGCCTCAACATCCAAAGGCGTTTTCCATTCTGCTCCCCCAGATAGGGAATCCTAGAAGCTGGACCATCTTGGGAAGATGTTTTCTTCTGCCAGCTTAGGACTGTGGTCGTTGAACACCCCATGTCTCTTGGATCGTTACATCCTCTCTATGTGGGACAGGGTTGAGCGGGCGCAGCAACAGTGCCCTGAGTAGGCCCAGGCCTTACACTCCTGAGCGGTCGCGAAGGGAAAAACAAAGCAAAATTCGCCATCCGATGTCATCTGAAGTCTGCCGACTCGCTGGGTAGAATGATTTGTACGTCAGTAGCCCTGCGGCGTTACGCCTGGCTGAGAACCACTGGCTTTTCTGGGGATGGCCAATCGACTCTTTGCATTTGTCACCCCAAGTGGGACGGGTATGCCCAGACGTGGGTCCCATGCTCTCCATGCCACTGGAGTTAAGCTATCCTGGCTGATGAGGGCTGAAAGCCCAAAACTGGTCCTAGGATTCTTGTTTCCAGTCCAAAGAGGACCTGGCCTGGCAGTTTAGGCTGGACTGTGCCCATTGGGCGCAGGGTCAAGACTGATTTGCATACGGCTGGGTCCAAACTGGAATGGCATGGTGAGCAAAAAAAGATGGATTTAGGCCCAGATCTCTGTACTGGGGTAAATGTAGGACATTGTTCTGCATTCTGTCCATCAATTGTTCTTTTTGCACCAGTTACCAGTGGGCGACAGGATCCGATATCACCTCCCTCACTGGCACGACATCACGTCGTACAGGTGAGTTTTGCAGATTGTCCAAAAGGGATACTACCATGCCGCCATCACTCCATCGCATGTTGGAGGATCACTTGGCCCTTCTCCGTCAGGAACTTACAGCTCTCTTGGCCAAGAGAGCTATCGAGCGAGTCCCTGTCTCAGAAGTAGGTCATGGTTGTTATTCCCACTCCTTTCTGGTGCCCAAGAAGGGCAAAGACCTGTGCCCTATCTTGGATCTCAGGGAGGTAAACCGCTTCCTCCGGAAAGAGAAGGTTGAGATGTTGACATTGGCTCATGTTAGGTCTGTCCTCAACTATGGAGATATTGGATGGTAGCGTTGGACTTGCAGGATGCTTACTTCTACATTCCCGTCCTGAGAGCCCACAGACGTTACCTACGGTTCACGGTAGGCCACTGCTCCTCTTTGGCCTTACCAGCCCCCCTCGGGTGTTCTTGAAAGTGATGGAGGTGGTCGCTCCTCAGCTGCGCAGATTAGGGGTTCCAGTCTTCCCTATCTCGGCGACCGGCGTTTGAAGGTGAGCTCACCCCAGGCTGTAGTCTCCCACCTCTAGACTACGGCGGACCTACATTCGCTGGGGTTCACTATCAACGTGCCGAAGTCACACCCGAATTCCTCTCAGAAGCTTCTTTTCATTGGAGCAGTTCTGGACAGAGCGCTGTTTCGGGCTTATCCTCCCGAGCAGCGAGTCCGGGATTTTCGGGCTATGATACCGATGTTTCAGCCTATATCCCGGATTTTGGTGAGTGACCTTAAGGTCATGGCCTCCTGCATCCATCCTGCCGGTGGATCATGACAGGTGGCTTATACGGGCTCTGCTGTGGGACCTGAAGTTCCAGTGGGAGCATCATCAGGGGAATCTTTCTGATGTCGTCAATGTAGGAAGGTGGATATCTGACTATGGTTGCCCCCAACTTTTTTGCCTGGTGTTTTGCTGGTTTTTCGACTTAGTTGACCTGGGGCCCTGCTATTCAGGACCCCAGGCCCACTGCTCTCTCTGTAAAATGGATTCCATGTACCCTAGGTGCATTTACCAATTGCTACTGGGCCACCTTATCAGTCCCTGTACAGTATACCTTAGGTATCCAGGGCATAGGTGTACCCAGGGCCTACCAGGGGCTGCAGCATGTATTATGCCACCCCTGGCTGGCCACCCAAATCTGACACAACTGGCTGCACGACAGCTGGGGCAAGGTGGTGTAATCACCCTTTGCTTTAGATATAGTATTCCTATATCTAACCCCAAAATGGACACATATATTCCTATCAGTCACTCCTATGGCAGGCCTTATCATTCCTGAAGGCAGAGTGCTTGGAATTATGTGAGATGGTGCTCTGGCATGAGCTGAGCCCGTTTGCAGCTTGCGGAACCAAGTCCTTATAGCTGTTCCATGATAACGCTATACCATATACTCTTAAGTGCATTATAACCCTCGCGGTTAAATGCTAACTTTGGCATAGCATTATCAAAACATGTCGAGTAAGGTGTCATACGAATTGGAATACTAACCCCTCGCCAATTCTGGTGACGGGGTTAGCATTCCACCCTTCTAGAGGGACACGTCATGTATGTAACTGTAAACCCCGGTTAAAGTTAACTCAAGCCTCAGCATCACAAAATGGATGCTGCCACCACAGACACAAGTCTGACCTCCTGCTGCTGGGAGTCCTTCCAGCGAGGGAGGCTCAGACAAAGGGTTTCCTGCCTTGGGAGGTGCTAGCACCACCCCAGACAGGATTTTGTGTATTAGGTTGGCTCAGGCTGAAAGGAATGAGACATGCCTGGGGCACACAAGGTGCCCTGTGCATACACCGGTTCCAACCAGTTGCTGGGGCAGTCCAGCCCCAGCTCTGGCGGGAAACTGGACAAAGGATAGGGGGTGTAACCACCCCCCTTCCTGGTCCCACCCAGGGGAGGGACCTAGTCGTAGTGCAGCCCCCTTTAGCTGAATAAAGGTCGGAGCTGGTCCCATTCCAGATTAGATTAATCTTGACAACCTTCCACGAAGAAACTCTTGACCTTCGACCTCCTGATAACCAGAAGACTGAAGAATCTCCCCTATGGTCAGGGAGTGACCATCCTGCTTCGCAGGCACCATCAAGCTCCTGTGCGGTTTGCTGCAGAGTCCTTCCATCCCGGAATCCGACGACCCAGCTCGACAAGACCCGGACCTCCAGACCTCTCTGACCTCTACCCACATCCACAGCACAGCTGGGACCCGTGGGTGCGACGAGCAACGTGGAGACGGCCATCTTGAAGAAACCTGCACAGCGCTTCCAGCAGGACTCCTGAGAGTTCCTCAAGTGAGTGCATTGGGGACTGAGAAGCCCCACACCGACGCAGCTCCTGCACCAAAGACCAGCCCCCCAGCATCCCTGTGATCTGCGTGGGGCCCTTTTGCCTGGTTGCTGCCCTTCCTGTTGTCTGGTCACTTGCCGGCTGGCTTGTGCCCTCTGAGACGACGACCCGAAGATTCCGACACTGCTAGTCTGGTCCCCCAGACTGGCCCTTGCTTCCTTGTGAAAGAGAAGCACCCCGGACCCTCCTGGTCCCCACAAGACGCCATCTTTGTTCCACCGCGTGGCTTGCATTAGCCAAGGCCGGTTGCCCAGATCGACGATCCGACACCGCCGACAGCAGCAGACTACGTGGGACAGCTTGTGCCTCCAGCCTGGTCGTGAAGAGCAGCTCCTGGTCCGCGCAGCTACAGAGAGAAGCGACCCTTCCATCACCTGACTGCGGCGACAGCATCTGGTTCCCTCCTGGTTCCAGCACCGTCACTGGCTAGTGACCAAGACTCTGTCCCCTTCCTTTTCAGGACTTCCTTCTTCCTAGTTCCATCCTTGGAACCACCGGACTCCTCCATCTGGCTGCCTGCCAGCAACTTCTTGTTTCAGGCATCACCGGGATCAACGCAGCAAACCCGACGCAACTTCAGCCCTATGCACCCGCAGCCTGTGGGTTAGGTAACTAAAGCTTCTAGGTGCTGAAGTCTGTGTCCACTATCCTAGTGTCCAGGTCCACTGTTGTTTTCCCTCCATCCAGCCGGGTTCGTCCGGAATCCGTAACTTTGTAAACTGTAAGATTAGCCTAAAAGACTGCTTTTGTCCACGCTACTAGGATAGCTGGTCTATACGGCTGACTTTACAACCAATCACCATAAGGGTTGTTTGGACTGTTACAAGGTGATCACTAGAATTAGTGAACATCATATATCAGGCCAACTTCTCACAGTCAAGATCTCCGAGGGCACTGCACATCAATTGCAGTGGTGGCTAACAAACCAGGATCGGGTCAAAGGCAGATCCCTCTCCCTTCCCCAATCAGACTTCACAGTGGTGACAGATGTGTCGGTTCTGGGATGGGGCGGCCACATGGGAGGGGCGGAGATCAGAGGCCTCTATTCTCAGCGTAGTCCGAGCTCCACATCAACCTACTGGTGCTCCGGGCGATTCTTCTTGCATTGAAAGCATTCCTTCATTCTGTCAAACGAAGAGTAGTGCAGGTGTTCATGGACCACACCACAGCCATGTGGTACTGCAACAAACCGGGCCGGTGGGGTCGTTGGCCCTATGTCAAGAGACTCTCCGCCTATGGACGTGGCTGGAACATCAGGGCATGTCCCTGGTGGTTCAACACCTGGCAGGTTCCCTGAACGCCAGGGCAGACAAACTCCGCCGCTGGTGCATGATGGATCACGAGTGGCGTCTTCAGTCGGAGGTGGTACAAGGTCTCTTTCAGCAGTGGTGAGAGCCTTGGTTAGATCTGTTCGCCACTGAAGAGAACGCACAATGTCAGCAGTTCCAGCGCGACACTCGCTCAGCCAGTGACGCTTTTCCCCACAAGTAGAATTGCGGACTTCTATACACCTTTCCGCCTATACCACTTCTGCCTAGAGTGCTGAAGAAAATTAAGCGCGACCGGGCCCATTTATTCTTGTGGCTCCTGATTGGGCACAAATAGTCTGGTATCCCGGGCTCTTGAGCATGGCCATTGAACCTCCGATCAGTGTGCCTCTTAGGGATGCTCTTCTGTTGCAGCAATAGGGGACAGTCCTCCACCCTAACCTGTCCAGCCTCCACCTTCTTGCGTGGAGTTTGAGCGGTGACAGTTGGCAGTTTTTGATCTTCCACCCGAAGTTTATAATGTCATCTTGGCAGCCAGGCGTGCTTCCACTAAAATGGAACAGATTTGTGGCATGGTGCACAGCAAAGGCTGTGGATGCCCTTTCTGCCCTTCTTTCAGAGGTTATCCTCTTCATTTTTTCTTTGGCCTAGCAGGGCTCTGCTCTGGGCACCCTTAAAGGCTATCTTTTGGCTTTCTTGATCAGTCTTCTCTTTTCAAGTCCCCTATTGTAAATAGATTTCTTAATGGCATTACTCACCTCTTTCCTCCTATTCCTTTCGTAATGCCCCAGTGGGTCTTGAATCCGGTCTTAACTTACTTTGTGTGCTCCTTTCGAGCCGCTACATAATTGTCCTCTCAGACTCTTGACCTTAAAGACAGTTTTTCTGGTTGCCATCACCTCTATCCGCAGGGTGAGTGAGCTTCAGGCTCTTTCTTCAAAACCTCCTTTCCTTGCTGTTCATCTGGACAAGGTTGTCCTTCAAACTCGACCTTTGTTTATTCCCAAAGTGGTTACCTCTCTCCACATAGGACAGACCATCACTTTGCCCAACTTCTTCTTGCCCGCACCCTTCCAAGGAAGAGGAGCGACTCCACAGTCTGGATCCAAAACATGCATTATCTTTTTATTTGCATCGCGCAAAACAATTCCGGCGGACGATCAACTCTTTGTTGGCTATGTTGGTGCCGAGAAAGGTCGGGCTGTGCAAAAACAGACCATCTCTCGATGCGTCGTCCTTTGCATTAAGATCTGCTATTCCTTGGCGAAAAAGGAGCCTCTGGTAGGGCTGCGTCCCCATTCCACCAGGGCGACAGCAGCCACTATTGCTTTGGGAAGTGGAGTCCCCCTCTGTGACATCTGCCAGGCAGCCACGCGGGCATAACTGCACACGTTCACTAAGCAATACCGCCTGGATAATCTGAAAGAGACACGTTAGTGATAGATTCCTTACCTTAGAATATCCCCAGGCGTCAGCCTAGATCCAGAAAGTTTTCGCTAGCAGTATCTCTGCGCGTCAGTAGGTGGCGTCGTGCGGCTCAGCGTCCGTCGCTGGCCTCGTCTGCGCCGAGATGATGTCATGGAGACTATTTAGGCGCCACCCATGCGCACTGACATCAGTTCTTTCTCTTTCCGTGCCAGTAAGCGCAGATCCGGTTAGAGCACACACCTTAGTCACTTTTTGACTACCTTCTTGAGACTTTTTGTCTCCTGTAAGTTTTGGTTCACTCTGGTGCGAGTAGGGAAGCCTGTGTTTGTCTTGTGGGGCCTGCCGTCGCAATATGTCGGTGGCAGACCCCCACAACGTCTATCTCTACTGCCTGGAGACCAGCCAGGATTTCCGGTCCTGTCTTGACTGTCGGGCCATGTCCCCGAAGGCCTTGAGGGAACAGCACCGGAAGCTGCTGGAGGTCCGGCACTCGTCCCAGTGCCGTTCCCGGTCCAGCGGTCGCTCCAGAGAACGCTCGCGAGGCCAGTCATCGCTCCTCGGTCTCCAAGTCTTCACCCTCGGATTCGGGTAAGAGACGACACAAAAAGTCGAAGAAGCGTTGTCGCTCTCCAACGTCCCCCTGTCGGTGCCCCTGCGGCTCCTTTGGAGCCCGGGAGTCCGGCGGCCTACCCACCTTATCAGAGTCTGTCAGCGACTCCCGCACAGGTGCAAGAATTTCTTGCTACCAAGGACTGCCCATTTAGGCCTCGGGCTCCCGCCGGCGCGTCCTTGGGCCCCGCGGACCCGTGTCAGGATCCTGTCAGCGCCGCTGGCGGATCACGCTTCGGCGCCACAGGATCCTGCGCCGTTGGCTCAAGCCACGGTGCCACAAGGTCCAACGCTTCCGGCCCCGGCGCCGCAGTGGGTGTCATTTGTCCCGCCCTTGCCCAGGTTCCAGGACAATTTTGCTCCTACCTGGGATCCGCATTGGGACACGGCGCCGGGTCGGCCTCGACCGGTGCCGCTCTCGGCACCGTTTGTTCCTTACCCGTTCCTGCCCTGCCGCTGCGGTCTGTACCACATGCGGCAGAGGTGGAGGACGACTGCAAATATTCTTTAAATATCGTAAGAAATACTGAAACGCTATTACCTACCTATTTTGTGTTAAGCCCCCAGTGCTGGCCCTAGGAGACCAGTGCTGGGTTACAAAAGTAACGCGATCGTACTTTACCTGCAACCTGAATTTCTTCGCATTGAATAACATTGCCAGATTTACATTGAAAAGTTTCGAAGTGTGAACTTTTAAAACAGCTTTATATTAATGAAAATTCATCACAGTAACTAAAACGTTTTCGCTAATCTGGTTTCAGCTTAGACCCCAGGACTGAATTTAAGATCTGGTCCTGGAACTACCAAAGTGATCCATAAAGTAATCAACTTTACTTATCTGTGAAAAACCTATTGAGCTCAATGCTAGAGTGTGTTTCAGAACTGTGTTGCTTACTATCTATCCTGTAATTATTGTGTGCACAAACTTTATTGCTCCTTTGGAAAGTAACTACATGAGAGTACTCATAACTGGAAAAGTATATTTGTATAACTGTTGGTTCTAAAAATAAAACCACTATATCTGAGGATATAACAACAATTGGCCTGGAGTTCAGTCCTTGAGTGTGTGAAACCTTTTGCTGTCTGAGTGTGTACATCAAATGCTTTACACTATCCTCTGGTACTGCCTTACTGCTCGACCAAGCTACCACTTTGGAGAGTAAGGTTAGTTCTGACTTGAACCTCTGTTATACTTCTGGGGTTGGTGAACTCTATACATACTGTACTTCACTCTAGTCCAGTATATACAGAACCACTTTCTCACACATGTTAATTGGGTTAGGGTTGGGGCGGCTACATTCAGTTTCCAGCAGACCCCTAGAACAGCTGAGCTAAGCAAATCCAGAAATGGATAGTCTTTTGTGGGGGCTTTCGGAAGGTGGCGGTAGGGGCGGTGAGAGGCACAGGGGTTGGGCAACCACTTCTTCCATAAACTTTTCTGGTAAGTCAGTGCAGCGGGTATTCCAGTGTTGGTTTATTGCTGCAGGCACACCCATAATTTGTGCCGTTTTCTCCAGCTTCAGCATTTCTGTGACGGCAGCAGATTCGTACAGAAGTCAACAGGCACCACCATGTCTACATCTTCATGTGTGATGTACCGCATCTACGGGCAAGGGTGTTTATCCAGTGCCAGATAGCTAGTCGGTGAAAGAATGCTGAGCACTAAGATCTCGTAACCGACCACTGCTCCTGCCTCTAGAGTGCACAGCAATGCCACAACCACCACCAAGCAACGAATTTGCTAACCAATGGCACAGGATGAGCTTATATCCACTGAAGCAAGGTTATGACACGGGTTGACCTTTCGCTACAAGTTGTAGCGCATTCGAATACTCGGCATGAGCTGCAGGATTGCTGAAACTAATGGAGGACCCACAGTAAAAGACAGTCACATTCTAGCAACCCTGTTCTAATGTACATTTTTAATGTAATCAGGTTACGACTAGCCATTCAATTTAGTTTTACTTCAATGAAGAAAAAATAAAAGCTGCCTTTAGATAGTAAGTATTAAAAATGATTTAATTTCAAACTGTTTTCTGGCATCTTGCTTGAGGGTGGCGATATTTTGCACTTATGATGATTTTTCTGTCATGTCTAGCTCTTGCCTATGCTGTTGTATGCGCTATTTGTATGATGTTTGTCCACTCTGCATCTTACAGGAGCTGTCTCTGCTGCCGCTGATGGAGCCAGCTATTACTGCAAATTTCAGCCTTTTCTCCCCCTTTGGCAGCAGTCCACTCAATGGCAAGCACCCTTTGAATGGAGCCTTTGGAAATGCGGTATTGGACAGCGTGCCCGATTACTATACCCAGTTGCTCACCAAGGTAACTGATTTTCTGCAGTGTAAAAAAAGTTGGGAAAATTACCATTGGTCCAACTTGCAGGATCTCCCCCATCCTCACCACCCCCCATGGTCATAAGTGGAATGGCTTGAATTCTTGAGTTGATACGTGACCCAGTGGTGTTCCCATAGAGATGTATATTGTGTGTTCAGAATTTGATCAAATATGGTGAACTCAGGTTCCCAACAGAGCATGGGTGAAAATAAGTTTGCTAACTGTAAAAAATAGCATTAACATTATGTTTGTAAACTAATTATATATTCGTGTATTGTTACTGAAGATTCACAGCCTGTCATAGAGGCATATTCAGTGAGCATAGGACTTCATAAAAGAATAGGACTACTAAACACCTAAGCTTATAGTCAAGTAGCTTAATAGATAAATACATTTTTATTGTTTCAAGTTATTTAAAACCCTCACAATAGAACACACTCCTATAGTAACACAGTTAAACACAGCATGATGTCAGGTGATAGCTTGTTTAACCCAGGTTTACTTCCATCAATTTAATACTTAAAAAGTGTGTGTGCCTTGAGTCTTTAAGATCAGGTAAATAAATAATAAAGTTCCTATTGCAATATTGTGGGACATGTTAATTTTGGCTTCCTCTAGCCCCCCGCTGCCCTGCGTCAGCCAGGTTGCGGTAGGCTGGTTAGTGGCATGTGCAAGCAGATTTTAATGTGTTTTGCAAGGCTGAATCGTTAATGTTTAGTCAAAAAGATTCTTTTATACTGGAGGAACCAATGGATAAAGTACAAACAGCAATCAGATTGATTTTGTTACAGTGTGTTGCAGTGTCCTGTGATGATTTTGACAAGGGCTATACAGGAGAGGTCAGTGACTAAATTCCTGACTGCACTCAGTTTGATTTTGATAGTGCTTATTGCGATGTCATGTGGTGGGTTTGTTTTGGCTTGCTCTAAAGTTACGGTTCTTTTTTAAATGGAACAGGGCCGGCCGTGCCATCACCCAACTCATCTAGGCCTGCACTGAACCGGCTGCTGCATGACGCTAATGGATGTGCAGCATAGGATTGACATGGGTGGCACGGTTTCAGAATGATGGAAAGCCAACTAGATTTCCACTTTTCGCAGTCTGCAGAGCACGATTTCAGTAGCTTGAGTACTTCTCTAAGAAATTTCACATGTATGGTGTAGGAAGATACTTCAATAATGAATTTTATAAAAATGAGTAACTTAGCTTACAGTTGTCTGATGTGGAGGCTTACAATACAGTAACTTGTATGGTGAATCAGGGGGTCAAGAACATGCAATTTCCAAAGCAGACTCTGTACATAAATTACATGCTTTAGGATAAACTGCACATTCATGAACATTCAGCGCCGAAAAGTTGACTACAAAACCTGATTGCCCCGAAAAGAGGGACAACATAGGGAAACCGAAAACATTTGAGAAGGAGGTGGCTTGAAAAACTTAACGGCTTTAAAAGAGGATCAAGCTTGACTAGCCGATCGACCTCAACCATGGGCTTCATTTGTGGGCCACAACTGCGGACCCTGGCACTGCCCTTGTGACCCCTAGCCTAGAAGGGGGCAAGGGAGTACCAGGGAAAGGAAGGAGCATTTGGCTATGCCAAAAGCTCCAGAGGCTCTTTGACAGCGTTCCTCAAGACTGTTACAATTCGGCCTGATCAGCAGAAATGTAGCTGAGCATCACGCTTCCCAGGCTCCGGACAGTTCCATCCAGACCTGAATGCTTTCAATATTGTGCAAATTGAGTTGCACAGGAGAATTTGTGTCTAAATTCAGGTCACCTTTGCTGGTCTGATGTGTATCCCTCTGAGATGGAGGCACTTTTTTGAAGTCACCATAAGTCCTTTTATTTTGTATGTTCTATTCATACAGCACACGTTTAGGTTAACTGCAGCACTAAATTTAAAGCATCCTATCTGAAAGAAACATGTTAGTGATAGATTCCTCACCTTAGGCATCAGACTGGATCCGGAAAGTTTTTGTCAGCAGTACCCCTGCGCGTCGGTAGGTATCATCGTGCAGCTCCCCGTATGTTGTTGGTGTCGTAGTCGCCGAGGAGGAACATATTTACAATGATCAGGAATGGGCAACTCATCTGCTAGCTTACATGAGATTCATAGATGACATGTTCATCATATGGAAAGGAACCCAAGAATCTTTGGAACAACAACTAAAAAGATTGGATGAAAAAAATGAAAGAATCAAATTCACATGGAACATTAACGACACTACCATCCAATACCTCGACGTGGAAATCACATTGAAAAATGGCATCATCATGACGAACCTGTATCGGAAACCCACCGACAAGAACAACTTATTACATTACTCCAGCCACCATCCTCCAACATTGAAGGCACACCTCCCTTACAGTCAATTTCTTAGGGTCAGACGAGTGGTCTCGGAGGATCACGTATGCCAGGAACAATTACAAAACATGGCACACAGATTTGTAAACAGAGGTTATCCAGAAGACATGGTCCGTAAATCACAGGCCAGAGCCCAAATGAAAACAAGATCTGAATTACTAACTTACAAACCCAGCACCAAATCACAGAGAATAACATGTGTCAGTAAATACTCAAATGTGAGTTCCCAATTCAAAAGAATCATCTACAGGAATTGGCAAATAGTTAAAATGGAAAGCGATTTCAATGGCATATTTAGACCAGGAACCTTTGTTTGCTCACTCAAGAGGCAAAAACTTAAGTGATCTGTTAAAAAAACCCAAACAAACCATACCCCATCAGATATACAGAGGAACAGTACCGTGTTTAAATTGTGCCAATTGTCACAACATCATTAAGGGGTCGAACATCAGTCACCCTATGAAAGGAAACAAAATACCATTGAGGGTGAATGCAACTTGCGATACCACGAATGTGGTTTATCTTTTAAAATGCCCATGTGGAAGTGTGTATGTGGGACACACGGAAAGAAAACTAAAAGTTAGATTGACAGAACACAAGAGCAATATAAGAACCCATTCCACGAAATCCACAATAGCCATCCATTTTGAAGAAAAACGACACAATCTGAATCAATTAAGAGCTTGTGTTTTGGAAATTGTACCAAAAAAAGAAGGAACTCTGAACAAAAAGAATCTGTTGAAACGTGAAAATCACTGGATTTATTATTTGAACAGTCTCAAGCCGAATGGTTTAAATGATCGAACAGAATTTTTATGTTATTTATAATCCAGCATGTACATAACACACCACATACCTCAGCATGAACCAATAATATAGCAACTCGAAACCATGTGAGGTTCAGGAGCGCGTTGATTAATTTCGACCCATGATCTTTAAGCGTATCACGCACAACATTGAACAGATCCAGTTATATGAGTTGAAAACTTTATGTTTACCACACATAAAAGTAAAAAAGAAAAAAAAAACGATTAACTCCCATACTGCGCATGCGCAACCCACGCAGCGTCAGCGTTATCACTCCGAGTTAGAGAGCTCATTTTGTAATAGACCCACCCGCAGGCAGGAGCGGAAGGAAACTATCGCAGTAGCACAAGGTGAGCGAGGGCGAGAGGAAGCACAATTAGAATGGTAGAGATTTTTTTAACTGCGTAGCAGCATAGTTTGAAAGTCCATGCTTTACCTAACCACCGTTTAACGGATAGTTAAAATTCAGCGTTTTAGTATCACGGTAACCGAACGCACATTAGCACTAACTCGAGCGGGAGACAAACTTCGAGAGTAAGCACACACTATTAGGCGAGCAAGAGTAACTAATGCTATAACAATATGTAAACGGAACAACTGTTGATTTAAAGAAAGTTACAATGTATACTGTTTATTTTGTTTGTAGAAAATCCCTGACGAAGGTGAACTGTTTCACCGAAATGCATTGGATTAAATAGCTACAAACGATGAATGAAAAAACATTGTGATAACTTACAACAATGTGAAATACAATTCTACTATCAAACAACATAAAGGCTGATTTGAATTTTTTGAATTAAAACTGTAGCTGATTCAGCAAACATACTGGTGCCATGGGAGATGCACCTATGGTTCTATAGGTGTGCAACCGGTAAGCAAGTAGTCGCCGAGAAGACATCACTGGAGCTACTTAGATGCGTCCACGCGCGCTGACGTCAGTTCTTTCTTTTTCCGCACTAGCAGGCGCAGATCCAGAGAGAGCGGTATCCCCAGTCAGTTTTTGACGTAGTTATTTTTGGGACTTTAGTCTGTTTTTTGAGTCTTTAACTCCTGGTGTATAGGGATGCCCGGTTTGAAGTCTTGCGCGGCTTGTCCCCGCACGATGTCAGTGACCGACTCGCACTGTGAGTGTCTTTACTGCCTGGGGCGCGACTACGACTCTGAATCGTGCCCCGAATGCCAGGCCATGGCTCCTAAAACTTTGCGGTAGCGGTCCCGAAAGTTGCTGGAGGCCCGGGATTCTGCTCCACGCCGTTCAAGGTCCCGTGGGAGGTCGAAGGACCGGTCGCGGAGTCACCACCACCATCGTTCGACGAAGTCTTCGCACTCGCAGTCGGGTAAGGCGAAGCACAAGAAGTCGAAGCGTTGTCGCACATCGCCTTACCCTAGCCTGTCAGCGACATGGCTGAGAGTGTGGGTGGTGCCACCACCGCGGCTCCGGCGGAGCCTGCGCAGTTGCAGACAGCCTACCCGCCCTTCCGGGGTCCATCGGCGACTCCGGCCCTGCTTCAGGACTGTCAGCCATGGCCCACCTTTTTGGCCCATCGGGCCCTGCCAGCACGCCTCCGGCCCCGCAGGTCTGACTGGGGGTCCTCGCTTCTCTTCGTCGCCGGCCCCGATGTCATTGACGACTTCAGTCTCGACGCCGTGAGACCCCCATGGATCCATGCATGGATCCCAGCCAATGTCTGGTGTCCTTGTACAACCTCCACCGACGTCTACGGCACTGCCACCATCGTCTGACGTGGAGACGGCGCCGGACTGGTGTCGATCAACGCCGATACCGACGCAGATGGGAAATTTCTATCCCTTTCTCCATCACCTCCCTCTTTTCCACCTGCCCAGCAGGTTGGAGAGGACCGGGAGGGGTCTAAGGAACCTCTTGCAGCCCAGTGCGAGTTAGACCCGGACTGGGAAGAAGATTTGGAGGATGCAGGTGACATGGATTTTACTCCAGAACCTGGCACAGGGTCTCCTTCTACCGTGGCTACAGAGGAAGGTGGTATATATTCTGTGGTGTTGCGTAGAGCAGCCGAGGCTCTCAACCGCGAGCTCCCTACGGCGGCCGTCAGGACTAACCTCCTGACAGAAGTGCTCCGGCCAGCGTCTTCCTCTACGGAGCCGCTGCTGCCATTTAATGACGCACTTTCGAACGTTCTTTTGGGCACCTGGTCCAGGCCCAGCACACAGGCTCCTGTGGATAAGAACGGGGCCCGACGCCATCGCCCGGCCCCAGGAGACCCCATTTTCCTCTCCAAACACGCAACCCCTGAGAGCTTGGTCGTCCAAAGCCTCTGCGTCCCCAAGCGCATTCCCTTACGCACCTCCGGACAGGGAATCCAAGAAACTGGAACAGTTTGGGAAGAAAAGTTTTACTTCTGCCAGTTCAGGGCTGCGGTCTGTGAACACCGCATGCCTCTTGGGCCGTTATTCCCATTCTGTGTGGGACACGGTTGTGCAGGTGCTGCCTCAGTGTCCGGAGGAGGCCCGGACGGTGTTCTCCCAAGCTATTGCTGAGGGGAGAGACGCAGCCAAGTTAACAATTCGTTAACACTGCCAACCCGCTGGGCAAGGCGATTTCCACGACAGTGGCACTACGCCACCACACCTGGCTGAGGACAACTGGCTTTTCCGGGGATGTCCAGAACACTCTGATGGACATGCCCTTTGATGGCACGCGCCTTTTTGGTGACAAGGCAGACAGTGCGTTGGAGCGTCTTAAGGATTCACAGGCTACGGCAAGTCATTAGGCCTTTCGACCACACGCACTCCTTCCGCTTCTCGCTCCTTTTGTGGCCAAGGAAGGGGCGCCCAAACACGTTCGTTTTAGAGCCACAGGCTTGCGCAGCAACAGTCTCGGCACAGCCGCCGACGTGGGACCCGCCGAGGTGGGTCACGGGGCCAGGGGGCGGGTCAGTCCACCACCTCCCCTTCCGCCACTGCCTCCAAACCTTCCTAGTCCGGTGTTTCAGCCCCACCAAACGCCAGTGGACGGCAGGATTCGCCATCACCTCCCCCACTGGTGCACCATCACTAAGGTCAGGTGGGTTTTACAGATAGTCCGAAGGGGCTACTCTCTCCCCTTCGAGACTACCCCTCCAGCCATGCCACCTCAGTACCACTGCATGTCGGGGGATCACTTGGTACTTCTCCAGCAGGAAGTTGTGGCCCTCTTGGCCAAGGGGGGGGCCATTGAGCGCGTTCCGACGGCAGAACTAGGTTGTGGTTGTTACTCCATTACTTCCTAGACCCAAAGCAGGACAAGGGCCTGCTTCCTATCTTAGACCTTCGGAGCGTCAATCGCTTCCTCCGGAAGGAGAAGTTCAAGATGCTCACACTTACTTAGGTCTTGTCCGCCCTAGACCCACAAGACTGGATGGTAGTGTTGGACTTACAGAACTCTTATTTTTATATCCCCGTCCTGCCGGCCCACCGGCGTTACCTGCGGTTCACGGTAGGCCACGAGCACTTTCAGTTCACCGTGCTCCCTTTCGGCTATACCAGCGCCCCACTGGTGTTCACGAAAGTGATGGCAGTGGTCGCAGCTCATCTGCGCAGATCAGGGGTTTCAGTCTTCCCCCATCTCGACAACTGGCTGTTGAAGGCGGGCTCGCCCCAGGCAGTCTCCCACCTCCAGACTACGGCCGACCTCCTGCATTTGCTGGGTTCTCCAACGTGCTGAAGTCGCACCTGGTTCCCTCTAAGAAGCTCCTCTTTATCGGAGCGGTTCTGGACACAGCGCAGTTTCGGGTTTATTCACCCGAACAGCGAGTCCGGGACATTCAAGCTATGATTCCGAAATTTCGGCGTTTGTCCTGTGTTTCGTTCAGGATGACCTTGAGGCTGCTGGGCCACATTGCCTCTTGCCTCCTGCTGACCAATCATGCCAGATGGCATATGCGGGCTCTGCAGTGGGACCTGAAGTTCCAGTGGGCACAGCATCAAGGGGACCTGTCCGAGCATGTCGAGATCCCGGAGGGCACTGCACAGCAGTTGCAGTGGTGGCTTACTAACCAACATTGGGTCAGCGGCAGATCCCTTTCCCTTCCCCAACCGGAGCACACAGTGGTAACGGATGCGTCCCTCCTGGGATGGGGCAGCCATATGGGAGAGGCGGAGATCAGAGGCCTCTGGTCTCTGGCGGAGTCCAGGCTCCATATCAACCTTCCGGAGCTCCGGGCGATCCTACTTAAAGACATTCCTTCCCTCTGTCAAGGGGAGAGTAGTGCAGGTGTTAACAGACAACACCACTGCCATGTGGTATTGCAACAAGCAAGGCGAGTGGGGCCGTGGACCCTATGTCAGGAGGTTCTGTGTCTCTGGACATAGCTGGAACGTCAAGGAATTTCCTTGACGGTTCAACACTTGTCAGGATCCTTGAACGCCAGGGGGACGAACTCAGCCGCAGGTGCATGATGTATCACGAATGGCGTCCTCACTAGGAGATGGCGCAAGGTCTCTCAACAGCGGGGAGAGCCTTGGTTAGATCTATTAGTCACCGAAGAGAACGCGGAATGTCATCTCTTCTGCGCGTTGGAATTTCCAAGGCGGCACTCGCTCGGCGACGCTTTTCGTCACGAGTGGAGCTGCGGTCTATTGTACGCCTTTCCGCCTATACCATGTGATATCATTCTGGCAGCCAGGCGTCCCTCCACGAAATCTGTATACGCCTGCAGGTGAAACAAATTTGTGGCATGGTGCACCGCAAAGGCTGTGGATCCCCTTTATGCCCCTCTTTCAGAAGTTCTTTTGTTCTGTCTTTCTCTGGCCCAGCAGGGCTCTGCTCTGGGCAATATTAAGTACTATCTTTCTGCGATTTCAGCCTTTCTCAGGCTCCCAGGATCAGCCCTCTCAGCCAGGGGTCCCCCAGGGTCAGTGATGCACTGTTACACCCTCCGCGGCACTAGGGCGGCCGGGTGCAGTGTGTTGAGGCCCAATGTAATCCTATGGAGGATAGGGGGTCTCCGGTTGGTGGCTGCTAGCAGGCAGGCCACAGGGTTGTGGGAGCAAAGCGCCTAGGGTTTAGCTCAGGGCAAGTTGGGGACCAAAGTAGCACCAAAGGGGCACCCTCAGCGGCACTAGGGCGGCCGGGTGCAGGGTGCTGTTTTCAAGTCGGGTGCCCTGTTGTTTCCAATGGAGAACCTCCGGGACAAAAAAATATTGCAGGCTCGGGGACGAAGATCTTCTGGGTGCAACGCGACCACCACTTCGAGGGGTAAGTTGGAATGTTGAGGGTTGGTTTGGCAACTTCGAGTTGGGCTCTCAAGGCTGTGGGGCGTTGGGTGCAGGGGTGCCTTTAAGTGTCGGATGTCCTTACCCGCTCTTGTCGCGATAGAGGGGATCCTCTAGATTGAGGCTGCAGGTGTCGTCTGGAGGCAGGTCAGGGGTCACCGAATCTCTGGTCAGGATCGCCGGGGTGACCTCCTCGGGGGGTTTTTCCACTCTAGCTCGGGCCAGGTGGGTGCAGAGTGGACTGGATTCGCGGTCTCTGGCTGGCACCAGAAGCTGCAGTTTAAACACGTCCTGTGTTCACAGGAGAAAGAGTCTGGGAAGTGAAGACAGGCAGGTCCTCTGGGGTTTGCCCCTTAAATACTGTATTTAGGGGGTATTTAGGGGTCTTGAGATCAGAAGCCAATGGGCTACTGACCTTAGGGTGACTACACCCTTGGTGTGCTCACTCCACGTGGGGGAGTGAGCACAATCCCTAGTCCTGATTGGGGAGTGCCTGCCATCTGAAAGATGACTAGCACTGGAGCGTGTGCTTCACCTCTCCTCCCCCACCTGAGGGGTGGAGTTGGGAGAGGTGGGCACACCTCCTGGGCTGGCTAGTTTTTCCCGCCTGTCTTCCCGCCGAAAGGGAGGGGAGACAGGAAGGGGGCCTGCTCCTGATAGCAGGCGAGGCTGGGGGTCGCATTACAAAGGCAGCCAGGCCTTTGAAGCTCCCCTGCCACATATGGCTCTTCCTGGACTGGGGGAAAAGTGTGAACGCCTCTGCCCAGGAAAGGCTTTGTTTCTGGGCTCAGGGAGCGTAGGCTGCCACCCTAGGGGTCGAAAAACATGTCTCTTGGTGGCAGGCTGGTGTGTACCAGTCGGGGAACCCACCAGAAGCTGGTCGTTTTTCAGGGGGCATCTCTGAGATGCCCTATGAGTACATTTTTCATTAAATGCCACACTGGCATCAGTGTGGGTTTAATGTCCGAGAAGTTTGATACCATACTTCTCAGTTTTCAGTGTAGCCATTATGGTGCTGTGTAGTTCGTAATGACAAGCTCCCAGCACCATATACTCTTAATGGCAGCACTGCACTTACAATGCCTAAGAATTGGCTTAGACACTGTAGGGGTACAGGGCTCATGCACCTGTACCCTCACCACTGTCATAGGGCACCCAGCTAGAGGGGTGACTGATCTATGCAAGGGCAGTGGGTTATAGGCATGGCACACAGGGATGTGTGCTGTGTCGACTCATTTACTTTGTTCTGCACCAAAACACGCAGTCTGCAAAGGGGGGGGGGGGGGGCACTCCAAGAAAAAGTGCATCAGTAGTCTGGCCAAAAGTGGGGGGTTACTGCAACAGAAACCCACTTTCCTACAATGACCAGCTCTTTGTTGGCTACGTAGGCACCAAGAAAGGCTGGGCTGTGCACAAGAGGACCATCTCCAGCGGGGTCGTCTTGTGTATGAAGGCCTGTATTCTACCAGGGCGACAGCAGCTACTACTGCATTGGGGACACTGTGTCCCCCTGCAAGACATCTGTCAGCCAGCCACGTGGGCCTTGCTGCACACTTTTACTAAGCGTCGTAAGTCGTGTACAGAACTGATGTCCGCTCACAAGGGCGGCGTCTATGTAGCTACCGCGACGTCATTACGGCGACCAGGACGCCAACGATAGACGCGGAGTCGACCGACGCACAAGGGTACTGCTGACGAAAAACTTTCCAGATCCAGTCTGACGCCTGGGGGTAATTCTAAGGTTAGGAATCTATAACTAACCTATGTTTCGTACAGATATATCATTACCGAAAGTAAGTAACTTGTTCGATTGGGCTAGTAGAGTTTGGTATTCTGATTGCTGAAATCTGAGCATCTGCCTCTTTTGGAAGACCTTCTAACTCTGCAAAGGGGCAAGGTGACTGGACCAAACCCCCTCAACCTACATGTATGGAGATTGGGCGACAACTGAGTGGGCTCAATCTGTCCACAGAGATGGTGAATGTTATTCTTGCAGCTTGATGCACATCTCCCAAATCTATTTATTATAGTTGTTGGATGAAGTTTTTTCTGGTGCGAGTGCCACCAAATTGACCTTCTCAACTGGCTGATGGCAGACCCACTTCCGGTGTTGGTATTGCTGGGGTATCTATTCTAAGGTAAGGAATCTATCACTAACGTGTTACTTTCAGATGAACAAGTTACTTACCTTCGGTAACGATATATCTGTAAGAAACATTAGTTAGTGATAGATTCCTTACCGCCCCACCCATCCCCGTTCTGCGAACTGATTTCTAGGGTTAAGGTCATCCCTTTCAGGGCCCTAGTTTCAACACACCAGTGGTCAGTATCTTGCATGGCTCTGCGTTCCTGGTGCAGAAAGTAGTGTACATAACTGACGTCCGCGCGAGTGGGCGCATCTAAGTAGGTCCAGCGACGTCATCTCGGCGACTACGACGCCAACAACGACGTACGCGGAGCAGCACGACGACGCCTACTAACGTGCAGGGGTACTGCTAATGAAAACTTTCCGGATCCAGTCTGGCGCCTGGGGGTAATTCTAAGGTAAGGAAACTATTGCTAGCTAATGTTTCTTACAGATATATTGTTACCTAAGGTAAGTAACTTGTTCATTTCAAGCATTTTCTTTCAGTTTTTATTCAAATTAGTGAGATCGAGAAAGTGACCAGCAGGACTTGATTGAGGCCTGCAGATAAAGTATGATGTGTTTTTTATTGAGTAGTAAGTTTGAGATACTACATTATCTCTGCCAAGTATCATACATCTGTGGTTCGAATTTGGTATTTTACTACAGTCTCTGTATCACAGCTTAGATTGGAGAATGTCATGCAATTAGCTGAGCAAATAAGCCGAGTGGTGTATTTCTCTGCTTCATGGCCACACTGGTGTGGTTGAATTTTTTCTTCAGCTAGGCTCCAGCCAGAGTCCGTCATACTGAGGTGAGGTTGCTGCAACCAATAACAGGCTTTGGGCTTAGCTTTCACCCTTAGTGAACTCTTCTGTTGATGTCAAGGTAACTGGGCTGGCCACCGCTGACTCATATTTGGTTCACTGCTCAGCACAATCTGCCCAACTCCACAACCGGTTTCTCCGGCTACCTTCAGGCACATATATTTCAAACTTAAGTGCAGAGCCATTTGGCACAAAGAAGCCAAGGGCGAAGCGAGGAGATATGGAACTGGTAATGACAGTCCAGCTTCCATGATTTTCCTGAAGTGAAACAAACTTCCGCTACCCCCGGTATCTTGGTGAATCAACACCCATGCTCAAAAGAATGTACAAAATCATGCGAAATCAACGTCTTGTAGAGACAACTGGTTCGCTCAGTATCCGTTTCATGCTGAGGAGTCCAAAAAAGGCTAACATTTATTTTGGCTCCCAAAACAATCTGAAGTGTCAGCCAAGGACTTGATGTAAGGAGTTGGTTGTTGACAGACTAATGGATACGAACAAGGAAACTGGCCATATTGTGGTACAGTCTTCATTGTATACTCAACTTTCAGCATATCCCCCACACCACGAGGAAGCCAACTTTTGATGAGGGCATTGTGGAAGACAGACGGAAATTCACTATTTCAAAGATAGAAAGAAGACCAAGACTGAAGAGGTCTCAGTAACATTTCCACTAAATGAGAATATAGACTGAGTGGAACCAGACCATCGTGGTCAAGATGTCTTATTCAAACACATGATTGGTCAGTTGTCTCACTGAAGTGTCTCCTGCCCCCTTTAAAGTTACTGGATGGTGGTTTTCGACTCTGACCGTGCACTGAAGCCTGCTAAGCGGCTCCAGTTTTTTTAAAGACATGCTAAATTATACCCCAATTGGCAAGACCTTTAGCACCTCTAAGTCCCTAGTAAATAGTATCTCTGGTACCTAGGGCATGAGTACTAAAGATAGTCCCTAAGAGCTGCAGCATGCTTTGTGCCATCCTAAGGGCCCACCACCAATCATATGGAGACTGCTGTTACAGGCTGTGTGAAATGGTGCAAACAAATGTGAAAACACGACATGGCACACACTCTGTGTACCATGTCCACACACTGCTTGCAATATATGTAAGTCACCCCTACAGCAGGCATTATAGCCCTAAGGCATGGTCCATTGTATTGCACCTGAGGACATAGCTACATGAGCAAATATACCCTTGTACTGTCTGTAGGAAGGTGGATACCTGACTATGGTTACCCCCAACTTTTTTGCCTAGTGTTTAGCTGGTTTTCGACTTAGTTGGCCTGGGATCCTGCTATTCAGGGCCCCAGGCTATCCGCTCTCTCTGTAAAATGGACTCCATGTACTCTAGTTACATCCACAATTGGGAATTGTTTCACCTTGTCAGCCCCTGTAGAAGTGTACCTTAGGTACTCAGGGCATAGGTGTAACCCAGGCCTACCAGGGGCTGCAGCGTGTATTATGCCACCCCTGGCTGGCCACTCAAACTGACAAACTGGCTAATCACTCAGCTGGGGCAAGGTTGGGTAATCACCCCTTGCTTAGGTATAGTATTCCTATATCTACCCTTAAAATATAGACACACAGTAACCTATAAGTCACTCCTATGGCAGGCCTTAACAATCCTGGAGGCAGAGTGCTTGGTTATGTGTGAGATGGTGCTCTAGCATGAGCTGAGCCTGCCTGCAGCTTGCGGAACCATGTCCTTATAGCTGTTCTATGATATTGCCATACCATATACTCTTAAGTGCATTAAAATCCTTGCGGTTGAATGCTAACTTTGGTTTGGCTTTATCTAAACATGTTGTGTAAGGTGTCATACGCTTTGGAATACTATCCCCTCGCCAATTCTGGTGACTGGGGTAGCATTCCACCCTTCTAGAGGGAGAAGACATGTTAAAACGACTGTACCCGGTTAAAGTTAACCAGAGCCCCAGCATCACAAAATGGATCCTGCTGCCACAGACACAAGTCTGACCTCCTGCTGCTGGGAGTCCTTCCAGTCAGGGAGGCTCGGACAATAGGTTTCCTGCCTGGGGAGGTGCGAACACCACCCCAGACAGGACTTTGTGTATTGGGACAGGGAGGGCTGAATAGAATGAGACACTGCCTGGGGCACACTAGGTGCTCCTTGCATACCCCAGTTCAAACCGATTGCTGGGCCACTCCAGCCCCAGCTCTGGCGCAAAACTGGACAAAGGAAAGGGGGTGTAACCACCCCCCTTCCTGCTCCCACCCATAGGAGGGACCTAGAAAGTAATCCAGCCCCTTTTAGTTGTATAAAGGTAGGAGCTGAGCCCCAGGACTTTAGATTTGATCCTGAACTGAAACTTGAAACGAACCTCGGACCCTTCGACATTCAACCGACTTGAAGACTGAAGAATATCCCTTGTGGCCAAGGAGTGACCACCCTGGGAAACCAGGCACCATCCAGCAACTCGGCGGCTTGCTTTGTTCCCGTTCCCGCCGGAACTCGAGCGCAGAGCCTGACAAGACCTCGACTCCAGGACTCCTCTGACCCCACTGCACAACTCCAGCACAGCTGAGCTCCGTGGAAGGCGTCGGAATCCGTGGAACCAGGCAACTTGGAAAGTCTTCAACTTGCTAACAGCGCAGCTCCTGAGGCATCCTCGAAGCTGTGCACTGGGGACTGAGACACCCCGACACCGAGCTCCACCTGCACCGAAGACCAGCCCTCCACACTCCACGAAATATGCGTGGGGCCCTTCTGCTTGTGTTCTGCTTGACGCGTTGTCCCGGTTGCTTGGATCCACCCGGACATCTTCCTCCTGGTCGCCTGCAGCATCTTCTTCCAAGGCTCCATAGGAATCAACGAGACAACCCGACACACTTTGACACCTATGCACCCGCAGCCCGTGGGTGAGGTAACGCGAGTACTTCGGTGCTCCTGTAGAGATTGACTATCCTAGTGTCTAGTTTTGTTAGTTGTACATTCCTAGTTAGACCCGGAGTGTCCTAAATCTTCGATTACTTACCTTTAAAGTTCCCATTGACTTTCTATTGACTCTCGCGTGAGGGTACTGACACTGCACGCGCCGCCTGTGGGCCTCCCACTCCTAACCTAAGGGTCAGATAGTGTAGCCCCAGCGATTCTCTATGCCCTAGGCCTTCTCCATTCCCAAGTCGTGGTTCTTATACCACTTACTTAGTATATGGTTTTACGCGCCCCTAGGGCCTAACTCTAAATTGTGCTATTTAAAGTAATTCTAAGTGTAACTTGTTATGTGCTTTTGCCTCTGACCTCGTAAAGAGTTCAGAGGAGTGTGTTAGTGAATAAATACATATATATTTTATATATATATATATCCTGTGTGGTGTCCTTTCATTTGGTATTCAAGGGGTTACATATGGTAAAATAGCTGGCTTTACACGCCCTCAAGAGTCTTTTAGCCTAAGACTGTTCTGGCCACGCTACCACTAGGATAGCTGGTCTATAAGGTTGACTTACAACCATCACCATAAGGGTTGTTTGGACTGGTGCAAGGTGCTCACTAGGATAGTAAACATCATATACCAGGCCAACTTCTCACACTGTCTAGTTCAATTACTAGATTGTACAAGCCAATAGGTAAGCCATCTTAAGTATATGTACTGGGCACTGGTCATTACAAGTTTCCCAGCTAACAGATAGCTTTACTGAAACCTATGGTGTTTGATATCAAACATCTTGTCTTAATAAATCTGTACTGTTGCCAGTATTAGATTTATTATGACATGCACCAGAGGGCACCTTAGAGGTGCCCCCTGAAAACCTACCACGGACTAGTGCGCTGGCTGACTGGTATCTTCCAACCTGCCACCACAGACTTGTTTTTGACCCCCTGCAGGTGAGAAACCGTGCTCTGAGGTCAGAAACAATGCCTGTTCTGGAAGGAGGTGTTAACACCTCCAGCAGGATGGCTAGTGAATCTGCATAAAAAGGCCAGATGCTTCAATGCCTCTGCCGCCTTTAATATGCGACCCCGGCTTGCCCCATACCTGGGAGATGGCACACCCTGCCCTGAGGCCCATCTGGCACCAGGACAGGCAGGAAATTAAATATGCGAGAAGGCGTGTTGCACCACCAGGCTAGTCATACCCCTAAGGTGAGCTGCCTGATGTGCTCCTTGAAGGAAGAATTCCACCATCTTGATTTTGATGGAATTAGGAACTCTGGGACCGGGTTATGCCCACTCCCTACAGGAGGTTATCATATAAGGGGTGTAGTGACCCCAAAAATAAATGTGCCCATTGGCTCCTACCCTTCACTCCCATTAAAGCCTCTAAATTCAGTATTTAGGTGCCCCCTGGCACCAGGAACGCAGAGTTCGAGGCATGTGGGCTGCTAAATTCATATCTATTGCATAGATCGCCGCCTAGTGTTGGGTCTGGATGATTGCACATTGTTGTCCTGGAAGAGTCTTCAAAGTATCACGAGATAGGTGGCTCCTCCCCTGGACTACAGTGCGCATGGGCATCGACTCCATCCCCAGATTGTTTTTTCCCGCCATTGGGTTCGGATGTGATTTCGACGTCTCCTGTTCGGAATCGATAAAACAACTTTGAAGGCCACAAGGCTTTCTTTACTTCGTCGGTATTGTTAGTGTTCGGTCTCGTGTGTCCTCCTACTCTTCGAGTCGGATAACTGTGGAGTCGGGTGACTCTTCGGTCATCGAGGCCCTGTCGACGCAGCAAGACCCTGACGACGCGACGATGGAACGGGGCCCGTTCAAGTACTGCCCCGTGTGCGGTTCGAAGTACCCACACATCGACGTGCATCCTGTATGCAACAAGTGCCTGTCGCCGGACCACAACGAGGCCAACTGTATGGCCTGTTCGAGATTCAGGTCGAAAAAGACGCTCAAGATTAGGCGCGTGGCGCGCCTCGAGGCCCAGCGATCGGCGCCGGTGGACATCTTTGGCGACCCCGAAGCAGACGAGCAAGAGCTTCAACTGCAAATCTCACCTACATCGGCGGAGGTCGAGGCCGACTACGGAGAACCCGTTGAGGACCTGGACCTAGACGAACACGTCGAGGAGGTAGGGGCCGACGAGGAAGTTTATGGGGCCGCGGAAGATAGCTCGGAGGAAGAGCTATGCCCCGTGCATACGTTTACTAAGGCTCAGGTCACGGGATCGCCACACGGCCTTACCCACGACCCTACTCCTCAGTCCTCGGCCCCGCCTCCTGGCCCTCCTACAGACATACCAGCGGAGCCTCCATTACACAAATCGAAACCGAAACCATCGGAATCGAAAACAACAAAGATGGCCGACAAACGATCGACACCGAAGACGTCTGGGACTACATCGAAACCGTAGTCTTCGGAGCCCTCGAAGCCGCAGAAGGCTGTCGAACAGGCTAAGGTGCCGAAAGGGGCCAAGGAGGCCGGCTCGAAGAAGTTCGTCGAGCCAGTGTCGAGTAAGGTGGTCGAGTCGAAGTCGAAGAAGACTGTCGAGCCACCTTCAACCAAGACTGCCGCACCGACAGGCAAACGGACAGTCGAAGCGAAGTCAGCGAGGGGCACCGAGCCGAAGTCTGGAGCCCCGACGCAGACAGATAAATCTGCTGCTCCAAAGTCTGCGACGTCGACGACTAAGGCCGGGACGGTGAAGCAGAGCGCAGCTGTCGAAGGTGCGTCCGCGCCTCCGCCACCCAAGGAAAAATCGTCGACGCTCGGTTCTTCCCCTGCGGGTGGACAGAGGTCGTCGGTCGGATCGACGAAGCCGTCCGCTTCTTTTACGAAGCAAGTCTCGGACTCCCTAAAACGGTTGAGAGACAAGGCGTCGGAGCCGAAAACACCTTTGGTACCGAGGACAAGTGTTCCACTGAAGAAGACTTCCATGCCGATCCTCTATACTCTACCACCGAAGGTGGCGCCGAAGGCTTTTGCACCTTGTACGGTGCCCGAGGACTCGGAGCCATTGAGGCAGACTCAGCTGAGTGGAGGCTTTGGTCGACCACCTTTATCTGACGACCAAGAGGAGCATTTGATCGACGCCGACACGGGTAGATTAACGCTCTACAAGAGGAAAATTACATCCCAGCCAGTGGAATCCTATGTAATACCTCTAAAGAAGAAAAAGCCTGCACCAGACACGCCAGAACTTGTTGAACCCCTTCCACAACGGCCTAGGCGGAGTCCTACCCCTTCACCCACTTGCTCAAATGGAGATGAGGATGAACAAGATGAGGGGTATAACTTCCCAGACAATACTGACCCTGATGGGCAGCAGGACTCATGGGTACACTCTGGTGATCAGGGGGACCAACAGGTGGTCGGTGACCCACAGATGTATGGGGTGAAAACTTCTCCAACTGAAGACTCTGCGGCGTTTAATGCTTTAATTGAAAGGGCGGCTACAAACCATAAGGTGGAGATGCATGCCGACCCTGTGGAAGTTGACTTTTTGTTTGATACTTTCTCTGCATCAGAAAAAACTGTGAAGACACTTCCAATGCTTAAGGGGGTTCTCAAGCATGCCACAGACATTTTCAAGGAACCCACCAGAGCGAGGGTAGTGAACCCACGAATTGAAAAAAAGTACAGGCTGGCACCTGGGGACCCTACTTATATACGAGGCCAGTTGTCTCTAGACTCTTTGGTGGTCTCAAATGCCCGCAAAAGGGCGAATTCGCAGACAACGGGTGAAGCTCCTCCCCCGGACAAAGAGTCAAAAGTGCTGGAGGCAGGGGGCAAAAGGGTGGCTGCGCAGGTAGCCAACATATGGCGTATATCTAACACACAAGCCCTATTAGCCAGGTATGATAGGGCGCACTATGACACCTTAGAGCAGCTCTTACAACACCTTCCAGACGAGTTTAAAGAAGGAGCTGAGTTGCTGATACAAGAGGGCAAGCTCATTTCTAACGCTGCAATTAAATGTGCGCTAGACGTGGCAGATACAGCGGCAAGAGCAGTCAACACAAGTGTTATGTTGAGGCGTCAGGCATGGCTCCGCATCTCAGGGTTCAAGCCAGAAATACAGACGACTATCCTCAACCAGCCCGTCAATCCAGACAGACTGTTTGGGCCTGAGGTTGATACCACCCTCGAGAAGATCAAAAAAGATACTGAGACGGCGAAGTCCATGGGGGCACTTCAGTCTCAGCAATTCAGAGGAAATACTTTTCGTCGCTCTAGTGAGCGGGGTGCTACCAGAGGACACTTGGCACAGCAGTCACATTTCGGCAGAGGAGGCGCCCAGGCCTCGTACCCAAAACAGAATAGAGGTGGTTACAGAGGCAACAGCGCCAAGGGCAGAGGCAACAATAGTTCCCGTTCCTCTGCTGCCAACAAACAGTGACTCTCTGTCACTGCCCCCCGACCATCCAACACCTGTCGGGGGGAGACTCCAGCAGTTCCTGCCAGTCTGGACGTCCATCACCACAGACAGACAGGTGGGTAAGGAAACGTATCCAGTTCGGTTGTTTGGAGTTGACGTCCACTCCACCCAACATACCCCCAAGACAACGACCTATGTCAGCAGAGCACTTGCACTTATTGCAGCAAGAGGTTCTTGTGATGCTGCAAAAAGGCGCAATAGAGCTCGTGCCGGTGGAGGAAGAAGGCACAGGGGTTTATTCCCTGTACTTCTTAATCCCGAAAAAGGACGGTTCACTCAGACCCATTCTGGACCTACGCCCCCTCAACCTGTACATCCTCTCAAAACATTTTCATATGTTAACACTGCAGCAGGTTCTTCCATTGTTAAACCAGGGAGACTTCCTCGCAACCTTGGACCTCAAGGATGCTTATTTTCACATACCACTCCACCCATCCCACAGAAAATACCTCAGGTTCACCATACAGAACAGGCATTACCAGTTCAAGGTCCTACCCTTCGGAGTGACCACTGCCCCCAGAGTGTTCACAAAGTGTCTGGCGACCGTGGCGGCGCACCTCAGGAGACAGAACATACATGCCTACCCTTACCTAGACGACTGGCTCGTTCAAGCAAAGTCGGAACAGCAGTGCGCCGCAGACATGTCCCACACAATTCACCTCCTTCACAGTCTGGGGTTCTCACTGAACTATCCAAAGTCGCACCTTCAGCCAGCCCATGTGCGGCAGTATCTGGGCGCGACTATAAATACTCTGACTGCTACGGCTCAGCCGAACCAGGTGAGGATCGACAACATCCAGTCGCTCATCCAAAGGTTCAGACCGCAACACTCACTCCCAGCGAGAGTGTTTATGCAGTTGATAGGCATGATGGCCTCCTGCATCTTCATAGTCCCGCACGTAAGGTTGCATATGCGTCCGTTCCAAGAATGCTTGGCGCATCAGTGGACACAGGCTCAAGGACAATTAAAAGACCTAGTGTTGGTGACCGGTTGGGCATACAGCTCTCTGCATTGGTGGAATCCACACAACCTTTGCAAGGGCCGACCGTTCCAGGAGCCTGTGTCGCAGATCATCATGACGAAGGACGCTTCTCTCCAGGGATGGGGAGCTCATGTGCTCCACTACACGGTGCAGGGACCATGGACGACACAGCAAAAGAAGATGCACATCAACTATCTAGAGTTGATGGCAATCTTCATGGCACTCAAGTCCTTCAAGGTACATCTGTGCAACAATGTCGTGTTGATCCGGACGGACAACATGACTGCCATGTACTATATCCAGAAGCAGGGGGGTACGCACTCTCCACAGCTGTCTCATCTGGCTCAGAGCATGTGGAAGTGGGCCATTCAGAGGAACATTTTCCTCATGGCGGAACACCTCCCGGGCAAGGACAATCAGATGGCGGATCTGCTCAGCAGGGACAGCCATCAAATGCACGAGTGGGAGATACATCCATCAGTACTCCGCCCGTACTTCCAGCAGTGGGGTCATCCAGAGATAGACCTGTTTGCCACAAGGGAAAACGCAAAATGCCAAAGCTTTGCCGCCAGGTTCCCTCACCCACAATCGCAGGGCAATGCGATATGGATGAACTGGTCAGGCAGATTTGCGTACGCTTTTCCCCCAGCACCTCTAATACCGCTGGTGGCAAGAAAGCTAAAGCAACACTCGATGACACTCATCCTGGTTGCTCCAACGTGGGCACGCCAACCATGGTACACCACGTTTCTAGAACTCTCCGTGGTACCGCATCAAAGGCTGCACCTCACACCCAGACCTTTGACGCAGAACCATGGCGACATTCAGCATCCAGATCCGCACCAGCTCAATCTGGCGATCTGGCTCCTGAGGTCTTAGAGTTTGGCTACCTTAACCTGCCTCCAGAATGCATGGACATCATCAGGGAGGCACGGAAGCCCACTACAAGAGCTTGCTATGCAGCAAAATGGAAGCGGTTTGTCATTTATTGTACAGCACATAACATAAACCCGCTAGATGCATCCATTCCTAACATCATCTGCTATTTGTTGCATCTTTACAAATGCAATCTAGCGTGCGCTTCCATTAGGATACACTTATCCGCCATAGCGGCTTATCTTCAAAACAGGCAGCATCTCTCTGTTTTCAGGGTGCCTGCCATTGAAGCTTTTCTAGAAGGGCTGAAGCGGGTCATTCCTCCCAGGACCCCACCCGCTCCAGTATGGAATCTCAACGTGGTCCTCACTAGGTTGATGGGCCCACCTTTTGAGCCTCTACATTCGTGTGAGGTTCAGTTCTTGACATGGAAAGTGGCTTTCCTCATTGCTATCACGTCTCTAAGACGTGTTAGTGAGCTACAAGCGCTCACAATACAAGAGCCATTTATTCAAGTCCATTCAAACAGGGTAGTGCTCCGCACTAACCCCAAGTTCCTTCCAAAGGTGGTGTCACAGTTTCATGTCAATCAGACGATTGAACTGCCCGCATTCTTTCCAAACCCAGAAACAGTAGCGGAAAGAATGCTCCACACGCTGGACGTTAAAAGGGCATTAATGTACTACATTGACAGAACACAACACTTTAGAAAGACACAGCAACTTTTCGTTGCCTTCTCAGCACCGCACAAAGGCAACCCTATTTCCAAAGCTGGAATAGCCAGGTGGATCGTTAAATGTATTCAGATTTGTTATCAGAAGGCTAAACGCACTTTAACGGTCCCCCCCAGGGCGCACTCCGCACGCAAGTTGGGGGCCTCCATGGCATTCCTAGGTGACATTCCTTTGGAAGACATTTGTAGAGCAGCCACGTGGGCTACACCACATACATTTACCAAACATTACTGTGTAGATGTGCACTCCAAACAGCAGGCAGCTGTAGGACAGGCTGTTCTCAAAACTCTTTTTCAGACTTCTGCAGATGGCACGGGCGGCCGCCGCTAATGGGGGGACTGCTATGTATTCTATGCAATAGATATGAATTTAGCAGCCCACATGCCTCGAACTGAATATGCTACTTACCAGTATGCATCTGTTCTTGGCATGTAGGGCTGCTAACATTCATATCGCCCACCCTCCTCCCCGGCGCCTGTAGCAGCTGCAGATTACTTCTTGCATTTCATCACTAGCATGGACATAATTTCTACTATCGCACTCCATCTTTGCCACAATGGCTAAAAACAATCTGGGGATGGAGTCGATGCCCATGCGCACTGTAGTCCAGGGGAGAAGCCACCTATCTTGTGATACTTCGAAGACTCTTCCAGGACAACAATGTGCAATCATCCGGACCCAACACTAGACGGCAATCTATGCAATAGATATGAATGTTAGCAGCCCTACATGCCAAGAACAGATGCATACTGGTAAGTAGCATATTCATTCCCCTGACATAAGAAGAACCAAAAAAGCAAGAATTGCCGACTAACTGCACTAGGACGGCCGGGTGCAGAGTGCTGAGGCCCAGTGTTAGCCTATAGGGCTAGTGGGCCGTCGGTTCGTGACTGCTCTCGGGCAAGCCATTGGGTTGAGGCGAGCAAAGCTTTCGGATAGTCCTGCCTAAACCCGTCTAAACCCTTATCCGTGCATGGCAACTTGACCACCATTTGATCGCCACCCTCTCTTTTCAAATTGTACACCGTATTGATCGGCACTATCATGGAAATTAATGTAAACTGCCTTGTCTCCCACTACAATTTGTGCACGCACAATACCTTTCATGTCACCATTGTCACCTATGTAAGATATCGTATATGTATGGTCTGCCCAACCATTAAAGCTAGTCTCCCTCTTCCTTCTCCTCTACTTCTTCCTGATACTTTTCAATTGCCTCTGTAAATAGATATGATTGTACCCAATGTCATGTACTATACCTACGCAATCTTGTTTTATTAGTAAGTCCTGATGATGATCCCATGACTCCTTGCCATAGGGATCGAAACGTCGTCGACACCCAATGTACCATATGTATCAGAAACAATGTGGATTATGTTGTACAATGGTACTTTAATGCGATCTAATTCTGCTTAACTGTATGATATGCAGAAACTCCCGCTCTTTCCTCGCCTGCAAACCTTTCCCCCAAAAATTTCTGCTGTGTGTCTATGTATGCAAGTTGGATACAGGCTGTGTCCCACTTGAAACTGTACTTGATTTTACTTCAATGCATTTACTTGATTGATTAAAACTTTGTCTGGCTGGACAAAGAACATATCGACTATTCAGCTTATGTTTATTATTTGCTTGAACTCCGTAACTGTCTAGGGACCACTGTCTTTAGTAATAGCTTACGTACCCAAGGTCCCTGTCGTATTGCCTTTGGGTTCTCTTGTTGTGTAAAATTACAATCGGTGCAAAGCATGTGTATCTATAGCACGCATGCCTCAAACGGATTGTTGCTTACCCTGTAAGCATCTGTTCTTAGCATGTAGTGCTGTAGATTCACATGCGCCATCCCTCATCCCCAAAAACCCGGTGTAGGTTGCAGTTTATATACTTTACATACGTACATCATATTACTGCATGGGCATCACATTACTGATACATATTGCTACTCCATTCTCACCTAACTATGGCAAAACAATCTGGAAATGGAGTTGATGACCATGTTCAATATTAACAAGATGAAGAGTCATACAGCCTCATGACTCTAAGAACAATTCTTGGGACAACAATATTTGTAAATATCCAAGCCCAACACTAGATGGCGGACTTGTCAACACGTGTATCTACAGCACTACATGACAAGAACAGATGCTTACGGAGTGAGTAACTTAATCCTTCTCGCTCAAACGGTTCAAAAGTTACCATAAATGCAGCAATAAGTTTTGCTGTGGGCTGTAATGTCCTTTGCAAAACTGGACTGTCCAGCTTTCTGTTGGTTATTGCTATATGTAGGTGTTAAACTGGTTCTAATGAGGTGCAACCAATTCCCAGACAGTGTTACCAAATTTAAAAATGTCTAAATAATGAAGTAATACTACTACAAAATTTGCAGCTTTATTATGCATAAATTGCTTTTTCTTGCTGCATAATTTATACAAATCTGTCTCAGAATTGGCCCTCTCTTGCCACATAATTCCAAGGTCCCTGACAATGATAAATGTTGATCCCTAGGTACCAAAATAAAATCAATTTGTACTTCAGCCTTGGGTTCAGGTGCATCTAAAGAAGAAGCCTGCAGCTCTGTTGTAAAGGGACAATGCAGGATTTGGCCCAGTTTAAGGCCAGAAAGAGTCGCAAATTTGATCAGTACCGGAGTGATAGAAGACATGTCTATATTTGACTCTTGGATATATAGGAGTAAGTCATCAGACCGCTTGTGTCCTGCACGGATCGGTATCCCCAGTATATTCCTAAGATCCATAACAGGGCTGCCAGCGGCTCCATTGCCAGAGAAAATAACAAGGGTGAGAGCGAACAACCTTGTTGGGTGACTTTCCTAACTAGCCACGAGGCTGAGATGCATTTCCCAGTGTTCACCCTTGCTGCTGGAGTGGAATAGAGGATATGTATCCATTTCTGCCAAGAGTGACCTATTGCGCATAAGCAAAGCACTCTGTGCATATAACACCAATGTAAGGAATCAAAAGCTTTCTCCAGATCAAGAGAAAGCTTCTGGGAATAATGCATCTGGTTAGTCTTTAGTATGCCATAATCTACAGAGATTAAGTGAGGCGTTAACACTCAGCACAAATCCTGCTTGGTCCTCATGAATTATGCTGGCCAATTCTGGTTGTAATCGACAGGCCAGTGGTTTAGTCAAGATTTTATAGTCCGTATTCAAGTGGGATAAGGGACGGTAGATGGCTAGGTCTGTGGGGTCTTTGTGCGATTTTAGCAATGTGATGCTTCAGTGAGGTTTGGAGGCAAAGAGCCAGTGGTGAAAACAGCATCATACAATGTTGTCAGTCATGGCACTAAGGATTGGGTAAAGTGGGTATAAAATAGGTAGATCGTCAGTTCCTGGTTTTTAGGTCGAGCGACCTATCTCAATGCGCATGCGCATTGAGCGGGAGCGAGATATATAGGCGCTTAAACAAAGCTTACCGAGATCGGGCGATTCCATGGTGATTCCATGGCGATTCCATGCAGTGCCCGTGAAAAGGAGCTCAATGCGCAAGCGCATTGACATAGAAAAGCGCGTGCACAGGAAAGACAGCCATCTGCCGCCAGCAGCTTCACTTCAAAGGGATCATTTCGCACTCTCAGGCATTTCTCCTCCCTAATTTAGTCACTGCCGACGGCCAGCCGTACTTTCACTTTGACGGCGCCAGGCCGTCTCTTGTTAACTCCAGGTTCCGCCTACTGCACTTCATCCACTACCCGCATGATGAGATTGTCTACTGCACTTATCCGTGCCAGCGCTGCACTTCAGGTAAGAGACCCTCCTTCAGCCCTCGCTCAAGAACCTTACGCCCTTAGTTCTCTTTACTCAACCTGCGTCTCAATTTTACATTCCCTTCACAGCACGCTTACTAAGACGGACCCGTCCTGAGACGTGCCCGTGTATTATTATATTTATTTCATTTTCCTCACCGAGGAAACAGCTTCCATCGATATCATCATTACCCCTACTCCAACCACGCTTGGCGGTAAGATGACGTGCAGTCCTTTGCTTTGTGCTTTACACCATCGTGATCGCCCGTGCCTTATACCCCGTTTCCCACACATGCTTAACGTTTCCCGCTCCTTTTCCACAGCGCCATTTGACACGGGCCGCTTTTTACTCACAGGTACTGCCCCCTTTCTCATTTTTCTCCTCCTTACATGCTGTCCTTTACCTCTTAATTTCTCTTTTGCTCCCGCTTTTTATTGGCAATCCCTATTCCGTCAAACTTAGTTTACTTGTTTTGAATACTTGCCTGTCACTTTTTAGAGTCTATTTCGATCTAGATCAGTTTCTAGATGGTCCACTAATACTTATCGAACTGTAGCATTTTTCTGTATTTGGGTAACTCTACAACTCTAGCCTTCTTCATTATCTATGTAGGAAATGGCCATGCAAAATCCGTTTGGTTTTCACTTAGAGACAACACGTCACCATCGTGAACACACCCAGTATGCCTCCAGACTATGCTTTTATTGTGTCTTCTCTTAGGTTTCTCTTCTGTGGTATCTACAATGTACCCTCTTTCTGTTTCTGTTAATCAATTTGTGTAACTTCATTCACGACCGATTTCCCAGCCGGTTTGTCTTTTGTTTTGCATTGGAGGTATGCTCCGCATCTGACCCTGCTTAACATATACTTAGACTGTGTAGTTTTTCAACATATTGAATCGTTTCATTAATTGTTTATCACCGCATTGGCCCTCTGAACCTTAAATTTTGAATTCTATCTATTTTGCCTCCCAGATGGAATACTCACCGTACTTTTAAATTCATGTTCTACTCCCCCTTTTTACGCCTCGTAGTCCTCCAATTTTCTGACGCACTTTACGCCATGTGTTACCCCGAATGTAGTGTTCCTTTTCCTGTGTTATGTATAGCCTCTGACGTTATAGTTGTCTAATTTTGCTACGGTTTTTCCTTTTTACATTTCTTAAATTACTCATCTGTCACCCCCAGCTTTTGCTCCATCACGACACGGGATGCAGCCACTGTTGAAATGCATTGTTAACGCGTTTTTAATCAATTAATACATGTTCAATTGATAAAATAGGATGTTGACGTGTGTCTGCTATAGGTGTCACATTTGCGAAAGTTATAACTATTGGCATTGTAAATGACAACGCTATTAATTTAGCTATTTTAAAAAACAACACATAAATAAAAAAATGTCATAAGACCAATAGCTCAAACTTTCCTAATGCGAGACCTATTGCATTTCCAATGCTTGTTCTCTCTTGGGGTAAGTCCTGCAGTAGCGATTTAATCTCTTGACCCATGCGGAGGGCAGTCAGGGCCTCCAAGGATAAACGACTCAGACTTATAGGAGCAACAAAGAGCTCAAACATGGATTTTGTTGCCTTTCCAAGAATGAGTCCACAACAAATGATCTCAAGCCACCAGGAGTTGGGAGCATCTAGTGGTTGTCACAGCAAAAATGCAAAAGGAGGGGGAGGAGCCAAGATGGCGACCGGGATGGCTGCATAAACGCTCGGCTCCGTGAGCCCTCTCACCCCGCACGTATATCCTGGCGATTATCCTGCGCAATAATTGCATATCTAAAGTTGGCGAAAGATACCGTTCACTTACCGTCTGCTCCTGAGGCTTCTCCGCGCGGTAGACCCGACAAACTGTCCCCGACTGTTTGGCGTCCTTCACTGTGCCGGGGCCGCGATCTCGAGTGAGGAGAGTATCTGGCCGCGACTGCAACAACAGCGGCCTCTGGCTGCGGTGGGGAGCCGGTCGGAGGGAACCTGAGATCCGCTGGCCAAAGGCGACAGTGCCGACCTACTCCAAATAGCAGATTGCCCTGCGGGAAGTGCGATACAGCAGGACCGGAGGGAAACCATGACCCTCGGCCCCCCCTCGGTGTGATGCCAGGGCATTAACAACTTCTCCCGGGACGGACGGGTGACTCCCGGGGAGCGGCAGAGTTTTGTTTAGCCCTTTGGTGACCCTCCATTGAGATGCCGGCTTTGATTTTTGGGGTCCTCCTGTGAATCCTGTTGCGTCCTGGTGTGGGCCCGGTCCTGCGGTGAGATGGAGAAGGAGGAGGCCATTAACGGCTGAGATGGCGGATGGCGCCCTTTTCCGCGCCCCTCATCCGGGCAGAGAAACCGCTGTACAAGAGAGTCCCGGGGGTTGGAGACGTGAGAAAGGGCCCACGTCCAGAGATGTACTGGCTGCATTAACAACCCTGCAAATGTCCCTGATCCGGGAGGCCCGGGAACTAGGAAGAAGGATGGCCGCCATTGTTGTTCCAACGTTTCACGTCGGCTTGGTTCAATCTTGTGTAGGCGCTGATCTGCCCGCCTCTGTGCCACTGACGAATGCCTCCGCTACGTTTACGTCCGTAGAGCCGCTGATAGACTTGGTTCATGTGATTACTGTGGGTACACCTGTTGCACATGTGATTGACTCATTGGGGCCCTTGTCTGCTCGGCGAGTGACAGAACGACATCGATCTGTGTTTTGGGCTGCCTCGGCGGTGTTTCATCGCTTGCCGCATTGTGTGATTCTTTTTCCATGGCTGGCGACACTGTGTTCGGACTGGAGGTTGTTATCGGTGTTGCTATTGACACAGGCAGATTTCCGCCATGCGTCTTCGGCGGGGTTCTGGTGGCTAACGTCCCATGGAGCAACGACACTTCCACATCCTCCTGGAACATTTGGACCCTTAATGCTATTTTGTATGCCGATTGAGACCGAGACGTACGTTGGTCCTATGAATAGAAGAGGCCAGGGGTGAGACCGTTTGGGACATGGTGGGACTCATTGTTGATTGATGGTGATTTAAGGGACACTCAGCGGGGATATAATTGATTGTGATGTAAATGGTTACTCTTTTTCGTAGTCCTTTTATCATTGCTGTCAGATGATTATTGCATGCGGTGGTGGGAAGGGGCCGGGTGGCCGGATTGATGGCCCTTCTCCAATAATTGTTCTCCTTTTTCTTTTCTTCTTCTCTATATTTCGGGTTTCTTAATTAGGGCGACAGGCACGCTGCTGGGGGGGTAGGCCGTAACCTTCTGCAGGGGTGCAGGGTGGGGGGTAGGGGGATGGGATTGTTAATTTGTCCTTTCTTTGTCTTTATGGCCCTTTGTCCTTCTCTTTTCGATGTCGTCGTCTTCTATGTTTCCTACAGTGTGTTTCGCTTTGTGGGATGGGGCATAGCTTGCAACGAACTGTATGTGTTTTTTACAACTATCCTGACTCAAAGGCCCTACCCCCATTACTTCGAATGCATGTGCACTGCTGGCGGGTTTTCTGCTTTTTGTTCACTATCGTAGGAGCGTGTATGATTGTACGACATTGATTTTAATTTTATTTTCCTTTATTGTAAAATGAACCTTCTTGGATCCTTATTCTCACATCGTGAATTTCCACTTATGTTATATCCTGGACGCTCATCAGACCTTGATTTCCGTGCTGCTGTATTTTTCTATAATGTGTTGTTTTATTTTCGATTTGAATAGCGGCCGGCCGGAGTGGTTGTAGGCCCATGTGAAAAAAATGCAAAAGGAAATACAATGATTGCATTCAAAACATGTAACCTTAGGGAGGCCATTCAAGACACCAACTCCAACAGTGACTACCACAGCAGATGCATCCCACAAGGGTTGGGTAGCGCATACAGGGAAGCTGAAAGTACAAGGACAATGCGTTGAAAAACATCAACTTCCTGGAAATGAAGTGTTCCTAGCTTTGAAAACCTTCCAAGCACAAATCGCATATTGAACAAACCATGTTAATATAAACAGACAACACAACAACCATTTTCGACCTGAAGAAACAGGGAGGCACAAAATTGTACACCCGGAGCAAACTAGAAATATGGGAATGGGCAATATCAAAAAGATCAGTCTCTACACTGTCCACCTACCAGGAAAGCAAAACATGGAGGCAGACTGACTAAGCAGACAAGAAAGCAGCTCACATGAATGGGAATTGAAACAAGAAACTAGTCAATAGATCTGTGCGCAACAGCAGAATGCCAACACTTAGCCTTCAGGTTTCCACACCAACAGACATAGGTAAATGCCTTGTCACTAAACTGGTAGGGAGATTTGCTTAAGCTTCTTCACAGATTCCACTAATACATGAAGTATGGTAGAAAGCAAGACAACCAGGGACAAACTTTATACTGATACCCCCTGAATGGGCCAGACAGACCTGGTTCTCGGATCTACTGGAGATGTCCAGGGGATAAATAATCGCTATCAAGGAAGAGCAGGACCTGCTAACAATTGAGAAGGGGAGAGTGTATCACCTGGAGTCAGCAACACTCAGTCTAGCAGCATGCCGCCTAAATACATAGTTTGAACACCTACAATTACTGCCCAGGACCATGGAAATCCTTAAGGAAGCAAAGAAACCAACTACAAAAAAGTGCTATGCAGCAAAGTGGAAAAGGTACATCCACTGGTGCACAAATGCAAAGAGAATTGAGACAAATACAAGACTAGACACTGTACTGACATAGCTCAGTTACCCTTTAAATAGCGGGCTAACCTTCTCATCCATAAAGGTACACCTAGCAGCTATAGTAGCCTACACCAGAGGCTCCTCATGTGACATCTTCTTCACCTCACAAGTAGTGAAGAGATTTCTAAAGGAATCAAAAAGTATTGCTTCACCAATGTCAGTCCCAGCACCAATATGGAACTTAAACAGTCTTTACGCCAATTAATGACAAAACTGTTTGAACCAATGCTCAAAACGGAGCTCGAGTCACTCGCACTAAAAACAGCATTCCTATTTGCTGTCACTTAACTGAGGAGAGTGACTGGACTGCAAGCACTAACAATACCGGAGCTGTACCTACAAATTCAGAAGGACAAGGTGATTCTCAAGACCAACCCCCAATTTCGACCAAAGATAGCTGTATGCTTTAACATGAAAGCAGCTTACTACCAGTGATCTTCAGGGATCCGCAAACACAAATGTAAAGGACCTTACACACCTTGGATGTTAGAAGAGCCTTACTTTACTATCTGAAAGAAACAAGAGTTTTGCAAAGGAAACCAGTTTGTATCCATTACAAAAGAAACCAAAGGATCTGCAGTAACAAAAGGAACAATCAAGATTAATTGTAGAAACCATACAAACATGCTATTCAGGGGCAGGAATGACACTACCCACATGCCCAAAAGCCCACTCATCAAGAAATAAGGGTGCAACGTTGGTGTCCTATCAGACGTACCCAGTAACAATATATGCACAGCAGCAACATGGGCATCCCCACACACATTCGCAAAACATTTCTGTGTGAACGCACTAATGAACAAGGAAGCACAAGTGGGACAAAAAGTTCTACAGCACCTGTTCGCAAATTCATCCTCATTTAATCTGTTCCAACTACAGGGAAGGTAAACAGCTACATAATCTAATGTACAGCACGTGAATCCAGAAAAGGATTCATGCTGCAAAACGAAATGGTTACTTGCTAGTAGGAGTAGTTTTGCAGCTTAGAGATTTTTGTAGCAGTACGGTGTGATGTGCAAAATCTTTTATACTTGGAAAAATCAGGTGCAATACATACCTCTATATACCTATTTCTGGCAGCAGTAGCTGCCTACTTGCAAAATGGAGAATTCATTCCTTTTTAAAAATCAGTCGTAAAGGCTTTGATGGGGAGGGGAGGTAAAAGAATATTACTGAGTGATCCTGTTACTAGCTTGTGACTTAAATGTTATCCTAACTTGCCTCATTGGTCCACCTTTTTATTCGGTGTATTATATTTCATTTCTGTTCTTGGAATATAGTTGTCTTGGTTGTAATGCCTTCTGTATGAGGAGTTAGTAAGTTAAATCATTTACAGACTGTGGAACCATATTTTCAGATAAACAGTGACAGCAGTCTTAAGCAGTCCCACATGTTTTTTGCCAAAGGTTGTTTTTCATATAGATCAGTCAATTGAGTCCATCTTTTTTAACAATCCTAAACATTTGCTTAAAGATCTGTACATTTTCTTGCTGTAAGGACCTGGCATGTACTTTGTGGAACACACTTTTATGCTACAAAAGACTAAGCAATTGCTTGTAGCCTTTTTTTTTAACCTCTGAATGGCGTTTACAAGCAGAAATTGCAAGGTGGATTGTAAACTGTATCCAAGCCTGCTCCATATGTTTGTGTGACATTCTATGGATATAAAGGAAATGATAGAAGCTAGAGTTTAACCAACATTCGTAAAACAAGTTTTTATTTCCTGCAAGCCACCACTTTAAAAAGGGAATTAAATAGGTTTACAGTCTATGATCAGCATATGATCTACTATATGTCCTACCGACGGCAAGCACTGCCTGACACACTCGTTTTGCAGATTATAGTAATGTAGATTTTCATGCGTCCCTCCTCTTTGATATAGGTGGAAGGGGAGGAGAGCGGTTTTCTTAGGTAAAATGTTTCCTTGTGCATTATGAATTTCAGGAGATTTAATCAAAAGTTGCACACAACCATGACACTCATTTTGATGAAAAACTACTTGTAATATTCCAGACCCAACACTAAATGATAAGAGTGCATAGGATTTGAATCTACAGCGAGACAGGCTCCAACATTCTGCTACATAAGTAACATTTTCTTGTTCACTCTAGTGATTCTTTAAGCAGTACACCAGAGTTCTCTTCCGTTATATTATCCACTTCTGAATCCTGTTCTGGCTATTTGTGACGTAGGCTTGTATGTGGGCGGGAAGTAGAACTAAAGCTTTGGAGACCACGGGCTAGGCCTGAACATGTGCTGATTAAAGGCAGTTTACCTCTCAATCTGGTGCTGGCTACCCATATGTAGGGCGTGAGGGGGCTTTAAATGCTAGAAGTTCAATAGTCTCCACTTTGAGTAAACAAATGTTTTATTGTATCTTCATTTTTAAGCACTCCTTAAATCGTGTTTTTTTCCCTTTTTTCCCACCGCAGAACAACTTGAGTAATCCTCCAACACCCCCATCTTCTCTTCCTCCTACCCCACCCCCATCTGTACAGCAGAAAATGGTCAATGGTGTGACCCCTGAAGACTTAAGGGAGCGGCACAAGGACTCAGATTCTGATGCATCCAGGGAAGCTGAGAGTCATAAGGGTAACTGACTTTTTTGAAAAGATGTGCTGTCAATGCCCTGTGGCGAGGCCTCACTGGAGTGAGCAGGAGTACTTGATTACAGGGCAATGCGCAGGCTGAAGGCACTTGTGTGTTTGGCAAGAGCAGTTAACTTGATACAAACAAGATAGCATCAGCCTGGATTGAACAGTGGATACTGGTGAAGGCACTCCAGTCTGCCTCTGACGGTCATGTAGCATTAAATACTATATCTTGTTAGAAATCATAGGCGCTATGGAAATGACATTGGAATGTTCATAAGAAAATAGGCCTTTAGGAAAGGGTCCACAGAGAAGGGACTTTAAACCATGCAACCTGGCATAGTAAAGTACATGACAAGAATGCCTAATTGTAAGTAGAGGACCTCACCCAGGGTTCAAGAATCTTTGTTGTTTGATATGAGGCATAGCAAATGCAGGGCAGCGAGGCCTTCCTCTGAGCAAAAGACAAAGTATGAGGGAGCCGAAATGCCTGTCGTACTGGTTGATTGGCCTAGGAAAATGCAGGGCAAGAATGTATCTTTCTGAACAGATGAAAATATTTAGGGAAAAAGGATGCACTGCTTGAGGGATTCTCATTGCAAACGTACAAAGGAAAAATGCCTGCTATGTAGAGGGCTGGATACCGGAATCTGTGCTCCTGTGGGGATGTTCCTTAAGTATGATGGAGATCAGAAAGGCTACAAGTGGGCAGGGGACAGCATAAGGAAATAGGATTTGTGCAAGAGGAATATGCATTAATGATTGCAGCTGTTTGACATCCAAGCTGCCTCCCAGGGAATCCATTTCTCAATACTCTTATTTAACAGCACCTTCCACAGAGTGCATTTGTGGAACTGATTTTATGTTGATTGCAGGTTTGAATAATCCAAGCATATTTTCATAATCAGCCACATGAGCACAACCCACCCATCATCCTTTTCTCAGCGAGCAACTTAGCTTGATATAGCTAGCCTCTACTCAGTCCATAAGATGGTTCACATTATAATAATCCATCTGCCATGTTCTGCTTAGTCTTTAAGATGCACCACATTACCAAAAATCTTTTTTCATTCTTTGCTGTGTCCCACAAATCCACCACTTTTCCATATCCCCCCAGCAATTCTCCATTTTTGCTGCAAATAGTTGTATTAAGGGTAACACAGACTAGCTTCATGGGCGGGGGGGGGGGGGGGGGGGGAGGTTGTGGTAGGATAAACCTGGTAACTATAGGTCTCTAGACATATATCTTTTGACATCTGCTTACACAGTTGCCTAGTCTTCAGATAGCATTCATGTTTTCCCATTGCATTGACACTGTAAAGCAAATGAAACTACCATGAGCTGTAGGTAAGAAGATTCCTCCTGATTTCATGTTTTTTCCTTTTAGTTCTCTGTGGCTCTGAAGTGAAGAAGCTGGACCTGTTGGCAGCACTTCCAACTCCACCACACAACCAAACGGAGGATGTCAGGTACATGATCTTTATAACTGATGGGATGCCAATTTCATTTGTGGTGTATGGCCTGTTGGTTGTTTTGCCAATGTGTAGGTGTGGAAAGTGGCAAAATCTTGAGATTTTGTATCCTAAGGTGGGTTAGGTAGATGGTCTTTTTTGTAGTTCTCCTACCCCAGTATCTGGTCTGTATATGCCAGTATTAATTACATAAACCTTAAACGTAGATAAGCACTGGTAAGTCTGCGCTGTCAGCATTGGCTCTTTGGTTTTGGAAGGGTTTTGATGAGAAATGACAGTCAGCCTTTGCCAATTATTTATTGTTTGATGTTCATTATTAACCTATTATGCACCTTGAAGTAGTTATTATTATAACTAAGTCAAACAAAGAAAGGTACAGTTGAGCTTTGTGCAAATGTGTTTCTGACAGAGACTTCTAACCACGGATCCCTCACCTTTCCAATATTTCCCCAGGCATCAGATTGGATCCAGAAACGTTGAGGCAGTACCTCTGCGCTCTGGTAGGTGGCTCTGTGCGGCTTCACACTGGCGTCATTCTGATTAGCAAATGACGTGGAAAACAATATGGGTGCTTCTCCCGCACACTGACGTCCGTTAATTCCTTTCCGGACCACCAAACCTCATGAGGACTGTCGTAAGCAAATGTCTGTGACAGACCCCAATTAGGTTTTCCTATGGTGTCTGGGGTTGACTCGCGCCTCTAAAGCCTGCAGTGACTGAACATCAGTGCATCGGAAGTTCCGTTGTTGGGGCCCGTCCAAGTCCAAAGGTTGGTCTCTGTCCCTGAGCAGAAGTTAGTCCCAAGGTCGATTGTCATCACGATAACATTTTGGGGTAAGTTAAAGAAAAGCTTAGAAATCCAAGTGGGACACTGCCCATGCCTGTCGCTCTTGTATTCCTATGAAGGCAGGAGGGCATCATTGTGCCTTTCGATCGCTCTCCTGAAGTTGGTCTATCAAAGATCCAATTGCGAAACTTGTCCCTGAACTACCAGAGTTTCCAGTTCATCTGCGACAGCAGAGCCAAGAGTTCCGCTAGGCCATGCTCTGACTCGTCAGATCCCTTCTAACTCCTACTGGTGCTCCTACAGACCCACTGAGCCCGAAAGGCCCTCCATCTGGGATACCCGTGGCGCCCGTTGGACCTTCTGAACCCACCACCGGGTCCCTACCAATTCCTTTACTGGCTCGAGAAACATTAGCGCCGATGCACACTCAGTGGAAGCCGGAGGTCAAGGCACCACCCATTGTGCTCTGGGGCTCATTTGGCACCGTCCTGGGACCGACTGACATGGAGTATGATATAGGAAACCAGTTTTGAGCAACCCTACCATGAATTTTTATGAGGACCTCCAGGATGCAGTGGCCTCAGCATCTCTCCTGATACTGGCCTAGTATCCCCTCCACGCTGCTGAGGAAAGTTCCTCCTTCGCAGTGGTCATGTGGACGGTGGTAGAGGTTATCCACCTACAGCCCCATCACCTTCAATAAGTCCGCTTTTGTAGAGCTGGTCACTGTCAACCCTAGGGATATCTGGGTGCTTCGGTGTGTGGTCTTCATTGAAAAGCCAGGTCTTGAGGAAACAGTGGGAAGAGGGCAGAAACAAGCAGAAAAAAATTAACACAGAGGGCAGAAAAAAGAGCGAACAGAAAGGCAAAACAGAGGGCAGAAAAGGCAAAACAGGGTAGAAAAACAAGCAAAAAAGGCAAAGCAGAGGGCAAAACAACGAGCAAGCAGAAAAACGAGCATAGAAGGCCAAACAGAGGGCAGAAAAATCCAAAACAGAGCAAAAGAGGATCAAAGAGGACAGAAAAACGAACAGAAAAGGCAAACCAGAGGGCAGAAAAAGGCAAACCAGTGGACAGAAAAACAGGCAGAAAAGGCGAAAACGAGCCGGAAATGAGCTGGGGAGGCACAAACAGATGGCAGGAGGTAGACTGGTGACATAGGGTAGCAGACAGTGGGCAAACTGGACAGGAGAACTGTTGCAAGGGAGCTGGCACAAGGATCTGCTCAATGGGGTCGTGCTGTGGCCTCCATTAAGTAGGTCCTGGGGGGAGAGCAGGAGGAAAAGCAGCAGGAAGTGGAAAGAAACCAGCAGAAAAAGGCAAAAGAGCAGAAAAACGGAGGGCAGATAAATGAGGAGAAATGGCAAAGCAGAAGAGGGCACAACAGAACGCAAAAAAAATTAGCTGAAAAGGCCAAGGGCAGAAAAGCGAGTAGAAGAGTTAAAATGGAGGGCAGAAAAAAAAGCTGGAAAGGCAAAACAGGGTAGAGAAACGAACAGGAAAGGCAAAACAGAAGGCCGAAAAAGAGAAATCAGCAAAATTAGCTGAGGAGACACAAACAGGGCAGCAGGTAGAAAAGCAGCACAAGGTAGTGGACTGTGGGCAAACTGGACAGGAGAACTGTTGTAGGGGGAGCTGGCATGAGGACCTGCTTCTTGAAGGTCAAAACTAAAGTGTTAACTCAAGTTCTCCAACCAAGGCAGGCTAATACTGAGCCCTTATTGTGCTTTGAGGCCCTCAACCGCCCCCTTTTAGGGACGTGGGTCAAGCATTGTTCTGGTACCCGAGTGAATTGCTAGATTGTGCAGCACCATTGCCCTGCCTGCCCCGCTGACCCTTCCTTTCTTGCTCGCCATCTTTCTCTGGAAGGCTTGGTGGGGCAAACTTTCTCCAGCTGAACAAACCTGAATGCCTTCCTGACTGCTCCTCTGGATAGGGAGTCTAAGAGGGTTGAGACATTTAGGAAGAGGGTATTTTCTTCCACTCTGGTCAATAAATGCCAGCTTCCTTTTGTCTGCTATACCTTTGTTCTGTGGGACTTTGTTGCTCAAGTTATCACAGGGGTCCCAGAAGGTATTGGTTCCATAATGATCCAAGATGGCTGTGATGCTGCAGAGTTTACTATCCATTGTGGCCTATATACCACAGATTGCATTGATTGAACCATTGACATTATCTTCGCTATCCTTCGCCACGCCTGGTTTAGTTATACAGGTTTTTTTGGCGATGTACAGACATCCCTTATGGACATGCCCTTTGATGGGACTCACCTTTTGGGGATAAAGCACACTCTTCCCTGAAGCATTTAAAAGAAAGCAGAGCCACAGCATACTCCTTGGGCTTGTCTGCCCCCATCAACCACGCTAACCTTTTCAATACTTCTATGGCAGGTGCTTCTCTTAATGACAACCACTTATGCCTCAGCAGGGTTTCCTACCCATTTCATGGTGCAGTCGTGGCAACCACAGTCGGAACAGAGTGCTAGTCAGTCTACCATCTATTCTCCCCCACACACCTCCTTTGTGGCCCCACCTGCCAACCTCCTTTAGCATGCCCTTAGTAGAGCACAGCCACCCTGTTGAAAGTGGGATCCTATGATTTTAACTGGGCTGGCAGGACTTAACATCGGACATGTGTGCTGAAGGGAAATGCTCTACCCTTCCTGGTTGCTCTGCTGCAACTTCCACAATCCTCGGAATGACTGACAGAGGAACATCTTGGCAGGAAGTGCAAGCCCCGGTGCCCAAATGGCTATTGAGACGGTGCCTGCATCGGAAGTGGGTTGTGGTACTCCTGGTACTTCCTGAGGCCAAACGAGGACAGAGGCCTTTGTCCCCTTTTAGACCTGTGCCCTCTCAGTGCCTTCCTTTGGGAGGACATATTCAAGTTGTCACTTTGGCCTGGGTCCTGGCTTCGCTCAAACCTGGGAAAATGGTAGTGTTAGATCTGCAGGGTGCTTATTTTCACATCCCTGTCCTGCCGGCCCACAAGTGTCATCTGCGGTTCATTGTGGGACAGGAACATTTTGTGTGCTGTGCTCCCATTTGGTCTCACCTGTACCCTTTGGGTGTTCATCAAAGCGATAGCAGTGGTGGCAGCACATCTGTGGAGGTCAGGGAACCCAGTATTCTCCTACCGCAATAGAGTGCTCACACCAGTCAGTCAACACTCACCGTCAGACGACGGCAAGCCATCCCTCACCCTAGGGGTTCACTATCAATGTGCCGAAGTCACACAAGCCTCCTCCTCAGGTGCTCCCTTTCATCAGGGCTATTCTGGGTATAGTTGTGTGCATGTTTACTGGAAAGGAGAGGGTCGATGACATTCTGGCTATGATCCTGATATTTCATCTTCTGTCCTGGGTTTCAATGAAGTAGACTCTGAGGCTGCTGGGACTGATGGCCTCCTGAATCCTGTTGGTCAAGAATGCCAGGTGTTCTGTGGGACCTGAACTCTCAGTGGGCCCAGCATCAAGGGGATCTCCAACAATGTTCGGATCTCTCTAGAAACTGCAAAAGATCTGCAGTGGTGTTTACTCAACCACAGTTTAGGTGGTGGATTCTAGGTTGTGGTGGCCTCCCAGAAGAGGTGGAGATCAGAAGTCTCTGCTCTGTGCCTCCAAACAAACCTTGTTGACGTTGAGTCCTGCCCTCCATCAAGGGAAGACTGGTGAAAGTGCTTACAGACAATGCCATTGCCATGTGGTAATGCAACAAACAAGGTGGGGTGGAGTCATGGAGCCTGTTGCCAGGAGGCTCTTTACTCTCTTAAGTGGCTGAATCATCTAGGAATTTCCTTGTGGTGAACAACCTGGTGGAATCTTTGAATACCATAATAGACAAACTAAGCCATCAACGCCTACCAGATAATGAGTAACATTTCCACCTGAAGGTGGTACAAGCTCGCTTCCATGCATGGGGAGAACCGTGGCTCAATCTCTTTGCCACTGATGAGAATGCACAATGTCAGCAGTTCTGAGTGTTGGCGTATTCAAGGTCTCTCTCTGACTCATTCCGCTTACCTTGGGACTTGGACTACTATATGCCTTCCCTCCAAATGCTCTCCTGCCATGAGTTAAAGGAATATGAGATGTTATTTCACATGCCATTACTTCGCATGCTATTACTATGCGGTTATTACTTGGCAATAACCGTTACTACGCAAGTTTTTACTTCACATACCATTACATTGAAAGTGTTAATCTATGCGAAGTAAAAACTTGCCTAGTAATAATAATGGTATGCGGAATAAAATGTCATAAAATGTCATATTTAAAAAAAAAAAAATTTTAAACGCACTATAGAAAATACACTAACCTACACATCTAAAACACTACCCTACCCTTCACTACTGAAACACCACTACACTACCCTAAATTCCAATTCACTACCCCCTGCACTAATATACACATTACCCTACTCCGCTCCCTACACTCATTCACTACCCACCACAACCCCCGACACTACACTAAAACAGTAAACTACACTACACTAACACTACAACACTATCCTAAACCCTAAAACACTAACCACAGCATGACCCTGCCACTAGCCCCAGTCCTGTCCCTAATCCCAAACACTACCCTGCACAACCCCGACACTACACTAAACCCCTACACTAAACCCCTACACTAACCCCACAACACTACCCTAAAACCCTACACTACAATAACCCCACAACACTACCCTAAAACTCTACACCCAGCACGACCCTGTCCCTAGCCTCAGTCCTGTCCCTACTCCCAAACACTACCCTGCACAACCCCCGACACTACCCTAAACCCTAAAACACTACCATACACTACACTTACCCCACAACACTACCCTAAAACACTACCCCCAGCATGACCCTGCCCCTATCCCCAGTCTTGTCCCTTCTCCTGAACACTACCCTGCACGCCCCCGACTCTAACCTAAACCCTAAAACACTACCCTACACTAGCCCCACAACACTACCCTAAAACACTACCCCAGCACGACACTGCCCCTAGCCCCAGTCCTGTTCCTACTCCTAAACACTACCCTCCCCAACACCTGACACTACTCTACACGAACACAAGTACATAACACACAACTTTACACTACACTAACACAAGTACAAAACCCTGAAAGACCCTACACAGCCCCTGCACGACCCTACACAACCCCTACATGGCCCTACACAACCCCTACATGGCCCTACACGGCCCTACAAAGCCCCACACACCTCTTTCCACACGTGGTCCCAATCTTCTCCCCCTTCCAGCTTCCTCCGTCGTGGGCAGGCAGGATATAAAGCTGATCGGGGCGGGCTGGAGGGCAGGCACAGAGAGTGGCACCAGGAAAAGCAGCAGACCCCTCAGATCCAAAACTTGAACAAATGGCCGCCGTGACGACCTCCAAGAGCGGCGCCGCCCCCACGCTTGCGGCGTTACTACGTATGCAATTTAACCACACGCGTACTAAAAGCAATGCGTTGTTACATCGCATGCGTTGTAACGCTTGCGAAGTAACGGCATGCGTACAAACAGCTGCGCACTAATGGCTGTTCACCGAGTTAAAGTGTTAAATCCTTCTCAGTCAGGATTTCAGGCCCTCCATAGTACCGAAACAGCCCTACTAGAAGTGGTGGATAGCATTAGACTTACTGGACAGCCGAAAATCTGCCATCTTGGTCCTTTTGGATCTGTCGGCTGCCTTCGACACCATCTCCCACTCCAGCCTTTTGGAGTGCCTGTGGGAGGAGGGTGTCGAAGGCCCTGCATTGGCTTGGTTCAGGTGTTACTTGAGTGATCGAACTTCCAGAGTTCAAATCGGTGCTTATACCTCCAAGAGCCAATTCATCAACAGGTGTGTCCCCCAGGGATCCATTTTGAGCCCTACACTCTTAACTTATATGTATCCTTTCTGGCCAAAGTTATCAAGCCCATGGCTTCAACACACTGTCGTACGCCGATGATACCCAGTTGTTAATTACTCTCGAACCTGACGTTGCTGATACTTAACATAGATTCAGGCAATGCATGCTGGATATCAACAACTGGGTGTTAACTAACAACCTCCAGCTAAATGCAAATAAAACGGAAATTGTTCTTTATGATAATGCCCAGGTGCTATGGACAAAAGATTGGTGGCCTTCTACCTGGGTACTTGCCCCCTTCCGAAGGTAACAGCCCTCAACCTTGACATAATGATTGACAGCCAACTTTCCATGTGTGACCATGTCAATCATGAAGCGCGTACCTGCTATGGGCTAATGCATACCCACTGCAAAATCTTTAAATGGGTCTCCCTACCTTCCCGTATGCCATTGATTGAGGGCTTAATCATCAGCCGTCTCGATTATGGGAACGCTCTATTCGCGTCCATAAACGAAGCACTCCTAACTAAGCTCCAGGTTCTGCAGAATATAGCTGCTAGACTGGTTTTAAACCTTCCCCCTTGCTACCCCTCTGCACCAAACTTGAAGGCTCTACATTGGCTGCCAGTCAAAAAGCGGATTCATTTTAAAATCTGCTGTCTTGTCCATAAAACTCTCAACGGACAGGGTTCTCATTACTAGGCTAACAAACTGAAAACATATCAGCCCGCAAGAACCCTTCGTTCTGCTAATAAACATCTATTAACAATCCCGAAGGTTCGTACAGTCAAGAACAGCAGCAGATCATTTTTGAAATGAGCTCCTACTCTTTGGAACACCCTGCCACTCCACCTTTGCACTGAGATTGACCACAAGAAGTTCTGTAAGTCCCTCAAGACTTGGCTATTTTAATCTACCTCCTCTTTCTGGTCATCCTTCTTGTCTGTTTGAGTCTCGGCAAAAACGCTATGAGATCCCAGGGTGGTATATGCGCTCAACAAGAACCAGGACATAGACATAGTTCTGCGCCAGGAATGACGAGGTCCAGTTCATCCTGGTGGCCTTGGTTTGGGCACGGATAGTATGGTATTTAGAGATCTTGGCCATGAGCACCTGTCCTCCGATCAGGCTGCCCTTCTGGGAGAATCTGCTGTTGCAGCAACAAGGCCGGTACTTAGGCCCATTCCTCTGCATTCTCCACCTTCATGCTTGGAGATTGAGCGTCAGCAGCTGAACACCTTTGTCCATTCTCTGGAGGTGGTTGATATCTTAGCATTCAGTCATCCCTCGACAAACACTGTGTGGTCTGTTATTTTAGGGTTCGAGGCATGTGGGCGCTGCGGCATATAGACTCCCTCCAGGCCAAATTGTCCAATGTTTTGTTTCTCTTCTTTGCCTGGCAAGGCTTTTTTTAGGCACAGTCAAATGATTCCTTTCAGCTCTTTTAGCCTTTTTACAGCTGCCGCACCAGCCGTCTTTATTTAAACTGCCTGTTGTAATGCATTTTCTTTTTTTTTTAAAGGACTCCAACATGTTTTTCTCCTTTTCCCTTTGACTCAGTGGGATCTTAACCTGGTCCTCATATATTTAGTGTATACTTACAATAACTTTATACTCAGCTGTGGTGCCTGTGTCAACCCCAAATGTATATGATGCTGCATCTGCTGCTAAGTCATGCTAAGTGTAAAGTGTATTTAGCTGTACTGTGTGTTCGGGACTCTGTGTGAAATGAAAAAATACGTTGATGGATGTTGTTCCAAAGGATTCTGTATATGACTGCTCAGTTTGATGTGAAAACTTACAAATGGGTATTTTTTTTAAAAACAACCTTATACCCAGCTGTCCTTTTTGACAGTGTTCCTCGTTACCATAACATGGGTTCCAAAGGTAAGTGAGCTCCAAACTCTGTCCACCTCCCATGCCCCACCTTCTTCCTAGGCAAACTGTTTGTCGACTAGGGCATCCTTTCCACTTAAATTAGTGACGTTGGTCGAACCATCACCTCTCTGGCATTCTGTGGAGAAGGAGAGACCCCATCGCAAAGACCTCAAAAGAGCACTTAGCTTTTATATTGATCATACTAGAGAACAATCTGTAGACAATCTGCTCTTTGTTGGGTTAGCAGGAGCAAATAAGGGTAAAGTTGAGTAGAAAAGACTATCTCTCACTGGATCTTGATTTGCATAAAATCTGCTACGCATTAACCAAAAAACAGATCCAGGGGCTAATTAAGGGCTCATTCCACCAGATCCAAGGCTGCTACCTCTGCATTATAGCACGTGGTGTGCCTGTCCTGGACTTTTGTGAGGTGGCTGTGTGGGCATCCCTCAAGAAGCACTACTGTTTAGACAACCAGTTTTTCGAGAGGGGCATTTTGCTTAGACCCGATTTGCAGACCCAACTCCGAATAGGTATTGCTTTGGTATCTATTCAAAATGTGAGGAATCTGCGGTAAGAAGTCTGTCAGAAGAACAAATTACTTACCTTCAGTTATGCTCTTTATGGGACAAACTGTATCTAACTGCAGATTCTTCACTGACCTTCCCATCCTCCCCATTCTGTGAATCTGACTCTGGCCCAAAAAATATCCCAAGTTTAGGAATCTACACACTGGTGGATGGCAATTTGCTGTTTTGGCTCAGCATCTGAGAGTAATGACTGCCTAGAAAGCAACTTGCGTCAGTGTGCGGAGTGTCTCCTATATTGGCTCCACACGTCATTTCTGGAGTTGAACACGGTCCTTCTGGTGCTGCATGGCACCACCTATCTGCACACAGATGTACTGCTCAAAGGTTTCCATATGCAGTCAGACGCTTGGGGAAATAATCAAAAGGGGAGGAATTTCAAAAGATGAGTAATCTATAGTTAGATAGTCTCTACCAAAAAGAGCATACCAAAGGTAAGCAGTTTGTTCTTTGAGAACCTCCTTGCTCTAGTGAATTGTCTATGTAAAGACTACATTCTTAACCCCTTTTCCCAGGATGGAAAGCGATGAGGAGAATGAGAATCCAGACAGCATCGTCCCTGCCTCCTCTCCAGAGAGTGTGCTAGAAGAGGAGACAACACGCTTCCCATTTCTGACAGATCTAAAAGTGGAGCATGATGATAGAGCTCTCTCACCAGTTATTCCACTCATCCCAAGAGTCTGTATCCCAGGTCAGTAGGCAGAGGCTTCACTCTGTGGCAATGACACTTTGTTTGTTTTTTGTGTGCCTTTTCTTGTCTGTACTAACTGAGATGCAGAAGAGAAAAATCAAGGATTTGTATTTTCTTGAAAACTCCCAGTTCCATGTGTCAGAAAACTATCATTCTCTACTGCAGTCATTGTTTTAAGTTGAACTAGAAGGCCACCACGTTATCACAAAAATGTTGGGGATGTTGAAGTTGACTTTATCTGGATCATGCAAGTCTTTGGTACATATGTACCTGGGTTTTAGGACTGAGGTTGATGAACAACCCATGTATTGAAGTGTCATTCTTCTATGTCGCCACGCTGCACATGGTTCTGAACTATTTTTCCAAGCGAATAGTAAATGCCTTGTGAATTTTATTTTAATTCTTTTTAAGTAGTAAGCATGGTCAAGTTGTTTATTATAATGAATTTAAGTGAATATATTTTCATATTGTAAATTTTTGGGGGCGAAAAGTCGATAACAAAAACTGATTAGTTAGAATAATCCACACCTTACTAATAAGAGCCTGTCCTGCATTGTTATATCTTGATTGTCATAAATATTAGAATTTGCCTGCCCACAGACAGGATGTCGGAAAGCTTTTTTACCATACATATATCAATTACAATAATAAAATGCAGAACCATTTATTTCAGCCCATGTACGGCTGGCTGTTGGAGTTGGAAAGGCCCCTGCATGGTAATTTGGCATGGGCCCCCTCTCTGAGTGCCTAAATATATGTAAAAACTGGAATCCTGACTTATTTTTCGCCCTGCTGTCACGCATAACCTAGCAGGTGCGTAGGAGCCAAGGCTTGTCCCCGTCAGTGTGAGATCTAGGAACTGTCCTGTGACCTAAACAGTGGACTTCTGTCATTGCCATGGGGAAATAACCTAAAGCAGTGGTGGTGTCCTACTGTGTGTTGTGAATTTGCATTATGACCAGATCTTGTTCAGTGTTGATGTGTGGTTTACTGACCCCTCATGTTCTACTGTTGAATAAAGCACAGAACCGTTCGCTCACATTGTATTGTGTGTGTAGATGTGCAGCACATACATGGTAGTAGGACTCTGTTGTGTGAGTAGAGTACAGGGGCCTGTTGATCCTTGTTGTATATGTCTGGTTATGCATGGCGCCGAAAATGGCTTCCTCAGACAGAGAAAGTGTATTGCTTGTATTACTGTGACTGGAAGGTGAAGACCGAGACACTGAAGTGAGGAGGATGGAGGCTGGGCTACCTTTTGAAAATTGATGCGGGCCTTATTAGCAGAGAATTGCTAGTTATTTCTTTCTGAGCCCTTCCAGTTGGTAGATGTTGGAAGGTGGGTTATTGGTAGGGGCAAATGTAGGTCTGCCACTGGCAATAAGGCCACTAACACATGATAGGACTCAGCATAGGTCTTAGAAAATTATTCCTTTGCTCAACCCTTGGTAACGTGGCTGCGAGCAGACAGGCTTAACTTCAAAGACAGGTATGTAAAGCATTCAAAAACACCATTTCAGTAAATAATTAAGACACAACACAAAATAAAAATCCAACACCAATGTATAAACATAGGTAATATTGTTATCTTTTAAATGACACCAAAACGAAAATAATCCACTGTAGGGAACCTGATATATGAATTTTTAAACATTAGTCACTTTCTAGTGCTTACAAACCAACAGCGCCCCTTTAAGTCTTTTTGTTTTCTCTGTCAGGGACACACCTTTATAGATTGTTCTGAAGAATTCTCACCACTGTAGTGGGCCGCTGTTGTAAATGAAGGTATTGATCCAGGTAGATAGCCGCCTTCTTCAGCAAGCGGGGTCCAGTTAGAACACCTTCCTGGCGTTCTGCTTGCAGGTCCCAAAGTATCCAACACACAATCCAAGGTTCTGGAATCTCCAAGAGGGTCCTTGAAAGTGTGAAACTTCAATTCCGCAATCCACTTGAACAAAACCCTTACAAATCCACTGGTACTCCAGGCTTTGAAGTCTTTGCGGGGCTGTCCAGGTGAGCTCTGTTAACCTGTAGCTTGCAGGGAGTTTCCACTCTTGAGTCTTTAGGCAGCAAGGTAATCCACAGGGCTGTAGTTTCAGATGGTGCAGTCTTCATAGGTCATGCCTTAGAGTTCCTTGCACACAGCAAAATCTTCAGCAGGGCACTTCTTGCTTCATTCAGTTTCAAGCAGCAGATCTGGAGGGCTCTGCCCCTCTCAGATACTTCTTCAAAATTCTCTGGGTCAGGCACCAGGTCACTGCCGACCAATGAGAGCAGGGCAACTCCTCATGGTTATGACCACATCCTGTGGAGTGTGGCATTAGTTTGTCCCAGAGTGCATCATTTTCCCAAATCCATAATGGCTGATTTTCCAGCAAGGAGGTAAGAGCTGGCTAAACACACCCCCTAACATCTGCACATACCTTTCTTAAGCCTAGCACTGACTCTGGGTCACGACTGTCTTAGTGGACTAAAACCCAGGCCTCCCTTCTGCCTTTGAAGAACGTAGTTTACGACGCCACTGTGAGAAGTTGGCCTGATAAGCAGTGCTCACTATTCTAGTGATCACTATGTATCAGTCCAAACAACCCTTATTGATGATTGGTTGTAAGTCAACCTTATAGACCAGCTATCCTAGTAGCATGGATACGAGCAGTCTAAGGCTAAGACTCTAGAGGGCGTGTTAAGCCAGCTGTTTTACCATCACATTACCCCTTGAACACCAAGTGAAAGGACACCACACAAGTTGTTATCAAAAATAAAGTTTATTTATTTATAACAGGACTACCCTGGCTCTTTATGAGACAGGGAGCTAAGCACACAACAAAACTTCTAAAGAAACACTGAAAGTCGCACAATTTACACAGATGCCCGAGGGGCACGAAAAACCATATACTATGAAAATGGAATGCGAAATTACTAGCAGGTAAGTAATACTTTTCTAGACTTTAGAATCGCTAGGCCTACAATACTAAACACTTAGGTTAGGAGCAGGAGGCCTGTGGACGTCGTGTGCAGAGTGGGAACTCTCACGCGTAAGGCGGGAAAAAGTCTAATGATGCTAGTAATTGCAAAGTTACTGTTCTCGGGCGAACCCGACTAGGTGGGTCGAAAACGGGAGTGGATCCGAACACTTAGGGTGTTGAACTATGCTGGAGCACCGGAGTACTCAGTTTACCTAGCCCAGGGGCTGCGGCTGCATAGGGTTGAAGTTGCGTCGGAAACCCTCGTTGAAGAACCAGGAGCCTGAAGAAAGAAGTTGCTGGCAGGCGGCCAGTGAAGAAAGTTCGTGGAGATCCAAGCCTGGATCAGGGAAGAAGAAAACCTGTAAGCAGAGGGGACCAAGTTCTGAATCACTAGCCAGTGATTTAGGTGGGCACCAGGATGGCACCGGACGAAGTCACCTCAGCCAGGTGAGTGGGCGCTGCTGGGCTCTGCAGTCGCTCGGATCAGGAGGCGTTGTCGGCGACCAGGATGGAGGTGCGAGCTGTCCCACGAAGGTACTTGCTGTCGACGTCGCTGGACCCAGGATTGGGGCAACAAGTCTTGGCAAATGCAAGACCCACGTGGTGGACCTAAAATGGCGTCTTGAGTGGACCAGGAGGGTCCAGGGTGCTTCTCTGAAGAAGGGAAGCAAGGGCCAGTCTGGAGCAACCAGACCAGCAGTCTTTGTCGTCGTGGAGCGTCGTAAAAGGGCCACTAGCCAACGGGCAAGTGACCGGGACAACGCGGTGAGCAGCAAAGAGCAGAAGGGCCCCACGCAGATCTCGTGGATGCAGGGGGGCTGAACTTCGGTGCTGGAGCTGCTCAGGGTCGGGGCTTCTCTCACCCCAAAGCACTCGGTCGAGGGTCACTCGGTGGTCGTGCTGGACAAGCGTTGTGCAGTTCTGAAGATGGCCGGTCCCTCGAGGTCTCGTCGCACCCACGGATCACAGCTGGGCTGATGATGTAGGTTGAGGTCAGAGGTGCCAGGGAAGCCGGTTCTCGTCGTGCTGGAGCAGTCTTGATCCGAAGGAGAGACTGGCAACAAACCGCGATGCTTGGTTGGTGCCTGCTGCTGCAGGGTGACTACTCCTTAGTCACAAGGGAGAAAATCTTGAGAAGAGTCTTGAGTTCTTCGTGTAGAAGGTCGGTTCAGGATTCAAAGATTGATCTAATTTGGAAGGGGGCCTGCTCCTACCTTTATCCTGAAAAAGGGGGCTGGCACGCGACTAAGTCCTGCCCTATGGGTGGGACCAGGAGGGGGGTGGTTACACCCCTCTCCTTTGGCGGGCTTTCCCCAGCTCAGGGTCTGGTGTGCCCCTGGAACTGGTTCAAGCCGGCCTATGCACAGTGAGCACCGGGGTGCCACTTGCAGTCACCTTCCTCTAAAGCCCTGCCTACCTAGAATACACAAAACCCTGTCTGGGACGGTGCTGGCACCGCCCCTGGCAGGAAACCCTTTGTCCTTGCCTCCTGCTCTGGGAGGATTCCCAGCAGCAGGAGGTCAGACTTGTGTCTCGGTGGCAGCATCCATTTTGTGGATGCTAAGGCTCTGTCTGACTTTAACCGGGGTTACAGGTTACCAACATGTCGTGTCCCTCTAGAAGGGTGGAATGCTAACCCCGTCGCCAGAATTGGCGAGGGGTTAGTATTCCAATTCGTATGACACCTTACTCGACATGTTTTGATAAAGCGATACCAGAGTTGGCATATAACCGCGAGGATTATAATGCACTTAAGAGTATATGGTATGCGATATCATGGAAACGGCTAAGGGATAGATCCCGAAAGCCGCAGACAGGCTCAGCTCATGCCAGAGCACCATCTCACACGATTCCAAGCACTCTGCCTTCAGGATTGTCAAGGCCTGCCATAGGAGTGACTGATAGGAGATCTGTGTGTCCATTTTAAGTTTAGATATAGGTATACTATATCTAAAGCAAAGGGTGAGTACACCACTTTGCCCCAGCTGTCAAGCAGCCAGTTGTGTCTGTTTGGTTAGTCAGCCCAGGGGTGGCATAATACATGCTGCAGCCCCTGGGAGACTTCTGGGTGCACCTCAGCCCTGGGTACAGGGACTCAGAGAGGGCCCAGTGCCAATTCAGTACCTGGGTACAATTTGGAATAGAGAGAACAGCTAGGCTGTGGGTCTGATTAGCAGGCCCACAGCCAGGGAAGTCGTAAACCAGTGAAGCAAAAAGCAAAAAATCTGGGTGATCATAGGATTGCAGACCCTACTCTCCTACATGACCCCCCTCCAAACTTTGGGACAATAAACTAACCTTGACCAGGTGAGTCTTCTTGCTCTAAGTGGAAATACCTGGAGAGCCCATCAGCATTGCCATGATTAGTACCAGGTCTGTGCTCCACTGTAAAATCCATCCCCTGTAGGGAAATGGACCACCTAAGTAGTTTGGGGTTTTCACCCTTCATCTGACTTAGCCATAAGAGGGGCTTATGGTCGGTCTGAACTGTGAAGTGAGTTCCAAACAAGTAGGACCTCAGCTTCTTCAGGGCCCAAACCACAGCAAAGGCCTCCCTCTCAATAGCTGACCCATTTTTCTCTCTGGGGGTCAGCCTTCTGCTAATAAAAGCAATGGGCTGGTCGTTACCATCAAAATTCAGTTGAGATAGAACAGCTCCCACACCCAACTCAGAAGCATCTGTTTGGACAATGAATGGCTTGGAGTAGTCTGGACTCTTTAGGATAGGTGCTGTGCACATGGCCTGCTTTAGGTCATTGAATGCCTTTTGACAGCCTTCTGTCCACTGAACTTTCTTTGGCATCTTCTTACTTGTCAGGTCATTAAGGGGGGTCACTATGGACCCATAATTTCTGACAAACTTCCTATAGTAACCAGTCAGGCCCAAGAAAGCTCGAACCTGAGTCTGGGTGATTGGAGGAGCCCAGTCCTTGATGGCCTGTATTTTACTCTCCAATGGCTGAACCTGGCCTCCACCTACAAGGTGGCCCAGGTATACAACCTGTGTCTGCCCTATTTGGCACTTAGTGGCCTTGATAGTGAGGCCTGCCTTTTGCAGGGCCTCTAACACTTTCCTCGGGTGGACCAGGTGATCCTCCCAGGTGGAGCTAAAGACAGCAATATCGTCAAGATAAGCTGCACAGAAGTCATCCAATCCAGTGAGGACTTGATTCACCAACCTTTGGAAGGTGGCAGGGGCATTTTTCAAACCAAAGGGCATTACCACAAAGTGATAATGCCCACCAGGGGTAGAAAATGCTGTCTTGGGTTTGGCCTCCTCAGCTAACCTGATTTGCCAATACCCAGCTGTCAAATCAAATGTACTTAAGTAGTTGGCAGAAGCCAATCTATCTATAAGTTCATCTGCCCTTGGTATTGGGTGGGCATCAGTCTTAGTGACTGCATTGAGGCCTCTGTAGTCTACGCAAAACCTCATCTCTTTCTTACCACCCTGGGTGTGAGGCTTTGGCACTAGAACTACTGGGCTAGCCCAAGGGCTATCTGAGGGCTCAATGACTCCCAGCTCCAACATTTTCTGCACTTCAGTTTTGATGCAGTCTCTAACATGATCAGGCTGTCTGTAGATTTTACTCTTGACAGGCAGACTGTCCCCAGTGTCAACCTCATGGGTACACCAATCAGTTTGGCTGGGTGTCAGAGAGAACATATGTCTAAAGGATTGCAGAACTTGTCTACAATCCTGTTGCTGATGTTCAGAGAGGCTGCCACAAAAGACAACACCATCTACTGATCCATCATCAGGATTCTGAGTGAGCAGGTCTGGGAGAGGGTCACTCTCTTCCTCCTGTCCCTCATCTGTGGCCATGAGCAAACTCATGTCCTTCCTGTCGACATATGCCTTGAGCCTGTTCACATGGAGCACTCTGAGAGGGCTCCTGGGAGTTCCAAGGTCCACCAGGTAGGTGACCTCTCCCTTTTGCTCAATGATGGTGTGGGGCCCAGACCATTTGTCTTTGAGTGCTGCTGGGGCCACTGGCTCCAGCACCCACACCTTCTGTCCTGGCTGGTACACAGTCAGGACAGCCTTCTGGTCATGCCAAGCTTTTTGGAGTTCTTGGCTGGCCTCTAGGTTTTTAGATGCCTTCTCCATGTATTCAGCCATCCTGGAGCGGAGACCAAGTACATAGTCCACTATGTTGGTTGCAGGCTTTTTGAGAGGTCTCTCCCATCCTTCCTTCACCAAACACAGGGGTCCTCTTACAGGATGCCCATACAGAAGTTCAAAAGGGCTGTAGCCAACCCCCTTCTGTGGGACCTCTCTGTAAGCAAACAAGAGGCAGGGTATCAGGACATCCCATCTACGCCTGAGCTTTTCAGGTAGTCCATGAATCATCCCTTTGAGGGTCCTGTTGAATCTCTCAACAAGCCCATTGCACTGTGGATGATAGGGTGTGGTGAACTTGTAGTTGACACCACACTCCTTCCACATTGCAGTCAGATATCCTGACATGAAGTTTGCACCTCGGTCAGAAACAACCTCCTTAGGGAAGCCCACTCTGGAGAACACTCCAACTAGGGCCCTTGCCACTACAGGTGCTGTAGTGGTCCTAAGTGGAATAGCTTCAGGATACCTGGTGGCATGGTCCACCACCACCAGTATAAACTTGTGCCCTGATGCTGTCTGGGGTTCCATTGGACCAACAATGTCAATCCCCACTCTTTCAAAGGGAACCCCCACCACAGGTAGTGGTATGAGGGGGGGCTTTGTTGTGCCACCTGACTTACCACTGGCTTGGCAAGTGACACAGGAGCGACAAAACTCCTTGGTATTCTCATTCATGTGGGGCCAGTGAAAGTGTGAGACAAGCCTGTCCCAAGTCTTTGTCTGACCTAAGTGACCTGCAAGGGGAATCTCATGGGCCAAGGTGAGAAGGAAACCTCTCAGAGACAAGGGGATGACCAGCCTCCTGGTTGCACCAGGCTTGGGGTCTCTTGACTCAGAGTACAGGAGTCCATCTTCCCAGTATACCCTGTGGGCACCTGTGGCATTCCCTGCAGCCTCAGCAGCAGCCTGCTGTCTAAGGGGTTCAAGGGAAGGGCAGTCTAACTGTGCCTTCCCCAGGTCTTCTCTGGAGGGTCCCCCTGAGCCCAGAAACTCAACTTGATAAAGTTCAAGCTCTTTAGGCTCAGTTTCCCTCAGCTCTCTCAGATCAGCCTCCTCAGAGACTTGATCCTCAACCTGGGGCAAGGGGGAAGGCAAAGCCTTAACCCTACTGCTCTTCTTCTTGGAAGGTGTCTGGTCCATTCTTCCAGGATCCAGCACCTGTTCAGTGGGGCATATTCTGGCCTGTGACCTAGTCACAGCAAGCACATGTGCTGGCAAGCCTAACATTTCCATGTGAGTCCTCTGCTCCACTTCTGACCATAGTGATGACTCCAAATCATTGCCCAACAAACAATCCACTGGGAGGTCTGAACTAACCACAACTTTCTTTTGGCCACTTACCCCTCCCCAGGAGAAAGCAACAATCGCCATACTATGACTGGTAGTGACGTGGCATTGGTCACCAGGAAATCTGTACCTGGCATGATCTGTCCAGGGTCCACAAAGTTTGGTGTCACCATGGTGACACTGGCACAAGTGTCCCTATAGGCCTGAGCCATTTTGCCATTGATCAAAGGTGTCTGCCTGTATTTGCCCAAAGTATTGGGACTTGTGTCAGGGGATATATCCATATCCCCTGTACAGACAAGGACAGCCTGAGTGAGTGTGCCAACTAAGTTGTCAGACCCCTCAGTTCCCAAGGTTAACCCAACTAATGCCTTGGGAGGTGCACTACCACTACTGACTGTACTAGGGGGTGCAGTTGCCTTAGGGGCTGTAGTGGTAGGAGTTTGCCCTCCTCTTTTGGTGCACTCACTAAACCAGTGAGACTTACTTTTACAGTACTGGCACCACCTTTTTGACTGGCCTTCTTGAGTCTTCTTCTTCTGGGAAGCCTGACCCCCACCCTCTTTGGTTTGTTGGGGACCTGGTGAAGACTTCTGGTCATTTTGTTCATTCTTAGTATTACCCTTCTGGTCTGCTTTCTTCTGACCACCCTGGTTCTGGTTCTGGTTCTGCTTGATCCTTGTTCTGACCCATTTGTCTGCCTTCTTTCCCAATTCTTGGGGAGAGGTCAGATCTGAATCAACAAGGTGCTGGTGCAACAACTGGTTCTGACAATTGTTTAAAATTTGTTCTCTCATCATCAGATTATACAATCCTGTGTAATCAGTAACCTTGCTACCCAGCAACCAGCCCTCCAAAGCCTTAGTGGCACAATCCACAAAGTCAGACCAGTCCTGAGACTGAGTTTTCTGGGTGTCTCTGAACAGCAACCTGTACTGCTCAGTGGTTAAACCAAACCCATCAACCAGTGTATTTTTCTATCTCTCCTAACTCCAAGGTTAGGCCCACTTCGGGTCAGTACTGGGGGTCCCCCAGATCCTAGCCCAAGTAAGTCTAAGTTGGCCCTAGTTAGCCTTCTGACTACCTCAAGACCTTTGTCTACCTCATCCCCAGAGAGTTCCTCTTGATCCTCCTCCTCAACTGCATTTGCAGTGTTGGGGAGGTCTGGATCCCCAGAGGTACCCTCTAAGGCTGGCATATTCCCATCTAGCTGAGAAATCTTTCTCGCATCATAAGTCTCTAAGAGACCTATTAGAAAGGGAATGGTGGGGTTAGACCCCTGTTTCAGTTTCCTGGAGGTACACACTTGTCTCATCTCCTGGAAACTGAGAGCTGCATATCTTGAAGTGACCTGTGGAGGGTCAATCACCACAAGAGGGGTCCCTGAGGACTCTCCCTGGGTAGACATGCTTTTCTAGTGAGGTGTAAGTGGTGCACTTACCTACACTATATGTTTGCCTACTGATCCCTTGCTAGAGTTGTAGTTTAGGGTGTGCTAGGCCCTAGGAGCTACAACAGCTGGTTCAGTAGAACTCAGAGTATTCTAAGCTAAGTTATATGTACCTCAGTACTTATGTGATCTTTCAAATGATATTCTTAGGATATGTGTGGTAAAACAACAGCAAGCTCAAATCCCACCGCTGCCACCAATGTGAGAAGTTGGCCTGATATGCAGTGCTCACTATTCTAGTGATCACTATGTATCAGTCCAAACAACCCTTATTGATGATTGGTTGTAAGTCAACCTTATAGACCAGCTATCCTAGTAGCATGGATACGAGCAGTCTAAGGCTAAGACTCTAGAGGGCGTGTTAAGCCAGCTGTTTTACCATCACATTACCCCTTGAACACCAAGTGAAAGGACACCACACAAGTTGTTATCAAAAATAAAGTATATTTATTTATAACAGGACTACCCTGGCTCTTTATGAGACAGGGAGCTAAGCACACAACAAAACTCTTAAAGAAACACTGAAAGTCGCACAATTTACACAGATGCCCGAGGCTCACGAAAAACCATATACTATGAAAATGGAATGCGAAATTACTAGCAGGTAAGTAATACTTTTCTAGACTTTAGAATCGCTAGGCCTACAATACTAAACACTTAGGTTAGGAGCAGGAGGCCTGTGGACGTCGTGTGCAGAGTGGGAACTCTCACGCGTAAGGCGGGAAAAAGTGTATGGATGCTGGTAATTGCAAAGTTACTGTTCTCGGGCGAACCCGACTAGGTGGGTCGAAAACGGGAGTGGATCCGAACACTTAGGGTGTTGGACTATGCTGGAGCACCGGAGTACTCAGTTTACCTAGCCCAGGGGCTGCGGCTGCATAGGGTTGAAGTTGCGTCGGAAACCCTCGTTGAAGAACCAGGAGCCTGAAGAAAGAAGTTGCTGGCAGGCGGCCAGTGAAGAAAGTTCGTGGAGATCCAAGCCTGGATCAGGGAAGAAGAAAACCTGTAAGCAGAGTGGACCAAGTTCTGAATCACTAGCCAGTGATTTAGGTGGGCACCAGGATGGCACTGGACGAAGTCACCTCAGACAGGTGAGTGGGCGCTGCTGGGCTCTGCAGTCGCTCGGACCAGGAGGCGTTGTCGGCGACCAGGATGGAGGTGCGAGCTGTCCCACGAAGGTACTTGCTGCCGACGTCGCTGGACCCAGGATTGGGGTAACAAGTCTTTGCAAATGCAAGGCCCATGCGGTGGACCTAAAATGGCGTCTTGAGTGGACCAGGAGGGTCCAGGGTGCTTCTCTGAAGAAGGGAAGCAAGGGCCGTCTGGAGCAACCAGACCAGCAGTCTTTGTCGTCGTGGACACCTTACTCGACATGTTTTGATAAAGCGATACCAGAGTTGGCATATAACCGCGAGGATTATAATGCACTTAAGAGTATATGGTATGCGATATCATGAAAACGGCTAAGGGATAGATCCCGAAAGCCGCAGACAGGCTCAGCTCATGCCAGAGCACCATCTCACACGATTCCAAGCACTCTGCCTTCAGGATTGTCAAGGCCTGCCATAGGAGTGACTGATAGGAGATCTGTGTGTCCATTTTAAGTTTAGATATAGGTATACTATATCTAAAGCAAAGGGTGAGTACACCACTTTGCCCCAGCTGTCAAGCAGCCAGTTGTGTCTGTTTGGTTAGTCAGCCCAGGGGTGGCATAATACATGCTGCAGCCCCTGGGAGACTTCTGGGTGCACCTCAGCCCTGGGTACAGGGACTCAGAGAGGGCCCAGTGCCAATGCAGTACCTGGGTACAATTTGGAATAGAGAGAACAGCTAGGCTGTGGGTCTGATTAGCAGGCCCACAGCCAGGGAAGTCGTAAACCAGTGAAGCAAAAAGCAAAAAATCTGGGTGATCATAGGATTGCAGACCCTACTCTCCTACAGCCACCTCCTGGCCTGACATTCCTATAGAACAGATCACTGCCCTCCCAGCAGCCTGGCTAATCCACTTAACACTGACCAATCAGGGCAGACCACTGAAAGGCTGAATTTGGACTTAACTTATTGTAACTTATTGTATGTACACTTTAGGAGAAATTCAACAATATAATATTGTTGGATTTACTACGACCATTCTGGGAAGTCTTTGAATGTCCGGCTAGTCCTCTCCTATCAATATTTATTAATCAATCACTTCCTACCATGTTAACCTATGGGCCATGGGGTTTGCAATGGGGAAAATGACTTGCGCCACTTTTGTAGTACCAGGGCTTATAAAACCATATTTTATAAGTATTTCCCAAATTTCTACCGGACCCCCCACCCCCTGTGCAACTAGGGGAGACTTCAGGGGTTCTGAATCTGCAGAAATATTGCAGATCACCCTTACCCAATTCTTCCAGCATCAAAGTCGAATTTGAGCACCTCTTTAAGATAGTGAGGGGAGTGAAATGTAAAATTTCACTTTACCCAGGCTTCTAAAAACTCATTTTATAAGGGTGCTCCGTATAGATAACTGACCCCCCACCCCTGGGATACATAGGGGTGACCCAGGGGGTCCCTAATATGCAAAAACATGGTAGGTTTTTAATTTTTAAGGGCCCCTACCCCCAAAGTCGAGTTTGGGCACAATTGAAGGTTTAAAAAGCTGTCCTGGCCACCAGTGCAGCTTTTAAACTGACCTCAGGCTTCAGCACTGCACACATGCTGATGCAGAGAATCTGCTGACCTCTAAACTGCCATGCCCCAGGATACTGGAGACTTCTAGGTAGTTTCAATCCCCTACCCTATTACATACTAGGGGCTTAGGTGTTACGTCATGCCAACTACAGGAGTACCCCACCATACTATAGTGTACCCTAGTGTATGTTGGGTGTCTTAACTGTGTTTTAATGTGTTCCTTTTAGCTTGGCACTGGCCCTGGGCCTGGTTAAACAGAGCCCATGGTCAATCAGAGCCAGTTACCACCAGTTCCAGTCAGCAAAAAGTTGGGGGGTACCCAGGGCACAGGATGACTTTGCAACAGTAGATGATAGTGATAATTTGAATTTAAAAGCATTTATTAAGCGCACATATACCCAGCGGTTTCTTGGCGCTGAAGAGGTGGGGCTGCAATGTCTGTTGTTCAAGGTGAGGACGTGTCTAAGCAGGGCCTGCCCTTTTGTCGGTCTCTGCACCAGGCTACCATCACCTTTCTGAAGCAGATCTTGCACTAAACTGTGCCCTTGTTTTGGATACTCCTGCTTGGAGCCTGCTCCATGCTATTGAGAACCGTGGCTTTGCCTAAAGCCTGTGTCTGGGGAACAGCTTGAAAATTAAGTTTGAAAGAGAACTACCCTAATCTGGTTCAGTTGTAGGAAGCTGGCTCTGAATGTACTATACCAAATGAGGTATAGTGTGCACAGAGTCCAGTGGAACCCCAAAAGTAGGCAGAGGTAAAAGTAGATAGCACCTGTAGGAAACGGGCTCTATATACACTGCCCCAAAATGAGGTATAGTGTGTATAGAATCGCGGTGACCCCAGAGGTAGGCAGAGGTTAAAGTTAGATGGAACCTTACTCTCTATTTGTGATAGAGTGGTCGAGCAGTAAGGCAGTATCAGAGAACAGTGTTAAGCATTTGATGTACACACTCAGTAAATGAATTCACACACTCGAGGACTGAACTCTAGACCAATTGTTTTTGTATAAAATATATCTACTGTTTTATTTTTAGACCCAAGCATGCCTGGCACAGGTAAGCATTAAATACGTCACAGTAATAAGTTGCTGAATTTAGAACAGTTTGAAAATGTAATAGGAATTGTAATTTGTTTGATTTACAGAGAATGCAGTAAGTTTAATTCTTAGCAAATACAGTACATTGAAATGAATTGGCTTTTTTAGTAAATTACTGGTAAGTTACTTTTTGCGTTACTTTTCTTACTCAGTGCTGGATACCTGGGACATTTCCTGTAAACAGGTAAGTAAATACGTTTTGGTTATTTGTGTGATTTTTTAAAGAATATTTTTAGATTTCGAAACTCCACACTTGGAAGAAAATTGTCAATGTTATCCTATGGAGGAAAACAGGTTAACAGTTCACAGGTAAGTAGTCGACTGTGGGAGTTAAGGTTCTGTGGTTAGACTCGGGTCCCCTAGGGTCAGTTATGTACTGTTGTTGCACCCTCAGCGGCACTAGAGCGGCCAGGTGCAGAGTGTCGAGGCCTAATGTTATCCAATGGGGGATAGGGGCCCTGCGGATGGTGGCTGCTGGCAAGCAGGCCACTGGGTTGTGGGAGCAAAGCTCCTAGGATCTGAAAGAAACAGGTTAGTATTAGATTCCTTACGTTAGAATACCCCCAGGCGTCAGACTGGATCCGGAAACTTTTGCGTAGCAGTACCCTTGCGTGTCGGTAGGCGTCGTCTGCGGCTCCGTCGTTGGCGCCGGGATGACGTTGCCGGAGTACTTAGACGCCGCCCTCGGGCGCTGACGTCAGTTCCTATTTTTTCCGCGCCAGCAAGCGCCGATCCGGGAACAGTGGTACCCTTTAGTCATGATCTTTTTGATCTTTTGTTTCGAAGTCGAACGACTCCGACGGTGCCGGTAGGGATGCCCGGGTTTAAACCCTGCGTCGACTGCAACCGACTGATGCCGGTTACCGACCCCATCGCTGGTGTCTTCATTGCCTGGGGCCCGACCAAGATGACAAGTCGTGCCCCGACTGCCGGGCTTTGACGTGGAAGGCTAGGCGGGAGCAGTCCCGCAAGCACCTCGAGCTCCGGCAGTCGGCCCGTGCCGTTCGAGGTCCCGGTCCGGGAGGAGGTCGAGGGACCCGGTCGCGGGGCCGGAGTCATCACGGCTCGGAGGATCGACACCACTCCTCGAGCTCCAAGTCCTCAGGTAAGAGGCACAAGAAGTCGAAGAGGCGACATCGCTCTTCCGACTCACCCCGCGCTCACGCGATGCGGCCGGGGGTTCGGGTGACACCGCCCACGCGGCTCCGTCGGAGCCGCAGGCGTCGTGGCCTGCTCCATACCCACCGGTCCCTGGGCAGAACACGACGCCTCTCGGCCATTAGGTCGCTCACTCCTCCGTCTTGTTCCGCAGCGCCTTTGGGCCCCGCGGACCCGACGGGGAGCCCAGGCGGGCCGGGTGCTTCGGCCCCGGCGCCGTCGGGTGCTACGGCCCCAGCGACTTCGGTCCCGACGCTGCTGGACTCCACCGGATCCGGGTCGTCGCCGGTCGACCTTATGACCACGACGGCGCCGGCTGCTAGGGTGTCGCCCCCGGCGCCGACCACTGTCTTGTTCGACGCCGCTTTCGACACCGATGGGAGATTTTTACTTCTATGATCCGGCCCCATCTTTTGACCCTGAATACCAGGAGTTGGGTGGCGAGGCGGATTGAGAGGGGTCTGAGGACCCTCTGGCACGTGAGTGTCAGTCTTATCAGGATTGGACAGGCGAGCTAGGGGACGCCAGTGGTCTGGACACTTCGCCAGACACTGGTTCTGTCTCCCCTCCTACCGTGGCTACGGAGGAGGGGGCAGCCTATAGTGTGGTGTTGACGCGGGCAGCCAAGGCCTTGGCCCTTGAGCTCCCCGTCGCTGCCGTGAGGACTAACCTCCTCACTGAGGTCCTTAAACCGCAGGCAAGCTCTTCGAAGCCTCTGTTGCTGTTTAATGAGGCTTTGTCTGACGTTCTTCTGGGCACCTAGTCCAGCCCCGCTACAGGTTCCCCTGTAGATAGGAACGTGGCCAGACGCCACCGCCCGGCTCCGGGTGACCCTTGCTTCCTGTCCACCCACCCCACCCCGAGAGCCTGGTTATCCAGGCCTCTAACTCCCAGACCGCATTCCCGACGGCTCCCCCTGATCGGGAATCCAAGAGGTTCACGAATATGGCAAAAAGATGTTCTCCTCCCTGAGTTTGGGATTGCGGTCAGTTAACACCGCGTGCCTCTTGGGCCGTTATACCCACTCTCTGTGGGACACGGTCGCGGACGTGCTGCCACAATGTCCAGAGGAGGCCCGGACTAAACTCTGCCAAATCCTTGCGGAGGGTCGAGATGCGGCACGGTACTCCATCAGATGTGGACTGGATACCACGGACTCGCAAGGTAGAGTGATGGCAACGACGGTGGCGATTCATCGCCACGTCTGGCTGAGGTCCCCCAACTTTTCGGCTGATGTCCAAAACACCCTTATGGACATGCCGTTTGATGGCCGTCGCCTCTTTGGCGACAAGGCAGACAGTGTGCTTGGGCGCTTTAAGGACTCCAGGGCTATGGCCAATTCCTTGGGCCTGTCGGCCCCGCGCCAGCAATCTGCTGCCTTTCGTGGCCAAGGAAGGGGCGCCCCTACACGTCCTGCCAGCCACGGGCCGCAGACTAACGTCCAGCGCGGTGGTGGACGTGGTAACCACCGTGACGGTGCCCGGGGACAACGGCGCGGCCAGTCCACATCCACCCCCACAGCGTCCGCCTTAAAGCCTTCCTAGTCCGAGCTTTCAGGCGCACAAGACGCCAGTGGGGGGCAGGGTTCGCCATCACCTCCTCCACTGGCGCGACATCACATCGGACAGGTGGGTGCTGCAAATCTTCCGAAGGGGCTACTCCCTCCCCTTCGAGGCGACCCATCCAGCCATGCCACCGCAGTACCACCGCGTGTCGGGGATCACTTGAATCTTCTGCGAGAGGAAGTTGCGGCCCTCTTGGCCAAGGGGGCCATCGAGCGCGTTCCTGGGCCAGAAGTAGGGTGTGGTTGTTACTCCCACTACTTTCTGGTTCCCAAGAAGGGCAAAGGGGGCCTACGCCCTTTCTTGGACCTGCGGAACGTCAACGGCTTCCTCCGGAAGGGGAGGTTCAAGATGCTGACCCTGGCTCAGGTCTTTGCTGCCCTGGACCCAGGAGACTGGATGGTAGCGTTGGACTTGCAGGACGCTTATTTCCACATCCCCGTCCTGCCAGCCCACCGGCGCTACCTGCGGTTCACGGTAGGCCATGAGCACTTTCAGTTTACCGTGCTCCCCTTCGGCCTTACCAGCGCCCCACGGGTGTTCACGAAAGTGATGGCGGTGGTCGCAGCTCATCTGCGCAGGTTAGGGGTTTCAGTCTTCCCCTACCTCGACGACTGGTTGTTGAAGGCGGGCTCGCCCCAGACAGTCGTCAACCACCTACAGACTACGGCCGACCTCCTGCACCTGCTGGGGTTCTCCATCAATGTACCGAAGTCACACCTGTGCCCCTCTCTGAAGCTCCTCTTCATCGGAGCGGTTCTACACTCGGCGCAGTTTCGGGTTTATCCTCCCGAACAGCGGGTTCGGGATATTCAGGCTCGGATTCCGATCTTTCAGCCTTTATCCCGAGTCTCGGTCAGGTTGACGGTGCGGCTTCTGGGGCTGATGGCCTCCTGCATCCTTCTGGTGCATCATGCCAGGTCGCGGATGCGGGCTCTGCAGTGGGACCTGAAGTTTCAGTGGGCCCAGCATCAGTGCAACTTGTCCGACCATGTCTTGATCTCGGAGGGCACTGCAAGACCGTTGCAGTGGTGGCTCACGGACCCCGATTGGGTCAGCGGCAGATCCCTCGCCCTACCCCAACCGGAGCACGTAGTTGTGACGGACGCGTCCCTCCAGGGCTGGGGAGGCCACATGGGAGAGGCGGAGATCAGAGGCCTCTGGTCTCCGGCGGAGTCCCAGCTCCATATCAAACTTCTGGAGCTGCGGGCGATCCGGCTTGCACTGAAGGCATTCCTCCCCTCTGTCCGGGGGAGTGTAGTGCAGGTGTTCACGGACAACACCACCGCCATGTGGTACTGCAACAAACAGGGCGGGGTGGGGTCGTGGACCCTATGCCAGGAGGCTCTGCGCCTCTGGCAGTGGCTGGAACATCAGGGCGTGACCCTGGTGGTTCAACACCTGGCAGGCTCCCTGAACGCCAGGGCGGACAAACTTAGCTGTCAGTGCATGATGGTTCACGAATGGCATCTGAACTCTGACGTGGCGCAAGGCCTCTTTCAGCAGTGGAGAGAGCCTTGGTTAGATCTATTCGCCACAGAAGAGAACGCGCAATGTCATCAGTTCTGCGCGTTGGAATTTCCAAGGCGGCACTCGCTCGGAGACGCTTTCGTCGCGGTCTATTGTACGCCTTTCCGCCTATACCACTTCTGCCCAGAGAGCTGAAGATCAGGCGCGACAGGGCCCAAGTCATCCTTGTGGCTCAGGACTGGGCACGGAGGTTCTGGTATCCCGAGCTACTCAGCCTGTCTGTCGATCCCCCGATTTGTCTGCCTCTTCAGGAGGACCTTCTGTCGCAGCAGCAGGGGACGGTCCTCCACCCGAACCTGTCCAGTCTCCACTTACATTCGTGGATATTGAGCGGCGGCAGGTGAGGCCATTTGACTTGCCTCCTGAAGTCTGTAATGTCATTCTGGCAGCCAGGCGTCCCTCCACAAAGTCGGTATACGCCTGCAGGTGGAACAAGTTTGTGGCATGGTGCACAGCAAAGGCTGTAGATCCCCTTTCTGCCCCTCTTTCAGAGGTTCTCCTCTTCCTTCTTTCTCTTGCCCAGCGAGACTCTGGTCTGAAGGGCTACCTCTCTGCCATTTCCACCTTCTTAAGGCTCCTGATCAGCCCTCTTTGTTCAAGTCCCCCATTGTAAATAGGTTCTTAAAGGGCATCACGCATATGTTTCCTCCAGTCCCTATCGTGATTCCTCAGAGGGACTTGAACCTTGTTCTTACTTTTCTGATGTGCGCTCCCTTTGAGCCACTTCATAACTGTCCTCTTCGCCTCCTTACTCTGAAGACCGCTTTCCTGGTTGCCATCACCTCTGCCTGGAGAGTGAGTGAGCTCCAGGCCCTTTCCTCTAAGCCTCCTTTCCTTTCAGTCCATCCGGACAAAGTTGTGTTACGGACGCAACCCTCTTTACTGCCCAAGGTAGTCACAGCCGTCCACATCGGGCAGTCAATCACTTTGCCCACCTTCTTTCCGCCTCCGCATCCCTCGAAAGAGGAAGAGAGGCTCCACCGTCTGGACCCAAAACGTGCGTTCTCATTCTATCTGGATCGCACACGCCAGTTCCGGTTGGATGGCCAACTCTTTGTTGGTTACGTGGGCGCTAAGAAGGGACGGGCGGTGCACAAACGAACCATTTCTTGATGGGTCGTCTTGTGCATCAATGCTTGTTACTCTTTGGCTCGAAAGGAGCCTCTTGTGGGGCTTCGTGCCCATTCCACACAGGCCACGGCGGCTACTACTGCCCTGGGCCGGGGAGTCCCCTTGCAGGACATCTGTCAGGCAGCTCCGTGGGCCTCGCTGCACACGTTCGCAAGACATTACTGCCTGGACAGCCAAGCCCGGAGAGATGGCTTTTTCAGCCGTTCCGTTCTCCAGGACTTTCTGGTGTGATTATTGGTTTGCAGACCCACCACCGGGGTTGGTATTGCTGGAGTATCTATTCTAAGGTAAGGAATCTAATACTAACCTGTTTCTTTCAGATGCACAAGTTACTTACCTTCGGTAACGATATATCTGTAAGAAACAGTAGTTCGTATTAGATTCCTTACCGCCCCACCCATCCTCCCTGTTCTGCGAACCGATATCTAGCGTTAAGGTCATCCCCTTTCAGGGCCCTAGTTTTTATGGCACCAGTGTTGGTTTTTATCATGGCTCTGCGTTTTCTGGCGCGGAAAAGCTGTGTATAAGAACTGACGTCAGCGCGCGAGGGCGGCGTCTAAGTACTCCGACGTCATCCCGACGACGGACGCGGAGCCGCAGACGATGCCTACCGACGCGCAAGGGTACTGCTATTCAAAAGTTTCCGGATCCAGTCTGACGCCTGGAGGTATTCTAAGGTAAGGAATCTAATACTAACTACTGTTTCTTACAGATATATCGTTACCGAAGGTAAGTAACTTGTGCGTTAAGGTCAGGGCAAATGGGGAAACAAAGTAACACAAAAGGTTCACCCTCAGCGGCACTGGGGCGGCCGGGTGCAGAGTGCTATTTCGACATCGGGCGCCCTGTTGCTTTCTATGGAGAACCTCCGGTATGCAAAAGCACTGCAGGCAAGGAGACTAAGGACTTCTGGGTGCGACCACCACTTGGAGAGGTAAGTTGGGAAGTTAAGGGTTGGTTAGGCACACAAGGCCATGGGGCGTCTGGTGCAGGGGTGCCTTTTGGGGTCGGATCTTACCAGCTCCTGGTCTCGGTTAGGGGGGCCTTCAGAATTAGACTGCCGGTGTCGGCTGGAGGCTTGAGGCAGGTCAGGGGTCTCCGTATTCAGGTCAGGATCACCAGGGTGACCTCATTGTGTTTTTCCACTCGAGCTCGGGCCGGGTTCGGCGGGTGCAGAGTGGGCTGGAATTGCGGTCTCTGGCCAGAAGCTGCAGTTTGAACAAATCCGGTGTTCACAAAAGATGCACTCTTTAGAAGTGAAGGCAGACAGGTCCTCCGGGTTTCTTGGGATTGCTGGCCGCAGAACACACCAGGATTTTGCAGGAGCAGGTTCGAGGGGAAGACAGGCCGGTAGGGCTGGGGCCAAGTCAGTGGGCGTCGTCCTCTTGTTACCTCTGCACGGTTTTTCAGTCCTTCTTCTTATCTTCTTTCTTGTTTTTTGTCTGGATCTGAGGAAGCAAGTTTCAGTGTGCCCCCTAAATACCAGATTTAGGGGTGTTACATATAGGTAAGGGCAGAAACCAATGGGTCCCTTCCCTGGGGTGGGTACACCCCCTATCGTGCCACCCTCCAGTGGGAGGGCGGGAACCTGTCCCTGGTTGGCTAGGTCCCCCCATACTCAAGATGGCGGGGACTCAGAGTTGTGCTTCACCTCGCCCTCCCCTACCTGAGGGGTGGAGTTGGCAGAGGTGGGCACACCTCTTTCCCTCACTTGTTTTTCCCGCCGGCTCTCCCGCCCAAAGTGGGGGGGGGGGTAGAACCAGTGGGGACCAGTTGTTGAAAGCAGCAAATGGCCTGGGGAAGCTCACAAAGGTGGCATGCCTTTTGAAGCTTCCCCTCTTGTGAACCCTGCCCATCCTGGGGGAGGAGGCTTGGCACCTCGGTCCAGGATGTGCATTGTTGCCGGCCCCCCGAGAGCAGCAGGGTCTCGACCCAGGGGTCCAGAAACATGTCTTTTGGTGGCAACCTAAGCAGCCACTCGGTCAGGTCACTAGGAGTTGGTCGCATTTCAGGGGGCATCACTGTTGTGCATTTTACATTAAATCCCACACTGGCATCAGTGTGGGTTTAATATGCTGAGAAGTTTGATTCCAAACTTCCCAGGTTTCAGTGTAGCCATTTTGGTGTTGTGGAGTTTGTAATGACAAACTCCCAGCACCATATACTCTTTATGGCAGCACTGCACTTACAGTGCCCAGGAATGGACTTGGGCACTATAGGGGTACGGGGCTCATACACCTGTACCCTCACCACTGGCATAAGGCACCCAGCTAGAGGGGTGACTGATGTATGCCAGGGCAGTGGTTTGTGGGCATGGCACACAGCGTTGTGTGCCATGTCGACTCTTAACTTTGTTCTGCCCCAAGACTCGCAGCCTTCAAAGGCAGTATGTGAGTGTCTGGGTACAGGGCCTTTAAGGGCGGCACAATATGTGCTGCAACCCTTAGAGGCCTTCTCTGGTCACAGTGCCCTGGGTACCTGTGGTACCATTTACCACGGACTGACATGTGTCCAGAAATGCCAATTGGGTTTAGGCTTCAATGCAATTTTAGGGAAGGAACATAAGCCCTGGGTACCTGATTAGCAGGAGCCCAGGGCACACTCAGTCAAAGAACATCAGCAATTCAGCAAAAAGTGGGGGCATACCATGCAAGAAAGAGGGCTCTTTCTCACAATCGGTTTACAGGTTAGTACAAGTTCGTGGAAGTTGGTATTCTGGGGTTAGAACCAGGGTACCCCCCGGGTCGAGGAAGCACTCTCAGAACACCCTCAGTGGGACTGGGGCAGCTTGGTGCAGAGGGCTGAGGCCCAATGGTATCCAATGGGGGATAGGGGCCTCCGGTTGGTGGCTGCTCACAAGCAGGCCACAAGGTTGTGGGAGCAAAGTTCCTGGTGTTAATGTCGGGGCAAAAGGAGATCCGAGTTTGCACCCAAAGTACACCCGCAGCGATGCAGAGGCTGCAGGGTGCTGTTTTGGCGTCGGGTGCCTGTTATTTTCAATGGGCATTCTCCGGTTGCAACAAAGACTGCAGGCTCAGGGACGAAGACCTTCTAGAAGTGACCACCAGTTGGAGTAAGTTGGGACGCCTGGCGATGCTGAGACACCGTTGGTTGGGCCACCCAAGGCATGGGCCGTCTGGTTGCAAGAGTGTCTTTAGGCGTCTGGTTTTCTTATCAACTCCGGTCGCGGGGATCCTCCAGAAAGAGGCTGCAGGCTTCTCTTGGAGATTCAAGGCATGTCAGAGATCACCAGATTTCAGGTCAGAATCACCGGAGAGATGACCTCATAGTGTGGGCAACTCGAACTCTGGCTGTAGTTGACGGGTGCAGAGTGTTTCAGCCTCGCGGATTTGGCGAGAGTGTCTGGGTGAGCAAATCCGGGGCTCATGGGAGACAGTCTTTCTTGCGGCAGGCAGGGGTGGTCCTCTAGGTTGTTGTGGTTGCTGGCTGCAGGACACACCAGGATTTTGCTGGAGCATGTTTGAGGTGGGGACAGGCCGGTAGGGCTGGGGACAAGTCAGTGGGCAACCTCCTCTTAGTTTCAACACGGCTCTTAGGTCCTTCTCTTCATGCTTGGTTCTTGACTGAGTAGGCAAGGTTAGGGGTTGCCCCTACATACTAGATTTAGAGGCGTTACAGGTAGGTAAAGGTTGGGACCAATGGATCCCTTCCTTTGGGTGGGTACACCTCCTATTATGCCACCCTCCAGTGGAGGGGGGGCGTATGCCTCACTCTGGTTGGCTGGGTCCCCCCCATTCTCAAGATAG